>NC_136427.1:149796217-150496217 GCF_052849685.1 Lactuca virosa | reverse complement strand
ACTAATTGAAGGAAGAGGAAGTTAACGGAAGCATCCATGGCCAACAGGTGATCTTCTTCTTCATCTTATTTTGATTTGGATCCATGGAAATTTGGATGTTTGGGTTTTCCTGAAAAAAATTATGATAATGGATGGGATATAACTCATGGTTGTTTGGGTTTCGGTATTTGACAGGGGAATCCATGTGTGTTTGTTTCTTGAATTCATGACTGGGAATGAATGCAGATGTGTGTTGATGATTCAATCACAGCTCTTGAATTTTGTAATGTATTCTGTTAGAATTTATTTATATAAATGTATTCTGTTAGAATGTCTGAGAATAATTGTTAACAACAAGTATATTTGTTTAACTGTTAATAAATTTGTGATACTTTATGGTTGACTTTATAGTCTCTACTACATTCTGGCAGAATTTATAGTTTTTATTGTTGAGTCCATTTGTGTTGCGTCATGGGCCTTACGTTTTGCATCCGGATTGGGCCTGTCCATCCGTGATTATCTAGATTAGCTAGTAGGGTTATACTATATATATATATATGCATGCATGTATGCATTATACGATGTTGATTATTACGTTCATAACTTTTGTAACCCTAAACACCTCTACAGTAGCAGTTCTTAATCGAGCTCTTCTGAGGTGTTAAAGTTTTAATCATTCGACACATTCAAAGTCATTCTTGTATTCGTATTTACATTCTTAATTGTTTGCTTGCTCAGAATCTAACGATCCTAATAGAACTTTGTTCTAACAATTGGTATCAGAGCAGGAGACTGTGTGATCAATACACATTCCTTCTGTATTCAGAATTCCTTAGGGTTTCCGCTTTTATCGTATAAATAGAAGTCGTCCTCTTTGTTTCGACGGTAACTCTGTTTCAGTTAAAACCCTAATCTCAAGTTTACAGGTTTGATTCTAGCAGCTCACCATGTCTCACGAAGATTCGCAAATAAATCCCATCAACATCGCAAACAGCATTGGATCTACAACCAGGATACCCATACTCTACACTCAAGACTATGAAGTATGGGCGCATCATTTCGAAGACTACGTGGTTGGATCTGAAGACAATGGCTATCTCATCTGGGAAGCTATCACACTTGGGTCGTTTGTTCACTCAGGAACGAACACTACTGTTAAGTCCCAAAAGGAATATAACAAGCTGGTGGCGGATGTAAAGAAGATGCCACAGGACGAAAAAGACAAATTGCTATGTAATGTGAAGGCTATGAGAATGATCAGATTCGCCTTGCAATCTGACACCTTTCGGTTAGTTGGTTCATGCACGACGGCCAAAGAAATCTGGGATAGGTTGAAAGAACTTTATTCAACTGATGAAGATCTGGAACACTCCATTCAAACCCTGCTGCTGTCAGAATTTGGAGTTTTCGAACAGAAACCAGAGGAGAAACTCATACAAACTTTCGATAGGTTCAATCATCTCCTAAGTAAGATGATCAAGCATGGAATAGAAAGAAAGTTGATCGAGCAGAAGATGACTTTCATGAACGGGCTGAGACCGGAATGGATGGCTGTGGTTTCTACTGTGAAAGCGCATGAACAGTTTAAGTCTTACTCGCTAGCGAAACTTGTGGGAATACTTAAGTCCCATGAAAGTGTAGTAACCAAAGAAGCAAAAGTAGTTTCTGGTGTGGGATCGCTGGCACTTGTCTCAAAAGGAAAAAGTTTTGCAGAAGAAGAAGAAGAGTCTAATATGTCTGAGTGTGATCTAACAAACGAGGAGTATGCTATGATGGTATCCAATCCGAAGAAGTTTGCACGGAGAAAATTTCCTGTCAACAAGAACCGAAACTGGCAGGGAAGTTACAACTCTGAGAAAGTGAAGGATGAAGAGAAGAAGAAGAGCAAGCTTGCAGGAGACTCTGGATACGACTGCAATTATTGTCACGGCAAGAACCATTTTGCCAAAGATTACATGTTAAGGAAAATGGCTGAGAAAAGAGAGGGTGAAGACGATGAGGCGTACTATATGCGAAAGTTGGAAGAGATCAAGAAAAAGAAGGCGACTAACAGTTCTATGAATGCCTTGATTGTACAGGAGAATGCTGATGAAGATGAGTTCGGTGGCGTTGAAGTTTGGTCAACCGACTCTGAAGATGAAGAGGTGAGAAAGCCCACTCATGGAAAGGCTTATGTGGCAAAGGAAGTAGGTTCGGCTGGAAAGTGTTTAATTGTCACTGCTGGTTCATCAACCGAAAGCGCAAATGAAGAACCAAACCTGACCGAGAACAAGTGTTTTGCAGCAAAGCCTGTTAGTGAAAAGATCAACGACTGCGATCGGCTGATCAAAAAGGTACAATCCATCCTTGAATCACTTAAAGTTCCAATAACAGATTATGAAGAAGAATTAAATGAATTAAAATTTAAATTTACTAACTTAAGTGGTAGTCTCATGCAAACTCGCTTAGCGAATTCTAACCTAACTGACCATCTCAGCAGGGTATCTTCAAAAAGTGAGGAGAGAATGATGTGGATTGAGCTGAAGGAGGCGGAGTTAGTTAGGGCTAGGGATGAAAGTATTTATTTGCAAAGAGACAATTTAAAGTTTTTAAAACAAAGAAATGTTTTTTGTTTAATTGTTAAGCGTTTATATACTAATATTGCTCAATTGCATTTAAGTTGTGAGATAGGAAAGAAAATTCATAAAATGATTTTGCCCTTCCTTGAATTTAAGGAAGATGAGATCATAGCAGAATGTGAATCAGAAGTGTCATCAGAAGAGACATCCATGTCTTACAAAATTGGACTAGACAAGATAGAAACCTTCATCGATTCTAAGGAACACAAATGTATGCTAAAAGATATTTTAGATGAAAATGATAGGTTGAAAATTAAGTCAGATACTATTCAATCATTTGACCTGTCTAATGCCAAATTAACCTCAGAAAATAAAATGAACTTGGAAAACACGTCTGAATTTGATGAGGAAAGTGAGATGAGTGAAATCTCAGTAGAAGGCGTTGTTGACTGCTCTGAGTTTATGAAGAGCGAAACCGAGCATGAGAAACCCCTTATTTCTGAAAACTCGGTTGAATTCGCTCGCCTGTCAAAAGACAAGAAACAAAAACTCAAAGAAAAAGCTTTGGTTTATCAAAAGGTTCAAACTGTGCCAAATCAGGTTTATGCAGTTACAGGAGTCACTCCAAAGCAAACGGAAGAGTTAAAAATCTTGTTCGACAAAGATAATGTTGAAGGGTGCGACGACTACTTTTGGTCAGCCCCTATTGACAACGCAGACGAAACCGTAGGCTTGTCTGAGCAGACTTCTTGGAGGGTTAAAGGAAGATATGTTGCTGAACCCATCAACAAACCCTCGAGCTTTGACAAACCAAGCACAAGTGGAACTAAAGAAATCCCTGAAGAACCAATGGTAGAACCGAAAGTTCCAACCAAGACTATGACAGAACCACATGTTCCAACAAAGACACCCGAAAGTCAAAAGGGGAAGCCAAAGTCTAGCTTCAATATCCACAAATCACAGAAGGAGTTAGCTGAACAGAAACGCTTAAGAAATCATAGATATGCCAAGAATCTGAATGAGCGAAAAAGGCACTGGAATTCTCAAAATTCCAACTATGAGCCTCCCAAGAAAGAATCAACGGACAAAGGAAAGGAAAAACTAAAGGAAAATTTCAATCCAAATTCCTACTATTCCAAAACCCAAAACCGAAAGTCTAGTTTCGGTTCCAACACCGTCACTAAGAATCCAAAGTCAAGTTTCGGTCCTAAGACCAGTTTCGGTCCCAAGACCAGTTTCGGTCCTAAGACCAGTTTCGGTCCTAAGACCAGGTTCGGTCCTAAGTTTGGTTTCGGTCCTTCTAATTCTCAAAGCAAAACAAATTATGTGAAGGACATCAAAGGAAAGGGAAAGCTAACATTAGATTCTGAGTATTATAATAGGAAAAAGTCAGCTAACCCTGGGATTCATAAGAAAAATTCTAAACCATCAAACAACACACCAACTAATGCACCAAAAATTAAACAAGATAAAACTAAAATCAAGGTGTATACCATTAAAAGAAAAGATCAAACCACTCTAGTAAAACGAACATATATGGTTGATATTTCTTCTGTAATTCCTTTTTCTGTGAAAGACTCACCAGGACCCAAGAAACTTTGGGTTCCTAAATCTGCTTGAATTTGCAGGTAATAAGTGACGAGCAGTTCGATGATGAATGGTATATAGACAGTGGCTGCTCGCGTCACATGACAGGAAGGAAGGAAGAGTTGAGGGAGTTTCGGTCCCTGAAAGATGGTGGGTGTGTAAAGTATGGAAACAACTCCTATGGAACAATCAAGGGATACGGTATGATAACCAATGGAGACTTCACGATTCGAAAAGTGGCGTATGTGGAAGGATTGCAACATAACCTCATTAGTGTGTCACAACTAGTTGTGGGCACAGGTTTGAAGGTTTCATTTGATGATGAGGGCTTTGAGATTATTGAGAAACAATCTAAGAAGGTTCTGCTGAAGTCTGAACGAAAGGGAGAGATGTATCCTTTACATCTCAACCCAATAAGAGGCAAACCAGCAATATGCCTGCTGTCAAAGGCAAACACCGATGAAAGCTGGTTATGGCATCGACGTCTGTCGCACCTGAACTTCAAATACATTAATAAATTGGTGCTTGGTGATCACGTTCGAGGCCTCCCTCTTCTCAAGTTTGACAAGGAGCATCTGTGTGCAGCATGTGAGATGGGCAAACAAAGTAGAAAGAGCCACCCTACACGCATAAATACAAAGATCGTTGAAGCACTTGAACTATTGAACATTGACTTGTGTGGACCTTCGGCTATCGAAAGCTTCGGTGGTAGTAAGTACATTATTGTCATTGTAGATGATTTTTCACGCTTCACCTGGGTTTTCTTTCTTAAGCAGAAATCAGATGCAACTCCCAAGTTGAAGACATTTATCAAGCAAGTGGAGGTACAGCTGAGGAAGACGGTGAGAAACATCAGAAGTGACAACGGTCTGGAATTCAAAAATAACGACTTTGAGGACTTTCTGGCTGACAAGGGGATAACTCACAATTTTTCGGCCCCTTATACACCACAACAGAATGGGATTGTTGAAAGACGAAACCGTTCTTTATGTGAAGCGGCCAGAACCATGCTCAGTTTCGCTTCACTTCCATTATACTTATGGGTTGATGCAATTGCAACTGCTTGCTACACTCAGAATCGGTCCTTGCTCAATAAGAGATTCTCAATTACTCCATATGAGATCTTAAATAATCGGAAACCAAATGTTAAATTTTTCCATATATTCGGTTCAAGGAGCTTTATTTTCAATTCTAAAGAGAACCGCAATAAGTTTGACGTCAAAGCCGATGAGGGAATCTTTCTGGGTTATTCGCTATCATCAAAAGCATTCAGAGTGTTGAATAAACGCTCTAAACGAATTGAAGAAACCTATTATGTCACCTTTGACGATAATTACATGAAGAAAGTTCAAAGAAGTGAAAGTGACTTAGGTGAAATATTTCCAGAATCAGGACAAGTCTCGGTTCCAATATCCAACTTGTTTGAAGAGTAAATTCGGCTGTTTGATGAACCGGAGAAAGCGACACACTCAGAGGCGAAAGCAGCGGATAACCAAATTGATAATCTCAAAAAGATCATAGATGAAGCTGCCAAAAAAATGGAAACCGAACCTCCTAAAGCTGCAGCAGCTCAACCCTCAACTGACTCTCCAAGCAATGGCTCACAATTCAAGGGGGAGAGTTCAACAGCACCAAAAACAACCGCAGTATCTTTCGAGGGGGATAATCCAAATCCTTCCCCGACTCATAAAGATCCAGCCGAAGGGGATAATTCAGCTCCAAAACCACCCAATAGTAGTCCAATTGAGGGGGAGAATCCAACTCCCACAGAGGATGCAAACTCTGATGCTACCACCGGTTACACTTCGCCAGTCGAGGGGGAGAAAGAGAAAGCAACTGACGAAGGCGAGGATGATCAATCAGAATTTGAAGAAGAAGTAAATGATGAATTGGATCCAGCATACGATCCAAACTATCCTCCGTTAGTGAAATGGACCAAGGACCATCCCAAAGCACAGATTATTGGTGAATCTTCTGAGAAAGTTCTTACTCGTTCTCAACTGAAAGCGAAACAAACAACATTATTCTCTAAAGTTGAATTTTGTATGTTTAACTCGTTTATCTCCAAGATAGAACCGAAAACAGTTAATGCTGCTCTTGATCATTCTGATTGGGTGCAAGCAATGCAGGATGAGCTCCATGAGTTTGAACGCAACCAGGTTTGGAGGTTGATTCCTACACCAAAAGATGCTTCTGTGGTCGGCTTGAATGGGTATTTAGAAATAAATTGGACAAAGAAGGAAACGTCATTCGCAACAAGGCTCGGTTGGTGGTGAAAGGATATTGCCAAGAGGAAGGAATAGATTATGAGGAAACCTTCGCTCCGGTAGCTAGGTTGGAATCAGTTAGAATTTTCTTGGCATATGCTGCTCATAAAAACTTCGAAGTTTTCCAGATGGATGTCAAATGCGCTTTCTTGAATGGAGAATTAGAAGAAGCAGTGTATGTTGAGCAACCGCCCGGGTTTGTGAACGAGAAATACCCTGATCATTTCTATGTGCTAGATAAAGCTGTCTATGGATTAAAGCAAGCACCGAGGGCCTGGTATGAAACTTTAACTCGCTTTTTGAAAATGTCGAAATTTAAGCAAGGTTCGGTTGACCCAACCTTCTTTCGAAAGAAAGAAGGCGAACATCTAATGATTTTTCAGATTTATGTTGATGATATCATCTTCGGCTCTACGAATCCTAGCTTAAGAGCTGAATTCAGGAAGTTGATGGAGACTAAATTTGAAATGAGCGCAATGGGTCCAATTAATTTTTTCCTTGGTTTGAATATTAGACAGTGACCAGAAGGTATCTTTATCAACCAGGAGGCCTATACAAAGAACTTACTGACGAAATTCGGAATGCAGGGTGATTCAAAAGTGAAGGTTCCTATGGCATTTGACACTAAGTTAACACCATCTCTGGAAAAACCTGCTGTTGACATAACTCTTTATCGTCAAATGATAGGGTCCCTTATGTATCTAACAACTAGTAGACCGGACATTATGTTTTCTGTTTGTTATTGTGCTAGATTTCAAGCTAATCCAAGAGAACCTCACATGGTAGCTGTGAAGAACATTTTTCGTTATCTGAAGCGAACCTCATCTCTCGGTCTCTGGTATCCTGCAAGATCTGGATTCTTCATTCAAGCCTTTTCTGATGCTGATCTAGGAGGATGTGGACTGGACAGAAAGAGAACTACCGGTGGATGCCAATTTCTTGACGGAAAACTTGTTAGCTGGCAGTCCAAGAAGCAAACTTGCGTGTCACTATCCACAGCCGAAGCTGAGTATATAGCTGCAGCATCTTGCACTTCTCAAATAATTTGGATTCAAAGCCAACTGAGAGAATATGGGTTGAGTATGAAGAAGATCCCTCTCTATTGTGACTCAGAAAGTGCAATAAGGATTTGTCACAATCCGGTGCAACACTCAAAAACCAAGCACATTGCACTTAGATATCATTTCATCAAGGATCATGTAGAAGATGGGAACGTGGAAGTGCATTTTGTTCGATCTACTGATCAACTAGCCGACATATTCACTAAAGCATTACCTGAAGCACTCTTTAACAAAATCTTACAAGGCTTGGGTATGATGGAAGCAGAATCGGTACCGAATCCTCAAATCTCTCACTAAAAATTAGACAAGAGAAATGGAGCGATCGCTCGGTCTATTTCGGCTCCATAATTTTCGGGAAATGAACTGACCGCTCGGTCTATTTCGGCTCTGAAATTTTAAGAACCGAAATGAACTGACCGCTCGGTCTATTTCGCTTCACTCATTTAAGATACGGATTCGGTTGTAAAATATGTACATTCCTTTCTCTCGTCTTTAATATGGTTTATGCTTATTTATTTTAACTTTCTGTTTTTATTCTTTTTCAGAAAATTTCAAAAATCCAAAAATATTTTCTATTTCTGTTTTTATTCTTTTTCAGAAAATTTCAAAAATCCAAAAATATTTTCTCTTTCTGTTTTTATTATTTTTCAGAAAAACTCAAATCTTCAAAAATATTTTTCGTTTTGTTTGTTTGTTTTGTTTGTGTGGTGTGTTTGTTTGTTCTTACTTTAATTAGGTCACAAGAGTACCAGTACAACAGAATTTGGTGCTAAGGCAGGTACAATTATTTCCACAAGAACTAGTTACGGGTCCCTAGAAGCATGCTGCTGCATGTTGACCAAAGCCTCTACGACTTTGAGCAGGCCTTAATGATTCGATCTATACCTATCGTTTCTTCCCAATTAGGCTGTTAACATCAACTCGGTCTAGAGCTACCTTACTCTTCTCATATGAGTTAAGAGTTTTTCTGCCTGTCACGTATTTATAGCAGAAGGTACTTTCGGTTCTTGAGCCACCTTCCTTATATTCTCCATCTACTCTCGGTTCACCATTGTAATCCTTGAGACTTTCGGTTCTTACCACTAAGGTTTATGGTTGCACAAAATCTGTGTTTGTGATCTTAGATACGTATACCACGTGCTGAGTGAAACCCAAAATCCAACACCTATAATGAATTGATGGTGAATTATTATATTCAAGAACTTACTGGTTACCCAATGAAATCTCTTTTTATTTTTGCGTGGTCTTTTATGAAATTGTCTAAAACTAAGGCTTTTCTTCCCAAAAAGATCCAGTTTAATTTTGTTTTTGAGATTTCTATTACTTCATTTGTCACTCCAACTTATATCCCACCTACTTATTCAACAGACCACATCGGTCTCACAAGTACTTCTTCCAATGTTCGGTCTTATGTTAAGACTCGATATTCGGTTGAAGATAAGCTACCCTAAGCCTGATAATTAAAAGAAGCCTTTCAATGTTTATTAACAAACACTTGATCGTATTTTCCGGGAAACCACACAAGCACTTCAAGTCTCTCTTGACTCTGAAGGAAGCGATTCTTGCCCGGAATCACCTGCTTTCTGTCTTATAATGAGACATCACTCACCTCCCATACACATTTGCTTTATTTCTTTATCTTTTGTCACTCTAATGCACGAAAATTTTATTTTCCCACATTCTGGTCACTAATTGGTTCGATCTTTGTTTGTCTATTGGAGTCAAGAGGGGTTACCCAGAATTTCAAACGACGATTGAGGATAAGATTTGGGTGCGTGAATTTGAATGGTTTTTATACCCATGCGTGCTGACGTATACCCATGCGTGAATTTGAAAGGTTAATGTAGCTTCAGGTTCTGGTTCACAAACTAAGCGAAAGGAGATCAATGATGATAGTGAAAGTGATGTGGAAGAAACAATTGCTGAAGCTCTCCAAAGAAAGAAGAGAGACCGAGAGCTGGATGAAATTTTGAAAGTTGTGAAGGAAGCAGAGGAGAGGGAAAGGAGAAACAAGGAAGTAGAAGAAGCCTTGAATTGTAAAAAGGCCTTGTTTCCCTTATGGACGAAAGAGACACTTATCAATCAAGCTATAGAGTTTCCATCAGTTTATTGGTTGGAACCTGTTGCTTCGTTTGACTGTGATAATTCAAAGGACTCGCAGTTTGACATGCCAATTACAAGGAAGGCGTTCACAATCCATTGTTTTGATTCAACTGCTGAGGTTCCTTTTCCTCATCCTAAGGTTGACCGAGAGCTGATTGACTTCTATTTGAAGTATGGGCAACCGCAGTACTTGACTTGGAGTGCATAGAAGATCGTTACAGTCAAGGTACTCAAACCTTCACCTGCTGGGAGATTTATCAATGTCAATTTCAAGATCACTCGTGGTACAGCAAACACAGTGTCGACTATCTCTCTAGCAGACCTTCCTAATCTCAATCCCCATGATTGGATTTTGCTATACAACATTCTGCTCACTAATCCGAAGGAATATGAGCCCATTCTAGAACACTTGAAGAGAATGTTGGCCTCCTATATCCATGAAGTTGCAGCTATGGATCAGGAGATAGCAAAAGTTATGAACAAGAAGCCAACAGTCAAGCCTACACCAAAGCCAGGGGATGTGAACAAGATGAAGATGGGCCAAATAGATTCAACACATCTCACTATGATGTTTACTAAAGGTGAAGCTTACAGATTTTTGTTTGCTCTGGTTGATAAGCACTTATTTTCTACTGACTGCTTGGAGCACATCATCAATATAATACATCGGTGCAAGCAGAATTCAGAGGCTGACAGGAAGAATTTTACAGACATGCTTCGGTGGTACATTACATTTCGCTATCATCTTTTGGCCATCATACCGAAGGTGTTTAAGACTGTGAAGAAGACTTCTGTTGTTCAACAGAATTGAGGTTTCGGCTCCAAAGACGCAAAGGGGGAGATTGTTGAGTCCATTTGTGTTGCGTCATGGGCCTTACGTTTTGCATCCGGATTGGGCCTGTCCATCCGTGATTATCTAGATTAGCTAGTAGGGTTATACTATATATATGCATGCATGTATGCATTATACGATGTTGATTATTACGTTCATAACTTTTGTAACCCTAAACACCTCTACAGTAGCAGTTCTTAATCGAGCTCTTCTGAGGTGTTAAGGTTTTAATCATTCGACACATTCAAAGTCATTCTTGTATTCGTATTTACATTCTTAATTGTTTGCTTGCTCAGAATCTAACGATCCTAATAGAACTTTGTTCTAACAATTTTCTACTATATTCTGTCAAACTTTATAGTCTTTAATACATTCTGTCAGAATTTATAGTTTTTATTCTATTAGAATGCATTGAATTGTTTAATTTTTGAAACTTGATTATGTTTTCTTTGTGGATTTAGGTTTTGAAGAGGCTAACATTGATGTGGAGAAGGAAGAAAACATATAGAACGAGGGTGTATTATACCAGAATGTGTTATGCTACAATGTATAAAGTGTTGCTTAAAAATAATATTCTTTCAGAATAGATTAGTGTTTTTGTTAGATTTTGATGTTTTTTTTTCTTTCAGAATGTTGTTATTATTCAATGAATCACAATCATACAATGTAATTATTTATTTGTTATATTATTAGTTCAAGAATTGATTTTGTGTATTCTTTCAGAATGTATTTACTAGTTTATGGTTGACATTGTGCCATTCTGACAGAATAAAATCGAAAAATATATTTACTAGTTTGTGGTTGGATTCTATCATTCTGACAGAATAAAATCGGATTTTTAAATTTGAATTAATTTAAAATATTCAGATTTTAAAAAATAAAGGAATTAATAATCCCTAAAAATCCGAAAATTTCTTTTTTTAATATAGGTTAATTGACTAAAATGCCCTTATGCTGAAATTTATGTGTTTATATGGTACATGTTATCCTATTTTACTATCATAGACCCTCAGATCATGACATTTGATTATATTGCATCCGATGGTCCAGATCTGTGCATTCTGGCACACAATAGTTAGTAAAAACAAAATAACCTAACCATATATATATATATATATATATATATATATATATATATATATATATATGGGAATAACATTCTAAAAAGAGCATAAATATATTTAAATAAACACATTTATTTACTAAAAAAAACACCCGTAATGAGTAAAAACACCTTTTAGACTTTAACTACATTTAAAAAACTAGTTATTAGATAATAATTGTAAACTATTTTCTTACTCAAATGATTTTTAAAAGTAAATATATTAAAAAAAAAACACTAGTCATTTTCCTTAGGTCGTGACCGGCGACGACAACCATGTATTCCGGACGGTGGTGTTGGATTTTAAGGGGGAAGATCAGCGAGCAATGCGAGAAAGAAACTGGTAAGTGAGGACGATCGATAAGAAGTGGAAAGATAGAAGAATACGGGTTTTAGCTTTCATTCCATAAATATTGGTTTATAATATTGATTATTTAATTAAATAAGTATTGAAGTTACTAAAATACCCCTATTGATTGGTTCGGGATTGGTTATACGTTCAAACAATATATATGGTTTATATATGAACCTAAGTCTCTCTCTCTCTCTCTCTATATATATATATATATATATATATATATATATATATATATATATATATATATATATATATATATATATATATATATATATATATATATATATATATATAAAAACTTAATGTATAATTTTATAATAGTTTATATAATAAAAATCATAAAAAATTATGAGCCCAGTAATTTGAAAAAAAGTCCAACAGCCCACTAATCCACTTAGAACTCTACATATTTAAAACCATATTCTTCTTTTATTTTTCAATTCCCTGGAGAGGAGAGAGGATGAGAACATCTGCCGGAGCACCTCAGCCACCGGAGGACCGTCATCACTTTACCAACACCGCCACCGAACTTCCGCCTACATTCTCCTCCAATGATCACCGGCACCACCGATGCCATTGAACAATCATCATCGTCTTACAAACACCTCCAAAACGCTGCCTCTATGTCCGACCACGTCATCTTTCATAATGTTAATATTTTTCCCAACTTAGTCTTTCAATCTTGGATAAAAAAACGAGTTCTGAAACTCAGACATATTCCGGAACTCAAAGAATGATTTTGTGAACACGGATCTTACCTTGTCAATCATATTGATGTATGCATGTTTTCTTTTGACTATTTGAAACTTTATAATGAGATTACTATACATAAAGGATTGAAATTTGATATGAAAGATCGTACAATGAAGAAACTTTTTGCATATGTTCTTCTCTATTTTAACATGTATGCATCTCAAAAACAACAATAACACTGAAACACAAGACAACCAAGACTTGTTCATCTCTACTTAAACATGTATTCATCTTAAAAATGACAATAAGGCTTCAACAAAATATTATCGAGAGATAAAGAACGAATTTTCACCATGTTCCACCTTTTTGGTTGGATTGTTGGAACAAGAAATTGCAAGTTTTGTTTCAATCCATTGTGAGGCTAATACACACCAAACACTTGTTCATAAACAGCGTCTAAAATTATTAAAAAGTGCCATGATGATTGGCTTAAACATCATATACTCATATATAACATCGATCTGTGTAGTTCATAAAACAGCAAAATTCACAAACTACATCCATAGAACACATCTAATTAGGGACAAATAAAAATTTCCAATGTTTTATAAACAGAGGGACAACACACAAGCATCACACTATTACGGCTTTTGGAATATGAACCTCACATCAACATCTTTTATAACGAACATCATGCTGACTGTTGAACTCGCCTTACCTTGAAGACGCTTGAGTTGAAGCCGATGGGTTAAAGGGTTTCTGCTCAGCACACGTCAGCACCTCATGGGGCCCACCTTCTTCACGTCCAACACCCATCAAGTCAAGATAATACAAGTAATGGGAAACCACAGTGTTCATGTCATCCACATCGCCTTTTCCACATGTACGATCACCATAAAGGATATTCATTGTGGTACCAAAACCGGGGAATCTTTTGGCTAAAGTATCGTTCTTTGTGGGTTTCCAAGTACCCACAAATGCCTCATGGGCTGAGGGCTGACCCTTCTTCATTGGGGTTACCCACGTGTGAATTGCAGCTTGGAAGGCTAAGGTCGCGTTTTGTTCGATGTATTCAGGGTGGTTCAAAAGATCAACGTTTAGGGCTTCACCAATTTTCCCATAGTTGTATTGCCTGAAATAATAATAATAATAATAATAATAATAATAAAACAGATCCATCTTTTAAAATATGTTTGTTACAAAGGACACGACATCGACAAAAACCGGACTAGACTAGACTGAACTTGATAGTACAAGAAGCTTTCTAGGGCTACCCATTTTAAATGGGACAAAAATTACAATTTTTGTCTTATTGACATTAGTGTTATGTTTGTTACATACGACACAACATGAACCGGACTAGACTAGACTACTGAACTTTAGGACAAGAAACTTTCTAAGGCTACCTTTTTTATATAGGACAAATAACAATTTTTGTCTTATTGACATCAGTGTTATGTTTGTTACATAGGACACGACATGAACTTGACAGGACAAGAAATCTTTTTGTTACATAGGACACGACATGAACTGAACTAGATTAGACTGAACTTGACAAGAAGCTTTCTAGGGCTAACAAAAATGACAATTTTTATCTTATTGACATCAGTTATGTTTGTTACATCCAACACAACATGAAATGGACTAGACTAACTTGACAGGACAAAAAGATTTCTAGGGCTACGGTTTTTATATGGGACAAATAAAAGTTTCAATTTTTGCCTTATAGAGTCAAAACAAGAAAAACATGGGTGTGATTGATACCAATAAATGGGCAAAGCACCACGACCATAGTATCCGGCTCCAGGGGCACAAGGGTAAGTGTACTTGTAGAAATCATCACAATACTCATGGGGAGGACTCATTTCTTTGTTGTAGCATAATCCCCATGCTGTTGGTCCACCGGTTGCCACTCCATATCCACCTTAAAAAATTTAATCAATTAACTTTATATTATTATTATTATTATTATTATTATTATTGTAGTTAATAGAGCAATTATCAAAATAACGAAAATATAATTGTTGAGATTTTAATTAAATCATGGAAAATAAAAGCTTACAAGAAGTTTGACTGCCAACATGGCCAAGAAACGCCGCGATCTCCTTCATCTGAGTAGTCTTGTTGCCGGTTGTACCAAATCCATGCGGCTGATAAAGGGCGGAGGCGGTGATAAAAGACTTGTAATCCCAGAATCCGGCGGCGTGGGCCACCGGAGAGTTTCTTTTTGCAAAGAGCTCCTCAAACTGGTAGGTGTCAAAGTAGTCGGAAATTGTAAGGTTACAGCAATACTCCGACCACCCTTTACATTCCCAACCCTTATCACATACTTTCTTCCCCTTCACCTTCTTCACCAATACTTGTGTTGAAGAATCAGCATTCGCGATCGAAACAATTACAAGCAGTATGCCGATTAGCAAAACACTCGTCTGTTTTGCCTCCATTTTTATCTTGTGCTGAAAAAGAAGACAATAACGAAGAATTAAGACACACCCAGATGCTAATCGAGATCTTTTTGAGGGGTGTTTAGTAAAAAGATTGAAATTTTAAAGAAATGAGAGACACCCGGATGCTAAAATGCACACATGATGTATGAAAACAAAATAAAGACAACTTCTTTTTATTTTAGAATAAAAACATAAATGTTAGACACCTAGATGATGAAAGTAGCAGAATACCCTGGAATAACTCTTGTTTCTTGTTAGAATTTTTAGATGGAAGAAGAGAAAAAGAGAGAGAAAGCTATACACTGGAAAGAAGAGAGGGGTGTGTGTGTGATATAAAGAAGAAGTAAAACTTACAGAAAACGAATGCGTAACTCACTGAGATCAAATGTCGTTTGTTTGATGGAGATGTAATTGAGGTTGTGGGAAGTTGTTGTTTGGATTTTTGCTTGGGCTACAAAGCAAGGAATGTAGGGAAGAGTGTTGGGTGTTAGGTGAATCAATGGAGAAATGGAGTAGATGATGGAATGGACGGTGGAGATTGACGGATCGGAGGTGGGTTGGGTGTATGAATCATGGAAGGTGCTAGATGTTTAAAGTGGAGCCGACTGGATTAGACATGACGCAAACAAATTTTACTAGTAGCTTTGAAGACGATGATGACTCACCAACTACATAAATAAATTGAGAATTTCAAATAGAACTCGTCACCGACACCTCACCTTTTCTTTTATGTTTTCCTAAATTTGGTGAAATAAGTTTTTAAACCTTTTGAATTATGAGGTGTTTGGGATTGTTTTTTTAGATTTTTAAAAGAAATTAATATGTTAAAAAAGTATCTGGATAGCAAAAATAATATTTAATATGTTTCTTATAAGGCTGAGAACTCAAGTTCAAGAAGTTACAGATACTTGGTTTTAAGTCAATAAGTTATATTTAATATGTTTCTTATAAGGCTGAGAACTCAAGTTCAAGAAGTTACAGATACTTCGTTTTAAGTCAATAAGTTATTTTTGAGTTATTTTATATATATAAGTTAGCTAAACATTTAGGTGTTGTTTGATTTTTCAGAGCTAAAAAGTCTGTAATCTGCCGAACATAGCTGCAAACCTCTGTTAGGGATGAGTATAGGCGGGTACCCGTCTCATTTGGCGAGAATCGGAACCGGCGGTTCCTATAAAGTTAGAACCGGAACCGGAACCATTCTAGGTAGTTCTTAAATGTTTGGAACCAGTTCCGGAACCGGCGGTTCCGGTTCCGAGAGCGGGTAACCCCGATTACATTAATTTTGTTAACTTTTGTCGATAAAACCGCAATTTAGTTCGATTCAAATCAAATCAATTCGGACCAAAGACGGACAAAATCGGACCAATATATATTCTAAACCGATCTAAATATAACACACACACACACACACACACACATATATATATATATATATATATATATATATATATATATATATATATATATATATATATATATATATATATATATATATATATATAATCGGTTCCGAAAAAACGAGAACTGGAACCGGAACCGCTTAAGGCGGTTCCATAACTTTAGGAACCGGAACCGGCTTGAGGCAGTTCCAGTTCCAGAACCGGCAGTTCCGAGGCGGTTCCGGTTCCAAAAACGGATACCCTGTTCCGATGCTCATCCCTAACCTCGGGGGTATAAAAGGTTGATTAAACGTCTGTAGTTTGTAAGAAGAATACTATTTGTTTTTTAAAATCTGCAGGCCGTGAAATAAATTGAAACCTAAATAAAATGATTTTTACAATCTAAAATACATTTCAATAATTCTAATATAGCAACATTGAAATTTAATCATACAACCTCCTTATTTTAATATTTATCACAAATTAATTGTCCATTTTATGAAAAAAAAAGTAAGTTAGTAAAATATTTTCATACATTTTGTAATACATTTGATTTTTTTTAAATTAATTTTGTATAATGTTATTAGATAAACATTATTAATTAATTATTAGTAAAGTTTTTAAAAATATGAAACAAAAAAATTATACGAACAAATAACAAGTTTATTTAGCTAAAATCGTTAAATTAACACAATCATACAAAGATTTAGAAAATAAAAAAGAATATATTTTATTTGTAAACTTATTGCAGAGTCTCCACAACAGAAGAATTAAAAATATGAAACCAAAAAATTATGTGAACAAATAACAAGTTTATTAAGCTAAAATCATTAAATTAATACAATTACACATAGATTTAGATAATAAAAAATAATATATTTTATTTGTAAACTTATTGTAGCATATGGTGGTGGTTTGATGGTGTCACACCTCCGAATCGGGACGGCGGAAACGTCCGGGGGCGGGTGACTTCATCTTGTAATATCATAACAATTGAATATGAATGAAACATAGCAATCATCATCATCATACATTAACGATATCAACATGCATTGCTTACATCTTTGTGTTTGTTTACGAATTACATCCAAAATAACATAATGTATGATAATTCAAAAATACAACAAATATCCAAATTTCCTTAGCTTCCCACCTGCTTATTGAGTTCCTGAGAATACAAGTCGTTTTGAAAAGCGTCAACATAGAATGTTGGTGAGTTCATAAGCATGTTTGTAAGAAAACTTTGTAATAGTTTGTAAACTTCCAGAAAATCCAATATTTTCTTGTAAAAATAGTTTGTAAACTTCTAGAAAATCTAATATTTTCTTGTAAAAATAGTTTGTAAGTCTCGTTTCAAATCATGTATAATTGCATATGTATTCCTTGTTTATCTTGTTTGAAAAATATATAGAAAATGATTCCCAGAAAATCCTATATTTTTTGTTATACGAAAGTTGTGGTCTTAAAACCCTAAGACCCGAGTGGAGAAATTCGTTGTGAAATAAACGACACATAGTTTTGTACCTTCTAAAATGACTAGAGTATATGTTATGCGTAAATTTTAAAAGATAGTTGTTATTCTCTATGTGAGTCGTTACAACCATACTAATATGACGAGAGCGTCTGTCTTGACGTTCTTTAGGCGTCGATTTCTAAAGATAATTGTCACCCTAGACTGGCCTGTCTAGCTGTAGCGAGCAGCTCAGGTATGGGGGTGTCACCCCGTATAGATGTATACACAATATCCCGCTCTCCCTCCAGGAGACTCTGCTTATAACTACAGGACTTACGATGTACACTAGGTAGGTACGAGTGAAGGAGTGTCTCGCAAGAGTCTTAACGGAATTTACGCGAATATTGAATTCCATTATTTAACGTTAGAAATAATGTTACGAGTGTATATTTTCGACTACAAATTATAAGTGTCAAAAATAGCCATTATTACCATAAGTGTCAAAAATAGCCCATTTTTACCATTAGTGTCAAAAATAGCCCATTTTTACCATTGTTGTCCAAAATAACCCAATTTTACTAAAATTGTCAATAAAGGCCCAATTTTACTAAAATTGTCAATAAATGCCAAATTTTACTAAAATTGTCAATAAAGGCCCAATTCTACTAAAATTGTCGCATAAGGCCCAATTTTACTAAATGTGTCCATAAATGCCCAATTTTACTAAAATTGTCGCATAAGGCCCAATTTTACCCAAATTGTCATAAGAGGCCCATTTTTACTAAAATGTTTATAAATGGCCCATGTTTACCATAATTTCCATTAACGACCCATTTTTACAAGTTTTAGTAAAAATAATTTTATATATCCAAAATGTTACCATTTTTAGGGTAACTTTCCATATTTTCCATTTTTCAAGTTTTCATGACAAAAATTTGAGTTAACATTTTCTTTGACTTTATGATGATTTTATCACACATTAAAGATAACCTTTTTAAGCATAACAACAAATCATATAAGCTACACAAGATAACTTTGATTTTCCAACAACTTGAGACTTGCACAAAATCTCGAGTTTATGGACCTTTAGCATGAGATCACAACATTTCAACACACATAACACATAAAACATACACATGCAAGCAAGTATACAAATATTTTACACAAGACCTTGACTTGTATCCTCCCCCAAAAGAAAGAAAACTCGAAAAATAGGGGTATGAAGCTCACCTTGGGGCTTTTTTGGTTTTGAAGAGGAAGATGGAGAAGGTTTTCGGCCTAGATTGTTTCCTTGAGGAGATTTTCGAAGTTGAGATGGTTCTAAGAAGCATATTCACGAAAATGAGAGAGTAAGTGAAAGATCTTTAACATAAACTTGGAAAAAATCAAAAGAGTTTGTCATAAACTTACCAAGGGATGAAGCTTTGAAGAAAACTTCTTGAAACACACTAGTAACCCACGATTTTTGAAGAAGGAAATGAGAGAGTTTCTTGAGTTTTTGAGAGAGAATAAGATAAGAGTTTGAGTTTGGAAAATGAAAAGTGGAGAGGGAATGAGGAGGGGATCGGCCGATGAGGGGGAAGGGGGGGTGATAGGGGTTGACCTTAGCTAGAGTTGATGTGAGGGTCTAAGATACATCAAGGAAATCATTGAGTAGTTCTACCCATCGTCGTTGCCTCATGTTAAGTTATGTTTGATCGAAGATGTGCTGGAGGCTCTTAAGATCCGTGAAGACTGTGCACTTCGTACCATAAAGGTGATGGGTTATGAGCAATACATCAATCCTATGGTATACATGCAAACCCTAAAGCTTTGGATCTAGTTTGTCTAATGAACATGCAATAATCATCCAAAGCTCATAAACCCTAGATCTAGCATATAATAATCGATATTATCATGATAAAAGCGTTTAGATATTACCTTGATTGTTATGTAGTAATAACAATCTCAATTCCTCTTTATCTTGACCTTTGAAAGCTTAGCGCCTCAAATGTTGCACCTCTAATGGAGTCACAAACACCATGAGCAACAAGATGACCTAGGAGAAGGAGGAGGAGCACCAAAAACGTCCAAGAACCCTTAGAGATTACTTCACCACGTTTTTGGGGCCTTAGGGGTTCATTATATAGGTAGGCTATTAGGGTTTTCAACTAGGAAACCCTAATTTGACTGCTTAGGCCCTAAGCAGCCCATGGAATCCCTCCTTAGAGGCCTTGGACGAATTCTTATGGGTTTCCCCATAGATTTCGTCCACTCCAACTTCTATGGAGTCCATTAGCCCATTTATGCAACTATCTTATAATAACAACATCAGTCCCCCAAGTTTAATTAATTTCTTTTAGCCAGAAAATTAGTTCTTATTAATTCTTGACTAATATTAATTAAACTATATGATTCCTCTTTTAATATATTATTCATATAATATATTAATAAATCATAATTAATCCTCTTTCTCCTTAATTCATCCTATCAGTTACTATGGTGAAGGCAACCCAAAAGGACCATGCTCACAATCGGGTCAAGTACATACCAAAATAGTTATGGGCTTAGACACATAATCCAACAATATCCCACTTGGATAAGTCTAATAACTATTTTACATATAACTTCGGAACCTGATCAGCAATCGTAGCTTTCAAAAGTTGTTGTCGACTATGATCTTACTAGTAACGCGTCCATTAGATAAGGAATCATATATTCCTCCATTCTAGATATTGTATAGACATAAGACATGGACAATAATCATTCTCTCAGTCTATGTGTTATTTCCCGATTTCCGATTTATGATGACTAACAACAGACTACAATTGAATACATCAACTTAGTCCTGGCTTGGCCAAACACTTAGGCTGTCATCACTAAATCATCGAGGGGCCCACATATATAGCTTTTATCCCACTTTGGGTAAAAGGAACGGATAAACTTCGACTCAAATGCTCACTTGTACCTACTCATCAAATCACACACAACAATATGTTTTATAACACCAAGTTACTGGTGCGTTTACAAATTATCAATGTGCAACCAACTTGTAAAATACAACTCACACGTCTCCGTTTCAAGAATATAAGATATTATCGTCTCACCAATCACTCGTGATAAAATCCATGAAGCGATCCAAGTGAGCGTGGGTTTAATCCAATGCTCAAATCTTATTCATAAGCACTCATGAACGTTGCAGCAAACTTTTGCTATGTCTAATACACTTTAGACAATCTACAAACCAATTCATGACAATCTTCTTTCATACCTACTCCCAAAGTATGAGGGACTGTGGAACGTTCGAATAATCTTATTATTCGGGAAGTCAAAACATGCAAAGTAAAACACAAGAATAATTGAATCCAATATGGCCCCAAACTTTTGAGTATAAATAAAACTCCTTTTATTTAGTCACCATATTGATTACACATTATTCATTGTATAATGTTTCGGGTAATCAACTTATTACTTGAATTATAATGGTTGTCCCATACTCCAATCATGCACAATATGTTTACCTATGGTCCTTACTTTGTGAAACAGATCAACTGAACACATTTCCAATGGTACTCATTTCACAATTCCCAATCCTTATCATTAGTGTAAGAATACCAAATTATTGCCACTATTAGAATATGTTAGATTCTAACATTTTATGCAATTATCCTTTTGTAATCTTATTGCACAAAAGTCACCAAGACTTTGCCAATGAAATTACAAAGTTCTCTATTGGAGATTGCTACAAGGCAATTCCATAGATATGAAGTCTCGCAGTCAATGTACATTCCTTTGAACATCCTTCTTTCATAAAAGTTTCTAATCTAGACATGGATTCTCAATATCCAACTCCGAATATGGAAACATTTCCATATTTTCCATATGAAAACTCATTATTAATAGAATCATATCTAATCATAATAATGTCATTATGGTCCATTCATTACTATACTTCCAACTGCTCACAAGCGACCAATCCTTAGCAAACCTTAGATTGTCCTTGATAGTTGTTTAATTATGTTAGTCAAATCCGGTTCTAGTCCCTTTTCCCTCTTAATGCCCTAGGCATTTGGAAAATTTTAGAACGGTCGAATATTACTGCATATGCAATCGATCCTATACACGAAGCGTATGGGACACGATTCATAATGGAAAAAAAACGTGATACTTTACCAGTTTCATGCTATAATACTGCCATATATAGAATGCCCTATGTTAAACCTTTTCAACATAACATTCATATATGTCTTTTGACTAAATTCAATTAAAATTTCTCGATCTAAGCTTTTAGATGTCGAAACGAAGTATAATATTCTCTCCCTTAATTATAGCAAAACAACTTTTCAACCCCTGCAACTTTGCAAAGTGAACCTTTTGTTTTCTATAATTAATATTGCTAACTTGCAACACTTAAAATAATAATCATGCTCCCACTAACATGATAATTATATCCATACCACTAGCTTTGACACGTATTCAGAAAACATTTGGACTTCTTAGAAAGCAATACTTATTGACTTCCAAAGTTCATATTTCTAATACGATATGCTTCGATAAGCCTTTATCTAAGCTTCTCAACCTCATACACCTTTCCTTAGATAGCTTATATGTGTGTCTAAACAATTTCAGCACTTATAGCAATAAGTCTTAAATGTTTAAATTAATTGCCAAATCTCACAATTCGAACTATGAAGAGGGATGCCGTAATCATAATCGAATTTGAGAATGCAATTTACACAATAGCTAACTCCTTAAAATCTTCCTAGTGAAATCGCTTCCTCACAATCATTTTCATGAAGGAGAGAAACCTTATGACACTTAGATTTTATGGTGTATGTGCTCTTATCCATGTGAATTTGTCATAACCATAATCATAAGACCATGTTTGTGACAAATCCAAACTCTTATGCACAGAACTTGTTTATTCTTCATTTCTTGCCATCAAGGGTCCTACCATTGCTTCCAAGTTATTTAGCAGCTCACCTATACCAGTCAATGTACTTTCATTGAACAATGTGCTTGCCTTTATGCAATCAATTGAGAACTCGTAGAATTCATATGTATAAGTAACTTTACTGGAATGGCATAGAAACAAAAATTGTGTCAACACGATAGGTTACAAACCTCAAGTCGTGTGCTAGTGTTTAATAATAGGTTTACTCTTGATTAGTTCTTGAAACTTTTCAAGATCATTTAGACTCCCATTGACCTCTTGATATATAAGATTCTCTTGTCAAGAAACATTTCTTGACAACCAAATATTCAAGAGTTAGTGTGGATTCTTATCAAGACAAACACTACACACATTGGTCTTAGTTGGTCTTTGTCTTATCCGAGACATCACAATTTACCAATTTCGAACGTGCAAGAGTAAGAAAAACATTTTTCTACTCCACATCTGATGAGTATGTTAAATCTTTTTAAGATGTGTCACTCAAGTCACAATCTTGGAGTATGACTCTAAGACTTGTTTTTGGAACGAAGTATGACTCATCCTTTTGATTTAACCACTTCAACAATTCATGATTCCTCTTCTTAGCCATATTAGTGCACTAAGATTTACTTAGAGGATTAATTGTGATATGGTTTCATAATCAATGAGACGATCATAAAAACATGATACTCAAGTACTCTCCCATCTTTGCAGATTGGAGAAACTTTTATCTTTCTGCCTAATTGATTCTTCTTATTCGTTCTGCCAAACATTGAAACTTTCCCAATGTTTCAGAATTACACTTAATCTTATAAGCATAACCATATTTACTAAACATTTAGTAAAACATGACGAATAGCTTTCATTGTTATTTATGGTGGACTTGAACAACACTCAACATTGTGCACTAGACCCTTTAGTCCTTCACATACTTATGTGAAAAAGGAATTAGTTTTACTTTCCTAAGTACCAAGATTTCCATACATCATACAATATAAGTTGTATGAAACTTGGGCGATGGGAATCTTTCCTTACTTAGAAAATTTTGACACTTACCATAAATAACATAACTAAGAATCACGTCCACTTAATATCGCTTATAATAGAAACACACAAGCATCAATTTTCACAAATGGCATTGCAAGGATATGTATAAATAAGACAAAATTCAAAATTTATTTTATTTATAAAAAGGTGCAGAAAACTTGTCCTTACAACGAAAATTCAAATGAAAACTATGCTATTTCATATTCCTAAGCAATATATCATAACTCT
Organism: Lactuca virosa; assembly: GCF_052849685.1. Taxonomy (NCBI): domain Eukaryota; kingdom Viridiplantae; phylum Streptophyta; class Magnoliopsida; order Asterales; family Asteraceae; genus Lactuca; species Lactuca virosa. Next base: position 150,472,208 of record NC_136427.1, on the reverse strand, counting down.
AAAAGTAGCAGCTCCAAAAATCCGATCAACGAATCATGCGATCGAAATCCATTTCTTCGTGATTAGAGTCAACTCGCTCTTTCTTTAAGCTTCCTCTCTTTTCTTCGATCCTACAAAACATCAAAATGCAATCTTATCACATCATGTATTAAGAATCAAAAATAGGAACTTAATAGAGTTAGATAATGGATTTTACCTAAACCAGAGTCATACAGCTTGACTCTCCCATCTTCACGATCCTTCAGATAATTGCGGCAGCTTCATAACCAATGCCCCTTCTCTTGGCAGTAGAAACATATGGACTCTTCTGGAATGGTACACGGGACAATCTCAGACTCAGCCTTTCTCTTGCGTAGAGAAAACTTTTCTGGACTTCCAATGTTGCCATCATCAATGTCCATAGAAGCATGGGAGGTTGACTTACCAGACACATTTGCTAGACCAGTTCGCCAAATCATTGCTGATTCAGCAGCAATAAGCAAATAAGTCAACTCAATGAGGGTCACGTCGTGATCCATCATATAGTACGCTCTAACGAACTCACTATATGATTCGCGAAGTGATTAAAGAACCCAGTCAACAGCCAACTTTTCTGGGAAAAAAAGTACCCATCATTTTCAACTTGTCAATATGTGACTTCATCTCTAAGACGTGTGCACACACAGACTTCCCATCTTCATGTCTTTTTGCCAATAGGGCTTGAGTGATCTTGAACTTTTCAAGCCTTCGAACTTGTGGGTCAGGGAGAACAATTGGAGGAGGTGGAGGTAGTGAAGCATGATTCTCATTTCCATGATCTAGTCGTGGAACATCATCTCAAGTAGAAACCTTTTCCCAACGGAATCAGGAAGACCATAGTTGTTAGACTTTGACATCTACAAAACAGGAGAAATTCAAGTTAGTTGATTGGAATCCTTGATATAACACCCAAATGAAATATCAAGGCTAGGATCCAACACAATATTCTACAACTTGGAAGAGGGATGTCGTAATCCAAATTGCAGAACATTTGAAGGTAGGTAAATGACGATTTACCAATTTCCACCATGAAAAACGAAAAAGGGAATTTAAGTTTTAAATGAATTGAAACTCCTAGATCTTTTGAGATTCACTGAACTTTTCAATGGCATGTTTAAATATCGAGTGTGCCCTTTGTTTGTGGCTGGGATGCCGAGGATCACAAACAAGTTGTGGATAACCATGCAAATATACATGGTGCCCCCAATGTTACAATCACCTAATCGATGTGATGGTTAACCACACACGCTCCATCGATCTATGACAAACATCGAGTCACCCTTTGTCACCTTTGATTAGAGCCCAATTAGTGTGATGGTTAACCACACGCACTCCACTAACGTCTTATCAAGGGTACAAAGTGTAATTTCATGGAATAGCACCAACTCCACATTTTTCCTAAAGTAACTAAGATTTGGGAATTTATAAAAGTGTTTAATTACTTTGTACTTCATTATACTTATAATGGAAGGTTGTGTCCTATCCTACCCGTTCGGCTAACGACCCTCCACTAGTCAAGAGTGCGGTGGGTATGAGTGGATACCCAATGACGGTCATTTTACAGGCCGCTTCCTTAAACACCCCTTAGAGACCAGCTTCGTGAATGAGGTCTACTAACGGTAAGACTGACTCTTTACTCATACATATATAATATTAGACCTTTAATTTTATATATAGTATAAGGGTGTATTTTACACTTTTAAAATACTAGGTGGCCTAATTTAATAAATTATACTTTTAATTTAATTAAATATAAACCACATCATTATGGATTTATTAACTCTCTTTTAATTATACATTTAATTAACTTAATAAAACCATAAGGGTCTAATTTGAACTTTTCAAAAACTAGAGTTTTAGAATTTAATATTTCAAAATTAAACTTGTAATCAAAATTTTAAATTCCAAAACTTGAGGGCAAGTTTTGAAACTTGTCAAAACTATCTAGATCAAACTACAAATAATTCAATTAATCAAATAATTGTTGATTATCTAAAATTCAATTTTTTGCAAGATAATTCAAATCAATTAATTCAAATAAATCAAGTTTATCATATAAGGCAATGATTATCTAATTGATTGACAAATATCTACTATTTTGGCAAGGATAATCACATAATATCAATAAAATTCGGATTCTATCAATAAAAAGCATTTATGGTAATTATCCAACATAAAAAACAGCCAAAATCCTGATTTTCCCTCTGTCCGACACTCCGACTCGTCGAGTTACTCAAAGGACTCGTCGGGTACAGCCAACTCGCCGAGTACCTCTGGGGACTCGCCGAGTCTGTCAGTCAGAGAGCAAAAATTTCGATTTTCAAGCAAGCAATGAACAATTAAGCATCAAATACATCAAACAAACAGCCTACGCTTTGATACCACTGATGGGTTATGAGCACTACATCAATCATATGGTGTACATGAAAACCCTAAAGCTTTGGATCTAGTTTGTCTAATGAACATACAATAATCATCCAAAGCTCATAAACCCTAGATCTAGCATATAATAATCGATATTATCATGTAAAAAGTGTTTAGATATTACCTTGATTGTTATGTAGTAATAACAATCTCAATTCCTCTTGATCTTGACCTTTGAAAGCTTAGTGCCTCAAATGTTGCACCTCTAATGGAGTCACAAACACCATGAGCAACAAGATGACCTAGGAGAAGGAGGAGGAGCACCAAAAACATCCAAGAACCTTTAGAGATTACTTCACCATGTTTTTGGGTCCTTAGGGGTTCCTTATATAGGTAGGCTATTAGGGTTTTCAACTAGGAAACCCTAATTTGACTGTTTAGGCCCTAAGCAGCCCATGGACTCCCTCCTTAGAGGCCTTGGACGAATTCTTATGGGTTTCCCCATAGATTTCGTCCACTCCAACTTCTATGGAGTCCATTAGCCCATTTATGCAACTATCTTATAATTACAACATCAGTCCCCCAAGTTTAATTAATCTCTTTTAGCCACAAAATTAATTCTTATTAATTCTTGACTAATATTAATTAAACAATATGATTTCTCTTTTAATATATTATTCATATAATATATTAATAAATCATAATTAATCCTCTTTCTCCTTAATTCATCCTATCAGTTACTATGGTGAAGGCAACCCAAAAGGACCATGCTCACAATCGGGCAAGTACATACCAAAATAGTTATGGGCTTAGACACCTAATCCAACAAAAGGTAATGCCCCCAGATCTTCAGAGCAAAAACTACTGCTCCCAGTTCGAGGTCGTGCATGGTATAGTTGACCTCGCGGTTCTTAAGTTGTATCGAGGCATAGGAAATGACCTTTCTTCGTTGCATAAGAACGCATCCTATCCCTTGGTTGGACGCATCGCAGTAAACTACAAAATCTTCCGTCTCTTCTGGGAGGGATAGGATTGCGGCGCTGCATAGGGCTCGCTTTAGTGTTTGGAAAGCAGTTTCTTGTTTCTCCTCCCTATTGAAGGTTACACCCTTCTGAGTCAAGGTGGTGAGTGGCTTTGCGATCTTAGAGAAGTTTTGAATGAACCTTCTATAATAGCCAGCGAGGCCTAGAAATTGACGAATTTCAGTTAGAGTTCTTGGCGTCGCCCAGTTTTCGATTTCCTTGATTTTGGAAGGATCTACGTATATTCCTTCCTCGCTGACCACGTGACCTAGGAAATCCACCCTTCAAATCCAGAATTCGCATTTCGAGAACTTCGCATACAACTTCTCTGCCCTTAATGTTTCCAAGACTCTTCGTAAGTGTTGGTTGTTTTCTTCCTTACTTCGGGAGTAGACTAGTATGTCGTCGATGAAAACTATTACAAATTTGTCTAAGTAAGGTCGGCATACATGGTTCATCAGGTCCATAAACACTACGTGTTCATTTGTTAAACCGAAGGGCATTACTACGAATTCATAGTGACCGTAGCGAGTTCTGTATGCGGTCTTAGGAATATCTTCCTCCTGGACTCGCAGCTGGTGGTATCCGGATCTTAGGTCGATCTTTGAGAAGAAACTTCCTCCTTGTAATTGGTCGAAGAGGTCGTCGATTCGAGGTAAAGGGTATCGGTTTTTTATAGTGAGTTTATTTAGTTCCCGGTAGTCTATTCACATGCAGAACGATCCATCCTTCTTCTTTACGAACAAGACTGGTGCTCCCCAAGGCGAGAAGCTCGGTCTGATGAATCCTTTGCTTAGCAGTTCGTTAAGTTGACTGCATAGTTCCTGCATTTCTGTTGGTGCTAAACGGTATGGGGATTTGGCTATGGGGGTAGCTACGGGAATCAAGTCGATTCTGAACTCGACTTGGCATTCAGGTGGGACTCCTAGGAGATCTTCGGGGAATATGTCGGGGAAGTTACAAACTTCGAGGATATCCTTGATGCCTTTTACTTCTTGTTTCTTATCCACCACGTGAGCTAAGAAGGCGTAGTATTCTTTACAAAGATACTTTTGAGCCTTGACGCAAGAAATGATTTGAAGGTTCGTGTCGGGTTTGTCGCCATTAATGACGAGGGTTTCGCTACTTTGGCAGATTAAGGCGAATGGATTTTTTGTAACACAGGATATCAGCATGGTGAGGACTTAACCAATCCATGCCAATGATGACATCGAAACTTTTTATTATGATCGGCATCAGGTTGATTTGGAAAGAGTAGTTGTTTAGAGTGAGGGTACATCCTATGTACATATCGTTAGTGCTCTCTGCCTTTTCGTTTGCCATTTATTCGGTGAATGTGTCTTTTAGTGATTGGGGATTTTGTTTAAGTAAGTGTTTAAATTTATGGCCCACGAAACTTTTCTTCGCACCACTATCGAAAAGTATGCATGCATATGAATTGTTAAGGAGGAACTTAGCGGTAACCACGGTAGGATCATTCACGGCCTCCTCATGCCCTAGTTTTATAACTCTGCCCACACCTACGAAATTCCTTGATTTTGGGCGATCCCTCTTGTAATGCCCTGTTTCACCACATCCGTAGACAGCCTGGCTCACTCCGGCGTTAGTGGTTTGAGTGGTTTGTTGTACCGGAGTTCTACAGAAAGGGGCTGTGTGCCCCTTCTTGTTGCAATTTTTGCAATACATTTCTCGACATGCCCCGGTGTGATGGAAGTTACATTGGTTACACTTCGGGAGGGTTCCAGCATATGGTTTGGTGGGTGCTGGAGTGGCAGGAACAGTAGCAGCATGAACTGCCACAGTTTGTTGCTTCTTTGTGGGCTCTTGTGACGAATGGCCCTTCCTTTTGTTCTAGAATTTCTTTTTGTTGACAATTTCTTTGGGTTGTTCGGGAATGGCTGTCATGAAGCCCTGGCGGACTCCATGATCCACCAGTGTTTGTGCCTGGCATTTGACACTGTCAAAAGTAAGTGTGTTTGCAGCTATCACGTTTCCTTGGATCTGGGGAGATAGTCCCCAAATGTATCGCTCCACCTTTTTACTCTCCGGGGTGAGCATCCCGGGACATAGCACTGCTAGATCGCTAAATCAGGCAGTGTAGGCTGAAATGTCGGAGTCCTTCATCGTCAGTATCCAAAGTTCTTGCTCTAACTTTTTCATTTCGCCCCTCAGGCAGTATTCTACTAGCATCATAATTTTTAAGTCTTCCTAGCTCATGGCGTTGGCTACTAGGAGAGTCAATGATTTGTCATAACCATTCCACCAAGAAAGGGCTCTATCCATGAATGAGCATGCTGCAAATTTGACCTTGCTAGCTTCAGGGCATGCGTAAATTTCGAACACCGATTCTGTCTTTTCGAACCAGCGTGTTAGAGAAATGACACCCTCGGTGCCATCAAAAGACTTAGGTTTACAATTTATGAAGTATTTATAGGAACATTCCCTCGGATGCCCCTGACTATCTCCCTGGCTAGCGTTGTTGGTACCGCCTCCTGACCCACTGGTGCCATTTGTGCTGATTTGTGCTATGGAGGCTGCCACAGCGGCTGTTACAGTAGCTTGGAAAATAGCAGTGTCCATCTGCTGAGGTGGTGGCGGTGGCGGAGTTGGTGGTGTGTTGGTTACACGCCTGTTTGATTTACGTGGTGGCATCTTTCTGCCATAAGGTTTAAGAGTGGAATAATGATAAGTCTTTTATAATGGCTAAGAATCAAGCATTATCAAAACAAAGTGTCTTAACTATTTAGTTATGCTGACTGCATAAGAATAGCAGTAAAAGACACATGAAGGGTCTAGTTGTATTGTTCTATAGTGTCATAAAATACTCCTATAGTATTTTAACTTTATGTTCTGATCTAGTGTGTCTTGGTATGTAGTGTTGGTAAGTTTTAGATTCGTTGTTCACCACGACTATTCCCAAACACATGTTGGTCGTATCTCAAATAAATATAGTTGAGCACTCTATATTTATCCCAGATATGATTACATAACTGTTTAGGCTTAACCGCAGCGTCCAACTTATCTAAATACTTTTATATGGTTTTTACTGTGATACTATTTCTGGTATGTATGCATGTATGTATACTTCTTATAAAATACTTATATTTTAAAAGTATACTTTTAGTCAAAGCATTTCATCCCCACTGTATTTATAGTTGTATATCTTATGTGGTTTGATATATTTAGTTCACTATAAACAATGCTCTGATACCAATCTGTCACACCCCTGAACCGAGTAAACGGCAGAAATGTCCGGGGGCGGATGCCGTCATGTACAGTATCACAACATTGTATTGATAATTTAATATTTACATTGTATTTGAATCACTGTTTGACTCCAAAAGCGTACAACAAAAATATAAGACGTAACAATACTAAGCTCCGTCTTCACCAAAACTTGGGTGGGTAGTTGTCTACTGATTTCCTGAGAATACAAGTGGTTTTGAAAAGAGAGTGTCAACAATTAATTTGGTGAGTTCATAAGTATTTTGTATGAGAAATAAGTGTCTTTGTTCCTTGAAAATGATAATATGTTCTTCCAGAAAATCCAATATTTTCTTAAGATGTAATGTAGTCTTAAATGTTCAAAGACTAAAATGTATAAGTATTGTTGTACTTTGTGTTGGAAAATTTAGTATAAATATTTATATTTTTACTAACTTTGGACATATATAAATATATACATATGTTGTATATATAACTAACTCTAAGCGGGTTTGTGTTTTCCTCCACGAGGACTTCAAAACGATATATTATATGTCCAAAATAGAGTATATGTGAATGAGATATCGATACTCAAAGATGGGTATTTGAGAATAAATTTAGCAAAAAGAGAGGAATGTGGGAATGATTCCCACATTGGTAGAAAGACCAAACCAAATAAGGTTTATAAGCTTGAATGCATGAAAGGCTTACAAGCTTGTGTCTAAGGTTATGCTACAATTCCTACCCGCGCGCAGGGGGGGTGCAAATCTTGGATTCCGTAGACCAAAAACACCGAACTCGTGCATGGGCGCGACCTGCGGACACGAATGCAGCTCCGAAAACTCGAGCGCGCGCTACCCTCGTTTTTGCTAAATTTGACAGTTTTGGTCCCTATTTTGAATTCTGTAACGGATGCATTAATTGCGTAATTAATAATTAATGACATTTAATGGCATTACAGTTCAACTATAAAAGAAGACCATTTTGTCTCATTCAAAGACACGAATGAAAACACTCTTCTTCTTCCTCCTTCTCTGTACTCCTGCTTCCGACGATTCTTTCAGGCAAGTGGTAATATCGGGCAGTACACAATACTGCTAAGGTTGTTGTACCCTGGGAACAGACGGTGAATCTGTTTAAGGATGTTTAAGAGTCACTTCTTTAAAAGTGTTATTAAAGAATAAGAGGTTACATAAAAGTGAAGAGTCTTCATTTTAATGGACCATTAAACTCATAAGTTATGAAATGAAAGGTTTTAAATAGTTTCAAAACTTTCCCTCAAGTTTTGGAATTTGTAAAGTCTCACACACATTAATGCTTTAATTCCAAACTCTACAATTTTAAAAGTTAAAATTCAAACTTTATGGACTTCATTAAATTAATTAAAGTGTTTAATTAAAAGAGTTAATAATTCCATAAAGACATGGTTTAAGTTTAATTAAATTAAGAGTATAGTTTAATTAATAGATTAAACCACCAAGTATTTTAAATGTTTAAAATACACCCTTATATTATTATTATAATTTTAATTATATAGATATGTATAAGATAAAGTCAATCTTACCGTTAGTAGGCCTCATTCACGAAACCGGTCTATAAGGGGGGTATAAGGTTACTGCCTATAAAATGGCAGTTTAATGGGTGTCCACTCTCACCCACCGCTTCCTTGACTGGTGGAGGGTCGTTAGCCGAACGGGTAGGAAAGGACTATAATTCTCCCTTCATTAAAAGTATAATGATAAATACTAAGTAACTAAACACTTATTAATTCCCAATCTTAGTTACTTAGGAAAATGTGAAATAGGTGCTAACCCATGAAATTACACTTTGTACCTTACCAAGTCGTTAGTGGAGCGTGTGTGGTTAACCGGCACACTAATAAGGACTAGTAAGAGTGGCAAAGGCTAACTTGACTTTATTATAGATCGGTGGAGCGTGTGTGGTTAACCGGCACATCGATTAGGTGATAAAGTTAAGGGTACCAAGTCAATTTGTATGGTTATTCACACCTTGTTTGTGATCCTCGGCATCTCAGTCACAAACTTGAGAGGGCACAATCGAGATTCAAACATGCCATTGAAAGTTCAATGTATCTCAAAAGATCTAGGAGTTTCAAATCCAATTAAAACTTAATTATATTTCATTTTTCATGGTGGAAATTGGTAAATCGTCATTTACCTACCTTCAACTATTTTATAATTTGGATTACCGCATCCCTCTTCCAGCTATAAATAGGTTGTTGGATCCTAGCCTTAATATTTCATATTGGGTGTTATATTAAGGACTTTAAATCAACTAACTTGAATTTCTCCCTTATAGATGTCTCCTTTAGACAGTTATGGTCTTCCCAAATCTTCAGGAACAAGCTTCCTAATGAAGATGATATCCCAAATGGCAACCAAGGTGAAAGATCAATCCCTTTGTTGTGCATTAGTGGGACTGGAAATCATACTTCACTTCCTCCACCTCCTCCAATAAATCTCCCTATCCCACAAGTTTCAAGACTTGATAAGTTCTAAGTCACTCAATCCCTATTGGCAAACAAAGTCTATATGTGCTTAGGTCTTGGAGATTAAGTCACATATTGACAAGCCGGGAGAGTCGGGTGTCGAAGCTCGAGGTAGCTGGCTGTTGACTTGGTTCTTCAGTCACTCCCTGATGACAGATCACGACATGACCCTTTAATGATCTTATCTATTTGCTTGGTGCTGCTGAATCAGCAATGATTTGGAACACTGGTAAAGCAAATTTGATTTGAAGATCGACTTCCCAAAACTTCATGGACATTGACAATGGTGACACTGGAAATCCAGAAAAACTTTCTCTTCCCAATAGAAAGGGATCGGCCATAGTCAACTCGGTTGACCAAATGGTAAAGAGAAAGGCTAAGTCTGAGATAGTCCCATGTACCATTCCCAAAGAGTCCATATGTGCCTATTGCCAAAGGAAAGGGGCATTGGTTGCGAAACTGCCGAATTTACCTGAAACCTTATAAGGATGGTAAAGTCAAAAGTTTGACTCTACTTCAGGTAAAGTCCGTTATCTAACTCTATTAAGTCTCTTTTGGAGATTCTTAATACATGATGTAATGTAATTACATTTTGATGTTTTTGAAGAATCAAAGGAAGCTTAAAGAAAAAGTGTGCTGATTCTGATCGCATGGTTCGATGACCAGAATTTTGAGCCACTGCATAAGAGTTATGAGATATTGCTTAGGAATAGATAACAACAAAGTTTTCATATGAATTTGCATTGTAAGGATAAGTTTTTCCGCAAGTTTTAAAATAAAAGAAAAGTTTTGATTTTATTTATTTTAAGTATCCTTACAAAGGCATTTGTGAAAAATTGTTGTTTATATGTTTCCATTGATAAGCAATATTGGAAAAAATGAATTTGATTCTTTCGTTTGTGGTAGTGTCATAATTTATCAAATAAGGAAAGATTCTCATCACCCAAGTTTCAGTTGGATAGAAACTTGGAATCATGCAAGTTGTATTGTGTGACGAATGAGATTTTTCATCTTTGGTAAATTAAGACTAATTCCTTGTTCACATTCGCATGTGAGTCAAGCGAAGGACTAAAGGATCGGGTACATTAGGTTGTGCACTAGTCAGGTCCACCACAAAGGTTGGTAAGATTATTCGTTATGATTTACTAAAGTTTAGTAAATATGATTATGCTTACAAGATTAAGTGTAATTCTGAAACATTGGAAAAGTTTCAATATATGGCAGAATGAATAAGAAGAATCAAATAAGGAAGAAAGATAAAAGTTTCTCCAATCTGAAGAGATGGGAGAGTACTTGTGTATCTTGTTTTATGATTATCTTAGTGATTATGGAATCATATCACAATTGATCCTCTAAGGACACCTTAGTGCATTTGTTTGCCTAAGGAGAGGAATCGTGAATTGTTGAAATGGTTAAATCAAAAGATAAATCATACTTCGTTCGAAAAACAAATCCCGGAGTTATACTCCAAGATTGTAACTTGAGTGACATAGTCTTTAGAAGGTTTAAAACACTTGTCAAATGTAGAGTAAAATGTTTTCTTACTCTTGTACATTTGAAATTGGTAAGTTGTGATGTTTTGGATAAAACAAAGACCAACTAAGGCCAATTGTGTGAAGTGTTTGTAAAAGAATCCGCACTATCTCTTGAACATTGGGCAAGAGAGTCTTATATGTTAAGAGGACAGTGGGAGTTTAAAAGATCATGAAATAGTTTCAAGAACTAATCAAGAAGTTTTGTTAATCACTAGCCCACGACTTGAGGTTTGTAACCTATCGTGTTGACATATTCTTATTTCTGTGTCTATTCCAGTTAAAAGTTGACTATGCTTGTGAGTTCTATGAGTTCTCAATTGTTTGCATAACAACCTGGAAGCAATGGTAGGCCCTTGTGCTGCCGGGTGGCAAGAAATTAAGATTGAACAAGTTCAGTCCATATGTGTTTGGATTTGCCACTAACCTTGTCTTGTGATTATGGTTATGACAAATTCACATGGATAGGAACACTTACACCATAAAATCTAAGTGTCATAAGGTTTCTCTCCGATTCATGAAAATGATGGTGAGGAAACTCTTTCACTAAGTAGATTTTGAGTAGATAGCAATTTTAAGAATGACAAAAGGTCTAAACATTATGATTACGGCATCCCTCTTCATAATTGTTTAGACACACAAGTGAGCTATCTAAGGAAAGATGTATGATTTTGATAAAGTCTTATCAAAGCAATTGCGTATCAGAAATCTGAACTTTGGTAAGAAAGTCAATAAAGTATTGATTTCTAAAAGTCCAGCTGATCTCTGGATACATGTCAAAGCTAGTGGGAGCATAAGTGTTATGCTAGTAAGATAATAATCATTATGCTAGTGGGAGCATGATGATTATGTTGCAAGTTAGCAATGTTAATTATAGAAAACAAAAGTTTCAATTCGCTTTGAAAAGTTGTTTTGCTATAATTAAGGGAGAGGATTTTATACTTCATTCCAATTCTACAAGCTTAGATTGAGATTTTAATCTACTTTAGTCAAGGATATATAAGAATGTTATGTTGGAATGGTTCAACATAAGGAAATTCTATATATGTTGCGTTCTCAAAATTCGATTATGATTACGGCATACCTCTTCATAGTTCGAATTGTGAGAATATGACAAATAAAAATTGATAGCATGAATCGTGTCCTATATGCTTCGGGTATAGGATCGATTACATGAGCTATAATAATTATCCTTTCAAAATTTTCCTAATGCTTAGGGCATTAAGAGGGGAAAAGGGATTAGAACTGGATATGACTAAAATGATTAAGCAATTGTCGAGAACAATTTGAGGTTTACCAAAGATTGGTTACTCATGGATAATTGGAAGTATAGAGTAAGGACCATATTGACATATTTTGAAAAGAGGCAACTCTTGTTCAAAAATGATGGTCAAAATGGGAATGTGGAATTGTTTCCATAGGTGGAAGTTATTCTTTGAATCTGTGTAAGATTAAAGAACTTAATGCAAAGAAGGATGTTCAAAGGAATGTACTTTGAATTTGAGATCATTTCCATGGAATTGATCTCCATTGGAATTCTTTGAAATGTTTGTTGCCAAGTCTTTGTGACTTTTGGGTATAGTCATTACAAGAGGATCATTGCATATAAGTTTAGAATCTAACATATTACAGTAAATGACAAGAGGATTGGGATTGTGAAATGAGCATCATTGAAATATTGTCAATCGATCTGTTTCACAAAGAGAGGACCACATGTAAACATAGTGTGCATACTTGGAGTATGGCATAGCTATTGTTTGGACGAACATAGTGTGCATGCTTGGAGCATGGCATGACTATTGTTTCAATTCAAGTATTAAGTTGATTAATCGAAACATGAATAATGAGTAATCAATATGGTGCTTAGATAAAAGGTGTTTTTTATTTACACTCAAAGTGTTGGGACCATATAGGATTAGTATTATTCTTGTGTTTCACTTTGCATGTTTTGACTTCCAGAATAACTAGGTCATTCTTCCCGACTGACTAAGTTATTCAAACCATCCACAGTCGGTCATATGTTGGAAGTAGATATGAATCAAGACTGTCATGAATTTGGCTTGTATGATTTGTCTAATGTGCATTAGACATAGCAGTGGTTGCTACAACATTCATGAGTGCTCATAGGTTCTGAGTATTGGATTCAACCCATGCTCATTTGAATCACTTCATGGATTTTATCACGAGTGAATCATGAGACGATAATATCTTATATTCTTCAAACCTAGAGATATGAGTTGTTGACTATGAGTTGGTTATACATTGATTGCACGAAAACGCATTGGTAACTCGATGTTATAAAACGTGCCTTTGTGTATGATTCAACAAGTAGTCAGTACAAGCATATGAGTCGAAGTTTATCCATTCCTTTTACCCTCAAAGGGATAAAAGCGATATTTGTGGGCCCCTCGATGATTTAGTGATGACAAAATGTAAGTGCTCGGCCGGGCCTAGACTGATTTGATTTGTTCAATTAGTCAGTCGTCATAAATCGGAAATCGGGAAACAACAGATGGACAGAGAGAATGATTATAATCCATGTCTCAGTCCATATGATATCTAGAATGGAGGAATATATGATCACTTATCTAATGGACGCGTCATTGATTTGTTCAGAGTTCGGCAGCAGCTTTTAAGAGCTACGATTGCTGGTCAGGTTGTGAAGGCGTACTTGCAATAATAGTTATTAGACTTATCCAAGTGGGAGACTGTTGGATTAGTGTCTAAGTCCATAACTATAATTGGTATATACTTGACCCGACCCGGCATGGTCCATTTGGGTTGCATGGCATCATGCATTTGGATAGACTAAAATGAGAGAAATAACACTTAAGGTTTATTAATATATTATAAGTTCTAATATATTAATAAGATTATTTAATTAGTATTGATCGAGAATTAATCTAGAATTAATTAAGTGATCAAAAGAAGACTAATTAAATATATGGGTTGATTGTGTAAATCATCCATACTTATATAGTGGGCTAATGCTCCATGGATTATCAAGTTGGGCTAAAACCCATAGGATGCTCCATGGATGCTCCATGGTGTATTTGAACCCATGGATCCATGGAAATGGAAAGCCATGACAATTAGGGTTTACCCTAATTGTGACTAATTATATAATGATCTTATTATTGAAGAAATCGGTCACTAGAGATACAAGTGAGGGCAAACCGATTTTAGAAGTGTTCTACTTTCTCTCAAGTTATTCCAAGTGTTCATGATGTTGTGTGAACCATTTGAGGTGTCACACTTGGGGCACTAGGCTCTTGAGCTACATGGAATCAAGCACCAAACAAGAGGTATGTAATTCTACTAGAATTTATATTATGTGTACTTTATATTATGCTAGTTAGAACAATACCTTGGAAAATTGATATTTGCATGTATAATAGAGAAAACATATATCCAAGGTATTTAGGGTTACATGCACACCATAGGAGTGTTAGAATGCTCAAAATCCAACAGTAGATACACTAGTAAACCCAGTTCTGAACACTGGAAGAGTATTACTAGGTTGCTAAGGTATGTGAGATACACGCGAAAATATGGACTGCATTATGGCAGACATCCAGCAGTTATCGAAGGATACACAGATGCAAATTGGATATCTGACATAAAAGATTCCAGATCTATAAATGGATATGTGTTTACACTTGGAGGTGCTGCTGTAGCATGGAAATCATCCAAGCAAACAGTTATATCTAGATCCACGATGGAATCTGAATTTATCGCCTTAGATATTTGTGTTGAAGAGGCGGAGTGGCTACGTCAATTTGTAGAGGACATTCCCGAATGGCCCAAGCCGATAACGGCCATATGTATACATTGTGATAACCAATCGGCAATTGGTAGAGCTCAAAGTACAATGTATAATGGGAAATCAAGGCACATTAGACGTAGACATAAAACGATACGACAACTAATCTCTACGGGGGTTATCACGGTTGACTGGGTGAAGTCAAAGGATAACATTGCGGATCCGCTTACAAAAGGCTTGAGTAGAGATGTAGTTTATAAGTCGTCAAGAGGAATGAGACTAAAACCCATGAATGAATAAATTCATACAAAGGAAACCTTACCCAGAAGACTGGAGATCCCAAGATCTGGGTTCAAAAGGATAACCTAACTGTATGAGTTAGGCATGTCACTGTGGGGGAGTTAACATTACTTCCTAGTCCATTCCTATATGTAGTGACAAAATTAGGCTAAACATATGGTTTTTAATGATTCTTGGAATCACCTATGTGAGAGAGAAGTGGGGTCGCTTCGAGGGGAATTATTGGGGCACAATTCCTAAAGCTCTTGCAGAACCAGGCTAGTGTTCATGACCAAAAACGAACACGACTATGAGGATATGACCTTGTCAGGGAGAATCCTGTGAGATTTACATTGTCGTCTACATAAATGGCAGTTTAGTTCAAAGACATCGAGATCTACTAACTGCTAGGAGATTAAGTGTAACTTCTTAAGGGAGGGTTCAAAGGGTAATACCTACCTATCCTATGCAGGATTCAACTGCTGAAAATTTCGTTTAGAAATTGGATTTGCAGAGATCGATCTCCATTCATGTGGGGGATTGTTGGAAAATTTAGTATAAATATTTATATTTTTACTAACTTTGGACATATATAAATATATACATATGTTGTATATATAACTAACTCTAAGCGGGTTTGTGTTCTCCTCCACGAGGACTTCAAAACGATATATTATATGTCCAAAATAGAGTATATGTGAATGAGATATCGATACTCAAAGATGGGTATTTGAGAATAAATTTAGCAAAAAGAGAGGAATGTGGGAATGATTCCCACATTGGTAGAAAGACCAAACCAAATAAGGTTTATAAGCTTGAATGCATGAAAGGCTTACAAGCTTGTGTCTAAGGTTATGCTACAATTCCTACCCGCGCGCAGGGGGGATGCAAATCTTGGATTCCGTAGACCAAAAACACCGAACTCGTGCATGGGCGCGACCTACGGACACGAATGCAGCTCCGAAAACTCGAGCGCGCGCTACCCTCGTTTTTGCTAAACTTGACAGTTTTGGTCCCTATTTTTGAATTCTGTAACGGATGAAAATACTCTTCTTCTTCCTCATTCTCTGTACTCCTGCTTCCGACGATTCTTTCAGGCAAGTGGTAATATCCGGCAGTATACAATACTGCTAAGGTTGTTGTACCCTGGGAACAGACGGTGAATCTGTTTAAGGGAATCGAGTCCAACTCGAGCCTCAGCCACATCGTTTGCTGCTAATCTTTTCTTTACAGGAACCTTTCTAAGAGGAAAACGAAGACCTTCTACTAACACTTTGTAGTAGTATAGTATAGTTTTATATCTTTATAAAACTATTTGAATGCATGTTTCTAGAAATGTAAACTGTATTGTACTTGAAAATAATGTACTGTATTTGTATCTGTGTAAAACCCTTTGTATGTTTCCTGAAATATAACTGTATTAACTGGGAAATAATGTAATGCAGTTTTAAATAAATAAAACCATTTGAAGACGTGTATGTATTCGTAAACCAAACGTATTGTTAATACCAATTTGTGAGTTATTATAACCATACTTAGTGACTGTTGGCCTGTTACGACGTTCTTCAGGTGTCGGAATGTTACGACATTTGTCACCCCAGACCTGCCGGTCCAACTGTAGCTAACAGTTTATGTAACACCCAAAAATTCAAGCCAATTTAAAACTTTTAAACAACCCAAAAACCATTAGTTATTACAAACTTGTTTTCAAAATGTAAAATATCAGAGTATCAGAAACATAGTCATAAAAAGTGAGGAGTTGTACGATCACGCCTTTTCCCTGCCACGATCCCCTGATGCACCTGAAACAATAAAATGAAACTGTAAGCCCGAAAGCTTAGTGAGTTACCCCCAAAATACTGATACACATACAGTCCACATAACCATATCAGCAATAACATATCATAACAAACTGAACAGAACAGCACATAACGGGTCCACAGCCCTACATATTGTAATACCCACGAGCCCACAGTACGAGTCTCCCTCAGCCCGTAACTGGAATGCTCCCGAGCCCACAGTACGAGTCTCCCTTAGCCCGTAACTGGAATGCTCCTAGGGTTTGTTGGCTACCGCACGAAGCAGTACAACCTCAACCCATCCCATATAACAAACACATAACATAACCACTGAGCATGCAATAATCATATAACATCACAGGTAGTCCTACAGGTCTACCTAACTGGCATAACCACTAGCATACAACACTAAGGTGTTGTTTGTCTTTTTAAAAAAACCACTTCAGACCATTTATTGCTGCGCCGCGCAGCACACGCGCAGCACTTGGCTTTTCGCAGCTGTTTTTTTTTTCTGAAGACTTCTGACTTAAAAACTGATGCGCGTGTGCTGCGCGGCGCAGCACTAAACCAACTGCTTCAAACCTCTTCGCGCCTTACTTTAACTTACTGCAGCAGTCTGCAGACGTTAAAAAACAAACAGACTTTTTATTAAATGTTGCATCCTTTTGTTCCACCTCTTCTGCTACAGAGGATTGCAGAGGTGGTCCGCAGACTTAAGACATTTTCGCTTCGAAAAAACAAACAGCACCTAACTCATACTCAACATCTAACACTGCTAGGATAACATATCCAATGGGTCGGCATTGGTGCCTTAGACCCCTTAGTATAGTGAGGATAACTCACCTGGCACTGCTGAAGTCCCGCAGATACAACTCCAGTTGCTGGTTGACAGATTCCCGAACTGTCAACATCAAACAATACCCAATTAATAATTGGGTTCCAAGCCCAAGGTCCAATTCATACTACAAAAACCCAAAAATCAAATAATGGGTCAAAGCCCAACATATGGCCCAACTTTCCAAATTAGGCCCAGACCTCTACATGGTCTTTCCTTAAGGCCCATCCAATTATTCTAATCCAATCCCCATGGCCCAATATTACATAATCATAAGGGCCCAACACAAAGTCCAAGTGAAATTAGGGTTTCACATAAAATGACAATTACGGTTAAGTGTTTCTCACTTAACCCATTAAGGACTTAATCCATTAAGTCCTTCACTTTATTAAATAAGGCATATGGTGTGATTGGGCCTAATACACAATTCCATTCCAATGGCCCAAATGTGGGTCCCGATAAGTCCAAGCCCATAATCCTAAAATTAGGGTTTTCACATGAAATGGTTATTAGGGTTTTCACATGAAATGGTTATTAGGGTTAAGTGTTTCTTACTTGACCCATTAAGGACTTAATCCATTAAGGACTTAATCGATTAAGTCCATTCTTGCCTTAAGTTAGTTTGCCAATGATTATTATTTAATATTTCAAGTTATTAAATAATCTCGTGTGTGTGCCGATTAATTCTCAAGAATTAGAGTTTTATGCTATTAGGGTTTTCCAAACCCTAATTAGGGGTTCCTGCCCCATACTAGCTCATTAGTCAATTGGTTGAGCATCTAGGTCACTTTGGGCCTTATTGAGCCCAATAGGGTTTTATTAGGTCCATTGGGGTCTCTTTGGGCTCACTAGGGTTTCTTTTGGCCCATTAGGGTTTAGTAGTCCCTTGTCCAAACATCCAAACGAGTCACAAACCAACAAGGCACACCGCCACCCGACACGACGGCCGGTGGCGGCAGGAGGCGGCAGCCACCACCTCACGGTGGTGGTTACAGATTTTCTTTTGATTATTCCCACACTATTACAACTTTACATCAATACCCAACACACACACAAAATACACTCACACTAATTACACACACACATACTAATAATACACATACTAAGCAACATACACACCCTCCATGGCGGTCTTGAGGCGGCAGCCACCATGGTTGGCAGCCATGGTGGTCTTCCATGGTTTTCCGGCCAAACAAGACACCGTACTCGACCTTGACTGGAACACATTCAATGATGCACGCACACACACGAGCCCGGAACAGTGACACCACCACCCACCTAGTGGTTCACGGTGACGACAGCAGCCGCTCTAGCGGTGCAGCGATGGCTAACGGCGGCGTAGCAACAGCACAGAACGAAGGGAAGAACGACGGTGCTTGCAGAGGACGAACTGAGAAATGGAACCGGAGAACCACGACGAAACACCAGGTGGTTCTTCCGTTCGGCGGCAGCCTCAACGTCCCCAAGACGGTCTTCATCTTCACTGTTTGTATGAGCGGCGGCGGATTGAGCTAGAACATTGCACCGGAGAAACGGCGACGACGGTTCTGGTGTGCGAACGACCACAGCGGCGACAACGACTTCCATTGATCATGACACACGCGTCGGTGTTTACGGCTCCAAAGCGGTCTCTGGCGGTTCACACTCGGTCGTCAACGACATCACAGGCGGTAGTGGCAGCGAGTCGACCGGAGGGAAGAGTGGTTGGCGGCTGGAGAAAAATGGGAGGCATAAGGTGGGTTGCGGCTGATGTAAAAGAATTAGGTTTAGGGTTACCAGTGATGCTTTGGGTTATATACCCGGCTTATGAAACCTTGCCCCATAATGACATGTTTAGCCCCTCTCTTCCTCATTTCTTTCAAACTAAATTCATATTTTACACTTCTAACCCTGCCTCCTGAAACCCTTTACAAATCAAGTCCAAAATGTTACCAATCAGCCCCTCCTCTACAAGATCTTCTCATCTTAGGTCCAAAACTTACTCTTTAGTCCCTACTTCCATAAATCCTTACAAATTAAGTCCCCAAAATTATACTTTAATCCCTGGAGATTCAATTCTTGTCATTTGGCTTCCTGAAACCCACACCCCACTAGTTATTATTACATTTTGGGCTTGAATAATATAAAATAATGATAATAATTACTTCCCAGGGTTCCTGATTTATTATTTAATTACTCTACTTAAAACGGGATGTTACAGTTTAGGTGCGGGATTGTTAGTCCCGTATAGATCTATACACAATTGTCACGTTCTCCATCCTGGAGACTCTGGTTATAATATAGGACTTTTGTTGGTACTTAGGTAAGTACTTGAAGACGTGTCTCACAAAGCCATATTGATTGTTTACGTGTAGTATAATGAAAAACTCATTTTCATTTAAATGTTTACATAGTTATGAAAAATAATTACTCTTTTAAATAATTATTTTCTGTGCCCCCAATCGGGTAAAATAGTATGTATGTTCCATAAACTATACCTATTATAGTTTATATAAATGTTTCGTTGAAACGTGAATCTTTTGTATAATATTATCAAAATTGACATGATAATAAGTTGGAATAAAATAATTATATATGTTCGTTTATATAATTATAGCATTTTTGCTCGACATGTTACAAAAGGGTTAAAGTTTTACTGTATCAAATTTGTACCCATATGTATATTTATATTTAATAAAAATATAAATGTAACGGTTTGTATATTAACACAATTTATCTTGTGTTTTACTTGTATTCCCCCCCCCCCCCCCCCCCAAAAAAAAACATATAAAAATTGTGAAAACTGTAGGGGTATGAACTCACCTCGAGTGTGCGTTCTTGGTTGGATACTAAGTCATAACTATGATCCTCGGGTTAGAACATGTATGTATAGTCGTAATCCTAATCGTATTTAATCACATAATATATATGTAAATTAGATAAAATAACCATTTAAATATTAAATAATACTAATTTGTGTAAGGTTACTTACAAGGTATGAAGGAGTTTCCTGGGAAATGGTTTGAATGTGTTCTTGGGAAGTTTGAAGATGTACCGGGAACACTTGAAGATTTGAAGATTTGTTTATGAGTTTTGAGAGCAAATGAGAATGATTTCTAAGATGTAAATGAGAAATGGGACCTTGATTTTGGTTGATTATATATATATATATATATATATATATATATATATATATATATATATATATATATATATATATATATATATATATATATATATATGAGATAAAATGTGATGTAATAGATGCATAGGGAAATGTATTTTATCGTCTTGATTAGTGTGTCACCGATTAAATTGAGAGTTCTCGGCCTATCTTCCAAACCGAGAACCCATGATTTCGGTCTAAGTGGTTCTTGGTCTCGCATGGTTCTCGGTGGCGAGGGTTCTCGGTCAAAAAGGTGGGTCCTCGGATATGGTTCTCGGTCTAGGAAGGGATTTCGGTCCTAATGGGATTTGATTCCCAAAACCGAAAACCCTTAATGTGGGGTTTAATTTATTATTAAATTTTAATTATTTGATTTTTAATAACAACTTACTTTTATTTGACTTCCTTTGACTTTCATTGATTTTTATTGACTCGAAATAACCAGTTGTTACAGCATACACTAAGCAACTACAGTTATGATGTCAATTCCATATCAGAAGGAAACCCTAGGCTACCAGGTATCATATAATCAGACAATTCTATCATGAAATTCTTGAAGATCCGTAGCCTATCCCTAGCATGTTGTTCTAACATATCACAATATCAAATAACAGTGTGGTAATTTGGGGTCTACTTGGCTCCGGCTGATCGTACACATCACATGCTCTTTTGATTATTTTGAAAACAATTTGAAAATCATTTTTAAAACCTTTTCATTAGTTTGAGACTGGATTCACACGAGTGTTCCTCCAATTCACTCAAACCAAGGCTCTGATACCAACTTGTAACATCCATAAAAATCACAAGAAATTTAAACTTTTAAAATCAACCCAAAATCATCAATTGTTTAAAAATCATGGTTTTCAAAATATTTTCCAAACATTAGAGTCCCAAAATCATAATCCATAATCAAGAGGATATATACAGTTACACCTTCACCTTCCCCCGATCATCCGAATTACCTAAAATCATAACCCAAAACTGTAAGCCAACGCTTAGTGAGTTCCCCCAAAGTACCACCACATACACATAATAACAAACAATAGCATGCATAAATGAGCCTTTAGCCTGACTGGGACGTCACGCTGACCTACAGACTATCTGGACTGCTCACAGAATCTTCAGCATGACTGGACCGCCTCACCGAGCCTTCAGCCTATTTGGACCATTCTTCGGGCCTTCGTCCTGACTGGTACGCCTCTCAGGCCTTCAGTCTATTTGGGCTGCCCTGGGTCTCTTGGCCTTCAGTCTACACTGGTCCGCCTCAACCCAACCACACATAACATGTCGATATATACATAACAGATAGACATATATAACCAGTCAACAGACAATCAGACAGATCTACAGATCAGTAAGCGTAACATCATCCTATATACCAGGATACCGAACTAAAAGATCACTACAGCACGATAACATACTATCACATAACAATATATCTAATCCAATGGGTCGGCCTTGGTGCCTTCGACCTGTAAGTACATTGAGGAAAACTCACCTCACAGTCCGAACAATAGTTGATGAGGTCCCGACTCCAAATCTTAGCTCTAACTGCTACCTATTCATCCAAAAGACCAATTCTCAAACACAATTCAAATTACCCAAAAATACCCCTTGGTTAAGCATGGTCAAAGTCATTTGAGTAAACTGAGTCAACCCAACCGAGTCGACCCGGTGAGCGTACGCGAGGCGTACTCGCGTTGACTGGAAACGGGTGGCTGACTGAGTACGTTCGGCGTACACATAGGTACGCACGACGTACTCACAGGGTTCTTTATTTTCAAATTAAGAGCTTAATACTTCGACTTAATGTGTCCAAATTCAGACCCATGGCCAAAATATCATAAAGAGTCATAAAGTTTCCAACTTTATGACCTTGCATGTCCAATAAGTTATTAAAACACCAAAACTCAACATCTTAATGCGTTAAGACCTTCTAAATGATGCATGGAGCAAAACCAACCATTTGGAACCTATTTTTATGACTCGAGACCCTTCCAAAGGTCTGCAAGGACGGCTTATTAGGTCAAGAACATGCGATGCTCATGAGAGACCACATTTGGGACAAAAAGGACCTAAAACCAAGTCTAAAATAAGATCTAAAAGAAACTTCACCAAGTTCAGAACTTTATACCTCCAAATGATGCCAAAAGGTGGTGTGATCATGGATCTAAAGAGCTTCACTCCTCCAAGATGGTCTCTCCTTCCTTCCTTCTTCTTCAAAAGAACAAAACACATACACTCAAGCTTAGAAATGCTTCACAAAATGGATTAGGGTTGCAAAAACGTTCTAAAAGGATGGAGCTGATGAAGTGAGGGGAAATGAGGCTATAATGGGGTTTAAATATGAGACAAACCCTAAAAATTAGGGTTTGCATGCCTGGCACATACGCCCTGCGTACAGATGTACGCCTAGCGTACTAGGGTGCGCCCTAGTACGCTCAACGTACATACGTACGCATGGCGTACTCTCTCAGCACCAAAATTATGAAAATGACACTAGGGCCCTCATTGCACTCTTTCTTTTTCTTAGGTCCAATTTCAATATAATTAAATTATAGGGTCAAAATTAGAAGTACCTCAACATCGGGATGGTACAAGCTAGTTTTTCAACTAGCAGCTAACTTTTCAGCTAGTACGCCAAACATAGCCTAACTATACTTCTATTTTACGTAGAAAATATAAGTGTGTTATTAAAATTATTAATTCTTAGCAACATTAGTTACCAGATAAGAAAAGTAAAATTTATTGTCAATTTTTATTTAATTAACCGATCTCTTTATTTGGTAATTAATCATCCCTAATAAATAAAAATAATTTTGCCACTTGTCAATGTCTCATAAGTTTTGGCATTTGTCATTTTGTGATATTTTTGAAATAAATATTATCCACTTGTCAATTTCTGATTTGTTTCGATTTGTAAAATTAAAATCATATACTTATATATGTAAAGTATTAAATATAATATATATGTTATTAAATTGCAATGAATATGTTTCTTCCTTTCTTATTTTAAAGTTTTACATTAAAAAATATTTACTGTTTACATTTTAATGTTTAATCTTTTTTTAAATTAACTCGTGTAGTATACGGGTCTCACACCTAGTAAGGGTAATATTTTACTTTCATGTATAGCAAAGAACAAAACTGTAACAAAAATGTACCATAAAAACGGCCCAAGTTAAAAGAGTTATGAATCACATATGGAGACTACCTTAAACCAGATGGCCATTCGTATAAATTACTAAAAACTAATTAAAATTTTAATCTTTTCCGTTTATCTAATTAGCAGTAGTGACTATTGAGATTTATTCATTTTCTTATCTCATTTGCAGTATGTTTATCTTGAATTTATTAATGTGATCTGGTCATTCGTAAGTTACCCGTTACCTTTGGGGAGTGTCTATAGACAACCTATTTTCTTCTACACAGTCCACATGGCTATTAGTACAAATTGTTAGCAACACAATTTGTTATGATAAATGTTGTAAGGGAAAGGATATGATGAATACGTATGTATCTTCATCGCTCTATTTTACTCTGTTATTCCTTAATATGTTTTCTCTTCATTTCTAGAGTCATTTTTCAATTATTGATTGTTCCGGTTGCTGAGATTATCACTTGACCAAAGGTTAATTCAATCTCAAGTGATTTGTAGCAATTTGATTTTGGGTTTTGGTGAAATGCAGAGAGTTATTTTAGGTTTTGAAGCTAATGATCATAATAGGAAGTAAGAAGCCTTGGTGTAATGGGTTTCCCGCCATTTGATTCAAACGCGTAAGCACCAACCCTTTGTTTGACGCACAATGGGTGTTTGATTTTATGCCTTAATGAACATATTTGAGAAATTGAGAATCAATTTTTATTTTGAACATGTAGACTAAATTGGTTATTATTTTTGCATTTATATTAGTGTAAAATGTCTTGACACTATTTGCATCCCTTTTCACCTCAAACATCATCCTGACTCAACCAAATGCCTATTACTTACATCCCATATATACCAAATAGACCCTACACATTATGGTTATAAAAACATCATTCTCAACCTCTTCTAATTATATTATCCATGAGATTCATCTTTCATCTTTAGTGTTATTGAGTTCCAACAAAACACAAAAACTCAATAATCACCATAAATGCATAATTAACCACATCATAAATGCATACATAAACACTGGAAAACAATTGCACCACCATAAACACATTAAACCCTCCCTCTTTATACAACAAAATGTCAGATTCAACCACTTACACTTGACATATAAAAAGTTCGGTGAAAAACTGAATACCTCAAGTAGGAGAAGCAAAACATATGAAAAGTGTGTAGCAATGCAAAACCTGTTAATTTATTGAACAGTTAGATTTATTATAATACAAATTTGGTCCCATTGGTCGATTAACATTGTTCTAGGATACTTTTGTATTTCTCAACTGAATCCTAATTGTTTACCGTTTGAATCTGATTGAAATATTTTGAATATACTTTTACAAAGCTATTGGGGTGTATTCATTTTCTTATATTCCTTTGAACTCTTTACTCACAGATTTTTGCAGGTAAGTAACTGAAGATGGCAGCAAATTCTTTTTCTAATTACTTTCATGGTATGTGCTTCAAGGATACCCAATCAGTGTGTTGCATTTGTATATATGTTTTCCATATATATTTCATAACTGATTGCTATATTTCCATACTAGATTAAGTCAACTCATTATCCCATTAACAGTGATAAACCCACATGATGATACCAACGAATTTGCAATATCAAAATTAGCATCTTAAACAACAAACTTAGATCAATGAGTAGCTTCTGCTTGTTATTTGATACATAGATTTTCCCCTCGTTCTTGAACATCTTCATAGCAACCATGTTCTTCTTTAGTATCCTTTTCATATGATCAAAAACTCTCTCCTTGAATATTACCTACCAAATAGTCATTTGGTTAATTAAATGGTCATCACCATTCAACCTAACAACTAATTAATGGGGTATTAGAACATTCACATTATCAATGTGTTTAATATATTTTACTTGCATGATATCATTCTTACTTAGATGATGCCAAAGAAAAAATATATACCTGATGAAAGTTAAGGCCATATTCTCCAACACTATATTTGCCTAATTCAGTGTGTATATACTTGAGCTTTGGAGCTGTGGACCCACCAGGTGCAAACACTCTCATTTTTGGGCATTTATTTATGATAACCTTTTCCAATGAACGCCACTGGAATTCATTCTTCCCCAAGAAGAAACCCACCAGCTCTGGTAGTTTGACCAATACAATGGACTTTAGATGAGGAAAGACCACAACCTGTGTTGTTGTTTGCTGCTCTACATATGCATCTTCTTCCTTCACAATCACTTTCATTGCCTTGCAATCCCATATAGTTAACTCTTCGAGTTGCCTCAGGCTTTCAAGTGCAGAGAATGTGAGTATATGTTCCAAATACCCACAATTTCTAATTTCCAATCTCTTTAGATTGGGAAGCATAATAGCATTGTTATTTACTCTTGGAATTCCTTCATCACCTGCACCACTCTTGTTGTTGCATTGAGTTTCAAATACCTCCTTCATCCCATCGCAATCCTTTATTTTCAGCAGTTGAAGCTTTTGCATTTGTTCGGCTGCATAACATGGAATAACAATTGACAATGCATGGCAACTTTGTATTTCTATCTCTCTAGAGTATTGGCATAAGCTCCAAGAAACACCACCTGCTTCAGACAACTGCAACACACATTGAAAAGTTAATGTAAAATTAAACCATAGACACAGCTTTTGTATAAGAACTTTAATTCAGAATCTAGTTTTTTTTATTATATTAAACGACACGAGTGCTCTCCACATCAAAAATGTAGTTTTGGTTTTTCTTTATAATTAATGTCGGGATTTATTGAAGAGACAATGAAAGACAAACCACTTTACAAACTAAAAGATAGGAATGCAAATTCAATGAAATCAAGAAAGCACATGTTTAACACAACAGGCTAAGAAAAATTAGTTTTGTCCAAAATAAACATAATTAAAAAATGGAAACATAATCTAAGATGCTTTGGTTACAGAAACAACAGAGAATTCACATAGAATGGCAAACCTAAGTAATTAGACATGCTTATATTTTCTAATTAGAAAAAATAAAAAAGAAATCTCTTCATAAATAACAAATAAAAGGTAATACTTGTTCAAATGAATGGAACTTTTTATGCCTCCAAATCACATTCTTGAGTTTGCATGGTCGGTAATGAGTGTGCAATATAAGTTTATGTGATTTGGTGATATTCGTAGAATATTGCAAAAAAAAAAAAAGGATTTGATAAAGAAATTAAATAAGTAATTGAATACGCACAAAACATACCTTAAATTGATCACAAAAAGCATTAGTTGTAGTGGTATTGTTGAAAGATATTTCATTGTTCCCATCCTTAGCACCACCTCCACCAATAGACTTCAGATTGTCCGGGTAAACTAGAGAGAGAATCAAGATGAGGGAACAAGATGGTGGTTGTGTGGGTAGATGTAGATGTAGATGTAGTCATTTCTTCATCCTCATCATCTCTATTTGAAACAACTTCTTCAATACCATAACAATATTCTATCTCAACTTTATTTAGGTTGGAAAGAAGTTTTGCCATGAGAGGTGAAAACAAGTACTTTATGCTTTTACAGTGGAGCATGTGTATGGTTGTGAGGTTGTGGAATGGGGATTCTGATTGTTGTTTTTGAAGAGTGAAGAATTTATTCGAGTTGCATTTCCACACATGACTCATGTTGCCCATAAAACTCAGATACAATTCCTCGAGGTTGGGAAGTATAATAGGTTGTTGTTGGTTATGGTGAGTTGTTACCAATTCTCTACTTGTTGGACTCTCTATCTCAAACACCACCTCCACTCCTCCATAATTCGATAGTCCAAGGTGATGGATGTTATGAAAAGAGTGTATGAGACAGGATAGGAGTGCAACATTAAAAATATTGCTATTGACTTCAGTCTGTGCAAATATATCCCAACAAGAAATGTAATTGGTAACTTGAATACTGTATTGTGTCAATTATTTATAATTCCACGTCCATTTGTAATTCTCACTTATAATTTTGGATTTGAAAATGATTATTTTCATTTTAGGTAATTTTTCAAGGAACATTTGCAAATGATTGAAATTGTCAACAAATTAATGATTGTTGGATGTTTCATCTTCAGATATATTATTAAAAGATGTAAAGTCCTTTTACTTCAGATAAGTTGAAAGCCATACCTGCTCTTGCTCTTGTCTACTCTCTTCCAACTCGTCATTTCCCCTGTTTTCTCCACAGTCATATATTGAAATATCCAAAAGTGCCCCCATATCAAAATTGGTGGCGATAGGTGTGAATATATTTCTAAACCTCTTACATCTTTCAATCTTTATGATTTCAACTGCTTGAAAGCCACGGATGAGGGGACGAGAGTTATCTGCACCTTTTATCCTCCACACCTCTCTTAGCTTCTCTGAATTATCCACTTTGATGCTTCTTAAGTTGCTGTTGTTGTCTTCTTCTCCAATTCCACCAGCACAATCCAAGTCAATGTTGAATAACGATTCAATGGAACCACAGTTCTCAACTTTAAGCTCTTCAAGATGATGCAGCAGAGACATGGGATTGTATGGAAATAGATTCACAAGTTTATCACAGTTACACACTTGAATCTTTCTCAACTTATCTTTCCCACTCCTACTAAATTCACATGGCCATACCTTCTTTAAATTCTCCATATCATCAATTTGAAATATCTCCAACTTAGGAATTACAACCTGCAAATCAATCACCACCTTAATAGCCACATCGAAACAATAATACATCATACAATCAAATTACACATATATTCTGAAACTTTTTGTTGATTTTTTTTTATTAAATTGTATGAACATAAAACATATATATGTAGTACCTCTTCCTTCAACAAACTAGATGTTGCAAACTTGTTTTGCGGATAAATACATGTGAAACCTGGAATGCCCTTAAGTTTTAACTCTACGAGTTGTGGCAGCTCAATTGTGTTGACATTATGGCACAAACCTAATAGCTTCGGTAGACAACGCAAAGATAAAAACTTCAGTTTGGGGAACATAATTGTCTCTTTTCCACTATCCATACTCCCATTATGTATGAGTTCTTCCATATTATCGCATTCCAGTATAAAGTTCTTCAAGTTTGACCAAATTTTTCAAGACACCCTTTTCTATACGAAGACAATAACAATGTCTCATATCAAGTAGCCTTAGCTTCTTTAAATTTCCAATTGTGGAAGGTAACGATTCAATGTTAGATTTAGCAAAGCTAAGCAGTTCAAGATTCAACATATTTCCAATACAAGAGTAATCAAACATCATTAATGAGCATTGATGGAGGTGAAGCACTCGAAGGTTGGTGGAGCATTGAGGTAACGAGGGAAGCAATGGATTCTTCATTTCATCATATGATATAACCCGGAGCTTTTCCATTCCTTCATAAAAGTCTTTGAGGAAATGTTAGCGACTTATCTCCATGCATAAGTTTCAAAATCGTTAGGTTTGGAAACTTAAGGTCTTCTGGAAACTCAAACATACCCTTGCATGTTAATGAAATTCTTTTGCAAGACTCAATCATATCGTTTTCACTCCACCCAGACATATTACCATGGTTGACAATTGAAGCATGCTCGACTTCAGTATACATACCCAAAACAAAAGCACGGACCAGATCGTGCATCTTGACATGCACATCATCATCATCACTTTCAATTAACAAATTTGTCTGCATTAGTCGCTCAATGCAGGTTTTAAACCTGTTTCTTGCTTCTCTAATCGTATAAACTCTATCAAATATCTTTAATCCCCATCCATACCTCATCAACTCCTCGGTAGGAATATTGAAGTCTTCAGGAAACAAACCACACATTAAAAAAATGGATTTAGTCTCCTCGTCTTGGAGATTATGGTAGCTTGTTTCAAAGACTTTAGGGGCAACACTGCGAATGTCATAGTTCTCAATACGCGAAAGTGCATCCTTCCAAGCATCCTTTATTTTATTTCTAAGAGTACATGCCATGGTTTTGATGGCAATAGGTAGACCGCAACACTTCCTTACGATATCCTCTCCTATCTTCTGGAGCTCGGGATCAGAAGTTTCTACAAATTGTTGGAACAAACTTTGTGCTTCTGCTTCTATTAGAAGTCCCACATTAAGAATTGAATTAGCTTCAACCCCCATCACTGTGCAAACATGTTCGTCTCGTGAAGTCAACAAGACCTTGAAGTCGACACCTTGATTTGGAAAAGGCTTAAACCAACATCTTCCAGATCAACAGACTGCCAGACATCATCAAGAATTAAAAGGAACTTATTCTTACCTTCTCCAGAGTTGGCCTTGAACCATTCACGAAGCTTATCAGCTCTTGCCGGTTTAGTGCTTTCTTTTAACTCTACACCAAGGTAATCTGCTACAGCTTGTTGAATAGCAATTGGGTCTGTCTTTTCCCCTATAACAACCCCAACAATATAATTGAACAGTCTATTTTCTTTGGCAACCTTCTTGAGCCTTTGCATCATTGTGGTCTTCCCCACTCCACCCATCCCACATAACGCTATCATGTGGGATGTGTTGTTTGGTTCAAGTGCTTTCAGTGCTTGTGTAAAAGTTTTTTCTCTTGACTGAAAGTCATCGTGATCGCTTGATGATGTGGAGGTGGTTGCCTTCATGGTATCAACTTTTCCCAAAGGAATAGGTTGATCAGTCCAGGTGATCAAAGAGTGTTTTCTTGTGGCACTTTCAATCTCCTCGATTAGTTTGAAGGTTCCCTTCCGATTGTGTGTCTACTCTTGAGACTGCAACAAGCATCGACATCACTAGGAACGGTTTTTACTTTTGCATCGATCTTTTCTACTTCTTCCAACCAGTTCCTAACTTGACATGAAATCTCAAGACAAGTTCTTATGTTCATGTCCAAGTGGTCTTCTTCGGCGTGTCTTAGAGCATCCAATTCCCCCATTTTTCTTCTCATATCCCTCACATGTTGTGTGCTGGAAATGAGGTAGCCTAGATGCTTCTTAACAGGTTCTATAAGTGTCTCGGCAACTGGTTTAAGAATGGCATAAACAGAATTGTAGCTGTGATTGATTACAATTAACGTGTAATACAATAAGAATATATACTAAATATATTTACACTCTAATCCTTATACTATAATATCTATCTAATATTCCCCCGCAAGCTAAGGTCGGGTAAGAACTTGTAGCTTGGATCGTAACCCTTCAAATCTTTGTGAAGATAGTGGCTTAGTGAATATATCAGCGATCTGGTCATCTGTGGATATGAACTGTACTGAAAGCTTTTTCGCAGCAACCCTTTCTCTTACGAAGTGAAAATCGACCTCAACATGTTTCGTACGTGCATGGAACACGGGATTAGCGGATAAATAAGTGGCACCAAGATTATCACACCACAATACTGGTGGTTATCGGTATGCATAGCTCTCATAATAGTGTTTCAAGCCAAGTAATTTCAGCAACAGTGTCAGCTAGAGCTTTGTATTCAGCCTCAGTAGATGACCGATAGACAGTCTTCTGTTTTCTTGCTGACCAAGAAACTAAATTGGAACCAAGATATATGGTGTAACCCCCGGTGGATCGACGGTCATCTGGACAACCAGCCCAATCAGCATCAGAATAAGCAGTAACCAAAGGAGATGTCGCATCTCCATAAGCATGGATGAGGTTGTCACATGAGGGGGTAAGGCGTAGGCCAAAGTTACTGGTGCCCTTGAGATATCGTAGGATCCGTTTGACAGCAGACCAATGGCTGTTAGTTGGGGAATGCATAAACTGACAGACTTTGTTGACTGCATAGGTGATGTCGGGTCTGGACAAGATGACATACTGTAATGCACCAACCACTTGACGATATCGAACCGGGTTTTCAAATAGAGGACTATCACCAAGAGACAGAGAGGCACCAGTGGGAAGAGGCATTGAGACTGGTTTGGCTTCAGTGAGACCAGCATGCTGCAAGATATCTAAGATATACTGCTGTTGGGATAAAAAGAGATTAGAACCAATGTGAGCAACCGAAACACCAAGAAAGTACGAAAGTTCCAAGAATGGGAAGAAGCCCTCATGAAATCGAACATGCCTAGAGATATAGGTGTTGGTGGTGAGGTGTCAGGAAGAATAGGAGATGGATAGATGGAAACATATGGGTTGGAGGTGGGGATTGGAGGTGGCACGGGTTTTGGCGCCAAGAATGGGAAGAAGCCCTCATGAAATCGAACATGCCTAGAGATATATAACTTATCAGAGGTAGGATCAAGACATCGATACCCGTGGTGAGAGGAACTGTATCCAAGAAAGACACACGGTATAGACCGAAAGTCCATTTTATGTGGATTGTAAGCCCGAAGGTGAGGAAAGCATTGACTCCCAAAAACTTTAAGGAAAGAGTAGTCAGGTTGGCGCTTAAAGAGGTGCTCAAAGGGGGAGATGTGAGAGGTAGTTCGAGACGGCATACGGTTGATGAGATAAATCGCAGTATCAAAGGCAAAATGCCAAAAGGTATTTGGAACGCCAGATTGAGCAAGTAACGTCAGCCCGGTCTCAACAACATGACGGTGACGCCTCTCTACCAAGCCATTTTGTTCGCTTGTATGAGGACAAGAGAGACGATGAACAATACCAAGGGAGCTAAAGAACTGAGTTAATTTGCGAAATTCACCCCCCCAATCTGTTTGAACAGATTTAAGTGTTGTGGAAAACTGTCGTTCAAGAGTTGTGAGAAATCGTTTAAACACATCAAACACATCAGATTTTCGTGTAAGAGGAAAAATCCACATGAAGCGAGAGAAATCATCGACACATAGCAAAAAATAGTTGACCATCAGACGAGGTGCGAAATTCACCCCCCCAATCTGTTTGAACAGATTTAAGTGTTGTGGAAAACTGTCGTTCAAGAGTTGTGAGAAATCGTTTAAACACATCAAACACATCAGATTTTCGTGTAAGAGGAAAAATCCACATGAAGCGAGAGAAATCATCGACACATAGCAAAAAATAGTTGTGACCATCAGACGAGGTCACAGGTGCAGGACCCCAAACATCACACACAATAAGATCTAAAAAAAATTTACTTGTAAAAGTAGTAGTGGACAAATGAAGTTTGGATGATTTTCCAACATGACATGAATTACAAAATGAAACTGAAGTTTTTCTAGAAACTGGAAGACAATACTTAGAACACATAAATTTTAAAAGTTGCGGATGAGGATGGCCTAGCCGTTGATGCCAAACGTCATAAGGGGCTTTAGTGGTGGTGAATGCAACTTTGGGAAGACTCTGAAAAGACGGAAGACGAATGGAGTAGAGCCCATTGTTACTTGGACCCGTGAGGAGGGTAGTTTTGGTAGTATTGTCCTTCACAGCAAAAAAAGAAGAGTGAAATTCAAAGAAGACATCATTATCTAGACAAAATTTTTGAACAGAAAGAAGATTCTTTTTAATTTCAAGAACATGAAGAATATTGGACAAGGAAAATGTTTTTGAAGGAGAGTGAAAACGAGTAGAACCAATATGAAGAATAGGTAAACTTGTACCATTGCCGACATGAAGAGCATCTTCACCAAAGTAAGGCGTATGACTGTCAATGGATGAGAGATCATGAGAGACATGATTACTGGAGCTTGTGTCAGTCAGTCAGCCAGGTGGTAGTTTGGGAACGATTTTCTGCGAAGTTAGTAGAAGGTTGTGGGCGTTGGCGGATAGTGGTGGGGTCACGGTTAGGGCATTGGGAGGGGATATGGCCGATGCCACATCGGTTACATGTGCCATACACAGTGTTTTGAGTGGAAGCCCAAGGAAACTGAGTTCTAGTACCACCAGATGAGGAGTTGGAGTTGCCTCTGCCACGACGGTTGTTGGACCCGCGACCTCGAGAAGATGAAGGTCGGTTGGTGTAGAAGGCCTGGGGGGTGGCAGGTGTGGTTGGAGCTGGGTGAAGTTGAAAACCGAGTTGAGCAACCAGTTGTTGAAGGGCTTGCATTTGGTCAGGAGATGAAGTGTTGAAGTAACATTGGTAGGGAAGGAACGGGTTGATGAGGTAGCGGCAAATGCTTGGATAGGTGCAACCGTGGGAAGGTTTTTTTTTACCATAAAGTCATGGTCTGCAAGAAGACCATGAAGTTCTTGAAAGGAAGTAGTTGCTTGTCGAGCAAGAATGGTTGATTTGAGGCCGTTGTATTCCTCACGTAGACCAGAGATAACGAGCATGACTAGATCTTTTTCCTTGACCGGTTCACCAATGTTGGCTAGGGCATCTGAGTATTCCTGAGCACGTAAGAGATAGGCAGAGGCAGTTTCATCAGGTTTCATCTCCAGTTTGAGAAGCTGAGTTTTGAGTGTAAATTCTCTAGAAGACGATTGAGGGGTATATGCTCGTTGTAGAGACAGCCAAAGGTCTTTTGCAGTTGTACCTTGTACATGGGAGTAGGCTGATTCGGAGATGGTGGACAGCAGGAGCATGCGTACATGGGCATCATTGGCTAACCAGGCAGCATACGAGGGGTTTGGTTGGGGTTCGGCGGTGGTTGCTTTTTCTGCCGGCGGTATGGTAGGGTTAGGACAAGGAATCGATCCATCAATATAACCAAAGAGGTTGTTGGTAACAAGAAACGGCTGGATCATAATTTTCCAGAAACCATAGTTGGTGGAGGAGAGAGTAAACGGAAACTTGTGGGAGTTGTGTGATGTTTTCTCAGTTGTGGAGAAGACAGCAATGGTTGTCATGGTGATGATCAGACTGTTGGTTGATCAGATGAGGATGAAGAAAAGATGAAGAAAGCGCAGAGGTTTTTTTTTTTTTTTTTTTTGGCGGCTAGGTTTGTAATCCTAGAGGAGCCGATCTTGGCTCTGATACCAAAACAGAATTGTAGCTGTGATTGATTACAATTAACGTGTAATACAATAAGAATATATACTAAATATATTTACACTCTAATCCTTATATTATAATATCTATCTAATAGGCATTAACAACATCCATTGTTGGAAATTCGTACTAGTGGAAGTACCTACATAGTAACTATATTTACACTCTAATCCTTATACTATAATATCTATCTAATAGGCATTAACAACATCCATTGTTGGAAATTCGTACTAGTGGAAGTACCTACATAGTAACTATATTTACACTCTAATCCTTATACTATAATATCTATCTAATAGGCATTAACAACATCCATTGTTGGAAATTCGTACTAGTGGAAGTACCTATATAGTAACCAACAACTTGTCAGACAAAATTGGATGAAAATTTATAATGGATTGGGCATTTAAATGCATCCTAGATTCATTGCATTGAGTAAGGTTTGAGTAGCTTTGGCCCATCGATCGATGATGTAACGGTAATATTGATCATCTCATAATCTAAAATGAACTTAAAGATAAAGTTAAAATGAAATTAATCTAGATGCTGGTAGTAATGGATCCCTTCACAAAAATGGATTTTCCAGAGGCACCTCTTAAATCAATCAGATCAGAAACGTACAATCAGAACCCATTATTCATCAAAAGATATGTAAAATATGAATAAGCTTTTAAAGGGCAAGTTGCAAAGCTAATGATTCAGTAACAGAGACAAGAAAGGAACTTAATTTCCTACGCAATAATGCAACAGTTTACAAAGCAGCATTTGGGGATGAGCAATCTTATACGTGTCTGGTATGTCAATAAAACTAGAAAGTGATCACGGACAAAAATAAAATATCGGTTAAGGGCTGAGATTTGAAATATCGGAAATCGCGGAGTAGCAGTACAAGTGTCAAAGTCAAACTTAAAGTTAAATCAAAGTCAAAATCATGGATAATTGCAAAAATCAACTAAGATAGTAAGCTAATAATCTAAGTAATCAGTAGCATTGTAGGCTTGTAGCAATCAAGTAAACAACCAAAGTCCAGAAGTCAGAATCGTATTATGGTGTTGAGACTTAAGACTCAAGAAGACAAGAATCAGAATCGTGAAAACAAACCAGGTAGATTCGGAGGTCAAAACTCAAGAACCACTGACGGGAATGTAATTAATTAGGTCTTCGTAATGGAGACTATGGAGTGATGCGGATTGCCGATGTGCGTGCGTGTACTTGAAGAAAAAAAAAAAAAAAAAATCCAACCCATTTCATGTTTTGGGCTAAAAATAGTCAATGGGTCGACCCAGTTATGTACTTTGCTTAGAAGTTGACCCAAAAACTATATCCAAAAATATGGCACGAATAACCGATATTGAATATCATGATATCTCAGCGTATATCGGTGCAATTCTTTGGATCACTATTTGGGTCCGAGATTCCTAAACCGATATTATTTCTAGGTTAAATATTTGAGATCTCATAGATATTGACTGCACAATAAAAAAAAGTGATGAGGAAAACGTAAGGGCCATTAACTAAAATGCCCAACGAGTATCACCTGCCACTTCGTAGGTATCTTTCCTCGTTTTGAGGTTTGCTATAGTTGATTAGTCGGAGGTATGTCGAAGTTCATCATGTAGTTCTCTGAAGTTGACTACACTCGTTTTAAGGTTTGCTATAGTTGATTAGTCGGAGGTCTCTCCAAGTTCATCATGTAGTTCTCTGAAGTCGACTACACAAAGACTCTTCTTTTTCAAGCAATCAGCAGAATATTAGCTTCGAGAAAGTCGGAGTTCAATGTCGACATGTGATGAGGAGGCAACCTAGATAGTCGAGGTCTTATTTTGCGAGAGAAATTTGAAACAACCCACATGGAAAAAAGGATGATGGGTGAAGAATATGATTGGTTGTAATATTGTTGGATCAAAGTGCTTTTCGATTTTCATTATATCAAATAAAAAATGAAAGCAATTAAAAGAACATTATGTTTAAACCAAGGATCTTGACTCAATCAATTAAACACAATCACCAACATATAAGAAGGTTCAACATAAATACCTTTTTCTTGTCAAGAAGCTTTTAGGATCCAAATCAGAATCCCTCTGCCAATATTGCACCCCTTGACGAGAAAGCAAACAAGGAACTCTAGCTCCAAGTCTTGAAAATTTCAACCAAAAGAAACTTGTCGGTTGCTTTTATTATCGATGCAGCTGCACACATGGAGAGGAAAGGAGGATGAGACAAGATTTTTAGGGTTTTAGAGCATCTAATTCCCTTGGTCCAGTATTATATATATATATATATATATATATATATATATATATATATATATGTGCGCGCGCGCGCGCACAAAAACGTTAGGAAAATAGTATTTTTAATGTATTAGAAAAAAATTCATTTAATTTAAATAATATTATTATAATCCTTTGGTAATATCCTGATCTTCTAAGTTAATTCTAACATAAAGGAGGTTCGAATGTTGAAGAATCAAGTGATTTTGCAAATTTGGGTTAATTCCATGCATGGGTATACCCGTTTCATTTTGATTTAGGTTAATTCTAACATGGAGGAGGTTGGGTGGTTAAAGAATCAAGTGATTTTGCAAATTTGGGTTAATTCCATATCTGGGTATGTCCATTTTCATTTTGAACTAGGTGTTATGTCACACCCCAAACCGGAACGGCGGAAACGTTCGGGGGCGGAGGACGTTGATGGGTTTTATACAAACAATCTTATGTGTGCATACAACCCTAATTTGGATCTATGTTTTCACTATTAGACATACAACTTATGAACACAAAAAGAAACCTAGCATGCATCTGCTATTTTTCGAAAATTACAAACAAGAATAGAATACATACCTTTTGTTGCTATATACTATATAGTAATAACAACTAAATCTTGAAGTTCCTTTGCTCTTGAGAACAAGTACCACAACTGTAGTACCTCTAATGTCTCACAAACACACTTGAGTGAGAGGATGAACAAGAGAGAGAGAGAAGGGAGAGTAATAAGCTCCAAAATTCGGCTCTACTAGGGTTTCTCCAAGGTTGGACGAATTCTAGTGCCTAAGGGGGGCTATTTATACTTGAGGACAACTAGGGTTTCAGGGTGGAAACCCTAATCCCTTAGCTTAGGGCCAAAGCAAGTCCATGGACCTCCTATCCTTTAGCCTTGGACGAAAACTCCTAGAGCCTTCTAGGATTTTCGACCCTTGCCTAATAAGGTGATTCATTGGCCCAAAGCCTCAACTATCAAATAATTACAAAACAGCCCTTGCACTTTTAATCAGTTCCTTTAATCCCAAAATTAATTCCAAATTAATTTCTGATTAAATACTAATTAATAATATGATTCCAAATTAGTATATTTATTCATATAATATATTAATAAATCATATTTATGCCCCAATTTATTATTCTTAACAATAAATGAGCCTCTCTCCTCAACAGTCATCATGTCTAGTCAATAGTGTGAAGGCAACCCAAAAGGACCATGCTACTATCGGGTCAAGTACATCCCAATTATAGTTATGGGCTTAGACACCTAATCGAACAGTCTCCCACTTGGATAAGTCTAATAACTATAACTGCCAATGTGACTTCAAAATCCGATTAGCAATCGTAGCTCTCAATAGTCGTTGTCGAACTCTGACTCGTCCTTTAGATAAGGGATCGTATAGTCCTCCGTTCTGAAGATATTGTGCGGACAATTACATGGAACATAGTTATACTTATTGTCCAGCAGTTTGTTTCTCGATCTCTAATTTGTCTGACATAGAACTTAATTGAACACATCAACTTAGTCCTGACCGGACCCGTCACATAAGTCAAACCAAATCATCGAGGGGCCCAAGATATCGCTTTTAGCCTCATAAGATAAAAGGAATAGATAAACTTCGACTTATATGCATTTACTATTCACTCATCAAATCATACACAACAATGCGTTTTATAACATCAAGTTACTGATGCGTTTACGCATTATCAATGCACAACCAACTTGCAAACAATAAACCATATATCTAGGTTTAAAGACTATATGATATTATCGTCTCACAATCACTCGTGATTAATTCCATGAAGTGATTCAAGTGAGCGCAAGTCTATTCCAATACTCAAATCTTATTTCATAAGTACTCATGAACGTTGCAGCAAACTTTTGCTATGTCTAATACACTTCATACAATATACAAGCCAATTCATGACAGTCTTCTTTCATACCTACTTCCAAAGTATGAGCGACCATGGACAGTTTAAATAATCTTATTATTTGGGAAGTCAAAACATGCAAAATGTAACAACGGTAAATAATTGACATAAGACAGTAACATTACTCATAAATAATACTCCTTTATTTAATCATCAAAATGTCAATTACAATTTATCTATTACAAGTTTCTAAACTATCTAATCACTAAAACTAATATCGTCCTTCAGCCCAATGCTCCTAGCGTGTTGCAAGTGCTTAACCCTACTCAGTCCCTTCGTAAGGGAATCTGTTGGGTTATCCTCTGACGATACCCTCTTCACTACGAGGAGTCCCTCTTCTACCCGATGTATAATAAAGTGATATTTCATGTCGATATGTATGGATCTACCATGATCCCTCGGTTCCTTGGTTAAGGCAACCGCACCTTCATTATCACAGAAAATTTACATAGGCTCCTTTGTGGCTGGTACAACTCCAAGGTCTCCGATGAAGTTCTCCAACCATATTTCCTCCTTTGATGCTTCGCTCGCTGCTATGTACTCTGATTCGCACGTTGAATCAGCTACGGTCTCCTGCTTGGAACTTTTCCAAGTCACTGCTCCTCCATTAAGGGTAAAGACCTAGCCCGACTGAGAGCGGAAGTTGTCTCGGTCGATCTGAAAACTGGCGTCACTATACCTTCGCACCCTTAAGTCATCACTCCCACCGAGGATAAGAAACCATTCCTTGGTCCTCCGAAGGTACTTGAGAATATTCTTGACTGCGGTCCGATGTGCTCTACCAGGGTTCCCTTGATATCTGCTGACCATGCTCAAAGCGAAGGCCAAATCAGGGCGAGTACAAGTCATAGCATACATGATCGAGCCAACTGCGGAAGCATAAGGTACTCGGCTCATCTATGCTATTTCGGCTCCGGTACTCGGGCTTTGAGTCTTACTCAACTTGGTATTGCTTTGGATTGGTAACTCCCCTTTCTTAGCATTCTCCATACTAAAATGCTTTAGTACCTTATCCAAGTAAGTACTTTGACTAAGTCCTATTAGCCTTTTACTCCTGTTTCTCACTATCCTTATTCCCAGAATATAGGCAGCCTCTCCGAGGTCCTTCATAGCGAAGCACTTCCCAAGCCATGACTTAACCTTCTACAGGGTTGGGATGTCGTTTCCTATGAGCAGTATGTCATCGGCATACAATACGAAGAAGCTAACTATTCTCCCACTGGCTTTGACATATACACAGGACTCAACCTCGCTTCGCAGGAAGCCAAACTCTTTGACTATCTCATCGAAACAAAGATTCCATCTGCGAGATGCTTGTTTCAATCCATAAATGGAATTCTCAAGCTTACACACTCTATTAGGATGATCTGCATCGACAAAACCCTCTGGCTGACTCATATAAACATCCTCAGCCAACTTCCCATTAAGGAAAGCGGTTTTGACATCCATCTGCCATATTTCATAATCATGAAACGCAACTATGGCTAGCATAACCCTAATAAACTTTATCTTCGCAACTGGCGAGAAGGTCTCATCATAGTCAACTCCGGGAGTTTGAGTAAAGCCCTTCACAACCAATCGCGCCTTATAAGTGTGTACTTTCCCATCCATGTTGGTCTTCTTCTTGAAGATTCATTTGCACCCGACCGTCTTACGACCCGATACATTTTCAACCAAATTCCAAACTTGGTTGTCATACATGGACTGAATCTCATCGTCCATAGCCTCTTTCCATTTTGCAGACTTCGGGCCTGCCATAGTTTCCTTGTAGCTGCTAGGTTCATCCAAATTTACTAGTGTACTATCACTAATAAACATATCACCTTCAGTAGTAATATGAAAACCATAAAACTCCGGTGGAAACTAACTCTACTGGAACGTCTAAGAGGTAGGGACTCGTCAACAAGTTCAACAGGAGTTTCCTCCTCAGGTTGAACGCCGGTGTTGGAGGTTCCTTCATCGTTCGATTCTTAAAGCTCTTCAAGATCGATTTGCCTCCCACTGTCTCCTTGGCTTATGAGTTCTCGCTCTAGGAAAACCCCTCTCCTCACAACGAAGACAACATTGTCACTCGGTCTATAGAAGAGATATCCAAAGGACTTTTGTGGATAGCCGATGAAAATACACCGCTCACTACGAGGTTCGAGTTTGTCATGAGTCTCTTGTCTTACGAAAGCCTCGCAACCTCAAACCTTGATATGTGCCAATGAGGGAGTTTTCTCTGTCCACATATCGTGAGGTGTTTTGGCAACCTTCTTTGTAGGGACTAAGTTAAGGATATGGGTGGCAGTCTCTAAGGCATACCCCCAGAATGAGATAGGTAACGAAGCACGACTCATCATGGAACGAACCATGTCCAACAAAGTTTGATTACGCCTCTTAGCCACACCATTCAACTGCGGTGTCCTAGGTGGCGTCAATTGCGAAACGATTACACATTCCTTGAGGTAGTAGTGGAATTCAAGACTAAGGTACTCACCACCTCAATCGGATCGGAGCATCTTAATTTTCCTGCCCAGCTGATTCTCCACTTCCTGCTTAAACTCTTTGAACTTTTCAAAGGTTTCTGACTTGTGCTTGATTAAGTAGATATAACCATATCTGCTATAATCATCGGTGAAAGTCACATAGAAGCGGCTTACATCCCTTGTGGTGGATCTAAAGGGCCCACAAACATCGGTGTGTATGAGATCCAATAAACCCTCACCCCTTTCACATGTACCCGTGAAGGGTGAATTGTTCATCTTTCCAAGTAAATAAGACTCGCACACGTCATCGTCCCTAAGGTCGAATGACTCCAATACTCCATCCTTTTGGAGTTGGGCTATGCGTTTCTTGTTGACATGTCCAAGAAGATAATGTCATAAGCATGTTTTATCCAAATCATTAGAAGAATCCATATACAATACATCATTTCCTAAGTTGTCTACAACCATCACAGTTTCATATATTCCATTACAAGGCAATGCTTCAAAATAGAAAACACCATTAAAGAAAGCATTAATGAAACCCTTTTCATTATCAAACAAAAATCTAAAACCTTGTTTATATAAACCATGAAAAGAAATGATGTTTCTTGCCATTTTTGGCGAATAGAAACAATTATTCAACTCTAGTCCTAACCCACTACTAAGCACTAAAGAGTAAAATCCAATATTGGT
Organism: Lactuca virosa; assembly: GCF_052849685.1. Lineage (NCBI taxonomy): Eukaryota > Viridiplantae > Streptophyta > Magnoliopsida > Asterales > Asteraceae > Lactuca > Lactuca virosa. The sequence goes on along the minus strand of NC_136427.1, from coordinate 150,430,452 downwards.
GATAGGCGACGCTCTTTTGTTCCCTATGATCAAGTTTATCTTCCCATGCTCCACATCCCTACTTCTTCTTAGGCGCTGCAAATCAGAACAAATGTGAAAACCACATCCTGTATCGAGAACCCAAGAAATAGCATGTGATGAGTTATTAGATTGAATAGTATAAATACCTGTGTAGGATGGTTTTTCTTTCCATCCTTGATGTCATGCAGATACTTCGGGCAGCTTCGTTTCCAATGCCCGTTGTCATCATGTTTTAGGCACTTAGGGTTGTCGGTGATATAGCGGCGGGAGACTCCCAGTTCAGTTCTGCACTACTCGCGAGGTGAGTTATCATCATCATATCAATAGGGTCTACGGCACCAAGGCCGGCCCTTTATGGATTGTGTTCGGATTTTATGTGATATGCCTACCGATTTACATCTTTGTAATTAGAATGCTATGTTAGTGACCGTTAGGTCGGTGTCCTGGTTATAGGATCATTGTTATGCTTGAGATCGGTTAGATCGGTTGTACTGTTATATGCATGTTATTGTTTGTATGATATCCATGTGCACATATTTGTTGTTTGGGGGTTGGGTTGAGGCGGTCATGCTTCGTGCTGTAGGACAACATACCCGGGGCGGTCCGGATAGGCTGTAGGCCCTGAGGAGGCGGTCCAGTCAGGCCGAAGGCCCGGCGAGCGGACCGGATAGGCTGTAGGCCCTAAGGAGGCGGTCCAGTCATGTTGAAGGCTCATTATACATGTTGTTTGTTATTATTTTGATGTGTGTTATATGTTGGTATTTTGGGGGTAACTCACTAAGCCTTCGAGCTTACATTTATTGATTTTGTTTCAGGTACTTCAGGTGACCATGGCAAGGCGAAGGCATGACGTACACATCCTCACATTTTATGATTTGGGATTTCTGGGAACTCTGATATGAAATCATTTTGAAAACAATTTGTGAACTATGTTGATGTTTGAATAATCTTATTTACCCGGATTGGTTTTGAAAAGTTTAAATTTTTAGTAAAATTTTGTGTTGTTACAAGTTGGTATCAGAGTCTTGGTTTGAGTGAATTGGAGGAACACTCATGTGAATCCAGTCTCAAATCAAGGAAAAGATTTTCAAAATGATTTTCAAATGAATTTTAAAATAAATCAAGGGGATGTGATGTGTACTGCCAGCCGGAGCCAGTAAGTAGACCCCAAAATACCATACAGTATTTGATTATGTGATATGTTAGAACAACATGCTAGTGCTAGGCTAGAGATCTTCAGGAATTGCATGATAGTATTGCCTGATTACATGATGTCTGCTAGCCTAGGGTTTCCTTTATATGAGATTGACTACATTATTGTAGTTGATTAGTGTATGCATCACGGTTACACATAATTAAGATCTTATAGCCTGAGAATGTTAGATTTGGCCTTATGTTCTGTTCTTGTTTGATTAGGGGCTTGGGGTAGGATCGGACATTCGAAAGTCTATAGGGTCCAGCGTTATGTATGGCTAGCATGCACTAGTGCTGAAGGGTTGGTGGAAGTTTCATAGGTGAGTGGTAGAAGGCCAGTAGACCAGTGATGAAACCATTGGCCATTCACTAGGAGCAAGGGTTGAGTGAACAACATGCATGTGTATACTAGGGCATTATGATGATACTTGAGACAAATATGGGTAGGTGTGGAAGGTAGTATAGGCCCGTACTACTGAAAGCACAGGACCCATACGCGTGTCAAGGAAGTCATAATCCCGGGGGCTAGTTGGGAGTTGGTTCCTAGTTATTATGCGGATTATCCGATATCTTGTAACGCCCCGTTCCTGGTATGCATTTAAAACAGTGTTTTTCTTTTTATTTTAGAAGCTACTCGACGAGTCAGTGGCCTTAACTCGTCGAGTAGGAGCGAGTTAGCATGTGGAGTAGGCGTGGCGACTCAAAGAGTCCATATTCCGGCCTCGGCGAGTCCACCAGTTTGGATGAAGCCCTAATTTTAGGGAGTGTACCCTATTTAAACACCATTATAGCCCCAAACCAGCCTCCTTCACCTCTCAGAGACTTATTCCCGAAACCCTAGCCTCCTTGAAGTGTGTGTGAGTGATTTTTGCCCTTGTCAAGGAATCTTGGTGCATTGTTGAGCAAGAAGAAGAATGAGAAGGTAGAAGAACTCAAGGAAGAAGAAGTAGATCCAGATTATACTCCTCTTTGGCCATCCTTTCTGGTAATAAAGCTTTCATCTTGGTTATTGTATTGCTAGATCTAGTTTGTCCCCAAATTGATGGTTTTGAGCTCAAAAACCCCAAATCCCTAGTGATGAAGCTTTGTAATCAAGCCATATCTCGGATCTAGCCTCTCTTGAGTTCTAGGAGCTCAAGAAGGTCACCTTTTGGCAGCCATGGCCTTGTTCTAGACAAGTAACCCCCATTATAGCCAAGTTTGAGTGTTATTGCTTCATTGCATCATAGATACACGTAAAGTTAGCAACTTTACGTGTTCAGATTGTCCCAGAAACCCAGATCTATGAATTGGATAAACTGAAACTGATTAGAATCGACTAAATAGAAACTGCATGCAAAGGACTCGGCGAGTCGTTCTTCGGAGTCGGCGAGTCCGGTCGCGAGTCTTAGATTCCCTGTTCAGTAGTAGCGAGTCCGTTAGTGAGTGGAGTAAAGACTCAGTGAGTTAAGACATGGATATGAGTGTAGAGGGACTCGGCGAGTCTACGCCCTGACTCGGCGAGTCCAACGCAATCTCCTTACCCGTTAGAACAGACTCGACGAGTTGTTCATACAACTCGGCGAGTCGGATGAAGGTTGGCAGGATATCAGTAAAGAAGGAGAACTCGTCGAGTTTTGGTTAAACTCGACGAGTAGAGTCGGGAAGGGGAGTAGAAGGAAAGATAGGGACTCGACGAGTTGGCGGCCCAACTCGGCGAGTCAGGTCAACGGATTGTTGACTTTGACCAAGGGGTAAAATAGTCATTTTACCCTAAGATTAGCTATCAGTGTCTGATTAAGTGTTTTTTGGGAATTATAGCCGGGGAGTTACCGGAGTAGCAGTCAGACAGTTCCCGAGCAGCATTTCAGCAGCCAGCCTTACGAGGTGAGTTTTTCCTTCCAGTAGGAACGGGTCTACGGCCACAATGTCGGCCCGTTTAGTTAGCAGTAGTTCCGGACTTCAGTCCGATGCGGTAGTTCAGTATGCTTGGTGTCTTTGTGATACAGGCATGGTATGTGTTATGTGTTCCGGACTATGGTCCGATACAGTATGCAGTATATGTGTTCATATTATATGCTATGATTATGTATGCTATGTTCAGTCAGTTCCAGACTTCGGTCCGATGTAGTTCCGGACTTCGGTCCGATACAGTGGGCAAGGCCCTAGTTAGTTTCATACTTCGGTCCGATGCAGTTCCGGACTTCGGTCCGATGAAGTGGTCAAGGCCCTAGTCAGTTCCGGACTTCAGTCCGATGCAGTTCCGGACTTCGGTCCGATGCAGTGGGCAAGGCCCTAGTTACTTCCGGACTTCGGTCCGATGCAGTGGACAAGGCCCAGTATGTGCTTTATATGTTATTGTATGGTATGTGGTAGTTTGGGGGAGCTCACTAAGCTTCGTGCTTACAGTTTCAGTTTTGGTTTCAGGTACTTCAGCTAGCAAAGGGAAGGGCTCGGGATGATGGCATGGCACACACCACAGTTTTAGCCTGGGAGTTAGACTCTGATATTTTGATATGATCCTGACACTAGTTTCGATTTGATAAATTTAATATGACATTTTGAGACACATGATTCATGGTTTTATCTTTTAATATTTGATATTATGGTTTAGTAAACTTTTCAAACAAAAATTTTTGGGTTGTATTTTTGGGATGTTACAAGTTGGTATCAGAGCCTTGGTTTGAGGGATTCGGGCACACTTTCGGGTGTGTCTGAACTCAAACTAAGGAAGTGGTATAGAGTTTTCAAAAGAAAAGAGTTTTAGAAAAGCAAAAAGAATTTTAGAAAGAAAAGAACTTTGAAAAAAAGGGGTGTGGTGCATGCAATCAGCCGAGCTCAAGTAAGTACTCCCAAATTATCCATACGAGTTTATGCTATGTTATGATTATCAGCTTTATTAGAACAACATGCTAGATTAGGACTAAGGAACTAGGAAGGATGCCTTATGTGCCTGTTATATGTGTTTCAGCTCTATGAAAACTGCATGCTAGTACAGAATTGTCAGTATGATAGCCAGAGTAGTATATGCTTGGTTATGTGTACTCGATGCTCGAATGCTGCTTGCTTTGTGCTTTTAGGAGTCTTAGTTATCTTTCACTAACTAGTAAATGAATATGTTACGTTAAATATTGTGAGGATTAAATAATTTCAGAAGGTTAGGTCTAGCTCTATTGTGCAGCTCTTGTTTGAGTCCAACCGTTGTAGGGTAGGATCTCTCATACGAAGAATTATCTAGTCTTAGTGATATGTAATAGTATTCATGAGCTAGTTAGGGGGAGGTAGCCGGGACTTCTTGTGCAGCTGATAGTGGAGAGTGGGTTGGTGATTACCCTAGGGCAAGCCTAGGATGAGTGTTGCAGAGAGCAGTGGTAGTAAAAGGGACTTGGTGGAGTCAAGGCAGTTCTTGAGGAAAGTACGGATAGATGTGGAAGGTAATATGAGCTCGTACTACTGAAAGCAGAGGATCCGTACTCGAATCAAGGAAGGCTGAGATGAGACCAGGAAACTCGTATTAGTAGCGATCCCTCGAGATATATCTGTATTCCTGACATTGTCATTATGTGTTTTCAGAATAGTGGTTTTACGCCCTAGACCAGCATTCGGCAGTTCAGGTGCCGGTGAGGGATCGGGATCAGGCTCGGGGGCCGAGCATTTAGATGAGAAGACTAGGGAGTTTCTCTCCTCAGAGGTTACTCGCATCATACTCGAGCAGACTCCTGTGATCTTCGGTTCGATCAAGGAGGGTATTTTGGAGCTGATGGAAGAGAAGTTGAGCACATTCTGTGATGAGGTGGCGGCCATGATGGGGTCGCGCACCCTCACTTTCAGGGAGTTCAGAGCATGTGGAGCTCCTGACTACCATGGGGCGCGGGATCCCATTGCGAGTACCAGGTGGTTGGAGGATGTCGCCAATGCATTCCGCACCAGCAGATGTCCCGAGGGGGACAAGGTCAGACTAGCATCCTGTCTCCTGAAGGACAGGGCACGAGATTGGTGGGAGGAGATCGGACATGTCATGGGAGATGACACAGCTCTCGATGCAATGACCTGGACCGATTTCACTAGCAGGTTGAGAGCCGAGTTTGCACTGGTTATCAAGGTGCAGCAGTTAGCGAGGGAGTTTCAAGATCTTACTCAGACTACTGAGACTGTGGCGGAGATTACCGCCAAGTTCAGGGAGAGGGCTCTTCTCGTTCCTCAGTATGCGGCTGATGAGGAGATGAAGAAGGCTCGTTATCATGAGATGTTGAGGAGTGATATCAGACAGTTTGTGAGCCGGTCCAGCTGTAAAACGCTGGATGACATGATTGCGAGGGCTCGTGAGAGAGAGATAGATTTGGAGATGGAGAAGAAGAGGAAGCCAGAGGCGGCATCTGGCACAGGGAGTTTTGGCAAAAAGCCCAAGGTATCGGATCACAGATCCAGAGGACAGCAGAGCCACAGTAGGTGTGGCAAGTGTGGGAGATTGCACGATGGGCGTGCAAGGCAGGGATCTCCGGCTGCTACAAGTGCGGTCGGACCGGGCATATGAGTAGAGATTGTACAGCCACCACCACCACCACAGCAGCTGATCTGATTTGCTTCCATTGCAATCAGAGTGGACATAAAAAGTCCTAGTGCCATAGTTTAGCAGCAGCAGGGAAGGTGGCAGCACCTGCCCCTGCTACTTTGAGGATTACAGACGGCCGTCAGGGTCGGAATGAGGCGCCAGTGGCGAAGAGTAGAGCTTTCCAGATGACAGCAAAGGAGGCACGGGCGACTCCTGATGTGGTGACGGGGTCGTTCTTAGTGAACGACATTTCAGCTACAGTATTGTTTGATTCGGGGGCCACCCGATCGTTTGTCTCGCTTGCGCTTAGCAAGCGGTTTAGCATAGCTCTGGGGGAGCTGGACCGTCTACTTGAGGTTGAGATAGCTGATGACAGGACCGTCAGGGTCGCGAGGGTACATAGGGCGTGTTCGCTGCGGTTATTTGATGAGCAGTTTTCAGTAGATCTGGTTCTTATTCCCCTGCGAAGGAATAAGGTCATAGTGGGTATGGATTGGTTGAGCCCCAATGGGGAAGTGATTGATTGTGAACTGCAGTTAGTGAGGATTCGCACTCCTAGTAGGGGAGAGTTAGTGATTTAGGGCGAGAGGCCACAGCACAGACCGATTCTGTGTTCAGCAGCGAGAGTGAGGCGCTACTTTCAGCAGGGTTGCGCGGGGTACGTCGCCTATGTTTTAGATACCCGGGAGAAGGGCAAGGCGACAGTTGACGATGTACCGGTAGTACGCGAGTACCCAGATGTATTCCCAGAGGATTTGCCTGGGATACCTCCTGAGAGACAGGTTGAGTTCAGGATTGACCTGGTTCCTGGTGTGGCTCCAATAGCCAAGGCACCATACCGATTGGCTCCTCCCGAGATGCAGGAGTTGTCTACGCAGCTGCAGGAGCTGCTAGACAAGGGGTTTATCAGACCGAGCAGTTCACCATGGGGAGCCCCGATCCTGTTTGTGAAGAAGAAGGACGAGTCACACCTTATGTGTATAGATTATCGGGAGTTGAACAAGGTGATGGTGAAGAACCGTTACCCACTTCCGAGGATAGATGACTTGTTTGATCAGCTCCAGGGAGCATCTTGGTTCTCCAAGATTAATTTGCGCTCTGGTTATCATCAGATGCGGGTCAGAGGTGAGGACGTGCAGAAGACCGCTTTTAGGACCCGCTGTGGTCATTATGAGTTCGTGGTGATGTCATTTGGGCTCACCAACGCACCAGCCACGTTCATGGATCTCATGAACCGCGTATACAGACCAATGTTAGATCGGTCTGTGATAGTATTCATCGACGACATCTTGGTCTATTCCAAGACTCAGGAGCAGCACGAGGAGCACCTGAGGGAGGTGCTAGAGACACTGAGGAGGGAGAAACTTTTCGCAAAGTTCTCCAAGTGTGAGTTCTGGTTGCGCGAGGTGCAGTTCCTTGGACACCTCGTCAACCAAAAGGGTATACTAGTAGATCCGGCCAAGATAGAGGTCGTGATGCAGTAGGAGGTCCCGAGGTCTCTATCTGAGATTCGGAGCTTCCTAGGTTTGGCAGGGTACTACAGAAGATTCATCCAGGATTTCTCCAAGATAGCAGTTCCGCTCACTCGACTGACCAGGAAGTCGGTGGAATTTCGCTGGGGGCCTGAGCAGCAGGCAACATTTGAGACCCTCAGGCAGAGATTGTGCGAGGCACCGATTCTTACCCTGCCAGAGGAAGTGGATGACTTCGTAGTCTACTGTGACGCTTCGATCACAGGTATGGGAGCAGTGTTGATGCAGCGAGGGCATGTGATAGCGTATGCCTCTAGACAGTTGAAGCCTCACGAGGCTAACTATCTGACGCACGATTTAGAGCTGGGGGCAGTGGTGTTCGCCCTCAAGATTTGGAGGCATTACCTCTATGGGTTCCGTTGTACCATTTACACGGATCACAAGAGTCTGAGGTACCTTATAGATCAGCCGAATCTAAACATGAGGCAGCGTCGGTGGTTAGATGTGGTTAAGGACTATGATTGTGAGATCCTTTATCATCCGGGCAAGGCCAACGTAGTGGCCGACGCCCTGAGCCGTAAGGCGATGACGGCCCCGATCAGAGATATATGTCTGAGGATGACAATGATTACTCCATTATTGGAGCAGATTAGAGAGGCACAGGTTGAGGGCCTAAAAGAAGAAAGACAGAAGTGCGAGAGGATCGTGGGCCGAGTAGCTTCTTTCGATTATGAGAGTCGAGGATTGTTGACCCTTCATGGGAGAGTTTGGGTGACATACTGGGGAGGAGTACGGCAGGTGTTGATGGATGAGGCCCACAAGTCTCGGTTCTCCATCCACCCAGGGGCGACGAAGATGTACAGAGATCTTCGACCCGATTATTGGTGGCCCGGCATGAAGCGGGACGTAGCTTGGTACGTGGAGAGATGACTGACCTGCAGGAAGGTCAAGGCAGAGCACCAGAGACCCCACGGCAAGATGCAGCCATTAGACATTCCCATGTGGAAATGGGAGGATATCACTATGGATTTTGTTACTAAGCTTCCCAGGACTGCACGTGGAGTTGATTCGATTTGGGTCATAGTGGATCGGTTGACCAAGAGCGTGCATTTCGTACCGATCCAGGACAGCGTATCGGCCGAGAAGTTAGCTGATATTTATGTGCGAGAGGTTGTGGCACGTGTTGGGTTTTGAGCATTCTAACACTCCTATGGTGTACATGCAACCCTATAAACCTTGGATCTATGTTCTCTATTATACATGCAAATATTAACTATTCCAAGGTTTCATCCTAACTAGCATATTATGAAGCACCTATACTACAAAGTTCTAGTTAGATGACATACCTTTTGATGTAGCTTGATGTATTCAAGCTTTAAGAGCTTAGCCCCAATAGTGTGGAAGCCTCAAATGGAATCACAAATCACCAAAACACCTTGGAAGAACTTGAGAGAATATGTATGCACACTAAAATCGGTCCACTCTTATTTTCACACACTTGTTCCAATTTTGTGAGCCAAGGACCCCTTTATATATTATGGAGGATTAGGGTTACATCCATGTAAACCCTAATACCCATGACCTTTCATTTACATAGGATCCATGGGTTAAAAGCTCCATGGACCATCCATGAAAGCTTAGCCCAACCTAAATGAACTTGGCCCATTCCATATATATAAGAGTCCATATTTAATTAGTTCTTTTTGATCACTTAATTAATTCTAAATTAATTCTTGATCAATACTAATTAAATAATATGATTGCATATTAATATATTAGAACTTATAATATATTAATATAAATCATAAATATACTATTCTCAAAAGACTATCCATATAAATTGTGCCGGTGAAGTGCAACCCAAATGGACCATGCCGGGTCGGGTCAAGTACATACCAAATATAGTTATGGACTTAGACATTAATCCAACAGTCTCCCACTTGGATAAGTCTAAAACTATTATTGAGTATGACTTCAAAACCTAACTGGCAATCGTAGCTCTTAAAGCCGCTGTCGAACTCTGACCTTGTCAATGACTTGTCCATTAGATAAGGGATCATATATTCCTCCATTCTAGATATCATATGGACTGAGACATGGATTATAATCATTCTCTCTGTCCATTTGTTGTTTCCCGATTTTCGATTTATGATGACTGACTGATTGAACAAATCAAATCAGTCCTGGCTTGGCCAAGCACTCATATGTATCATCTTTAAATCATCGAGGGGCCCACAGATATCGCTTTTATCCCGAAGGTAAAAGGAATGGATAAACTTCGACTCATATGGCTTGTTCTACTACTTGTTGAATCATACACAAAGGCACATTTTATAACATCGAGTTACCGAATGCGTTTTCGTGCAATCAATGTACAACCAACTCATAGTAACAACTCATATCTCTAGGTTTGAAGAATATAAGATATTATCGTCTCATGATCACTCGTGATAAAATCCATGAAGTGATTCAAATGAGCGCGGGTTGAATCCAATACTCAGAACTTATGAGCACTCATGAGTGTTGTAGCACCACTTTGTCCACCAACTTGGACCTCTACAAACCAACCCATGACAGTCTTGATTCATATCTACTTCCAACATATGACCGACTGTGGATGGTTTGAATAACTTAATCATTCAGGAAGAGTGATTTAGTTATTCTGGAAGTCAAAACATGCAAAGTGAAACACAAGAATAAATGAATCAAATATGGTATCAAACCCTATGAATATAAATAAACACTTTTATTTATCACCATACTGATTACTCATTATTCATTGTTTCAGTTTTATCAAATTTATACTTGAATTAAAAACACTAGTTGTCCCGTGCTCCAAGCATGTACACTATGTTTTTCTTAAACAATAGCTTTGCCATACACCAAGTATGCACTCTATGTTTGTCTATGATCCTTACTTTGTGAAATAAACCAATTGAACATAATTTCAATGATTCTAATTTCACACTCCAAAATCCTTATCGAAAAATGTGAGAATTTCAAATTCCTATCATTTATCGAAATCTGTTTAGATTTTAAACTTATATGCACTGACCCTCCTGTAATGAATATGTACAAAGTCACAAAGACTTGTCAACAGTCATTATAAGGTATTCCAATGGAGATCAACTCCATGGAAACTAAGTCTCATATTCAAAGTACATTGTTTTGGACATGCTTCTTGCATTAAGTTTTCTAATCTTACATAGATAACTTCCACCTATGGAGACAACTCCATATTCTCATTTTGACTATCACTTCTGAATAAGAGATGCCTCTTTTCAGAATATGTCAATATGGTCCTTCCAAAATTAGCACTATACTTCCAACTGTCCCTGAGCAACCAATCTTTGGTAAACCTCAGATTGTCCTCGACAATTGCTTAATCATTTTAGTCATATCCAATTCTAGACCTTTTCCCTTCTTAATGCCTCTGGGCATTTGGAAAAATTTAGAAATGACTAATATTATAGCACATGCAATCGATCCTGTACCCAAAGCAAATGGTACACGATTCATGATGTCTCACATAAAGACATGATTCTAGACCAGTCTTTTGCTACAATATTTTTATTTGCCATGTTTTCAAAATTTGACTATGAAGAGGGATGCTGTAATCATAATCGAATTTTGAGAACGCAATATATAGAATTTCCTTAAGTTGAACCAATCCAACATGAAAATCATATATATATTCTTGACTAAAGATGATTAAGGTATCAATCTAAGCCTTTAGAACTGAAATGAAGTATATCCTCTCCCTTAATTATAGCAAAACAACTTTTTCAATCCCTGCAGCCTCACGAATTGAAACTTTTGTTTTCTATAATTAACATTGCTAACTTGCAACACTAACAATAATTATCATGCTCCCACTAACATGATGATTATTAGCATAACACTTATGCTCCCACTAGCTTTGACATGTACTCAGAAATCAGCTGGACTTCTAGAAATCAATACTTTATTGACTTTCTTACCAAAGTTCAGATTTCTGATACGAGATGCTTTAATAAAACTTTATCAAAATCATACACCTTTCCTTAGATAGCATGCATGTGTGTCTAAACAATTTCAGAACTATGAAAAGGGATGTCGTAATCATAGTCTCAATTGTTTAGACCTTTTGCCATCTGCTTCAAATCTACTTGGTGGAACTGTTTCCTCACCATCATTTTCATGAATCGGAGAGAAACCTTATGACCCTTAGATTTTATGGTGTATGTGTTCTTATCCATGTGAATCGTCAAAACCATAGTCAGAAGACAAGGATAATGACAAATCCAAACTCATATGGTGTTCGCCCTCAAGATTTGGTGTTCGCCCTCAAGATTTGGAGGCATTACCTCTAGACAGTTGAAGCCTCACGAGGCTAACTATCCGACGCACGATTTAGAGCTGGGGGCAGTGGTGTTCGCCCTCAAGATTTGGAGGCATTGCCTCTATGGGTTCCGTTGTACCATTTACACGGATCACAAGAGTCTGAGGTACCTTATGGATCAGCCGAATCTAAACATGAGGCAGCGTCGGTGGTTAGATGTGGTTAAGGACTATGATTGTGAGACCCTTTATCATCCGGGAAAGGCCAACGTAGTGGCCGACGCCCTGAGCCGTAAGGAGATGATGGCCCCGATCAGAGATATATGTCTGAGGATGACAGTGATTAATCCATTATTGGAGCAGATTAGAGAGGCACAGGTTGAGGGCCTAAAAGAGGAAAGACAGAAGTGCGAGGGGATCGTGGGCCGAGTAGCTTCTTTCGATTATGAGAGTCGAGGATTGTTGACCCTTCATGGGAGAGTTTGGGTGACATACTGGGGAGGAGTACGGCAGGTGTTGATGGATGAGGCCCACAAGTCTCGGTTCTCCATCCACCCAGGGGCGACGAAGATGTACAAAGATCTTCGACCCGATTATTGGTGGACCTGCATGAAGCGGGACGTAGCTTGGTACGTGGAGAGATGCCCGACCTGCAGGAAGGTCAAGGCAGAGCACCAGAGACCCCACGGCAAGATGCAGCCATTAGACATTCCCATGTGGAAATGGGAGGATATCACTATGGATTTTGTTACTAAGCTTCCCAGGACTGCACGTGGAGTTGATTCGATTTGGGTCATAGTGGATCGGTTGACCAAGAGCGTGCATTTCGTACCGATCCAGGACAGCGTATTGGCTGAGAAGTTAGCTGATATTTATGTGCGAGAGGTTGTGGCACGTCATGGAGTGCCTGTTTTAGTAGTATCAGATCGAGACGTTCGATTTACTTCTAGGTTTTGGAAGCGGTTCCATGACGAGATGGGGACTCGTGTCCTTTTCAACACCGCTTTCCACCCTCAGACGGACGGGCAGAGCGAGAGGACGATTCAGACTCTCGAGGACATGCTTCGGGCATGTGTCCTAGATTTTGGTGGCAGTTGGGATACGTACCTTCCATTAGAGGAATTTTCGTATAACAACAGTTACCACTCCAGTGTAGACCGGCCTCCCTTTGAGATGCTCTACGGGAGGAAGTGTAGGACCCAATCTGTTGGGGCGAGGTCGGTCAGAGAGTCATGGGGAGCACTGAGGTGGTGCTTAAGACTACAGAGTTGATACAGCAGGTCCGTAGCCGGTTCCAGACTGCTCAGAGTCGGCAGAAGAGTTACTGTCACACCCCCAAACCAAGGATGGCGGAAACGTCCGGGGGTGGAGGACTTCATGTATAGTATCACAACAACGAGTATAATAGTGCTCAAAGTAATTACAACCAATCATAAATATAATTGAAAAAGTTACACTAAAGCATAGGTTTACATGATTCAAATCAATTACATTATGATGACAAAATGAACTGTTTGACGATTTATCGTCCCATCCTCAAAAGCTGTTGATTTCCTGTTTCACTGAATTCCTGAGAATACAAGTAGTTTTGAAAAAGTGTCAACAATTAAGTTGGTGAGTTCATAAGCTTTTGATAGTAAGAGTTTGAAAACCGATCTTTGTAATGAGTTGTATGTTACCAAGAAAAATCCAATATTTTCCTTATAAAAGTTATGTGGTCCTAAATACCAGGACCGAGAATAAACAAGTATTTGTCATACTTAAAGATATAAAAGTGGTTTTAAATCGGCATAAAACCCTTTTTAAGTTGAGAAAATCCGTAATGGATGTTGTGTAGTCTTAAATACCAAGACTGAAAGTGTATAGTAATATCCGTACTTATTGATAATAAAAGTGATTTTAAATCGACATAAAACCCCTTTTGATTTATAAAAATTCCCGTAAACTTTATGTGTTGTTAACTGCCTATGTGAGTCGCTATAACCATACTATGACTGAATGAACCTGCCACGGCGTTTCTCAGGCGCCGAAAATTGTTATGACATTTGTCACCCGTAGACCTGCAGGTCCCACTGTAGCTAACAGCAAGGTGTGGGGTGTCAACCCCAATATAGATCTATACACAACTATCACGTTCTCCCTACAAGAGACTCTGGTTATAACTACCAGGAATTTTAACCCGTACTCTAGGAGTACTGAGAAGAATGTCTCACAATTTAAGTTAACAAGTTTACGTGTGGTGTGCGTGAGCGTAAAACCTTTTTCTGTGGGAATAAAACCTTCTGAAATGTGTTTGTTGTGTTGATGGAAACATAAACCATACCTATTATAGTTTATCAAAACAAGGGTAGTAGTAGTAATGTATGTAAACTATACTTAACATAGTTTATCCAAATGTTTGTATGTAATGGATGTACTTTGATTATAATAATTTGTTATTTCTATGCTTTATCTAGCAAAATCCATTTGTTAACTGTTGTATATCCTTATACTAAGACAAAATGTCACATAATGTAATAACATATAATCACATAAAGATATACACCTTGCTCAACATGTTACAAGGTGTAATGAAATTGATAGCATTTTTCTGTTGTTAACAATTTCTATTACTGTTCTTAGAAAATTTGTAGAAAAATCATCAAAGGTCCAAATCAGAATCCGTAAATTCTGAGAGTTTGGGAAATGAGTCTAGTTTGTTGATAAATTTTATTATGATTTTTAATGACCTCCAACTTGTGTGAAAAAGTCCATAATCACATACTGGTCCGGATTGATGTTTGAAATGATAGGCAGTTTTGTAAAAATCACCATAAATTGTAGAAAAATCTTATGGAGATGTGCAAGTATCCATTTTAAAGCTAAGAACTTGAACTACTTGCACCTTGTACAGTTTTGAAAACAAAAATGTTTAAGTTGACCAAAACAGTCCGTGAATGGAGTCCAACTTTTCTGATGAAAGCTGTTAGAAGAATTTAGTTGTGTTCTTGGTGTTTTAACTTGTATTCCCCCCCTTAAAACATAAGAAAACATGAAAATGTAGGGGTATGAACTCACCTTATGTGATTTCAGTAGATGAATGTTAGAGAAGGGAAGTGTTCAACTCAAGAACACTTGAAGATACCTTGAAGATTTTTGAGAATCTAACATCAAAGTGATGGAGTTTGTGTAAGCAATCGATGATTGGAGTAGAAGGAAGTGTAATAATCACAAGGAGGGTGAATTATACTTACCAAGAGTAGAATAAAGCTTGATGATCAGCCTTGGAGTCTCGAAATAGAGAGAAAAAGTTTGAGAGAAAAGTGGTGTTTGATTTTTGGTGAAATGAGAGCAAGTGAGTGAAAATGAGGAGAGAGGATGAGTTATTCCAACTCTTAGAACGTGGGAGGGGCTGATGATTGATGGAAAAGTACAAGGAAGTGACTAGGAATAGTGGGGAGGTGTGACTGGTCATAGAGTGGGTGTAGGTGGTTGCTTGTGTCATAAACTAAGGAAAAGTCAACACTCAACCTCTTGTACTTTACCCACTAAATCTTGGATAAGATTTATCCCAAAAAACGTGATTAATTAATAAATATGGGGCCTTATATGTTAAAATAAAGTTTTGGGTGAAAATCCCGCGTTTAAATAATTAAAATCGGGCTTAGAACGCAAAACTAGTCGAAAACCGGGAAGAAAATGGCAACCTGCGAGACCTCTCGGTGCTAGGCCGAGGTTCGGTCCCAAGGCTGCTGGGCCCGAAGGCGAAACGAGGAGAAAGGAGTAAGAAGCGAAATGGACCGAAAGGCTTAGGAGCGAAGGCGAAGGTAGAGTTCGGTCCGAGGGGCTTCGGGTTCGGTCCTTGCGAGGTTCGGTCCGAGAGGCAGGTTCGGTTCTCAGCAGGCTTCGGTCCGAGAAGGTTCGGTTCCAAGAGGTTTCGGGTCCTAAGAGGAGTTTCGGTTCCTAAGAGGAGTTTCGGTTCCTAAGAGGAGTTTCGGCTCCTTAAGTCCGTTTTTCGCGTAGACTTCCGTTTTTGGGCTGTTTTTGCCAATTTCGAGGATCGGGATGCCCCCGAGTGATTATAAAAAGTTGAGAGAGATTTCACATTCTTGGAGAGATTTGGGAGAGATTTGACATTCTTGGAGAGATTTCTCATACAGAGAGAGATTTGGGAGATATTTGACATTCTTGGAGAGATTTCTCATACAGAGAGAGATTTGGGAGAGATTTCTTTTGTGACCTTTTTGAGTGTTTGGCTTCGCAACGCAAGGTTCTTACACTATGTTAAGCCTTGTTCTAGTGTCGTACACACTCCCGATGAGTGTGCAATGGTGTGTTATCGTTTTGGTTCAATGTTTAGCATTATTAAGGCTACGAAAATTCGAACACACGAATTTTCCAAATGATGTTTTCTCATTAAAATAGTGCATTGAATAGTAATTACCTAACGTGAACCCTAATATACAAGGGTTAATTTAGTTGATCGGTTTGACTTGTTGACTTTGACTTGACCAGAATTTGACGGTTGTCACATCATCCCCCCGTCAGGAGGAATTTCGTCCCGAAATTAGCTTTTTGAATGGGACTTCAAGAATTTGGGAAGAGATGTGGATATTTTGTTTCATCTGATCCTCGCGTTCCCAGGTGAATTCGGGTCCTCGTTTAGCGTTCCAGCGGGCCTTCACAATGGGAATACGACTTTGCTTTGTTCTTTTTATCTCTCGATCCATGATTTCTACTGGTTCTTCCACGAGGTGGAGACTCTCGTTGAATTCAATATCGTCGAGTGGTATCACGAGGGTCTCGTCGGATAGGCATTTCTTTAAGTTTGATACGCGGAAGGTAGGATGCACGTGATTTAGTTCTTGTGGTAATCGGAGTTTGTATGCCACTGGGCCAATCCTGGCAAGGATTTCGAATGGTCCGATGTACCTTGGGTTTAGTTTCCCACGTTTACCGAAACGTATCATTCCTTTCCAAGGGGAAACTCTCAGTAGTACTCGATCACCGACCTGGAATTCCAAGGGTTTACGTCGCTTATCCGCGTAACTCTTTTGCCGATCTCGGGATGCTTTCAGTCTTTCCCGAATTTGAACGATCTTTTCTGTGGTTTCTCTTATTATCTCCGGGCCAGTGAGGGTGCTATTAGGGACTTGTCCCTTATCTAGTTGCGTGTCACCCACTTCAGCCCAGCACAGAGGTGACCTGCACTTACGGCCATAGAGGGCTTCAAATGGTGCAACCTTGATGCTAGTGTGATAACTGTTATTATAGGAGAATTCGACAAGTGGTAAATGGGTATCCCATGCTTTACCAAAGTCTATCACACAGTCTCTCAACATGTCTTCCAATGTCTGGATGGTTCTCTCGCTTTGCCCGTTGGTTTGTGGATGGTAGGCCGTACTCATGTCAAGCCTAGTTCCCAGAGATTTCTGTAAGGACTGCCAGAACCGCGAGGTGAATCTACTATCTCGGTCAGAGATAATGGATATTGGTACACCATGCAGTTGCACAATCTCTTTGATGTACGTCCCGGTTAACTTCTCCATCTTGTCTGTTTCCTTTGGTAGAAGGTGCTCGGATTTGGTCAATCTATCAACCTCGGAGCGCTGCAATAGGGCCTACTGTAGTGTTTCTCGTTTGATTAGATCGGTAGGGAGCATACGGGTTTGGTTTATACGACTAGACTTATTCGGATGATAGGGCGTTCACTTGCACTCCTGGGTGACCTTGTCCCGAAGTTTGCGGTAGGACTCGTACCTGGTCCATCTATCATTAACTTGCGCATATAGGTCGTATGTATTTAAGGTTGGCAAGGCAGTTGGATGGGTGACTCTGCCCCAAGTCCACAACCAGGAAAAGAACAGGAAATAGGGCGGAATCACACATCCACTGTCCGTAGAATCTTAGTTATACATTATCCTCGCTGATACATGTAGTAGTGGTAGACTAACTGTATTCGTCCCAAGCTTCTGTGCTTGAACTTTATTTGCTGCTTGAAGGGTCTCCTGGAAATACTTGCGGTAAGGTTTCGAAAGGTATGATACTCCTCTGGTGAGTGTTTTGGGGTTTTCACAGCGAGAGATGACCTGGAGGTCCGCGCTGGATGTGTTTATGGGAGACGAAGGTTTCGATGTTCAGTGGGTTGGGTGAAGGGTCCTTTCGTAGCCGTTAAATCGGGAAGATGAGGGCTATACCAATCGAAATTGAATGGTGACAACAACATCTTTTTAGGTAAAACATGTGTTAAGTTGTATTTGTAAGAAACGCTGATTAGGGTGATAGAGTATCTCGTGTTTCCTTTCGGTGTGCTCCGTTTTGTTCGATGTTATTTTTACTGCAGATTATTCGTACTAAAGCAACTAGCACTAGTAGTGAGTGGGTTCTGATAGCTGGTAATGATACTTTATATCATGATTTCTGACAGGTCACTCTATGATCGAGCGGTATATGCACGTCGTATGAAATTTGATATTGGTGAAATCGTCGAGTGGGTGGCTCCACCCTAATCCCACTACTAGACATCGAACAGGAGTCAGGATGGAATTATTGGTTTCAAGTCTTTAGTATTTTGATTATAATTAATCCCGATGTATGTACAATGTCATCACAGCTTACAGGTAATGATCCTAAGGTCATATATGAGTGTCTTTGGTTTGATTTGAACGAGAGAGTATTTTAACTACTTTTAGAATGACGGTGATTTTAGCAAGCATACCAAAATCATTACAAACATATGGTACTTAAACGTTTTGTCGTCGGGAACATTACAAAAGTCCTAGTAAGATTCTTTGTTACCCTTACTGGTTCGTCTGTCATACTCCTCCGGCTCCCCCGTCATTCCTCTCAGTTGGACAGTCTCTCTTGAAGTGTCCCGTTTCGCCACATAGGAAGCACACTGGACTTACCTTGGTATTGGTGGTTGAAGTGATGTTCTGAGTCGGGGCCTTGCAGAAACGGACGGTATGTCCTTTCCTGTTGCAGTTGTTACAGTGTAAAATCCGGCAAGCTCCTGTGTGATGGTAGCCACACTGGTTACACCTTGGAAGTGATCCCTCATATGGTCTGGCCGGTGTTTGGGTGACAGACCTTATGGCTAGTGCCGAGGCGTGTGTCGCGACTGCTGTTGTAATTGTAGGGGTGGCCATGGGTTGTTGTCTTTTATCGAGTCTTTGGGATTGGTTGCGCTCCTTTTTGTTCCAAAACTTTCTCTTCTTGTTCGTAAGTTTGTGGCCTGAGGCATATTCGTTGGTAGACGCCCGCTGGTGTTCTTGATTGTTAATGCGGTTAGTATTTCTGACACCATCTTCGTGCCTGCTGGCGTGGTTAGCATTGAGCTGCGCCATGACGGCTGCCACGGCTACCGTGACTGCAGCTTGAAAAGTAGCAGAGTCTATCTGCAGGGTTGGCGTCTTGCTAGTTGGTTGGTTTCCTCTTGGTGCAGACATAGCTCTGTTTCACGATGAAAAACGACTTCGTAAGTGGGGATAATTATCTCAAGTGCATTCTTACGATTTATATTCACATATATAAATTTTTGCACATTGCTGTACTTTTTTTAGTGTTTCTGCTAACGTTCCTGAGATGGGGTTATGGTAGTGGGTAAAAGTAGGTTTCATTCTGGCGTTAAGCTTTACTCATCTAGGGATCATGTTTGTCCAAACACACTTAGCTGAGGAGTTTTGATGGGATCCGGTGTATTAGTGCTCGTATGATCGCACCCTATAGGTCTACGAAGAAAGCACCTTTCCTCCAAAATGTTTAAAGGTGAGACGATAATGAGTTTTTAGAATGGCTATACGTCGTGAGTTTTCTAACTAAGTTTATCTTAGTTCATTTTGTAACGTATTTCGGTTGTTTTATGGTGTTCTGAAAACATTTCATAATGAGAATCTATTTATGATAAACTCATGTATTTTAGTAGTTTTGTATCCAAGTGAAACCTTGAGATTTGATCCAACCTTTGAAAGAGAATTGGGAATGATCCCGGAGCTAAATTACCCTAGTCCAACAACTTGACTAGAGTGGGTTTCAGATAGACTCCTATGATAGTATGATGGAAGTATTTGAACAAAGAGTGACACAGAATTTAGCCGACTGACAATATCATTGATGTTTAAGATGTAACAAGCTTGGGAAAATTGACCTTGTAGATGGTCTTACATCACATCCGGAGTAGGAAAGTTTTGGCCGCCTAAGGGCCTAACTAAAAGTACTTACAGTACAAGATAGTTTCATAGAGAATGCCACATAGGACATAGATAGGAAAAACGATTCCTTTTTAACAGGGAAAGAAAGTAAGGCATCTACTACTGGCGGCGGTCATCCCTCTGGTGAACCCTCAGTTCAGCCAGTTGCCGCTCCATATCAAGCATGTGCCTTTC
The DNA here is from genome assembly GCF_052849685.1 of Lactuca virosa. Taxonomy (NCBI): domain Eukaryota; kingdom Viridiplantae; phylum Streptophyta; class Magnoliopsida; order Asterales; family Asteraceae; genus Lactuca; species Lactuca virosa. The sequence goes on along the minus strand of NC_136427.1, from coordinate 150,410,551 downwards.
GTACACCCTCTGGCGTACTCGAAGTTCTATGACTTCGGCTCGTGTTTCAGCCAGTGCTTGCAGCAGGGTTTCATGGTCTTTCTCAGATCTTTCACGAGTGCGCTCAAGGTGATTGGTGTGGATTGTATGCATTCTTGCATTTGCATCAACCTCTGCGATACGATGGAGAGTTGTTCTGCCCTGAATCTTGTTTCGGGCAACTCTACGGACCAGAATTGGAAGAATTTTGTCTGCTGAGCTTCCTTCGCTTATGTTGTAGAAGCTTCGGTCTCCATTAAACGGCATAGGTTGGTGTTGCTCTTCGCTCCAGGTTTCCAAGCACTCTACCCAAGGAGGTGTCGGGCCTTGAAAAGCCGGACGAGGGTTAGGATTCGGAATAAGAGCCATCGGGGGCAGGTTCTCCACTTCAGGTTCGGAGTCAGAATCATCAGCAAAGCCTTCAGCTTGGTGACCATCCACAGGGATTGGGTGATCATTCTCTGGCTCCTCTCCGAGCCATCCAGCATTGCCATGGTTAGGGTAGTACGGGTCGTCGTGGGGATGGAATCCAGCCATGATATCTTCGCGAGAGAAGGGAATATAAGAAATAACTAAGTAGACGTACTAATTAGATAATTATAAGATGATCTTTATCAGATACTTCAATACTTGTTTAGTGCATACTAGTTATATGTATTCGGGACAGGATAGACCTTCGAATAAGCGACCCTAACTCTAAGTCCACAACCCAACGAGGAACAGGAAGTAAAGCAAAGATCCACAGATTCTAAGTCTATGACGTCCTGGATACATATAATTTTAATGTATCCACTAAGCAATTATTGACCTATTGATAAAAATCTATTTAGTTCTCAGATAAGTAATTATAGTAACACCAAATACCCCTATGGTATTTCATTGTGGTAGTGTTGGTAAGTTTTTAGACTTGTTGCCACATCACAACCATTCTTGGGCATATGCTAATCACTCCTCGGACCAGCATAGTTGATCAGGCTATGCCATTCCCAGGACTGACCATACATCCCCAAGCTTATTTGTGATATTCAACAATCGTAATACTTTTGTTCTTGTCATTGTGACACTGATTTTAGTATGAATGTAGGCACGTATACTTTATATAAGAAACTTTTTATTTCTAAAAGTATAGTTATTTGAAAATGTTAAATCAGAGACCTTAGTCCCAATGCATTTATAGTTTGTATATCTTATGTTGTTCGATATACTTAGTTCACTATAAACAATGCTCTGATACCAATCTGTCACACCCCCAAACCAAGGATGGCGGAAACGTCCGGGGGTGGAGGACTTCATGTATAGTATCACAACAACGAGTATAATAGTGCTCAAAGTAATTACAACCAATCATAAATATAATTGAAAAAGTTACACTAAAGCATAGGTTTACATGATTCAAATCAATTACATTATGATGACAAAATGAACTGTTTGACGATTTATCGTCCCATCCTCAAAAGCTGTTGATTTCCTGTTTCACTGAATTCCTGAGAATACAAGTAGTTTTGAAAAAGTGTCAACAATTAAGTTGGTGAGTTCATAAGCTTTTGATAGTAAGAGTTTGAAAACCGATCTTTGTAATGAGTTGTATGTTACCAAGAAAAATCCAATATTTTCCTTATAAAAGTTATGTGGTCCTAAATACCAGGACCGAGAATAAACAAGTATTTGTCATACTTAAAGATATAAAAGTGGTTTTAAATCGGCATAAAACCCTTTTTAAGTTGAGAAAATCCGTAATGGATGTTGTGTAGTCTTAAATACCAAGACTGAAAGTGTATAGTAATATCCGTACTTATTGATAATAAAAGTGATTTTAAATCGACATAAAACCCCTTTTGATTTATAAAAATTCCCGTAAACTTTATGTGTTGTTAACTGCCTATGTGAGTCGCTATAACCATACTATGACTGAATGAACCTGCCACGGCGTTTCTCAGGCGCCGAAAATTGTTATGACATTTGTCACCCGTAGACCTGCAGGTCCCACTGTAGCTAACAGCAAGGTGTGGGGTGTCAACCCCAATATAGATCTATACACAACTATCACGTTCTCCCTACAAGAGACTCTGGTTATAACTACCAGGAATTTTAACCCGTACTCTAGGAGTACTGAGAAGAATGTCTCACAATTTAAGTTAACAAGTTTACGTGTGGTGTGCGTGAGCGTAAAACCTTTTTCTGTGGGAATAAAACCTTCTGAAATGTGTTTGTTGTGTTGATGGAAACATAAACCATACCTATTATAGTTTATCAAAACAAGGGTAGTAGTAGTAATGTATGTAAACTATACTTAACATAGTTTATCCAAATGTTTGTATGTAATGGATGTACTTTGATTATAATAATTTGTTATTTCTATGCTTTATCTAGCAAAATCCATTTGTTAACTGTTGTATATCCTTATACTAAGACAAAATGTCACATAATGTAATAACATATAATCACATAAAGATATACACCTTGCTCAACATGTTACAAGGTGTAATGAAAGTGATAGCATTTTTCTGTTGTTAACAATTTCTATTACTGTTCTTAGAAAATTTGTAGAAAAATCATCAAAGGTCCAAATCAGAATCCGTAAATTCTGAGAGTTTGGGAAATGAGTCTAGTTTGTTGATAAATTTTATTATGATTTTTAATGACCTCCAACTTGTGTGAAAAAGTCCATAATCACATACTGGTCCGGATTGATGTTTGAAATGATAGGCAGTTTTGTAAAAATCACCATAAATTGTAGAAAAATCTTATGGAGATGTGCAAGTATCCATTTTAAAGCTAAGAACTTGAACTACTTGCACCTTGTACAGTTTTGAAAACAAAAATGTTTAAGTTGACCAAAACAGTCCGTGAATGGAGTCCAACTTTTCTGATGAAAGCTGTTAGAAGAATTTAGTTGTGTTCTTGGTGTTTTAACTTGTATTCCCCCCCTTAAAACATAAGAAAACATGAAAATGTAGGGGTATGAACTCACCTTATGTGATTTCAGTAGATGAATGTTGGAGAAGGGAAGTGTTCAACTCAAGAACACTTGAAGATACCTTGAAGAGTTTTGAGAATCTAACATCAAAGTGATGGAGTTTGTGTAAGCAATCTATGATTGGAGTAGAAGGAAGTGTAATAATCACAAGGAGGGTGAATTATACTTACCAAGAGTAGAATAAAGCTTGATGATCAGCCTTGGAGTCTTGAAATAGAGAGAAAAAGTTTGAGAGAAAAGTGGTGTTTGATTTTTGGTGAAATGAGAGCAAGTGAGTGAAAATGAGGAGAGAGGATGAGTTGTTCCAGCTCTTAGAACGTGGGAGGGGCTGATGATTGATGGAAAAGTACAAGGAAGTGACTAGGAATAGTGGGGAGGTGTGACTGGTCATAGAGTGGGTGTAGGTGGTTGCTTGTGTCATAAACTAAGGAAAAGTCAACACTCAACCTCTTGTACTTTACCCACTAAATCTTGGATAAGATTTATCCCAAAAAACGTGATTAATTAATAAATATGGGGCCTTATATGTTAAAATAAAGTTTTGGGTGAAAATCCCGCGTTTAAATAATTAAAATCGGGCTTAGAACGCAAAACTAGTCGAAAACCGGGAAGAAAATGGCAACCTGCGAGACCTCTCGGTGCTAGGCCGAGGTTCGGTCCCAAGGCTGCTGGGCCCGAAGGCGAAACGAGGAGAAAGGAGTAAGAAGCGAAATGGACCGAAAGGCTTAGGAGCGAAGGCGAAGGTAGAGTTCGGTCCGAGGGGCTTCGGGTTCGGTCCTTGCGAGGTTCGGTCCGAGAGGCAGGTTCGGTTCTCAGCAGGCTTCGGTCCGAGAAGGTTCGGTTCCAAGAGGTTTCGGGTCCTAAGAGGAGTTTCGGTTCCTAAGAGGAGTTTCGGCTCCTTAAGTCCGTTTTTCGCGTAGACTTCCGTTTTTGGGCTGTTTTTGCCAATTTCGAGGATCGGGATGCCCCCGAGTGATTATAAAAAGTTGAGAGAGATTTCACATTCTTGGAGAGATTTGGGAGAGATTTGACATTCTTGGAGAGATTTCTCATACAGAGAGAGATTTGGGAGATATTTGACATTCTTGGAGAGATTTCTCATACAGAGAGAGATTTGGGAGAGATTTCTTTTGTGACCTTTTTGAGTGTTTGGCTTCGCAACGCAAGGTTCTTACACTATGTTAAGCCTTGTTCTAGTGTCGTACACACTCCCGATGAGTGTGCAATGGTGTGTTATCGTTTTGGTTCAATGTTTAGCATTATTAAGGCTACGAAAATTCGAACACATGAATTTTCCAAATGATGTTTTCTCATTAAAATAGTGCATTGAATAGTAATTACCTAACGTGAACCCTAATATACAAGGGTTAATTTAGTTGATCGGTTTGACTTGTTGACTTTGACTTGACCAGAATTTGATGGTTGTCATAGTTACGCCGATAGGAGGCGTTCTGATTTGGAGTTCCAGGTAGGCGATATGGTCCTCCTGAAAGTGTCACCCTGGAAGGGTGTCATCAGGTTCCGGAAGAGGGGCAAGCTGGGCCCTAGATTCATTGGTCCCTTTAGGGTTTTGGCCCGGGTGGGTCGGGCTGCTTATCGGTTAGATCTTCCAGCAGAGCTTAGCCAGATCCACAACACTTTCCATGTGTCTTAGTTACGGAAGTGTTTGGTGGATGAGTCAGCAGTTGTACCGTTGGAGGATATTCAGGTTGACAGCAGCCTGAATTACATGGAGAGACCAGTTGCGATCTTGGATCGGAAGAAGAAGGCCTTGAGGAACAAGGTGGTTCAGCTAGTGAAGGTGTAGTGGCAGCATCGGAAGGGTTCGCAATGGACATGGTAGACCGAGGAGCAGATGAGGGAGCATTATCCGGAGTTATTTTCAGATTCAGTAGCAGCAGACTTCGAGGACGAAGTCTGAGATAAGTGGGGGAGAGTTGTAACGCCCCGTTCCTGGTATGCATTTAAAACATTATTTTTCTTTTTATTTTAGAAGCTACTCGACGAGTCAGTGGCCTTAAATCGTCGAGTAGCAGCGAGTTAGCACGTGGAGTAGGCGTGGCGACTCGACGAGTCCATATTCCGGACTTGGCGAGTCCGCCAGTCTGGATGAAGCCCTAATTTTAGGGTGTGTACCCTATTTAAACACCATTATAGCCCCAAACCAGCCTCCTTCACCTCTCAGAGACTTATTCCCGAAACCCTAGCCTCCTTGAAGTGTGTGTGAGTGATTTTTGCCCTTGTGAAGGAATCTTGGTGCATTGTTGAGCAAGAAGAAGAAGGAGAAGGTAGAAGAACTCAAGGAAGAAGAAGTAGATCCAGATTATACTCCTATTTGGCCATCCTTTCTGGTAATAAAGCTTTCATCTTGGTTATTGTATTGCTAGATCTAGTTTGTCCCCAAATTGATGGTTATGAGCTCAAAAACCCCAAATCCCTAGTGATGAAGCTTTGTAATCAAGCCATATCTCGGATCTAGCCTCTCTTGAGTTCCAGGAGCTCAAGAAGGCCACCTTTTGGCAGCCATGGCCTTGTTCTAGACAAGTAACCCCCATTATAGCCAAGTTTGAGTGTTATTGCTTCATTGCATCATAGATACACGTAAAGTTAGCAACTTTACGTGTTCAGATTGTCCTAGAAACCCAGATCTATGAATTGGATGCACTGAAACTGATTAGAATCGACTGAATAGAAACTACATGCAAAGGACTCGGCGAGTCGTTCTTCGGACTCGGCGAGTGCGGTCGCGAGTCTTAGATTCCCTGTTCAGTAGTAGCGAGTCCGTTAGTGAGTGGAGTAAAGACTCAGTGAGTTAAGACATGGATCTGAGTGTAGAGGGACTCGGCGAGTCTACGCCCTGACTCGGCGAGTCCAAGGCAATCTCCTTACCCGTAAGAACAGACTCGACGAGTTGTTCATACAACTCGGCGAGTCGGATGAAGGTTGGCAGGATATCAGTAAAGAAGGAGAACTCGTCGAGTTTTGGTTAAACTCGACGAGTAGAGTCGGGAAGGGGAGTAGAAGGAAAGATAGGGACTCGACGAGTTGGCGGCCCAACTCGGCGAGTCAGGTCAACGGATTGTTGACTTTGACCAGGGGATAAAATATTCATTTTACCCTAAGATTAGCTATCAGTGTCTGATTAAGTGTTTTTTGGGAATTGTAGCCGGGGAGTTACCGGAGTAACAGTCAGACAGTTCCCGAGCAGCATTTCAGCAGCCAGCCTTACGAGGTGAGTTTTTCCTTCCAGTAGGAACGGGTCTACGGCCACAATGTCGGACCGTTTAGTTAGCAGTAGTTCCGGACTTCAGTCCGATGCGGTAGTTCAGTATGCTTGGTGTCTTTGTGATACAGGCATGGTATGTGTTATGTGTTCCGGACTATGGTCCGATACAGTATGCAGTATATGTGTTCATATTATATGCTATGATTATGTATGATATGTTCAGTCAGTTCCAGACTTCGGTCCGATGTAGTTCCGGACTTCGGTCCGATGCAGTGGGCAAGGCCCTAGTTAGTTTCAGACTTCGGTCCGATGCAGTTCCGGACTTCGGTCCGATGCAGTGGTCAAGGCCCTAGTCAGTTCCGGACTTCGGTCCGATGCAGTGGGCAAGGCCCTAGTTAGTTCCGGACTTCGGTCCGATGCAGTGGGCAAGGCCCAGTATGTGCTTTATATGTTATTGTATGGTATGTGGTAGTTTGGGGGAGTTCACTAAGCTTCGTGCTTACAGTTTCAGTTTTGGTTTCAGGTACTTCAGCTAGCAAAGGGAAGGGCTCGGGATGATGGCATGGCACACACCACAGTTTTAGCCTGGGAGTTAGACTCTGATATTTTGATATGACCCTGACACTAGTTTCGATTTGATAAATTTATTATGACATTTTGAGACACATGATTCATGGTTTTATCTTTTAATATTTGATATTATGGTTTAGTAAAGTTTTCAAACAAAAATTTTTGGGTTGTATTTTTGGGATGTTACATATTTTCCTTGGTATATTTTTTCAGTATGGTGGTTACGAGATGCTTTGGGGCTGGATCTGGATCATGATCGGGGTCAGGAGCTGGCGGTCAGGATGGATCGACACCGCCCGAGGTTATCGGTCAGATGGGGACGGATGAGTTGGATGCCAGGATTCATGATATTCTGCATGATGAGGTTGCTACTCTGTTCCGGGCGCAGTTACCGGAGATGTTTGGGTCTATTAAGACCGCCATGGTTGAGTACTTTGATGAGCGCTATGCAGCCCTAGCTGAGACGGCTGCCGCTGCAGCGGCATCGGCTGTAATGGCAGCAGGGGGAGGAGCTGTCCGGGCATTTCAATATCGGGACTTCGACAACACGAAGCCCCCTACTTTCGATGGGGTTCAGGATCCGATCGTCGCTATGAGATGGTTGTCAGATTTGGGGGGATGTTTCTTCACATGTTCTTGCCCTGCTGATCAGAGGGTGAGGTGTGCTCTGAACCTGTTACGGTCCGGAGCGAAGGATTGGTGGAGATTGGTTACCGGATCATACACTGAGGAGCAGCGAGTTGCAATTTCTTGGGATCAGTTCAGAGACATGTTCAGTACCCGTTATGTTCCACGGGTGGAGAGGGAGAGACTAGCACAGGAGTTCTTAGATCTGTGTCAGGGCACAGAGTTGGTGACGGAGATCACCAGGTTGTTTACTGAGAGGGCGATGTTCTGCCTGGAGTTTGCTTCTGAGTAGGTTCAGATGACTCGATATCTGAGCATGCTCAAGACTGATATCAGACAGTTTGTTGCGATCCAGAGATGTGATACCCTGTTGGAGCTTCAGGAGTCCGCGAGGCGGCGTGAGCTGGAGATTGAGTTACAGTTACGGGAGTTGAGACAGGCCCCAGGGCAGGCGCAGCCGGCGCCGAAGCGGTTCAAGGCCGCTGACTCCAGGTCGGGAGGGCAGTGTTCCCGCACTTGTGGGAAGTGTGGGAAGGTTCATACTGGAGCATGTCGATTGAGTACTGGATGCCATAAATGTGGCAAGGAGGGGCACTACGCGCGAGAGTGCCGCCAACAGGTCCCTACCCCGGATATGAGGATTTGTTTTCACTTTCATCAGGTTGGTCATGTGAAGACCAACTGTCTGCAGTTAGCTGCCACGCCGGCGTAGGCTCTAGCGCCGGCTACATTGAGGATCACTGATGGGAGGCAGGGCGGAGCAGAGCCCCCGAAGGCTCGGGGACGCGCCTTTCAGCTCACAGTCGAGGAGCCCAGAGCAGCACCTGATGTGGTGGTTGGTATGTTTCTATCCTTCTATCTCGTTGATTATATCTGTTTTATGCTTATATATATGGGTATACCTGTATTAGGTACGTTTTTAGTGAACTCCTTACCTGCTTTGGTATTATTCGACTCGGGTGCGAGTCGGTCGTTCGTTTCTCAAACTTTCGGAAGAGAGTTCGGTTTGCCGATCGGGGAGCTTGAGTGTCCATTGCTAGTTTCTATCGCCAACGAACTCGGGGTTTCTGCTTCTTCAGTCTACCGGGGTTGCACATTAGAGATATTTGGGGTACCCTTCCCTATTGACCTGATTCCTATTCCCATGGGAGATGTTGGTGTGATAGTAGGTATGGATTGGCTGAGTCGGTTTAGTGCCATGATGGACTGCAAGGGCCAGCGGGTTGTAGTTCGAACCCCAAGTGGGGGAGAACTGGTGATTTATGGTGAGGGCACCAGATCGGGTTCCGGGTTCTGTTCAGCTGCCAGGGCTCGGCGGTACATTCAGTACTGGTGTGCGGGTTATCTAGCGTATGTGGTGGATACGTGAGTCAGCGATCAGCTATAAGTTGCAGAGGTCCCAGTGGTCAGGGAGTTTGTTGATGTGTTTCCGGAGGAGTTGCCCGGAGTTCCTCCGGAGAGACAGGTCGAGTTTAGGATTGACCATGTGCCTGGTGCGGCCCCTGTCGCCAAGGCGTCGTACCGGTTGGCACCACCGGAGATGCAGGAGTTGTCGTCACAGCTGCAGGAACTGTTGGGCAAGCAGTTCATTCGTCCGAGCAGTTCTCCGTGGGGAGCACCGATACTCTTCGTGAAGAAGAAGGATGGATCGCACCGGATGTGCATAGACTACAGGGAGTTGAACAAGCTGACGGTGCAGGGGGCATCGTGGTTCTCCAAGATTGATTTGAGGTTCGGGTACCATCAGGTTAGGGTGAGGGAGGAGGATGTGGAGAAGACCGCGTTCAGGACTCGGTATGGACATTACGAGTTTGTGGTGATGCCATTTGGGCTCACCAATACGCCGGCGATATTTATGGACCTGATGAATCGGGTCTGCAGACCGATGCTCGATCGCTCAGTCATAGTGTTCATTGACGATATCTTGGTGTATTCCAAGACTCGGGAGCAGCACGAGGAGCACCTGCGGGAGTTATTGGGGGTTTTGAGGCGAGAACGGCTTTATGCCAAGTTCTCGAAGTGCGAGTTTTGGTTACGAGAGGTCCAGTTCCTGGGGCATCTCGTTAACCAGGATGGGATTTTGGTCGATCCGGCCAAAATCGAGGCAGTAATGCAGTGGGAGGTTCCGAGATCTCCCTCAGACATCAGGAGCTTTTTGGGTTTGGCAGGGTACTACCGGAGGTTCATACAAGATTTCTCCAAGATTGCAATACCCCTCACTCGTCTGACGAGGAAGGGGGTGGATTTTCGGTGGGGCCCTGAGCAGCAGAGGGCATTTGAGACCCTCAGACAGCGTTTATGTGAGGCCCCAGTCTTCATCCTCCCCGAGGGAGTGGAGGATTTTGTTGTATACTGTGATGCATCCATCACAGGTCTGGGAGCGGTTCTCATGCAGAGAGGAAGGGTGATAGCCTATGCTTCGCGGCAGCTGAAGCCGCACGAGTCGAGATACCCCACACATGATCTGGAGTTGGGAGCAGTAGTGTTCGCTCTCAATATTTGGAGACACTACCTCTATGGGGTCCGCTGTACCATCTACACTAACCACAAGAGCCTGAGGTATATTATGGACCAACCGAACCTGAATATGAGGTAGCGCATGTGGCTAGATGTAGTCAAGGACTACGACCGTGAGATCCTTTACCACCCTGGTAAAGCGAACGTGGTTGCAGACGCTTTGAGCCCCAAGGCAGTCGGACTTGCTATTTCAGTGACATGCATGAGGATATCAGTGGATTCCCCACTCGTGGGCTTACTCCGGGAAGCTCAGGCAGAGGGTATGCGTCGGGAAAATTGGAAACTACAGGATAGCAGGGGATTGTTGATCCGTTGCGGACGGGTCTAGGTTCCGGTGTCTGGTGGGGTCAGGCAGATTTTATTGGAGGAGGCTCATAAGTCTCGCTTTTCTATTCACCTTTAGGCCACCAAGATGTACCGGGATTTGTGTTTGAGTTATTGGTGGTCGTGCATGAAGCGAGAGATCGCTTGGTACGTGGAGAGGTGCCTGACCTGCAGGATGGTCAAGGCTGAGCACCAGAGGCCGCATGGCAAGTTGCAGCCTCTTGAGGTACCCATGTGGAAATGGGAGCAGATCACGATGGATTTTATCACCAAGCTGCCAAGGACGGCAAGGGGTTTCGACGCCATATGGGTCATCGTGGATTGACTGACCAAGAGTGCCCACTTTCTAGCCATTCGGGAGAGCTCATCGGCCGAGAAGTTGGCCGATCTATACGTCCGCAAGATTGTCGCACGGCATGGGGTTCCGGTCTCTATCGTATCAGACCGTGATGTTCGGCTCACCTCCCGATTCTGGCAGAATATCCACGAGGAACTGGGCACACGACTGCATTTCGGTACAGCTTATCATCTGCAGACGGACGGCCAGAGCGAGCGGACCATTCAGACTCTTGAGGACATGTTGAGAGCCTGTGTTATTGAGTTCGGTGGGAGCTGGGACTCCTACCTACCCCTCGTTGAGTTCTCATACAATACCAGTTTTCATTCCAGCATCAGCGCCCCACCTTATGAGTTGTTGTATGGGAGGAGATGTCGCACCCCAGTCTGTTGGGGCGAGGTGGGTCACAGGGATTGCAGACCGCTCAGAGTCGGCAGAAAATTTAGCAGATCAGACAGCGATTGCAGACCGCTCAGAGTCGGCAGAAAATTTATGCTGACCGGCGCCGATTTGAGTTGGAGTTTCAGGTCGGAGATATGGTGCTCCTGAAGGTTTCACCCTGGAAGGGTGTGATCCGCTTCAGGAAGAGAGGAAAATTGGTTCCCCGATTTATTGGACCTTTTCGAGTCATTGCCAGAGTTGGCAAGGTTGTTTATAGACTGGACCTTCCGGAGGAGCTCAGTCAGATACACATCACTTTTCACGTTTCCCAGTTGCGGAAGTGCATATTGGATGAGGATGCGGTGGTGTCTTTGGATGATGTCCAGGTTGACGAGCACCTGAACTACGTAGAGCAGCCGGTGGCTATCTTGGAAAGGAAGATAAAAATTATGCGTAGCAAGGAGATACCTTTGGTCAAGGTGCATTGGCGGCATCGGAAAGGATCCGAATGGACTTGGGAGCCAGAGTCTAAAATGCGTGAGCACTACCCGGATCTATTCGCTGCAGCAGACTTCGGGGATGAAGTCTAGGTCAAGTGGGGGAGAGTTGTACAATCCTGAATTTCGCAGGTATATTTCGAATCCCTCATCTTTTATAAGTTGCCAATTGAAGTCCCTGGAGTTGGTTGAGTTGGGCCATGAGAAGTATGAGGACTAAAATTGCCACTTTGAGTCAGGAAGGAGTACGCTGAGCGTACATAAGGGTACTCTGAGCGTACTAGGCGCGCCCTAGTACGCTGGGCGTACTCATGACAGGAGAAAACCCTAATATTTAGGGTTGAGGACTATATAAACAACCTTATAGCTCATTCCTTTACTTATCCTCAGCCTCCATATCCCAGAAAAACGTTCCAAACCCTAGTTTGTGTGAGAAGTGTGAGTTGGTGTGCATTTTGAACCCTTGAAGGTGAAGTCATTGTTCAAAGGAGTTGGAGAAGGAGATCAAGGCTATAGATCTGAAGTTGTGTTGTGTCCAAGAAGCTCCAGAAGGTAAAAAGCTTGGAACTTTATGCTTGTGTATTATGGATCTAGTCATTTTTGTTTTATGGAAGCTTCTTGTCCCAAAAGTCCCAAAATGGTGCATGTGATGTCTTGGACGAAATGGGCTGTCCTTTCAGACCCTAGAAGATGTCCTAAGTGATAAAGATGAGGTCCCTATAGCTAGATTCGTATCATGCATGAAGTAGGAGGGTCTTAATGGATTAAGACCATGTGTTAAGAACTTTCTGGACGTCCAAAGTGATAAAGTTCGAAACTTTATGGTTCAATGGCACATTTGGTCGATGGATCTGGAAGTTGGGCTTAAGTGCTTAAGCCATTAAGCACTTAGTAGGGTTTTGGTGAAACCCCGCGTACGCCCCGCGTAGTTTCTGTACGCCCAACGTACGGGGTCAACCACCCCGATGGCGGTCAACTTAGGGCAGGCGTACGCCCAGCGTACTGAAGGAGTACGCTCCGCGTACGTCCTCAGTTTGCACTTTTGACTTGTGGGCTTTGGGTTGGGCCGCTGTTATACATGTTGGGCTTAGGCCTTGTTGGGCCTGGATATTTGATGTAGGTCCAGTATTTGATAAGGGGTCCTATGGTAAGGCCCAATTAGGAAAATTGGGCCATCATTGGGCTTGTGCATATGGACTTGGGTTAAGTGTATTGATATTGGGCCTTAGGCCCAAATTGGGAAAAATGGACAATATGGACCCTTTGGCAATTTTGGAGAGCCCACTTATTAAATTAGTGTTCATCATTTTTTAGGCAGTTAGGGTGGTCGGTGATATAGCGGCGGGAGACTCCCAGTTCAGTTCTGCACTACTCGCGAGGTGAGTTATCCTCACCATATCAATAGGGTCTACGACACCAAGGTCGGCCCTTTATGGATTGTGTTCGGATTTTATGTGATATGCCTACCGATTTACATCTAGGTAATTAGAATGCTATGTGAGTGACCGTTAGGTCGGTGTCCTGGTTATAGGATCATTGTTATGCTTGAGATCGGTTAGATCGGCTGTACTGTTATATGCATGCTATTATTTGTATGATATCCATGTTCACATATTTGTTGTTTGGGGGTTGGGTTGAGGCGGTCCTGCTTCGTGCTGTAGGCCAACATACCTGGGGCGGTCCGGATAGGCTATAGGCCCTGAGGAGGCGGTCCAGTCAGGCCGAAGGCCCGACGAGCGGTTCGGATAGGCTGTAGGCCCTGCTAGGCGGTCCAGTCATGTCGAAGGCTCGGGAGCGGTCCAGATAGGCTGTAGGCCCTGAGGAGGCGGTCCAGTCATGCTGAAGGCTCATTATACATGTTGTTTGTTATTATTTTGCTGTGTGTTATATGTTGGTATTTTGGGGGTAACTCACTAAGCCTTCGAGCTTACATTTATTGATTTTGTTTCAGGTACTTCAGGTGACCATGGCAAGGCGAAGGCATGACGTACACATCCTCACATTTTATGATTTGGGATTTCTAGGAACTCTGATATGAAATCATTTTGAAAACAATTTGTGAACTATGTTGATGTTTGAATAATCTTATTTACCCGGATTGGTTTTGAAAAGTTTAAAATTTTAGGGCATATTTGTGTTGTTACAGATCTCCTCGGGAGTAGCAGTGTTGACATTTACTTCTTTCGGCTCCTTGTCGAGGACATACTCCTTGTCCTCGTAGCGGGTAACCATTCGAATGTTGCGGATCCAATCATTGAAATTGGTCCCATCGAAAATCACCCTTTCATACAAATTCATGAGTGAGAATGAGCTGGAAGAGTTCGAGCCAGAAGCGTTGTTGTTTGAGGCAGACATCTGAAAAAGAAGAGACATAAAGTTTGATTAGATAAGAATCCCCAATTAAACACCCAAATGAGAAATTAGGGCTAGGATCCAACAACATTATTCACAATTTAGAAGAGGGATGTCGTAATCTAAATCGCAAATAATTTAAAGGTAAGTGAATGACGATTCACTAATTTCCACCATGAAAAACAAAAACAATAATTAAGTTTTAAATGTATTGAAACTCCTAAATCCTTTTGAGATTCATTGAACTTTTCAATGGAATGTTTAAATCTCGATATGCCCTTCAAGTTTGTGACTGGGATACCGAGGATCACAAACAAGGTGTGAATAACCATGCAAATGTACTTGGTGCCCTCAATGTTACAGTCACCTAATCAATGTGCCGGTTAGCCACACACGCTCCATTGATCTATGACAAACATCGAGTCACCCTTTGCCACCTTTTCTAGACCCAAATTAGTGTGTCGGTTAACCACACACGCTCCACTAACGTCATGGCAAGGGTACAAAGTGTAATTTCATGGAATAGCATCACTTTCATATTTTTCCCTAAAGTAACTAAGATTAGGAATTTTATAAAAAAAACATTTAGTTACTTTATTAACCATTATACTTTTAATGAGGAATTAGTTTTCCTATCCTACCCGTTCGGCTAACGACCCTCCACCAATCAAGGAAGCGGTCGGTGAGAGTGGACACCCATTAAACTGTCATTTTATAGGCAGCAACCTTATACCTCCCTTATAGATCGGCTTCGTGAATGAGGCCTACTAATGGTAAGACTAGCTTAATCTTATACATATATATATATATATATATATATATATATATATATATATATATATATATATATATATAATAATTAATCTTATAATATTATAATAGTATAAGGGTGTATTTTAAACATTTCAAAATACTAGGGTTTTAATCAAATTTAAAATTTTCGAAAATTAATACCTTTTAATTTTAAAATCTTAAATATTAAAAATTTGATTTAATAATTATCCAAAATTAAAAAATTAATTTAAATTATTAAATCTTGGAGGATTATCCATTAAATTAAACAATTAATTTAACCTAATCCCTTTATCCCCTAAAATTCGAAAATTTTGGATGGGATAATTCAAGGATCTTTAATTATCTATTTAACCAATTAAAGGGATAATTACAAAACATGGCATTATCCTAATCCCTAAACTCTTAGAATCTTATCTTGGGGGATAAGGCATTTTCGAAAACCCTAGGGTTAGACAACCCTAATTTCGAAATCTTAATGTCAAAGGAAAGGGTTCAAGAAACCCTAACAAAATTCGAAACCTAGGGTTTTGAAACCTTAATTTCGGAAATCCAAGCCCTAGGGTTTATTAGCCATAAACCCTAATTTGTCAAGTTCATACTATTGTATCAAATCCAATTGAAAACAAAACCAAAGGCTCTGATATCACTGATGGGTTTTATACAAACAATCCTATTTGTGCATACAACCCTAATTTGGATCTATGTTTTCACTATTAGACATATAACTTATGAACACAAAAAGAAACCTAGCATGCATCTACTATTTTTCGAAAATTACAAACAAGAATAGAATACATACCTTTTGTTGCTATATAGTAATAACAACTAAATCTTGAAGTTCATTTGCTCTTAAGAACAAGTACCACAATTGTAGTACCTTTAATGGCTCACAAACACACTTGAGTGAGAGGATGAATAAGAGAGATAGGATGGAGAGTTATAAGCTCCAAAATTCGGCTCTACTAGGGTTTCTCCAAGGTTGGACGAATTCTAGTGCCTAAGGGGGTCTATTTATACTTGAGGCCAACTAGGGTTTCAGGGTGGAAACCCTAATCCCTTAGCTTAGGGTCAAAGCAAGTCCATGGACCTCCTATCCTTTAGCCTTGGACGAAAACTCCTAGAGCCCTCTAGGATTTTCGGCCCTTGCCTAATAAGGTGATCCATTGGCCCAAAGCCTCAGCTATCAAATAATTACAAAACAGCCCCTGCACTTTTAATCAGTTCCTTTAATCCCAAAATTAATTCCAAATTAATTTCTGATTAAATACTAATTAATAATATGATTCCAAATTAATATATTATTCATATAATATATTAATAAATCATATTTATGCCCCAATTTAGAGTAAACTACACGAATGGTCCCTATGGTTTGGGGTAATTTGCGTGTTTGGTCCCTAACTTATTTTTTTAACTCGGAAGGTCCCTAATATTTGTTTTTGTTATGCGTTTGGTCCGTACTATTTGTTTTTGTTACGCGCTTGGTCCCTGTCTTACCTAAAAAGACTATTATTTAAATATGGAAAAATTATGGGGTAGGTAAGGTAAGGTGATGGGGGTGGGGGTGGGTGTGTTTATTTAAATTAATTAAAAAATAAGGGCAAAATAGTGTTTTTTTAGGTAAGACATGACCAAGCGCGTAACAAAAACAAACACTAGGGACCTTCCAAGTTTAAAAAATAAGTTAGGGACCAAACCCTAATTGTTGAAAATGACAAAATTACAACTTTTCAGAAGTTTGGACCTTAGCCACAAAAAATAAAAAAAAACATGGACCAGTTTCGCAATTTTGTCTTATTATTATTATTATTATTATTATTATTATTGTTATTGTTATTGTTATTGTTACTTGCTTATAATCCGTGTAATACACAGTTGACAAAGTAAATAACACTGAAAAACATAATCATATATAAGCAAAATTATAATTCATAGTTATGAAATCACAATCTATGATAAAAAGCCAAAGTCGAATCAAATTGAATTGAATTTCTTTTAGAATTACCTAATAAATGATATTTTTTGTTTTGTTTTTGTGATTATAGAAGTTAAATATAAAAAATACATATAAAATATATTAATATTGATTAGTATTTATAAAGAACAAAACCATTGATTACGGTATATTTATAACTACTATAATATAATTTAATAATTTTAGTAATAAAATAAAAAGTAAAAAGCCACTAAGAATCTGTTATGTGGCCTGAATGAAAGAATAAAATCGGCATCGAGAAAAGGGAATAAATAAGTTTGCCTAATTGTTTGGGATTCCTATTAGTTATTTTCATATTTTAAATGGAAGATGAATGTATGTCTTTTAAATTTGAACTTTGGATATGATATTACCATTTATTCGGGTTGCTTATAAATCCACATAAATATTTTGACGTTTCCACGGAAAATATTATAGATTGGCAATTATACCCTATAAGAGAGAAATCCCAATCTTTGTTTTGAAAAATACATAGGGTTTCCAAATGGAAAATATTATAGATTGACAATTATACCCTATAAGAGAGAAATCCCAATCTTTGTTTTGAAAAATACATATGGTTTCCAAATTTATATATCGGCAATTATACCAAGCTCATTTTATTTGATGAATACATATCCATTCCTGTTGTCATTTCTTGATTGTGTTTCCTTGCTGCTTTTTATAATCTCTAAGTCGTGGACGACTGTTGCTGCTATTTTACTTAAAAATCTAGCCATTAACCCAACTCATCAAATAAGCTTTTCTTTGTATGTTGATGAAACATACATCTGTTTTACGTGAAATCTAGTAATGGTGTAGATGAATGCATGGTGCTTTAGTTTTACTTGTTTAAATCGTAAGAAATTTGTAGTTTATATATTTTAGTCCAAATCGTTTAACAGGTTTACATATACATATTAGGGGTGCGCACAAAACCGCACAAACCGCATAAGCCGCCCACACCGCACCGCATAATGCGGTTTTCAATGTTCGCGGTGCGGTTCGTGGTTTGTAGTTTTTGTAAACCGCAATATGTGGTGCGGTTTGTGGTTTATGCTTACGCAAACGCGGTTCAAACCGCACCGCACCGCATTATATATATATATATATATATATATATATATATATATATATATATATATATATATATATATATATATATATATATATATATATATATAAGGTAAGATACATGTCTATTATTATTAATTATAAAAAACATTATTAATTTATTATGTACAACAACTTCTAACAAGTGCAAAATAGCAAATTGGTCGCTAAACATTGGGACAGTATACAACAATTGTTTCGGTTATAACAAATTCTAACATATTTTTGTCTATTTATAAAAATACTTGACAAATTAGGTATCAAACTATATTGATTATATTAAATCAATATCTTTAAAAGAATAAAATTAAATTTATCATGGAAAAATATATCTATCTGAATGCAAACTCTATTTTGGATTTAGCTGACACATAACTTTCATTTTCACAATAGGATATTAAAATTGATGGGAAAAGTAGCACTAATATATATCAAATTAATAACGATGTTAGGGATATTAATACAATCGTTTACCGCAGTTATATACAACTCGTTATTTGTTATATGATAAAAAATCATTTAATCGTAGTTACATACTAATGCGTATAAAACTTGAATACACAATAGCTTATTTGTTATTTGTTATTCACTAAACCGCACCAAAACCGCCTGCACCAAGCCAAACCGCACCGCACCGCATAATGCGGTTTAGAACCTTAACGGTGCGGTTTGCGGTTTTGACTCTAAACCGCACCGCTCACACCCCTAATACATATAACATACTTTACAAAATTTAGTTTTTAAATTGTTTAACTTGTAAATTTTTAAATTCAAAAATCATTCTTCTGTGTATACATTTACATCGTTTAACAAGTTTACACTTTACATATACATAGTTTATGATTGCATGTTTAAGAACACATGAGTTTGAATTTTATGATTGCATGTCTCCGTAACATACCATGTGGGCTAACAATTATATGGGCAAAACGTTTGTAGTATATGCTCTACCAAGATGGGCTCGTAAAACCGGTTCTAGGCGGTGTTGGTACTGGTAAACCCGATCCCGAGCCGGTCCCAATACCAATCCTTATTTCAAATTTATGGGTTCGGTTTCGGTTCAACATTGTGACTAAAAAATGGTACGAATCAGTTCAGTACGGTCAACACATAGATACATCGTCCCAACAACGATCACAATAGGGATGAATCTATACAGTTTTCTTTCTATTAGCGAAAACCCATAACTGGGAGACGACGTTAAACTAGGGTATATGGAAGTATTAAGGGGTCTCTTCTTTCTACAATGAAGAGACCAGAGACCACTTTCCATTTGAATCTTGCAACACCCACGGAGGAAGAAACGACGGCCGAAGATTGAAGCGTCGAAGAAGGAGAACATCATGTAATTTGGAAACAAATCTCTGCGAGTTTTATGGACATCTGGTGCAATATCTTTTTATTTAAATGAGGGGCATTATTGTTATTAGATTAAATTTTCAGTGGATGGATTAAAAGAAACCGTGGAAAAATCAACTCCCTTTATTCGGATCGATATAATCAACCTAGTTAATATAAAGGGATCGATATAATCAACCTAGTTAATTAGGATTTACTAATTTTGTTTCTGATTTGTAAGATATTCAAATAAGAATGTATATTTAGTAGTTAACTTTGAAAGTTAGTGGGCGGAGATGCAAGTGGCATTAAAATGATTTTTTTATTAGGTAGGAAGATAAATTGAAGAAGCAATAGAGTGACACGTGACATAATATTAATTAGGAAGTGTATTAAAATGACACATGGCAAAAACAAAATTATTATTATTATTATTATTATATTAAAAATTTTCAAAGTTAGGAATAGGGGTGAGCATGTACCCGCTTTCGGAACCGGAACCGCCTCAGAACCGCCGGTTCCGGTTCCTAAAGTTTTGGAACTGCCTTAGGCGGTTCCGGTTCCCATTTTTTCGAAACCGTTACGCTGGGTACCCGTTCGAACGGGTTGATATATATATATATATATATATATATATATATATATATATATATATATATATATATATATATATATATATATATATATATACTAGCCGTTTACCCGCGTTAAGCGACAGGTGTAAATAGTTTGCTTCGGTAATTTGTTTCTTTTCGGCAAACAACGATTAATTATTAATCAATTAGTTTGCTTTAGGAAATGTCATATTAAAAGTAAGACACAATATATCGGCAAGTATCATTCAACATTAGTTTCAATTCAGCGATTTGTTTTCTTTTCGACTGGTAATGTATTCTTTAATGTATTTATCGCCTTTGTGTATTCTAGATAGGTAGAAAGGCATTCTAGATAGGTGTTTCGTATTTTTGATTCATTGTGTGGAAGATATATTATTTCTATTTTTGTGTATGTTAGATAAGTGTTTTCATGTGCTAGATTTATTGTGTCGTAAAATATATTATTTCTAATTCATTATAAGATATCGCTCAAACTATTCTTTAATGTATTTATCGCCTTTGTGTATTCTAGATAGGTAGAAAGGCATTCTAGATAGGTGTTTCGTATTTTTGATTCATTGTGTGGAAGATATATTATTTATATTTTTGTGTATGTTAGATAAGTGTTTTCATGTGCTAGATTTATTGTGTCATAAAATATATTATTTCTAATTCATTATAAGATATCGCTCAAACTTAGCCTCTCTCACCTCTCCCTTTCTTGTTACAACTTCTTTCATGTGCTAGATTTATTGTGTCATAAAATATATTATTTCTAATTCACTTCTTTCATGTGCTAGATTTATTGTGTCATAAAATATATTATTTCTAATTCATTATAAGATATCGCTCAACTTAGCCTCTCCCAACCTCTCCCTTTCTTGTTAAAACTTCTTTCAGAGTATTATTTTTGGGTTAAAAATAAAAATAAATTACTCTTTAGGTTAAAATAAAAGTTTGTTATTTTGGGGTTAAAAATAAAAATAAGTTACTCATTAGGTTAAAATAAAAGTTTGTTACTTATTTGAACTGAAAATAAAAATATGTTGCGGTTTTAGGTTAAAAATAAAAGTATGTTGTTTTGCTTTAAAAATATAAGTACATTGTTGTTTTGGGTTAACGATTAAAGTATGATGTCTGACGGCAATTAGTTCCATTCACAACATGTTATATTCCAAACAGTATGTCATGTGATGGTAACCGTCTGAAACATTATGGACGAATAGTTTTCTTTCCATACAGAATTTTTTTTTCTGCAATTTGTTTGTTATCGAAAATTTATTATATTCCAAACAACAAACAAGGTTAATTATAACTAGAAATGAGGCCCGTGCGTTGCACGGGTCGGTTTTTTTGTTAATGTTTGGGAGGTCATGAAAGTAGGATGCTATAATGTCATTCAAATACTAAGCAATTGGATAGATTGAATAGAGTATAATGTACTAATGTAAGAAATGAAAGTAAACAAATAAATTAGTGTACGTTGCTATTTTTTGCATTTAACGCTTTTGGCTGATATTAAAAACATTTCGAGTAAAAATCTCATTCCTCATAACTTGAATAAAGCCACCTGAAGAAAAGAAAACATATTTTGTATTATTATCGTATTGACATTTTTTTTAGATGCAATTGTGCATGCTAAAAAGGTTACAATATCTACCCTTATCCATCAAGAATATGTTATTTAAAAAAAAACAAAATTTTTGGGACCATTTTCTCCAATTGCCGTTTTTTTAAATTAAAACTAAATGAAACGTGTTTGTTGACCACAATTAGAATCTATCTCAAGGTATTATCAAGAAAATTGTGGTAAGGATTGTACATAATCGAGGCAACTAATTTTGATCCTGAAATCTTGAATCCTGCACTTGCTATGGCATCAATCCACATAGAAGCCTCTATTGTTTTGAACGTTTTAGTCATATAAAAAAGAGCAAGTTTTATGTCAAGTTTATTATCCGAAAAATTAAAAAAAAAAATACTATTTTTGTTAATGACCTTGGTGGTTCATATTCAAGGGCAATAATTCGAGCTGTCGAATTCAAAAGAAAGTTGCAGTTGATGAAGCATTTTAAAGCTGCATCAACCATAAGCAATAAACCTCACATTCTGCATCAACCATATGAGAAACTCATTAAGTGAAAATGAATGATTTTTAAAGCTGCAAAAAATGCTTACCCTGAAGTCATCTTTTTTTAAAACTTCCTGTGTTGTTACTTCAAACTCTAATCTTTTTGATGGCATACGACTGACTGGTTTTGTAAGATCGAGATCCTCATAATGTACACAATTGATATGTTGCTCGTGTTTATATTTTGAATATCATAATTTAATTCTAACCATGTTATATACATGTAGTAGCTTTTTTATTAACAATCAACATGATAAATTGAAAGTGAGTATAATATGGTAAAAATGAATAGCAAATAACTGATTTCTATAAAAAAACAAAAAAAAAAAAATTTGTTGTGTAAACTATACAACTTACAATTTCACCGTAACCATTAAAATATTAATGTGAACATCATTTTATTCGGCATTTAACATTTTTGGGGTATTAGATCAAATGTATATATCCCATCCTTTTAAAATGTTTTTTTTATCATTGATTTTCCTAACCATGTAATAATTAAATACAAAGAATGAAAATTAACCTTGTTCTACCCTACCATATTTGGATATTTTTGCAAGCAATTAAGAACATATTTAAACTTTAAACCATATAAAGATTGTCGTTTAAGAAAATATATGTAAAGTTGATAGTCATTTTTGTCCCTAATAAGTACAATTGGGATCTGTGTAGATTTCTTCAAATTCTTAACATGATGTTGGTTTGTTACAGGACAATATAAAAAAACTGGTAGACTTTTGCTTTGATTCTAACTTCAATACCGTTTTTGGCATCTTCAAGTACAATGCTATTACGGGTGAAAGACAAAGTAGATTACCTATAACGGTAGCGAGAGAATAATACATGGCCATTACCTATATCCATGCCAACCTAAAAATATAAAACCACATTTTGTTAGAACTCATCATTTTCTCAGGTTTTATGTACAAAAGACATGGAAGCAGCAAAAATTTGAAATTTCATTCCAATGAAATGAAGCATTCCATTCGTTCCAATATTCCATCATAGCAAACAGTGCCTAAACTCTAAAATCAAAACTTCAGTGACTTTTAGCCTAATAACATCCTCCTCATGCATGAAGAAACATACATTAGTTGTATATATTATATATCATTTTCTCAAACCCCACTCCCATAACAGGAAATTGTTACATTACCTGAAAATACGCTTAAACATTATGAACTCAAGCCTCTTCAGTTATGACCCAAATTTGGTGCCAATCAAAATGAATCTGAAATCAAAGAAAAAAATGACATAAGTCAGAAAAATTCATTGAAAAGAAGAAAAATTCAAAGTTTGATCGAAGAAATATAAAAGTTGGTAAATAAAATTAACTAATGAAAATGTTGGTATGTTAATCCATTTCCTTCTCTTTATTTATTAAAAGACTAAAATACCCCCCATTAAAAGTGAAATATTCTTTTTTAAAAAAGAATTTCATCATATTTGTAATTTCCTGGCCAGATTCCATTTCTTTATCTTATTTTTGTAAAAAAAACGAAAATACCCTTGCATCCAGGTCTAAATCTTATGTGTTGTTTCATGTTTTCAGGCCACATACATCACTGATGAGGTGAAGGACAAGACTGGAAATTTTGATAATTTTGAAATTGAATAAGCAGAGTGATGCCCATTCGGACATTTTAAAAAAGTAAGGAAAAAAATTAATGAGGAGAAATTGGCATAAAGTTAAGACTTAATAGGGAACTGACCATCTAGCAAGTGAACATCTTGTAAGCAGCCGATTGCAAAGTGTAAAAGCCCATCTGAATGAGAAATCAAACCTCACTATAAAGAAAGCTGATATTCTAGAAAAATATTAATAATAAGCTCGTTCTTCAATTTAAGTAAACCAAAAAAATGAAACTTTTTTTTACCTCTGTTATCTCAAGTATAAGATTTAACTGCCTAGAATAAGATGGAATACATGGTAATGTAACCTCATTCATAGGCTGAAAAGAAATCCAAAAACGGGAAACATTTAAACAGAATCAACGTAAAAAATATTAATTTTTTTACAAAAAGCATATTTCTCACCAATAAATTCAACCCTATATTCATGATATTACATTTCCAATAAGAAGAGCATGCAAGAAGTACCTAGGAAAACAACATCAAAAAGAATCAGAAGAAATAACATAAAAAAAAAAAGAAACGTAGATGTATTAATACCTTTGACAAGCTCCCATGAGGTTGTCCTTTTTAGTCTCCAAGATAATGATTTCTGATCATAGAATTCTATGGACAGAAATACAAAACATCAGTTAACTTCAAAACATCCTCAACTCAAGTTGATTCCTACCTTCAGAAATGCTCCCCATCCAGCAACATCCTATTTATCCAATAGAACCTAAACACAACAATAAGCACACAACTATGAGAAATTGAAAAATCAAAAATCGAATCAGTCACCAACCAACCAATTGGAACTTGCAATGTAAACTGATTAGCTGTTCTTTTCTGAATGGTTCACTGGAGTGTAAACTCTATATAATGAATTAAAAAATTGAGAAATATACCAACCCCAGAGGCACCACAGTCATGAGTTGCTTACAATCATTATCAATGCCTCAAAGGCATTTCATCGAACATGTGGTGACCAATTCTGATAAGAAGAGCAACTTTTAATTTGAGAAAGAAAGAAGAGAAGAGAGGTGGAATACGAAGTAGGTAGAAAAAGAAAGCAAGTGTGTGGTAAATCATATGCAGAAAGATGAAACACAAACTTCATTATTCATTTTTAGCGATATGGTTCCTCACCTCCAAGTTCCAGCTGTACGCTTTGGATTCACCGATTTAGGGAGTGAAAGTTAGGGCTAAAATCGCACATCTCATAAAATCGTTCAGAAAAGACAAATCGTGAAGAAGAAGTGAAAGTAAGATGGAAAGCGTTTTGACAGAATGTTGAAGCAGCCGGCAACCCCAACGCCGATTTCGATTGTCGCCATGAGGCCCTCCGTGCTCCGATGACGTTCTTGTAGGCGGGTGATGTGGAGAAGAAGAAGGCAAACGGTGGTGGTGACATCGCCGTGGGATGTGAAACGGTGAAGGCCGAAAGATGTAGCAAGCGGCCTCCGACTGGTCTTCCTTCCGATGGATCGAAGACAGCGCGCAGAGACGTGACCTTTTGCTTCTTTTTCCGTGTATCGATCATTGATCTGTTCCAAACCGACAAGAATTTGAGGACGGCTCAGAGCAACAATACCCCCAAAATATGATAAGGTTTAGATAGAAGAAGGAAGAAAATTTGAATGTTTATCTGAGATGGTACGGGCAGAAAAGATAAAGAAGAATCGAGAATGTGGTCAAAGTTTAAAAGTTGTGAAAGGCGGTGGAGATATTACCATATAGAAATAGAGCTGGTTTGCGTAGCAACAGCTTTACTGTTGCTAAAAGTGACAAATACAGAAAATGTAGGGACCAAGAATAACATAAAGGACCAATGTAACAAAAATAGAGGGACCGGAAGTGTAATTTAAGGGACCAAAACTGGCCAAAAAGTCTCATGTTCACTATTCCTTTTGTTCACAATATATATATATATATATATATATATATATATATATATATATATATATATAATAATTACTATTGAAAGATATTTATAACGTTGTTACTGTTCCGAGTTAAAAAAAAATTACTATTCTAGATTAAAATATTAATATATTTAATTTTTGAGTTACCGTTTCATTTTGAATAAAACATTGTATTTAAAGACCATGGATTTCAAAGAATAGTTTGAAAAAAGTTAACATTTTTTATGCACTATCCCTTCTTGAACCAACGTCAGTATTTATTTCTGCTTTCTTAATAGATAAGATTGTTATTAGTTATCTTATATTTATATATTATATTAGTTATAACAATATAATAAACTTCTTTTATTTGAGCTTTTACCTTTTATTTATTTCAAACTGTTTAGGTTATATTATTTATCTGATTGCTTTCTAAGTCTCGCAGTTATAATATGTGATGATAAGAAACCAATTTTTATGAATTTTAATTTTGTTAAAGGTTGATGCATTACGTTTTTAGATAATGTCAAAATACCTATTAATATAAACAATCCTTGTATTATTTTCTTTAATTACGCAGTTATATAACATAAAATATGTACTTTTGCCACTTAGCTTTTTTATGACTCAAAATGTGAATTTTGTTTTTCTATTAAAATGAAGTTAAATAAAAGAAACGAATCAATTATTTATAATTCAACATAAAATCTTATATTGTGATTTTTCAGTTTGCTTATATATCTGTAAAAAAATCAAAAACCAAACTTGCAATATATTAACTTTACATTTATAATCCATTTTAGCATAAAATAAATTAAAATTCGTTTACATAGAAAGTTCATTGAAACAAAAATTGTATTAGAAGGTAAATAGTATAATTCTCCAGCCCCAAAAAGTAACATAAAATTGAGTTAATTTCATCCAGA
The DNA here is from genome assembly GCF_052849685.1 of Lactuca virosa. Lineage (NCBI taxonomy): Eukaryota > Viridiplantae > Streptophyta > Magnoliopsida > Asterales > Asteraceae > Lactuca > Lactuca virosa. The sequence goes on along the minus strand of NC_136427.1, from coordinate 150,384,336 downwards.
CTCGGTTAATTATGACATTTCTTTCAACAACAAAAACTAAATTATCAAGTAGATCAGCATAATTTTTTCTGTCAAATGATCCAAAGAACTACCAGGGCAGCATAGTGTCATATAAAGCTAAAAAACCATTCAGAGTATAAAATTCTATAAACTAACCTAAAAATCGACATGATTAGCCTATCATATCATTACCACCACTGTTTTGAAAACCAGACCGGTCGGTTGAACCAGGAACCGGTCAGATCACCAGTTTAATCAGCCCAAAAACCGGTTGTTATTGAAGTGAGATACATCGATTGGATCAGCGTGTTGCCGTATTTTGTTTCTTGTAAGCTATGTGCCATAAAATATTAAGTTAAGAACTTTATTTGTAATTAGAGAGCATGGATACCATTAAAGAAACTTTGTGAACGTTGTTGCAAGAATGCAAAACAGGGGTTCTTAAGTATATTTCATAAAGAATGGATGAAAAAAGTGAATATATGAAAAAGGAAGTACCTCACTTAGATGGCGGGTAATACCCAAAAGCTGTGGATCTCAATTATCAAACAAATGTTGGAATCGGCAAAAAGAGTGGTCTTGGTTCCCTTCAATTAAGAATCCACTTATCCACCATTAGGAAAAAGGTTTAACGATATAAAAAAAAAAGTTAAACGTTCTTGAATCAAAAAAATCATACAATCAAGAAACATAGCTAATTTGTGTAAATCAAAACACCTCTGAAACTGTTATTTCCACCAAGTCTCATAACCAATCAGTAATAAAGTCTATTAATGATGAAAAGTAAAAGGATTTTTTTAAATCAATGTTCCTCTGATAAGGATGGATGAACCCTATTAGCATACTTACAATCTTTTTTTCTCACTGATTTTATACCCATATAGCAACATACATACCTCTTTCTAACATTAAAGGCACACAACTTTATATTTTACCCATATAAGCAACCAACTTACATTTTCTACCAAAACCAACAATGTGTTGCTATATGGGTAAAATATAAAGTTATGTGCCCTTAATGGTACAAAGAGGTACGTATGTTGCATATAAGTAACCAACTTAAATTAAAATTTGTAATGTGTAAACCAGAACCAACAATGTGTTGAAGTAAAAAAAATATGCAAAAAAAACATGACGTACTTTGTTTAGACCACTAAGAAACATCGTCATACACTCGACCAAAAATCCAATGGATGCCCCTTTGAGAAGGGAAAATGTCATCAACGGAGAAACCCCATTTTTCTGCTCATAACAGTAAAAAGCGATATACTGTCATTTAAAAGAATAACAACATAAATTCACAATCGTCAGGAAAAGTTCATGAACTTAATTTACCTTTTTATAGGTTTCAAAAGTAGTCATCATACCTCCGATGTACCAAAGGATTTGAAGGTATGCCCTAACTCCAGATGCTACAAAAGCATTACATAGCACCAGATAAACCTATAATTTCAATAATGTCATTGCCACCATTATTTTCTTAAAAGAAACAAACTGCAATTAAGTGGCACTTTAACATATATATTAGCTCAATCAAAGGGAAACTTCTACATTTCGTCACAAAATATAGCTAGACAGACTGATATGGTAACATATGGAGAAAGATGGTTTATAGAAAGAGATAAAGAGGGAGGAAAAGAGAAAGATGGTGCAGACCATTTTAGGACTTTCTGGTATTCCATTTTCAAGAAATGCCTGATAAGTTGCATGATATAAAGATGAGTTTTCTAAATAATATAACAAATCTATCAAAAAAATTGGAAATTCTTACATTCATCATGCACAAAGTATAAATATTTACCCATAAAGCAAGTTTTTCTTGGTGGGTGAGACTCATTAGCTCTATTGATGCAACTTTTCCAAGTAGAATCCTGGAGGATTAATAAAAAAAATAGATTAAAATTTGGTTTATAGAGTAATGAATTTATAATTAATATGATTACTCTAATCTTTTTATTAAAAACAAAGAAGAAAATGGAAGACACTACATAGCCTCCCAAGACTTCTTGTATGCTGTAAAAACATCATAATTCAGGTTAAGACATTAGCATATAGTTCAAATGATACATGTGTGTGGTTGTGTCAATTCAAAGGTCTAAGATTGTTAGTCAAAAATTTACCTTGCCAGTTGATGTAGTGCTTTGAACTTCTAATGCAACATAAGCTGTCGTTATCGCCTTCTCGTCATATCTGTTCACCGGTTGGAGCAGTCGTGGGAGAGAGTGAAGAGGGACTGGTAAATTAAGAAACCCAAGAAAAATGAAATCAAAATCAATATCCAAAGACAAAAATAAAACCTTAAAATCAAAAGTAGAGAGATTGTTAGGGTTTGAGAGGGGTGTTCGACAATTGTTACCAGACTTGCAAGAAAACATGTACATTAACACAAAAAGATGTGTAAAACCTGGAACCAAATAGCAAGATAATTACATCACTTATTGATTCCATTGATCATCAAACACCTCATTTTCCCCTGAAGAGTCAAAAAAAATGAAACATCCTACATCAGAAGAGTGAAACCATTAGCCAAGAGATCATATACACAAATACATATTTCAAACAACATTTAACGTAATTAAAAAAATATAAGAATAGCACCAATAATTCTTGACATTAAGACCTAGCTTGAAGTTTTCTCGCACAAGCATTTCTAGATGATAGCATCATCCTCATAAATTTGGCTAGATCTGTTTAAGGTGAGAGACTCTAAGATCGATATATATATATATATATATATATATATATATATATATATATATATATATATATATATATATATATATATATATATATAGAGAGAGAGAGAGAGAGAGAAAGCTTACATTTATGTGTTGAATTACAATGAAGTTCCATCTATTGGTGTAACAATTTAAACCGTTTCATGGGGTAAATGCTAAAACATCCACTGAATAACCCTACAATTAACCAGAGAGCTGCGACGGTGGTCGGCTTTTTCTGTGATGGTGGTTGAAGGTGATGCGGGAGGGGTTCCGAGATAGTGGCTAGTTGGTGACGGTGGCACTATGCGATGTTGGTTCTAGAGAGAGATGGTGGTAGACGAACCCTAAAAGACCGATGATGGTGGGGACGGTGGCAAACGATGGGGACGACGGTTTTTTGACTTAGAGGAAGAACAGAAAGATAAATGGATAGCATAGCACTGTTATAGGGAAATGAGAGATTTTTGCCAAGATTTTAGGCTAAGTTCAACACGACTCAGTATTATATGACTTAGTCAAAAGCTTGAGGATAACTTTGTTATCTTGACTTTTTCAAATGTGAAGATTTCAGTGCATAAATTTATTGTACAAATTGCATACAAAGTTATACCTCTTAAAATTCAGCAAAACATGGTAAATGTTTTTTAAGGTATATATATATATATATATATATATATATATATATATATATATATATATATATATATATATATATATATTCTTTAATCAATGCTTTATGTACTATAAATCTATTACTTTAGATTAAAACGTAATATACATTTATATGTTGTTTATTTTGAATATATACGTTTTATATCTAAAATGAACGCTATAGTAATATGATGCAACAATAACATCTACCAATATGATCAAGGTGCTTACAAATTGATTCAAAATATACTATGTTGTACAACTATATACATTACGTGAGATCAAAAAATGGTTAAATTTTATGATAAATAATTGTAATACTTAATTTATATGGTTTTGTGTCTTTTATTTAGTCTTTAAGAGCTAACTTTGTTATTTTTTATTACAAATAATATTAAAACTTTGATGACCGGGTACCCGGAACCGGAACCGGTCCAGCGGTTCCGGTTCCGGTTCTAAAACCTTAAGAACCGATGTAACCGGTTCCGGTTCCGAGATTTTAGGAACCGCCGGTTCCAGTTCCGTGTAATTTGGTCGGGTACCCGCTTATGCTCACCCTGTGACAACCCGAAATTTTGTCCGTTTCCGTTACGCGATTTCCGTTAATAAAATTTCGAATTCATTAACTTTTACGTCAAACTTCTTGGTTTAAGAAAATAATCTAGTTATATATAATTAAATTATTTACGAGTCGGAACCAAAAATCGCGCGGAAACCCGAATATCTCGAAAAATCAAACAATTCCGGCCTAAGTGAGTTTACGACCGTAAACTCGTTTACGGCCGTATACCCGTTTACGGCCAGCAAAAGGGTGGACCCCCCCCCCCCACCACAGACCACAAAACCCCTATAAATATGAGACCCCCACCCTCATTTTAACACTTCTGACCGAAAACTCTCTCCTTCTCTCTCTAAAAACCTTGACCGTAAACACCTAAAAACACCTTCAAACTTCGGGAAAACATCGAGAAACACCGTTTGGAGTCACTTCGGGACGTCTGGAGCACTTATCTCTTCGAAATCAGCACCATTGTTCTTGAGTTTACGGTCCAAGCCTTCAAAGACCATAAACCCTGTTCTTGAGTTTACGACCGTAAACTCACCAAGCCTTCAAAAACCGTAAACACTTTTCTAAGTAGTGCTTTTGGCTGAAAACCCACTTTCCTCGATTCGATCAAGTCCCGGTAACATTCCTCAACCGAACACAAGTGTTCTTTTAACACTTTATCTAACGAAATCGCTAATTTAGATACATATACATATTTATTTGATAATATGATTCTGTTAAGTGTCACGTGCAACAACTCGAGAATCTTCATTTCAGTCAGCACTTTCACGCAACAACTGTGAGTTCATACCCCTACGTTTTCCGTATTTTTAATGTTTTCAGGGGGGAATACAAGCTAAACATAAATGTTTTCAAAACTTATGCAAATCTCATACTTTAACCCTTTTGTACTATGTTGAGCATAAGTGACGTTTTCACTAAAATTGCATAGTTTTCCGGACACGCTATTCACTATACATGCAAACTATAATCGGTATAGTTTGGGATTCTTCTAAACATAACAAGTACATAAAACTTTCACTACTAAACATATACGCTAAGACAGAAACAGTTTACAGTTTACATCACCACTTTATCATGGTATTCATAACTGTAATTATCACTACATACGGTATACTATGGTAGAACGCTACTACACTACATGTAAACTAGATTGTACGATACTGTGAGGCGCTACTTCACTATTGTACCCTTAGGTGTACAGGGATAAATCCTATCATAGTATAACCAGAGTCTCCTGGAGGGAGAGCGTGAGATTTGTGAATAGATCTATTCGGGACTGACAATCCCACATCTGAACTGCTAGCTACAGTTAGGCGGGCACGCCTGGGATGTACAAATGTCATTTAACTCGACGCCTGAAGAACGTTGGAAAGGTCTCTAGTCATATCAAGCATGGTTATACAACTCACAATATGTATAAATCACCTTTAGTTTACTACTTGACACCCTTCAACAGTTTTATTTACACTAAATAGAACTAATACACATTGCAACTGGAAAACTTTCAGAGTTTACAAACAGAACGGAACATACAATGGTTTCACGTACGAAATACTTCTGCATCGTGATTAGCATTTGCTAGTCACATGAAGTATTACTTTCGTGCACCACTACGGTTTTAAGTAACAAACATTCACGAGTTCATACAGAATTGAGAACACTACATCTTCATTAAAGAAAATATCGAATTTTCTTGAAACAATGCAAAACACTTTTACGAACTCATCAACGATTTTCATTACAAACCACCGCTTATGAACTCACCAGCTTTATATTGATACCCTTTCAAACTGCTTGTATTTTCAGAAAATCAGTAAACAGATACTTGCTGGATTTTTGAAGAACTGGAGCAATAAGAGTTTTATGTTTTTACTATACATAGCTATTGGATGTAATTCAAACAAAGTTTCAGACAAAGTTTCAAACTGATGTAAACATTTTTATTCACTGTAATGGTTGAGTTGCTATGATTGCTATTATTCATTGGTTGTGATGCTACACATGACGTCCTCCACCCCAGAACGTTTCCACCATTCCGGTTTTGGGGTGTGACAGATTGGTATCAGAGCCCTTGTTTATAGCGAACTAGTATACTGAACCTTACGTGGTATACAACTATAAACACTAAGGGGCCTAAGTGCTCTACGCTAAAAGTAACTTTCAAAATATAAAGTATTTTTATAAAAAGTATACGAACATGCATACATAACAAAATTCGTGTCGCTAGTAGAACAAAACAAAAAGTATTTGGATGTTGGCACGCTGCGGTTAAACCTGGGCAGTTATGTAATCATGTCTAGGGTGAATATAGCCTGATCAACTATAGGAGTGACTGTGGTGTTACAGCAGGCCTAAAACTTACCAAAATCATCTCACATAAAATACTATAGGAGTATTTTAGCTAGAGCCAAACTCAGTATACAGATTCACTCTAAGCGTTGCTACCTCTTCTTCCTTAAGCGATAACTTACTTGTGTTAGTAACCTTTCTGTGCTTATCGCTCGGTAGTATACTTTTATTATCAGGATGAGATATATCTTGTTTTATATATCTCGAGGACTTACCATCCTCTTCTTCCTGATTGATTTCTAGAACAAGATGCCTCCCCGACCAAGACCCATCAGAAGGAACGACAACACTCCACCACCACCACCTCCTCAGTTCGATCCTGTCATGTTCCAGGCAGCAGTTACTGCCGTCGTGACTGCAGCAATGGCACAAGTGAATGCTGGTGGGGCTGGAGGTGGAACCGACCCACAGAGATAAGATGGAAGTCAGGGACATCAAAAAGAGTGTTCTTACAAGGACTTCATGACTGCGAAACCCAAGTCCTTCGACGGAAATGGAGGTGTTATCGCCCTGACTCGATGGTTCGAGAAGATCGAATCCATCTTCGAAATTTGCGTCTGTTCTGAAGCAAACAAGGTGAAGTTCGCCGCCTGCACCTTCACCGACAGAGCCTTGACCTGGTGGAATGGTCGAGTCCAAACCCTAACCCTGCCAGTGGGTAATGCCATGGGTTGGGAAAGACTGAAGGAGCTCATGCTCGCGGAGTACTGCCCGAGGGGCGAATTGCAAAAGTTGGAGCACGAACTCTGGAACTTGAAGATGAAGGGTTCCGACATAGCTGCCTACACCGCTAGATTCTGTGATTTGGCTCTCCTATGTCCGGGAATGGTCACCCCGGAAAGCAAGAAAATTGAGAGGTACATCTGGGGACTGACACAACCAACAAAATGGAATGTCTTGGCTGCTAGACCGATTACTTTTGAAAGCGCCAAGGATCTGGCACAGACTCTGATCGATCATGAAATCGATCTGGATGAGGTGGAAGCTGTCTCCGATCCACAAAAGGAAAGCGGTGGGAAGAAGAAGAAGTTTGGTAACAAACGGAAGGGTCAGTCTTCGCAGGAGCCCTCCAAGAAACAACAAACAGTGGCAGTTCATGTTGTTACTGCTCCTGCTGCTGCTCCCACTGCTGTTCCAACCACCCAATCTCCTACCGGTGGTTATGCTGGAAAACTACCCCTGTGCAACAAGTGTAACTTCCATCATCACGGGCCCTGCCGTAAGTTGAATTGCAACACCTGTGGGAAGAAGGGACACACAGCTCGATACTGCAAGACACCGGCTCAACCAACCAACCAGGCTCCGGGAGCGGGCGCTGGTCAAACTTGTTATGGATGTGGAGAGGCTGGGCACTTCAGGAGAAACTGCCCCAAGGCAACAACTGGTGGCAATACAGGAAGAGTTCTGGTGATGGGCCAGGAGGAAGTAGTTGCTGATCCTACCGTTGTTACGGGTATGTTCCTCCTTGATAACTCTCATGCATGCATTCTATTCGATTCTGGTGCGGAGAGGAGTTTTGTTAGTCATGCATTCAAACACCTAATCAAATGTAAATCCCAACCTTTAACTGAAACATTTATCGTCGAGATGGCTAACGGAAAGAAGGAGAGCACTAACGACATATTCATAGGCTGTACTCTTAACCTAGGCAATTATTCTTTTCCCATCGATCTTATGCCTGTGTCCATCAAGAGCTTCGATGTCATTATCGGCATGGATTGGTTGAGTTTCAATCGTGCTGATATTCTTTGCTTCGAGAAGTCTATCCGTCTCAATCTTCCCTCTGGCGAAACCCTTATGATTTATGGTGATAAGCTCAGTTCGAACCTCCGTATCATTTCGTGCATCAAAGCTCAGAAGTATCTGCGGAAGGAGTGCCATGCATTCCTAGCTCATGTTGTTGACGAGACGCAAAGAGTTAGAGACCTCGAGAGCATCCCCGGAGTCTGTAACTTTCCTGAGGTTTTCCCCTAAGATCTCCTAGGAATCCCTCCCGAGCGCCAAGTCGAGTTTCGTATCGACTTAATCCCTGGAGCTACTCCTGTAGCTAAATCTCCTTACCGTTTAGCGTCAGCGGAAATGCAGGAATTATCCAGCCAGCTCAATGAGCTGATCAGCAAAGGATTCATAAGGCCGAGTTCCTCACCCTGGGGAGCTCCGATCTTATTCGTGAAGAAGAAAGACGGATCTTTCCGGATGTGCATCGACTACCGAGAGCTAAACAAACTTACCATCAAGAACCGATATCCCTTACCCAGAATCGACGATCTCTTCGACCAACTTCAGGGAGCCAGCTATTTTTCGAAGATAGATCTAAGATCATGATACCATCAGTTGCGGGTTCATGAGAATGATGTGCCCAAAACAGCATTCCGAACTCGCTATGGACACTACGAGTTTGTAGTAATGCCCTTTGGTCTAACCAACGCACCGGCAGTATTCATGGACCTGATGAATCGGGTGTGCCGCCCTTTCTTAGACAAGTTCGTGATTGTGTTCATCGATGATATACTTGTCTATTCGCGGAGTGATAATGATCATAAACAGCACTTAAGGCAGGTGTTGGAAACATTAAGGGCAGAAAAGCTATACGCGAAACTCTCGAAGTGCAAATTCTGGATCAGGAAGGTAAATTTCCTTGGACACGTGATTAGCAAGGAAGGAATACACGTGGACCCTTCCAAGATCAAAGCGATTGAGAATTGGTCTGCACCTAAGACACCCACAGAAATCCGGCAATTCTTGGGTCTCGCGGGCTATTATCGCCGGTTTATTCAGAATTTCTCCAAAATCGCCAAACCTTTAACTACTCTGACACAAAAAGGTGTAACCTTTAGTTGGGGAGTTAAGCAAGATACTGTGTTTCAAACCTTGAAACAGGCTCTATGCAGCGCACCTATCTTGTCCCTGCCCGAAGGGACGGAAGATTTCGTAGTTTATTGTGATGCATCCAATCAGGGCCTAGGGTGTGTGCTCATGCAGAGAGGAAAGGTCATCGCCTATGCCTCGAGGCAGTTGAAAACACACGAGGTCAATTACACAACTCATGATTTGGAGTTGGGAGCAGTGGTCTTTGCGTTAAAGATCTGGAGACACTATCTCTATGGAACCAAGTGCACTATCTTCACCGACCATAAGAGTTTACAACATATTTTTGATCAAAAGGAGTTAAACATGAGACAACGGCGATGAGTGAAGCTACTCAGTGACTACGAGTGCGAAATTCGCTATCATCCCGGAAAGGCCAATGTGGTAGCAGATGCCCTCAGTCGAAAGGAGTATTCAGGACGTAAAGTGAAGGCACTAACAATGAGCATCCATTCCCATTTGTCCGCGCAAATCAGAGAGGCTCAGGTGGAAGCTTTGAAAGCAGAGAACGTGGCAAATGAGTTACTGCGAGGAATGGACAGGAACTTGGAGCTCAAGGGAAACGGAGTGTACTACTTCATGAACCGGATCTGGACCCCAAAGTACGGTGGTTACAGAGAAGTTGTCATGAACGAAGCTCACAAGACTAAATACTCCATTCACCCAGGTTCGAATAAGATGTATCTGGATCTCAAACAACTCTATTGGTGGCCAAACATGAAAGCGGAAGTTGCTACCTTCATGGGCAAGTGCCTGACTTGCTCCAAGGTGAAGGTCAAATATCAGAAGACCTCAGGTCTACTTCAGCAGCCGGAAATACCTGAGTGGAAGTGGGAAAGGATAACCATGGATTTGATCACCAAGTTACCCAGATCTCCGAGTGGGCACGACGTCATTTGGGTAATTGTCGATCGGTTGACAAAATCCGCCCACTTCCTACCAATCAAAGAAAACTTCAAGATGGAGAGACTCGCCCGAATATACGTTCGAGAAATAGTTCGCCTTCATGGCGTGCCTGCATCCATTATCTCCGATCGAGATAGCAGGTTTACATCCAGGTTCTGGCAGTCACTACAGAAGGCTCTTGGAACTAAGTTGGATATGAGCACGGCTTATCATCCACAGACTGATGGACAGAGTGAGAGAACAATTCAGACATTGGAAGACATGTTGAGAGCATGCGTCATCGACTTCGGCGCGTCATGGGACACTCATCTTCCTTTGGTTGAATTTTCTTACAACAACAGCTACCATACCAGCATCAAGGCTGCGCCGTTTGAAGCCCTCTATGGCCGTAAGTGCAGATCCCCTCTGTGCTGGGCTAAGGTGGGCGACACGCAACTAGCCAGAGGTCAAGTCCCCGAACGTTTCCGTCATTCCGGTTTTGGGGTGTGACACACCCCTAGTTAGGAATAGTAAAGTTGAATGTTTTTTGTCAATTTTTCCTCTTATTCTTTTGCTATTTTGACACTTTTTGTCCTTGCAATCAAAATTTTTTACATTTTTTTGGAACCTTTTAATATTTAAAGTTTGGCCACAAAACTTTAAGGAATTGACAACTTTGGTCCATTTTCTAAAAACTTGCTAATTTCAACCTCTTTAATTCTTTAGCCATTTTGACATTTTTTGTCCTTACAGTCAAAACTTTTACATCATGTTATTTGTAAACTTTTCCCCTCATTCTTTAGCTATTTTGACACTTTTGGTCATTGCAATCAACATTTTTACATTTTTTTAGAACCTTTTAATATTCAAAGTTTGGCCACAAAACTTTAAGGAATTGAAAACTTTGGTCCCTTTTCTAAAAACTTGCTAATTCCAACCCCTTTAATTCTCTAGCCATTTTGACACTTTGGTCCTTGCAGTCAAAACTTTTACATTTTTTCATAAAAAACACAAAAAATGGCCCGGGGCAAAGCCCAGGTTTTTCGCTAAAAGAGTCAACTACGAGTTAGGAATAGTGAAACTCACGTTTTTTGACTGTTTTCATCCTTGCACTTTCTGTGTCTGTCATTTTCTTCTTTTTGTATATTTTTTCTATATTGGTCCTCATATTTAACTTTTTTGTTTTTTTCCTGCCCTCTATCTATCCGTCTCCGACTGTTTATCCGTATGAAAATAATCCAAAGTCAATTAAAAGAATCAACAACAACGTCTATTAATCTATAAACAAAAACGACACTCAAATAAGACGCACACGGCCCATGCAGAACATGGGCAACATATCTAGTTATTATTATTATTATCAAAATATACTATGTAAAGTACGAACATTACACATATCATTCATAAGCCTAAACTAACTTCCATCTCTTCATCGTTTTTTTTTTCTTTTTGTAAAAAAGTTGTAAATACATGAAATAAAGGAATAATGATTTAAAATGGTAATATATTTTTTGATTTATACACATTTGGTCACTGAGTTTTTTTCGTCCACATTTACCCCTTCAACTTGTTAAACTGTACACATTCAGTCCTTATGGTCGGCTACTACAGGTTAGCCGGTAAAAATAACTTAATAGTGTATTATATTTATCACTTGGTACACATTTAGTCCTTAATATTTTTGTACACATTTAGTCCTTAATATATTTTTTTTTTTTGCAACATAAGTCATTTTTGTTTTTGTACTCATTCAGTACTTATAAATGATTTCTTTAAGTTTGTTCTTACGACATCTTAAATGAGACAATCTTTAATGAGACGTTTGGGGCTTTTGATGCTTATGTCCATCGCGATCTCGACTACTTGGTTGTTTAGGTCATGTGTTTTGAACGTCATAACTTCTGCATACGATCTCGGATTTTAATGATCTTTATATTCACGTGTTCTTATTTTAATCTACTACAACTTTCATTTAGATTACTTCCGTTAAAAAGTAATATATATTTACTTACGATCTTTATATATATATATATATATATATATATATATATATATATATACGTTTTTTTATGAATGCATGTATGGATGTTTCTTTTTTATAAAATCGTAAGTAAAAATATATTACATTTTAACGGGACTAATCTTAACGAAAGTTGTAGTAGACTCAAAAAACGAACATATGGATATAAAGATCGTTAAAATCTGATATCGTACGAAGAAGATACGACGTTCAGAATACAAGACCTATGTCAAACCACAAGACATACGCAACCAAGCAGTCGAGATCGCGATGGACATAAGCATCAACAGCCCCAAACACCTTATCAATGATTGTCCCTCGTGAGAAAAACCTAAAGAAATCATTCATAAATACTGAATTTTGAAACAACAAAATATTAAGGACTAAATATAAACAAAAATATTAAGGACTAAATGTGTACAAAATGAAAAATATATTACCCTATTAAGTCATTTTTACCGGCTAACATGGAATAACCGGTCATAAAGACTAAATATGTACAGTTTAACAAGTTGAAGGGGTAAATATGAACGAAAAAAATTCAATGACCAAATATATACAAATCGAAAAATATATTACCCTTTTAAATCATTATCCCTTAAATAAAATCAAAAGAAGCATGGTATTTTCTATGTAGGTTTTGTTAATAATTGAGCATCATATCTATGAAACGAATACATTAATCATTATCAGTCTCAATGACCAATTTAATCACCTGTGACTAACATTAACTACCTAAACAACTCTAACGATATTCTCTTAGGTAGTGTTTGTTTTTTCTCTGCAGATCTGCGTGGTCTCTTCTGTCTGCGCCGCGCAGACATTAGCTTTTGCAGACTGTTTGTTTTTTTGAAGACTGCAAACCTAAAAATGTCTTTGCGCCATCTTTTTGGTGCAGATGTGGACCAGAGTCTTCTAACATCTTCAGACATCTTCTAGCCTAAAAAAACATATATATCTTTATTTTTTGAACTTTTTTTTAATTTATATTTTTTCCAACTTTATTAATGATAAACAATTTGAAAAAAAAATTACAAAACTTAAAAAAAAAACATTCGACGATACAAACATGATATTTTTGACAAATTTATAAATAAAGATTTATTACAATAATAGTCGTTGAAGTTGTTTATATAAATATGAAAAAAAAAATCATAATATATTCTTATATTTTTTTGCCAAATTTTGTAAAACATTATTTAATACAGTATTGTCAATTTCTCGAGAAAATATTTATGGTACGTTTTTAATGGATTTAATTGAAAAAATCAAAGTTTATTTCCATCCATTTATGTATCAAATTATTTGATCACTAATTATAATGTTTAGTTATAACTTTGCAACAAAAGTTGTTGGTTTTTATCAAATATATACGTTAATTCATACAATTTTTATTTTTATTTTTTATACAATAATACATAAAAGTTGATCTAGATTCGTTAATTATTTATAACAAAGTCATAAAAATATTAAAAAATCACTTTGAAGTTTAAAAAAATCATTTTATTTAGATTTCAGTTTATTTTAGTAGCCCGCAGATGTTAAAAAAACAAACAGTCTTCTTTTTTCAGACTGCAGACGTTTGGTCCACCTCGTCTACTGCAGAGGTCTACAGATGTGGTCCGCAGACTGCAGACATTTTGCCTCAGGAAAAACAAACAGCACCTTAATCTAAACATGATGTCACTTTATTCTTTCTCATGCTAACTCAACATGTTTTCTTGTTGATCAACAACACTTCCACCTGATATTTCCTGCAAGGAGACAAAAAAAAATCATTTTTTAACACATGTTTTTTCATTTTTACGTGATCTTTCATTCTACCTTTGTTCACAACTTTTGTTTGTCATCATCACACGGTATTTTCGATATTAGACAATTTGTCAAAGCAATTATTATATATATATATATTAAAGTTATGAAAGATTTTAACAGTAAGGACACATGTTTTGTCAATTTTGGTCCTCCAACTTACAACATTGACCCTTCATCTTTATGTTTTTGTTCACAAACAACCCTTTCATTTTTGTTTGAATTTTTCATAACCCTCGCCTTTTATTACATATTATTAGTATTTTGTCTTTTGGCAGAAATGGTCCCTCATTATTATTATTATTATTGTTAGACAAAATTACATGATTGGTCCCTGTGGTTTACCAGATTTAACATTCTCTTTTTGGTTTTAAATTAATGGTTTATTTATTAGAAAATACCCACCCAATACCATAAACCCACCCACCATCTGTCATCACCACCACCACCACCGCCGCCAAAATTACATAAATGGTCCATATGGTTTACCCATGATGACAAATTCAGTCCCTACTACCTAAAAAGACCAAATTACCCTCACATTAACAGACAAAAAGCAACCAACATGCTACTTTACTTTACAAAGCAATACCTTCCGACCCCGGCAACGCCGGGGAATCTTTACTAGTTTTGTTAAAATTTAAGTGTCTAGTCAGACTTCGCATTTATTATGAAAGATTATAGCAAGAAAAAGTAAAGTACTTGCATCAATTTAGTTATCATAGCATCCTACAATCATTTCTTTCTATTATCTACATGATTATAACAATGTCATCCAAATACAAGGCAATTATCACTGCTATAATCAGTTAATATGTTCAAATTAATGTCATAATTAAAAAAAAAATACAATGGTATATAATGCTTTAATAAGAAAAAACTAAACACACAATGATGTTATAAAAAGAAATAAACTAAGATGCTATAATAAACAAATAAATGAAAGTACATTGCTATTTCTTATATTTAGCCCATATTATAAAAGAGAAAGTACAAAATATGCAAGATGTGGAAATGACTTAACATACCAAACCTAAAGCTTCAACAAGACTTCTACGATTCTCTTCACTAGATACCCCAAGTAGCATCTTTAATAAATATTCTCTTTGTTCCAATTTCAAATGTTTCTCCAGCCCATTCGCTACCATTTCCATCTCAGGCTGCAAATTTAAAAAAAAAAAAAAAAAAAAAAAAAAAAAAAAAAAATTATTATTATTATTTAATGTCCATTTCTTCCTTTGTGTTCTTGGGCCCCATTTGTTACACAGAACATGACAAACTGTACTGTGTTGGTTGGTATCCATTGGACTAAGACTGAGACTGATGTAGTAGAATGAATCCGAAAGCGATCAAAAGATTTACCGAGCCTTCTTCCGGTGGAAATATCCTGTGAATTAGACATAACTTTGATAATTCCTCCACTGCTTCAATATGCTTACCTTGCATTTCCAAAGCCTGAAATACAAAATGAAAACTAGAAGTATATACATAAAAAAAATTCATAAAAAAAATACAATAACTCACCCAAGCTTGTAAGAGCCACGATCGTGTGCGTGCAGCCACAGCTGCAGCCACCATTCTAGCAGCTCGAAAGCTTTCAAGGCCAATGTTATCAGCAAGCCCACCAATGAATTCACGTGCATCCTCTCCATCAATTTGAACAAATGTAGAATGGCTTCCTACCCTAAAAACATTATTAATTTTTTTTTTTAAAAAGTATTAACAAAAAAAAATACAATTAATACCTGCTACAAGTGTTTAAAGTGAAGTCGACAGATGCACGATAAATTGAATCACGTGAATTAGGAGTGTCGATGGAAACTTTGACTCCAGACATCCTGCATATTCTACGCAGCTGTTGACCAAAAAAAGTCAAAGGAAAACCCGATTGATTATCATAAAGTCAACCAAAAGGAATGGACTTACTAAGATTATATCATCTTCCTGAAAATCTTTTCCACTCGTTCTATAATCCATGATTGCTGGAAATCAAGTTGAGGAATATCATTGAACTTTCATGGTTTCTTTTCATTTTTCATAGCTAACAATCAATCACAATCTTATAGTAATAAGATTCTCATGTTTTTTTTAAACCAACCTCTAATTAACCAGTTAGCTTTTCGTTGATTCTCCTCCTTGTCGATTCCCTCTAATGGAGCTGGACGAGAATCCGGCCACCAATCAGGAAGCTTCTTCTTTGATTTCTCCCAGTTCTTCGTCATTGAATTTGAATAGCTCAAAATCGAATCTTCAACAGAAGACAATGGATTCACAGAGACATTGAGCTCCTTCTTTGAGTCTTTCTGAGTGCTGACGACCACCTCTCTTCCGCCTAAACTCCTATCCATCCTTGTAACTACCCCTCCGCCGTCATTGCTCCGGTGCCTGAACAAATTCCGAAACCCTAACCCTAGTTTCAGTAAAACCCTAAAAGCGAAAACGGTAATGAAACTCAGAGCAATCAACTGGCCGATGAAATAAACCGTTGTTTTTCGGCAAGATACCACGACTTTCTTATTACTGTCGACGGTGATCATAGTCTGCAGGTCCTCCACGGCGTCGATTCCAGAGTCAACGAACTGATTGAAGTTCAGTTTGGTGTTTTTCAGTAACTTTCTCAAAGATAGAGATGCTCTGTCGGGTATGTAGTGTTCGAGGTCGATTACCAAGTGAAGCTTGGAATCTAAGTGAGGTGATGAAGTGTCGGCATCGGTTGTCGGAAAATAGATGTTACTGTCGGGGTTGAGGCGACGGCGGAAGTGGCGGCGGGGGTGTGGTCGGCGTAGAGAACAAAAGGTTGTGGGGCGGTGGAGATGAGGTTTGGGGATTGGTAAGTGGGGGCGGTGGTGAAACCATTGAAAGGAGGTAGTGGTGAGACCTGTAATTGATGGATGAGTTGTGGAAGATGGAGAATGGCGGAGCGAATTCACTGTTGGGTTCATCGCCTTGACCACCGGCTGGTTGACCACCGAAGAGACTGCCTGCAGTCGAGCTCTTGTTGGTGGTTATGGTGGCCGGGTGATACACCTACACGGAGAGTGTGACACAGACACACGGTTATTGCTTCTTTTTGTTATATGGCCCCTTAGTACAGTTATGTTTGATTTAGATTGCAATTATACCAGGTTAATAGTATAATCGATTTTTTTGACTGAATCTTAATTTTATTTGTTTTCTAAAAAAACTATTTTATATTTTATTTATTTATTTAGAAAACCTTCAACTTTTTCCTTTTTCCAAAAAAATTATAAAAAAAAAAAGTTTCAACAACCTTTTTTTTTTTTTTGTGAAAAAGAACCTTACGATTTTTTATTTTTACTTTTGAAAAAACTCTAACATTTGACAATTTCTTCGGAAAAACCGTTAAAAATGTCAAATAAAAAAATTAAAAAAATAGTCTTTTCGAAAAAACCGTTAACAATGCCAAATAAAGAAAACTAAAAAAGTATAAGGTCTTTTCAGAAAAATAAAATAAATTTGAAGTTTAATCCTTAAAAACCACAATATAATGTATTTTATGATATTAACCCAAAATTTAATAGACAGACACAAATGTGTAATGTGGTGTTTGTTTTTTCGTAGCTAAAACATTTGTACTCTACGAACCACATCTGCAACCCTTTACAATATAAGAGGTGAACCAAACATCTACAAACCGCAATAAGAAGTTTATTTGTTTTTAACGTCAGCAAGTTATTGAAATAAATTAAATTAACCATACAATAGTTAAAAATAATTCTTGTAAGGTCCCAATTACAAGATCCAAGCCAGTGATCCAAACAAACAATAACAGAAATGAGTAGAATAAGAAGATGATCAAGCAATGCACACGTTCATTCACTAAAACGTCTAGTACACCTTGAAGATACACACACACTGACCGTAAACACTTGTGATACGTCACCCTTCTGACAGACACTGACACATACTATATATAGGAAAGACTAGCTGTAAACAGGTTCACGGCCATAAACCTGTTTACGACCGTAAACACCTACTCAGCCGTAAGCACAATTCAACAAGCTACAAAATACCTCTAACATGACCAAGACCCTACCAAGACATATACAGATAATTGCCTAGCGCAAACTACAAATCTATGACCTATCAATCTCCCCCTTGGTTTGTGGCTAGCATAAGTTCGGTCTTCTTTTATCGTGGGTTCTCAAACAGCCTCACATCTGTTCTTTCAATAGCCCCCATCCAAAGCCTGTTGGCAATGATCTTTGCAACCATTCATGTGTACTCTTTAGCGGCTGTCTCCAAGATGTCTGACTTGCAAATTATTTGATGACTTGCCAAGGTATGAATGTCTCTCTCCCTGAACCTCAGAAGATCCTTAGCTTCAACAAGTCGAAGGACAGTGTCACTATATGAGAACTTGATGACTGCAGTGGCTGTGACCTCATCAAAAGCCCAGAATTCCATCTGATCTAGATATCCATCGTGAAAATGTTGAGGAATTGGAATTTCTTTCAACTGTTTTGTAGCAGGCCACAACACTATCTTCATTGGCTCGTTTGTTTTGGGATCAAGCACCTCTGGATCTCTTCTAATCAGAGAGTTAACTGTCTTCATTCCAGAGAATTTTTCTTTAACCTGCCGCTCCAAAAAGAATTTGAAATCGAAAGCCTGATGATCTTTGGAGAGATTATGGAATGGAGCATTTGAGAGTTCGGTAAGATCGACTCTTGTCCAAGAACAAAAGTAGTGTGTACTCTTGTAGTATTCAGTAGGACCAAAGTTCCTCTTCACCAACCACAGTTTTAGATCAGCATGATATCCCCACATCTTAATTCCCGAACAATTTCCAAATTTGTCGCCAAATTTTCGCGTTTCAAGATCAGTTATTGTGAGTTGATGCTGATCTCCACTTCTATTGTCATCAGAGTTCTTCATAAACAACCAGCCTTCTTTCTTCTCAGAAGTAACTTTTCTTTTACCGTGCCTGATAGTGATTCGAGGATTGGCATTGACAGGCTCAGTTTCGAATCGATCGACAACTCGTGTGGTTCTGGGAGGTGGAGGATCTATAGGATTGTCATTTAGAGTTGGCTGGACAGGGGCGCTGGAAGGACCTTCAGTTGGTATTGGCGGAACGACAGATGACTTGAACTTGTCACCAAGTTCTTCATAAAGCTTATTTTTTAAGTCGTAGTAGCATGCAATCAAGGATCCGAGGTGAGTTTGGAGATCAGTTATTTGCTTTGATTTGGCCCTGTTGTCAGCTTCAACATCTAAGAGACGAACATCAAGATTACCTATCAACACATCTTTTTCGATGATCGTCTGTTTCAACACACCAATCTCAACCTTGAGCTCTGTGTTGGAAGGCTCAACTCCCCCAGATCTACCTTCCTCAATAGATATGCCTTTTCCGCGAGGAGGAAGGCCAGTTGCTTCTTGTGCTGCCAAGGCCTGTGGAAGTTTTTCAGAAGCGATGTCATGAGCAGGCCTTGGGAGGGAGGAACCTCCAGGAGCTAAAGGACTCCTTGCTTCAAAGGTAGTTCTTGGTCCTTCATGATCAGGAGTAGTTGAAACGGTTGGAGTAGTAGCTAATGTTGTGATTGCAGGATGAATGGGTGAGGTCTGTTCCTGAATTAGTACCTCCGGCCTCGGATCATGTCTTCGTCTCTTCAATGGAGGCTGGGAGGTATGTGTCACAGGCGGATCACTCATAAGTGGCATGGAGGTTGGAACATCAACATTAAGGGGAGGAATCCTTGATGTTGTATCCGTATCTATTGGAGAACTGGCCATCTGTGCAGAGGAAGGAGGCGTAGCTTCTTGAACATTATCTACATCCCGTGTCTCCGTTTCCGGTTGTGCAACATCATGGACATCGTAAAAGAAAGTGTCAAAGTCCTCATTTGTGGGGCAAAAGTCATTCGCAAGCCCAAAATTCATTTCCACATCATCAAATCTATCCAAATTACCTCCAAAAAGTGAATCATCATCTTCAAATCCCTCTTCTTCACCACCATCATCACCAGTATTTACACTCTCATGAAAGTCACTCTGCACTTCCACATTAACCATAGTATCATGTTCCTCTGCTACAATTGCAACAAGATGAGCTCTCTCAGCTTCATGGTCAGAGGAAGTTATCACATCATCTTCAGATTCCAAATGTGCAGAGGACTCTTCAGACTCAATTGAATCACTTAGCTCCGTAAATGCTCCAAACTTCACCAAGGGATATTTTCCTTGAAACATGACTTTACCCTTACGGTTTTGTTTGATTAAACCAACAGTGTTTGATCCAAGAGATTTCATATCAAGTGTTTCTCTTGCTTTCTCAATCTCTGGGTATTGCTCATTGATGATCACTTGAAGGAACCTTGGATACATGAAGAATTTGTCTGTTTTCTTTCCTTCAAGGTTCTCGACAAGTTCATCCAAGATGAACTTGGAGAAGTTGAAATCAAACCCTGTAGCCAGAGCAGCGATTGCGCCTGTATTCCGTAGAGAGATTTCGTCTGCCCCAGATTTCCTTCCCGAGATGCAACTCACAAAGACATGAGCTAGAAACCTCCAGTATGGGGGTAGCAGCTTCTTGAGAGTAGGAGGAAAATCTCATTCATATCCCATTTTACTAAGGAGTTCTTGAGCTTGATCCATTACAATCTCAGTGGGGAAACCTGGTTGATCTTCAATTCTTAGCACCTCCTGGATGATCTACTCTGTTTCTATGACTTTGCATCCCTTGACAGTAGCTTCAATAGACTTTGAACCATCATCCCCCTTTTTCACCACTGCAGTCTTCCAGAATTCTTGAATCAGACTTTGATAGACCACTGGATTAAGAGTCAGAGCAGTAGCTAAGCAGCATTTCTTCAATCCATGGATCATAGAATTGAATTCACCATGAGCTGCTGGAGGGTCAACCAGAAAGATCGCCAAATTGTGACTTTCAGCAAATTTGAGTCCAGCCATTTGATCTGCACTTAATCAAGCCAAATGAGAAAACAATTTATTTAATCATTAAAGACTAAGGTTTTACTGATGTAACAATTTAATTAGGCTTTAATAGTGATTAAGTGTTAAAAAAAATTAAATGTCCAAAAATTGAGTGTACGGCCGTAAACCCTTCAATAGTCGTAAACTGCTCAATAGCCGTAAACGCCGACAGATGCAAATTCGTCGATTAATCCTTCGATTCACGGTCGATTTCTTGTTAAAATAGCATTTTGGTGGTCGGAATATGCATACCTACGAGAGTAAACAGTCGATTTCGAGTTATAAACACAAAAGAGATGGATCGATGAATCAGTGATAAAGAGGATTCAAGAGTGAGTTTACGGCCGTAGAAAGAAAAGTGAGAATAAATGAGTTTACAGCCGGACTTGATACTTTATATTCCCGGACCCAAGACCCGGTCCAAAACCCATGGACTACAACCCAAGAAACTTTAAAAATTAAGCCAAATACCCAAAAACAATTAAAAATAATGCATTTTGAGGACTAAAAATAAAATAAAATAAAAAATAAAAATAAAAATAAAAATAAAATCAAATGAATTCTAAAAATTAAACTAAGCAAAATTAAGTTTTTTAATTTTTTGAATTTTATCAAGAAATAAAAAAATAAACATAAAAATAAAATTTGAAATTAAAATGATTAACACTAATTTCACCTCAACTAATGCTAATAACAATTTTTATGAGATTGGGATCAAAGTTTTTAGACAGTTCAAATCCGTTTATCGGTACCTCTACCTTCATGTCTAGATCTGGTCGATCGACAGTATTGTGGTCCACTTAAACACGAAAGATCGTGACAAATTTTTGACATACTATTAATGACAAGGCATTGTGACCTTACGTTTCTTGATAAAATTTCTAAGGACAATTCATATGACGACGACCAATGATATTGTTGTCCACCTAAATTGAGCAGCGAGATCTACAGACAACCTAGTGATTGTTCAATTTTAAATGTACTAGAACATGTTTCCCGCTTCCTGACATATCCCAATAATCAGGAACTTCCAAAGTACTCCTTACTTTAGGTGAGCAGACAATTATTATGAGAGAAATCATATTTAGAATGCATATGCTATACACTCAGGTCGGATCTCTTCCAATCTCGCAGAGGGTGAAACATATGACTAACCGGATTTAGAGGGATTGAGAAGTAGAATGGTGCATATACTGTGTACCAGGTCGGATGTATTTCAATCATGCAAAGGAGACATCATATGACTAACAGATAGGAAGAATTGCATAGATAGAAGATGCAGAGAAATAGAATTGCATATGTTGCAGTCCAGGTCGGATGTATTTCAATCACACAAAGGAGGCAACATATAACTAACAGAAAGAAAGCAAGAAAATAATTTCCTACAGACCTACTTTATCGGAATTCCCCAGTCGCCCCATCAATACCGGAATTAAGGACAGAGTCCGTACCTCGAGGAAGAGTTAAACCACGGTTCTAGATACGGATTACTTTAGTGTGACCTGTGGATTCTCATGTATATCTCCCTGCTCAATCTACCCAAGCATCGTATTGTCAGACTAAGTGGAACTATCTTGGTTAAGATTTGTCAAATCTCTAGATTCCTTAAGTTTATCTACACCTAGTCAGGTCCATTTAAATCTTTCGTGTCTACCAGCGCATCGAACACAGAGCCTAGACAATTCAACTTTGGTACATTACACAGATTTAAATTGCCTGTTATCACATGAATTTATCACTTCGCAACACAACACTTATAGAAAAGCTACTATTTTTGGATTTTTTTTAGTTTTCTAATTTTTGTTTGGTTTTTGTTTAATTTCTCCCCCTAAATTTGTGCATGGTTGAGAATGAAAATTAAATGCGCAAATTTAAACTAACCTAAAACAAAAATTAGTCCTCAAATCGAATAATTTTTAAAAATCCCACAAGCACATCGAATCGAGCTTTGTTAAACGGTTTTGTGAACAAGTCCGCCACATTATTAGTAGTGGGAACCTGTTCCAACCGAATGAGCAAACGCTCATAACAATCTCTGATAAAATGCACTTTGATATCGATGTGCTTGGTTTTCGAGTGTTGGACTGGATTTTTAGCAATTTGAATTGCAGCTTCATTATCACAGAAAATAGGGGTTTCTAGAAAATTCAAACCGTAGTCCAGTAATTGATGTTGTATCCAGATAACTTGAGAACAACAGGCAGAAGCAGCTACGTATTCCGCCTCTGCCGTTGAGGTTGAGACAGTATGATGTTTCTTGCACTGCCATGACACCAGCCAATCTCCAAGAAATTGACATCCGCTAGACGTTGATTTCCTGTCAAGCTCACAGCCTCCATAATTACTGTCAGCAAAAGCATATAAATCAAATTCAGAATGTTTCGGATACCAAAGACCTAATTTTAGGCTGCCTTTGAGATACCGAAAAATTCTTTTGACAGCAAGAAGATGTGAAGGTTTAGGATTAGCCTAATATCGTGCGCATTGACAAACCGCGAACATGATGTCTGGCCTGCTTGCGGTTAGATACATCAACGATCCGATCATCGATTTGTAGTCAGTCTGATCTACGGATTCGCCTTCAATATATGGAGTCAACAGTGGTCTCTCGGCCATTGGCATCAGTGCAGGTTTTGCGTCTCGAAACCCGAACTTCTCTAGCATATCTTCAACATACTTGGCTTGATGAAGCAGGATTCCGGTTGAGTCTTGTTTGACCTGAAGCCCCAAAAACATGGTCATCTCCCCCAAAGAACTCATCTCGAACCTCTTCTTCATCACACATTCGAACTATTTGCATAGATGTGGACATGTGGACCCGAAAATGATGTCATCGAAGTAGATCTGAACCAGAATCTGATCGGCACCAACATGCTTAATGAACATGGTTTGATCGATTGTCCCCCGTGAATAACCATGCTCGAGCAAGTGCTTCGTAAGAGTTGCATACCAAGCTCTTGGAGCTTGATGTAACCCGTATAAAGCCTTGTCCAACTTGTAGACGTGATTCGGAAACTTCGAATTGACAAACCCAGGAGGTTGATCAACATAGATTTCTTCCTTCACAGCGCCGTACAGGAAGGCAGTCTTGACATCCATCTGGTAAACCGTGAAGTTCATGTAAGAAGCATACGCGAGGAAAATGCGAATAGCCTCCAAATGAGCAACTGGAGCATAAACTTCGGTGTAGTCAAGGCCCTCAATTTGGCGAAATCCACGTACAACCAATCGGGCCTTATTCCGTACAATAACCCCTGAATCATCTTGCTTGTTTCGATAAACCCAACGCGTGTCGAGAGACTTCTTGCCCTTAGGTAATTCAACCAGCTTCCAAACCCCAAGCTTTTCAAACTGATTCAACTCCTCATGAATAGCATCCACCCAGTTGGGCTCATTCAAAGCCATTTGAACATTCTTTGGCTGTAATTGAGATATGAAGCAAGAATAGAGACATGTATTTACATCTCCACTCTGACTCCGCGTTTGAACACCGTCGCCCAGCTGACCAATGACGTTTTCGATCGGGTGATCGCGTTGAATTTTGGAAGGTAGCTCCTGGCTGATGTCATTGAGCGTTACGGGAAGGTTATGAATATTGACAAATCCATCATCTGCTGAATGATCCACCTCAGACGGTCTTGAATCGTGAGAGGGTCCTGCCACAAACTCTTTAGCAATTGGTTCGGGAAAGAGAAGTTCCATAAATGTTTGAGTAACAGCGGAAGCATCTTTGGACATGAATTGTATTTCATCAGGAGTAAGAGGAGTAGCATCAGCATCTGGAATATTTTGTTGACATGGAGACTTTGACGAATCACTTGGAACAGATGCATCCACTGTAGGAGTCGGAGAGGACACCACTGGCGGTCTGTAAACAACTTCTTCGTCTTCATCTTCAATCACAGCCTTCGAACCCGATATGGAACCAGAAAAATCATCTGAGAACACATTGAACGACTTGAAAAGAGATGTATAATCAAACAACCAATCTGGACCGACTCTGGCATCTGTTTCGTTCTCTTCCAACCAGCGCACGTCGAAGGATTCTACGATTTGCTTTGTCTTCTTATTGTAGACCCTGTACGCCGTGCGAGCAGCATACCCCACAAAGTAACAATCATCGGCGTTGGGGTTGAATTTGGGATTGGATTCCAGATGAAGGAGGGTGCAAGGACAGCCAAAAAGACGGAAGTGACTAACATATGGTTTGTGATCGTAGAGAATTTCGTATGGAGTCTTCATCTGAGCTTTGTTGATCAAAACACGATTTTGAACATAACACGCTGTGTTGATCGCCTCGGCCCAAAAGAAAACCGGAAGTTTGGAGTCACATAACATCATCCTTGCGGCGTCTTGTAATGTTCGGTTCCGTCGCTCAGCAACACCATTTTGTTGAGGAGTACGAGCGGCACTATATTGACGCACTATCCCCTTTTCCGCACAAAAATGATCGAGAACAGCATTCTTGAATTCTGTCCCGTTGTCAGTTCTGAGCGCTTTCACCCGGTGGTTTGTCTGGTTCTCTATCATCACAATAAACTTCTTAATCAAGTCAGCAACCCCAACCTTGTTGGACAAGAAGAAAACCCACGTGAACCGCGAGAAGTCATCGATCACAACCAGACAATATGAATTTCTGTTGATACTGAGGACGTTGACCGGACCAAATAAGTTCATATGTAACAATTGGAGCACCTGGTTGATTGAATTGACCTGTTTAGGTAGGTGTGCCTTTCTGTGATGTTTTCCTTGGGCGCATGCCACACACCTTTCAAACGTGATGAAATCCTTGACAGGAAGCCCGCACACTATTTCATTTTTAGCAAGTCGATTCAAGTTCTTTGCGTTAGCATGTCCGAGTCTTCGATGCCACAGCATAGCATTGTGTTCGGAAACTTTTGAGAAAAGGCAAGTGACTTGTTCAGGAAGATTGTTGTTCATGTCAATGATATATGTATTGTCATCCCGTTTCGATTTCACAAGAATCCATTCTTCTGAAATGACAATGCCTGGCTTCAGAATTAGACATTCTTTATCTGTCAAATGCGTCGAATAGCCCTTGTCACAAATCTGAGAGACACTCAACAAACTGTGCTTTAACTCGGGCGCGTAGTTAACATTCTCGAAGCTCAACACTCCATTGGAAACTGTTCCTTTCTGAGTGATTTTGCCGCCATCTCCTCCCGCAAAGGAAACATATCCCCCATTAAAATTCTGAATGTTGTGCAGTTGGGAGACGTCTCCTGTTATGTGCCTGGAACAACCGTTGTCGACGTACCATGGTCTGGCAACATTTCTCCGCAGCTGTTCCTGCATAATGAGCGAGATTATTTAGATTTGGGAACCCAGGTCATTACAGTCCTGGGTGTACCCTTGACTTTGACAGATTTATCTTTTTGCTTTTTCAGATTTGCATTAATATCAGAAACATTTTCAGAGGATGAAGATGATCAGACAATTATAGATTTGGGCACCCATTGGTAGTTAGATTTTAAAGTATTCACAGGTGAATTAGAAACATTTTTCCTTTTCTTTGAGCATTTAGATTTTCGGCTACGATTAGTCGAAGATCCAGACGCACCCTTTGACGAAATTGACCTTGGCTCAACCGCAGTCGATTTCAGCAAACTACTTATGGCTGGTTTAGAGAAAACATGTTTGTTCGATTTAAGATCGACCCCTTTCTTATTATTATGAATTTTCCAATCATCATCACGAAGACGAGATCTCGAGGACTTTCTCGTTAGAGACCTTCCTTGAGACTCATTTTCTTTCCTCGGTGTTGAAAAATGCACAAATGCCCAGTTGGAACAATTTCGAGCAATGTGGCCGGTAGTACCACAGTTGAAACAAATTTGCTTATTATCATAAGACCTGGTACCACCTTTATCAGTTTTCGTGCTCTTATTGACTTTTCTACCATTCCCACACGTGCAAGTGCATGATTCAGATTGTGTGATAGGTGTAGAAGATGTGGATGTGCTAGTGACAGATTCGGAATTATTAGGTTTCACAAAAACAACACCACATTTATCAGAGACATTAACATTCGACACCAAATCATCACAAATTAAAACATCAGAGAGGAGCTTACGAAAATAAGCTACTAAATTAACATCAAAAACAGACTCGTCAACTTTTGAAATAGGAACACCAAATTTTGACACAAACTTATTATCAGACTCAATTCTTCCATTCTCCTGCTTTTCTTGGCTTACTGATGAATCTGTATCGGAAGTAGAAACGTTAGTATCTAAATTCCTAGCACTACATTCGGTTGCCTGTTCAGCAGCTGGTTTACCATAAACCATAAATGGTTCACGATCAATCTCAGCTTGAGTTAATAGAGAAGCAGTATAATTTTGATTGAATGAGGGAGGGACACTCTCATAACCTATTCCTACCTGCTTCTGGTAACTCCATTTCATTTGGTGTTCAATTATTGTTGCAACTCTTTCACTTGACACATCGAATTTTTTGAAGTTAAAATCAGCATTTGCAAAACGAGTCTTCAATGTGTCAAGTTCCGCAGTTACAGCATCAAAATCATTTCTAAGATATCTATAATGAACACAGTTGTCACTATAGTCTGCTTGTAATTTCTTAAAGTCATTTGTCTTATCCTCTAATTGATCTTTTAATGGTTTCTGGCCTTTCCTAAGTTGATATCCTTCATATTTTAGTTCTTCTATCTCTCTACGCATCAAATCAGCCTGTTCACGTAAAAAGTTGATAGTTTTATTACAAGATGGAGAACAAGTGATTTCACTGACCTCAGACTTTTCAGGCTCTGGCGTAGTTTGAACCATGAATGCAAATTGTAGATTCATCATCTCCTCCTCCGGATCCATCTCAGCTTCTCCTTCAGCAATGTCATTGATTTGAGCAAGATGCGCATTTTCAGGTCCCGAGATGTTCAGGGCTTGAATTTGGTCATACCAATCAAACGACTGAGCTACCACAACAAGGTTTGCAGTCTGGTTATTGGTTGTAGCCCCCCTGTTGTTACCCACTGGCACCATTGTTCTTTCGTTGTTTTCTCTTCTGTCAGGCTTCGGGAAGTGTCTGGCAAAATGATCACGTTCATGTGTAACATCCCAAAATTGAAGCCCGAAAATTTCATTTTTAAATTAATAATTTTTAAAACATTTTACCATAACACTGTCAATAAAGCAACACATTACAAAAACATAATGTTGTGTCCCAAACCATGACATCAAAAATAAGGAAAATCAGAGTACAATCCCAGAAAGTCCGATGCGGAATCATATGTGTGTGTGATGCGATGTTACGCCGTCGGCTCCTTCCCCTTAGACGAACAGGTACCTGAAAACAAAACCGAAACTGTAAGCACAAAGCTTAGTGAGTTACCCCATCATACCACATACCATTCAATATCATCGGTATCTTTCAACCGGTAATCATCGTCGGTATCTTTCAACCGGTAATCATCATCGGTATCTTTCAACCGGTAATCATCATCGGTATCTTTCAACCGGTAACTGGGGACTATTCCACCCCTACCACTAGCATACAATCAACAAGACATAAACATACAGTCAGGCATATCCGGGTACTGACCTACCCTTCGGTCCTAAGGACCGCTGTCAGGGAAACTAATCCCTATTATACACGTAACATATAATACAGATAAAATTCATGACCAAAGCACGTAACCAGACCAAGATAATTATCACAAAGACAATAATCTTCTAAATACTCCTCTTTGGTGGGCCGACATTGTGGCCTTAGACCCACCCCTACTGGAAGGTAACTCACCTCGTACGAGTAGCTGCTGATAATCTGTGCGGGAACCTCTGTCCGCTGCTGCTCCGGAAATCCTCCGGCTACAATTCCTGCAAAACACTCAGTCAGAATCTGATATCTACTCTTAGGGTAAAATGACCATTTTACCCCTGACCAAGTCCAAGTCAAAGTCAAAGTCAACTTCCAGTTGACCCGACTCATCGAGTTGGGCCGCCAACCCGTCAAGTCCCTATCTCTCCAACTGTCCTCATCCACGACCCTACTCGTCGAGTTTAGCGACGACTCGACGAGTTCCTCTTCGATATGAACATCGAATGGACCTTCATCCTACTCGCCGAGTTGTATGAACAACTCGTCGAGTTCACCTTCATCTGATGAAAAAGTTCTGACCTTGACTCGCCGAGTTGTATGAACAACTCGTCGAGTTCATCTTCAATCATAAGGAGATTGCCTTGGACTCGCCGAGTCTGTTCTAGCACTCGTCGAGTCACATGAACTCCAGGTCTAAAACTAAGTCCAATGCGTTGGTTCACTCTTTCTGTCCTGCTACAACCCTTCTAACACCCAACTGAGTTCTTTGACCCTCAACAGATATGGAACTCAAAGCCTTGGACTCGTCGAGTTCCAAGAACAGACTCGCCGAGTCGATAACGTCCACACCCTAAATCCTCGATTTCTGATGTACAACACTTGTCCAAATGATAGATCCAAGCCCCTAAGCTCGATCTAGCACGTAAAGTTACGAACTTTACGTGCATGCATGGGACTTTTGAGCCAAAAAGGCTCTAAAATGGCTCTTTTGTTGCATAGGGCCTTCCTTGGGTGCAAAAGCAACCCAAATCTGCCTTGTGACTCTTCCCAAGACTTAGATCCGAAGTCTTGACCCCCAACCATGTTTGCAATCATGGTTGGCTACCTCATATGGCTTAAAAAGCCCTAAATCTTCCCCAAAAAGGGATCTAACAAACAAGCAAGCAAGGTACAGACTTTATACCTTTCAAAGACTGCAAATGATGAACCAAACTCGAATCCTTCAGTCTCCTCTTGATCCTTCTATGCCCTTCCTCCTTCCTTGAGGTCAAAACCCACAAAAATCACTCAAAAGCCTTAGATCTTGCATCAACACACTTAGGGTTTGCTATGGAGGGTTTCTGGGAGCATAAAGGGGCGATGGAGGCTGTATAAGGTTGTTTAAATAGGGTGCAAACCATCAGATTAGGGTTTTGTCCAGTCAGAGCCTACTCGTCGAGTCCGGGACCCGACTCGACGAGTCCATCACTTAAATCCCGCGTCTCATTCCGCTTCTACTCGGCGAGTTGGGCCTTCAACTCGCCGAGTCCCAGGCCAAAAATGCAAAATTACTTAATTAAAATACATACCAGGAACCAGGTGCTACAAATCTTCCCCACTTATTTTAGACTTCGTCCTCGAAGTCTGCTGCTCGTTCCTGGAAAAGCTCTGGGTAATGCTCCATCATCTCATCCACCGGCTCCCAAGTCCATTCCGAGCCCTTCCGGTGCTGCCATTGCACCTTCACGAGCTCCACCCTCTTATTCCTCAGATCCTTCGACTTCCGGTCGAGAATCGCTACAGGCCGCTCAATATAATTCAGGCTGTCATCGACCTGAATATCCTCTAAGGGTACCACTGCTGAGTCGTCCACCAAACATTTCCGTAACTGGGAGACATGAAAAGTGCTATGAATCTGACTGAGTTCGGCTGGCAGATCCAACCTATATGCCACCTTGCCCACTCTGGCTAGGACCCTGAATGGTCCAATGTACCTGGGACCCAACTTGCCCCGTTTCCTGAATCGGATGACGCCCTTCCATGGCGACACCTTCAGAAGAACCATATCCCCGACCTGAAACTCCAGGTCCGATCGGCGCTTTTCGGCATAACTTTTCTGCCGACTCTGAAAAGTCTGAAGTCTGCTCCGAACCTGCTGAATCCTCTCTGTCGTCTTGAGCACCACTTCGGTGCTCCCCATGACCCTCTGGCCAACCTCACCCCAACATATCGGGGTTTTGCACTTCCTCCCGTATAACATCTTGAAGGGAGGACGGTCGATACTCGCATGATAGCTATTATTATACGAGAACTCCGCCAACGGAAGGTAGGTATCCCAGCTACCTCCGAAGTCTAAAACACATGCCCGCAGCATATCCTCTAGCGTCTGGATGGTCCGCTCGCTCTGACCATCCGTCTGCGAGTGAAAGGCGGTGCTAAAATGTAGATGAGTACCCAGCTCGTCATGAAACTTTTTCCAAAACCTGGAAGTGAACTGCACATCCCTGTCGGAAATCACTGAAACTGGCACTCCGTGCCGAGCTACCACCTCTCGGATATAGATGTCGGCCAGTTCTCAGCCGAGATGCTCTCCTAAATCGGAATAAAATGAGCGCTCTTGGTCAATCGATCGACGATGACCCAGATCGAATCCACCCCTCGCGCGGTCCTGGGAAGCTTTGTGATAAAATCCATCGTAATGTCCTCCCATTTCCACAGCGGAATATCCAACGGTTGCATCTTGCCATGTGGCCTCTGTTGCTCGGCCTTGACCTTCCTGCAGGTCAAGCACCACTCCACGTACCATGCTACATCCCGCTTCATGCAGGGCCACCAATAGTCCAGGCGAAGATCCCTATACATATTCGTCGCCCCGGGATGAATGGAGAATTAGGATTTGTGCGCCTCCTCCATCAGAACCTGGCGCAGACCCCCGTGGTACGGCACCCACACCCTACGGTGTAGTGTCAATAATCCTCGGCTGTCATAGTCGAAGGAGGAAACCTGTCCCACAATCCGCTCGCTCTTCCGATGTTCCTCCTTCATGGCCTCCTGCTGGGCCTCCCGAATCTGCTCCAAAAGCGGAGTCACCACTGTCATCCTGAGACAGATATCCCTGATCGGCGCTGCCTTGCGGCTAAGCGCGTTGGCCACCACATTGGCCTTTCCCGGGTGGTAGAGGATCTCACAGTCATAATCCTTTACCACATCAAGCCACCGACGCTGCCTCATATTCAGATTTGGCTGGTCCATGAGATACCTCAGGCTCTTGTGGTCCGTGTAAATCGTACAACGAACCCCATAGGGGTAATGACGCCAAATCTTGAGGGCGAACACAACAGCCCCCAGCTCCAAATCATTCGTCGGGTAGTTCGCCTCGTGAGGCTTCAGCTGCCTCGAAGCGTAAGCAATGACATGCCCTCTATGCATCAATATTGCGCCCAAACCTGAGATGGACGCATCGCAGTACACGACGAAATCCTCCATGCCTTCTGGCAGGGCTAAGATTGGCGCCTTGCACAATCTCTGCCTCAATGTCTCGAATGCAGCCTGCTGCTCAGGCCCCCAACGAAAGACCACGACCTTCCTCGTTAGCCTGGTCAGGGGTACGGCTATCTTGGAGAAATTCTGGATGAATCTCCGATAGTAGCCGGCTAATCCTAGGCAACTCCGAATCTCAGATGGAGACCTTGGAACCTCCCATCTCATCACGACCTCCACTTTGGTCGGATCTACCGAAATCCCGTTCTGGTTGACAAGGTGCCCAAGAAACTGCACCTTGCGCAACCAGAACTCACACTTGGAGAACTTAGCATACAAGTTCTCCCTTCTCAAAGTCTCCAGAACCTCTCGCAGATGCTCCTCATGCTGCTCCCGCGTCTTGGAGTAAACCAAGATATCATCAATAAACACTATCACAGACCGGATTAACATCGGTCTACACATGCGGTTCATGAGGTCCATGAACGCGGCAGGAGCATTGGTGAGCCCGAAAGGCATCACCACAAACTCATAGTGGCCATAGCGCGTCCGAAACGCAGTCTTCTGTACATCCTCCTCTCTGACCCTCATCTGATGATACCCTGACCGCAAATCAATCTTGGAGAACCAAGATGCTCCCTGTAGCTGGTCAAAGAGGTCATCAATCCTCGGGAGTGGGTGACGGTTCTTCACCGTTACCTTATTCAGCTCCCTATAATCTATACACATCTGATGCGACCCGTCCTTCTTCTTCACAAATAGAATCGGGGCTCCCCAGGGTGAACTGCTCGGTCTAATGAATCCCTTGTCTAACAGCTCCTGCAGCTGTGTAGACAACTCCTGCATCCCAGGAGGAGCCAACCGATATTGTGCCTTGGCTATCGGAGCCGCACCAGGGACTAGGTCGATCCTGAACTCCACCTGTCGCTCCGGAGGTATCCCAGGCAACTCCTCGGGGAATACGTCCGCAAACTCTCGTACCACGGGCACATCACCCACCGTCGCCCTACCCGCCTCCCGGGTATCCATAACATAGGCGACATAACCTGCGCAACCCTGCTGGAGGTAGCGTCTAGCCCTCGCTGCCGAACATAAAGCCGGTCCTTGCTGTGGCCTCTCGCCCTGAATAACCAGCTCTCCCCCACTTGGGGTCCTGATCCGCACCAACTGCTGCGCACAGTCAATCACTGCCCCATTGGGGCTTAGCCACTCCATACCGATAATAACCTTGTTCCCCCGCAAAGGTATGGGAACCAGATCTACCAGATAACGCTCCTCAAACAGTCGCAGGACGCAATCTCGATAGACCTCTGATGCTCGCACTAACCGGTCGTCCGCAATCTCGACCTCTAGAGGGCAATCCAACGTGCCTGACGACTCCGGAAACTTCTTGCTAAGCGCAAGAGAGACAAACGATCGGGTAGCACCCGAATCAAACAATACCTGAATTGGGATACCGTTCACATGGAACGATCCTAAACAGAACACATACATAACATATCAAAATCACAACAGCATATCATAAAAGCATAAACAAGAAGCCATACCCGTCACCACATCGGGTGCAGCGCGTGCCTCCTCGGCTGTCAGCTGAAATGCTCGGCTCCGAACCACTGGAGCCTCCAACTTGGCCTTCCGGCCATCCACAACCCGTGTTGTCGCTGGAGTCGGCGCCACTGCCGACGCCGCTGCTGCTGCTGTCAATCTAGGGCAATTGGCCTTTTTATGGCCCTTCTGATTGCAATGAAAGCAAATCAGGTCTGATATCTGAATCGCAGGAGTAGGGGCAGTACAATCTCTGCCAAAATGCCCAACCTTGCCACACTTATAGCAGCCTGAACCCGGCCCAGTGCGACAAGCTCCCTCGTGTGACCGACCGCATTTCCCACAGCGGTCCCGCCCTGACTGGCCTTTCAGCCTACCATCGGATCCCTTGGTCTTCTTCCCCGAAGCCCCCATCGTCAGCCCCTCCGCTTCCTTCCTCTTCCGGATGTGCTCCAGATCAATCTCCCTCTCCCTAGCCCTGGCAATCATGGAATCCAGGGTAGGGCAAGCTAAGAAACTGACATGCTCCCGGATGTCAGCTCGTAGCATGTCATGGTAGCGGGTCCTCTTCATGTCCTCATCACCCGCATACTGGGGCACCAGCAATGCCCTCTCCCGGAACTTGGCAGTGATTTCCACCACAGTCTCCGTAGTCTGTCTCATGTCCAAGAACTCCCTGACCAGCTGCAGAAGCTCCACAGCTGGCGCAAACTCCGCCCTGAATCTGGTCACAAAGTCTGACCAGGTCATAGCCTCAACGGCTGGGGCTCCCAATGAGTCACCAATCGACTCCCACCAATCTCTGGCCCTGTCTCTCAAACACCCTGCAGCGAAACGGACCTTCGGACCTTCCGGGCAGAAGCTCGTCAGCTGCGCAGACTCGATGTCTGTGATCCATCTCCTAGCAGCAATAGGGTCTTTCACCCCATGGAAATCCGGCGCACCACTCCCTCTGAAGTCCTTAAAGGACAGTGTGCGCGATCCTGACTGGCTGGCCGCCATGTCACTCCTGAACGCCCTGAGGCGATCCTCCATCAGCTCTACAATCCCTTCCTTGATCGACCCGAAAATGACCGGGGTCGAATCAAAAATGCCTCTCGTGATCTCAGACGCGATGAACTCGCACAGCCCGTTATCAACCTGCTCGGATCCTGCACCCGAGCCTGATCCTGATCCTGATCCGGAACCTCCCGCTCCATGTCGCGTGGTCACCATGCTGAAAATACACGCATAAATGTCAGGATCATACATACTCTCGAGAGGTCTAACACACTCTCCAAGGTTCCCGGTTCTGTCTCAACCTTCCTTGATTCGAGTACGGATCCTCTGCTTCCAGTAGTACGGGCCCATACTACCTTCCACATCTATCCGTACTTTCCTCAAGGACTGTCTCAACTTCACCAGGTCCCTTAACCAATATCCCTTTCCATCTAGTCTCATCCCAGGCTTTCCTGGGGCACTCTCTGACCTACTCTCCTCCATCAGCTGCACTAGGAGTCCCTACTTCCCTTCCCTAACTAGCTTGCGAGTACTGTTAAATAACCGCTCACTAGTTAGTTAAAGTTAGCCAGGACCCCTTAAGCACAAAGCAAGTAGCATTCGTGCATCGAGTAACCGCATCAGGCATAACCTAATCAGGCTATCCTACTGCTGACTAAATAGTCCTAGCATACAGCTCGTACAACAGGCATACAAGGCATCCTCCTAGATCCTTAGCCCTAATCTAGCATGCAGTTCTCAGAATCATATACATCAGGCATACAAGGCATCCTCCTAGATCCTTAGCCCTAATCTAGCATGCAGTTCTCAGAGTCATATATCATATAACTTATTATAACAAGTATGGGTATCTTGGGGAAAACTTACTTGAGCTCGGCTGGTCGCACGCACCACACACCTTGTTCTTTCTCAAAACCCTTTGACTCAGATTTTAGAAAACCATTTTCTTTATAAAAATCTTTTGAATCCCTCGGTTTGAGTCCAGACACTCCCGAGGGTGTGTCCGAATCCCTCAAACCAGGGCTCTGATACCAACTTGTAACATCCCAAAATTCAAGCCCGAAAATTTCATTTTTAAATTAATAATTTTTAAAACATTTTACCATAACACTATCAATAAAACAACACATTACAAAAACATAATGTTGTGTCCCAAACCATGACATCAAAAATAAGGAAAATCATAGTACAATCCCAGAAAGTCCGATGCGGAATCATATGTGTGTGTGATGCGATGCTACGCCGCCGGCTCCTTCCCCTTAGACGAAGAGGTACCTGAAAACAAAACCGAAACTGTAAGCACAAAGCTTAGTGAGTTCCCCCATCATACCACATACCATTCAATATCATCGGTATCTTTCAACCGGTAATCATCGTCGGTATCTTTCAACCGGTAATCATCGTCGGTATCTTTCAACCGGTAATCATCATCGGTATCTTTTAACCGGTAATCATCATCGGTATCTTTCAACCGGTAACTGGGGACTATTCCACCCCTACCACTAGCATACAATCAACAAGACATAAACATACAGTCAGGCATATCCGGGTACTGACCTACCCTTCGGTCCTAAGGACCGTTGTCAGGGAAACTAATCCCTATTATACACGTAACATATCATACAGATAAAACTCATGACCAAAGCACGTAACCAGACCAAGATAATTATCACAAAGACAATAATCTTCTAAATACTCCTCTTTGGTGGGCCGACATTGTGGCCTTAGACCCACCCCTACTGGAAGGTAACTCACCTCGTACGAGTAGCTGCTGATAATCTATGCGGGAACCTATGTCCGCTGCTGCTCCGGAAATCCTCCGGCTACAATTCCTACAAAACACTCAGTCAGAATCTGATATCTACTCTTAGGGTAAAATGACCATTTTACCCCTGACCAAGTCCAAGTCAAAGTCAAAGTCAACTTCCAGTTGACCCGACTCGTCGAGTTGGGCCGCCAACTCGTCGAGTCCCTATCTCTCCAACTGTCCTCATCCACGACCCTACTCGTCGAGTTTAGCGACGACTCGACGAGTTCCTCTTCGATATGAACATCGAATGGACCTTCATCCGACTCGCCGAGTTGTATGAACAACTCGTCGAGTTCACCTTCATCTGATGAAAAAGTTCTGACCTTGACTCGCCGAGTTGTATGAACAACTCGTCGAGTTCATCTTCAATCATAAGGAGATTGCCTTGGACTCGCCGAGTCTGTTCTAGCACTCGTCGAGTCCCATGAACTCCAGGTCTAAAACTAAGTCCAATGCGTTGGGTCACTCTTTCTGTCCTGTTACAACCCTTCTAACACCCAACTGAGTTCTTTGACCCTCAACAGATATGGAACTCAAAGCCTTGGACTCGTCGAGTCCCAAGAACAGACTCGCCGAGTCGATAACGTCCACACCCTAAATCCTCGATTTCTGATGTACAACACTTGTCCAAATGATAGATCCAAGCCCCTAAGCTCGATCTAGCACGTAAAGTTATGAACTTTACGTGCATGCATGGGACTTTTGAGCCAAAAAGGCTCTAAAATGGCTCTTTTGTTGCATGGGGACTTCCTTGGGTGCAAAAGCAACCCAAATCTGCCTTGTGACTCTTCCCAAGACTTAGATCCGAAGTCTTGACCCCCAACCATGTTTGCAATCATGGTTGGCTACCTCATATGGCTTAAAAAGCCCTAAATCTTCCCCAAAAAGGGATCTAACAAACAAGCAAGCAAGGTATAGACTTTATACCTTTCAAAGACTGCAAATGATGAACCAAACTCGAATCCTTCAGTCTCCTCTTGATCCTTCTATGTCCTTCCTCCTTCCTTGAGGTCAAAACCCACAAAAATCACTCAAAAGCCTTAGATCTTGCACCAACACACTTAGGGTTTGCTATGGAGGGTTTCTGGGAGCATAAAGGGGCGATGGAGGTTGTATAAGGTTGTTTAAATAGGGTGCAAACCCTCAAATTAGGGTTTTGTCCAGTCAGAGCCTACTCGTCGAGTCCGGGACCCGACTCGACGAGTCCATCACTTAAATCCCGCGTCTCATCCCGCTTCTACTCGGCGAGTTGGGCCTTCAACTCGCCGAGTCCCAAGCCAAAAGTGCAAAATTACTTAATTAAAATACATACCAGGAACCAGGTGCTACATCATGGCAGTTAAAGCATTGGAGTTTGCCCTTGTTGAACCCCACCTTCTTTTCGGTATTCATACCCTAGTTATTTTTGCCAGTCTTCTTGGAGAACTATTTTGCCCGGAACACTGCCATAGCGATTTGCCAAGTTATATCCATCTCCTCAACATCTTTGGGATGAATTTGATCCAAATCAGCGAAAGATAGTTGAGGGGGTAGCTCACCTGCCACAAATGCATTGTAGAAGTTGAAAAGACCAGCACCAAGAGCCAAATTTTCATCTTTTTCCTTGGGAGCAGGAGCTGGAGCAGGTGCATTTGAAGAAGAAGCAACTTGTGGATAAGATACTGGAGGCTGAACACTTTGGATGAATGGAGTGGCATATGATGATGGTTGAGGAGCAACAAACGACTGAACTTGAGGAGTGGTGAAGGATGAGGATGCATTGTTGGATTGAATCCCAAGATTAGCAGTGGAGTACGAATTGACGTGATTGATCTCCCTTTGCTTGTCATCCAGATCACAAGCTTTAATAATTGCCATAGTTTCAGCCAGACTCAAACGATTAAGGTCATTTGTCTTCTTAATCACAGACACGTTCATGTCCCATGATTTCGGCAGAGAATTGAGCAGCTTTTTATTTATTTCAAACCTAGTGACCAAGATGCCTGCAGAGCTCATCTCAGTTGTTAAAGCAGTGAACCTCTGCAGTTGAGCCTCAAGAGATTCTCCCAAGATATAATTGAACATGTTAAATTTTTGTCTCAGCATATCTTGTCTACTCTGTTTCATATCCTCATTCCCTTCATAAACTTCTATCAGTGCCTCCCAAAGTGCCTTCGCAGACGTATATTCACGAAATCCTTGAGCAATTTCTGGTGACAAAGCCATAGTAAGAGTAGCAAGTGCTCTTTCTTGCTGTTCAACTTTATCGAATTCTTCATCAGTATACTCTTCGACAGCCTTGTCAACGATCGTTTTATCCGGAAGTGTTGTGGTGATTCTGATAGGTCCCTTCAAAATACATCTCCAAATTTTAAAATTTTTCATCTTGATATATTTCTCCATATGATACTTCCATTCCGGAAACCCCTCAGCCGATAACAAACGGGGGATGCAAGTGGTAGTGCCCATAACTGAATCAAGTTCATGATGAGAATTTTGTGAATCCATTTTTTGATTTTGTTTTTTATTTATTTTTTCTTGATTAAAAGAAAAGATACTTGAACACAAAAATTAAAATATGAGAACTTGTTTACGGCCGTAATCAATTCACACTAGTTTACGGCCGAAAGCTGTTTACGGTCGTATACTCGAATACGGTTCGATAGATTACGGTCAAGCAATAGTTTCCGGTCCTTGAAGATTAACTGTTTACGGCTTTCGAAGATTAGCTATTTACGACCTTTGAAGATCAACGGATTACAGCTGTATAAAATGTTTACGACCGTACTCCCTTCAACACCAATAACCGTAAACTCCCAGAAACGATGAAAACAAGTGTTTTTCAGTCAGTTCTTGATTCCCTTAGCTGTAAAACACGATCTAATGCAGAACCAAACCTTGAACAACGAAGAAATTGAGGATTCCTTCAACCGTAAACACCACTAAAGTTTGTTTTGACACCATATTTGCTCTTATACCAATTGTAAGGTCCCAATTACAAGATCCAAACCAATTATCAAAACAAAAAATAACAGAAATGAGTAGAACAAGAAGATGATCAAGCAATGCACACGTTCATTCACTAAAACGTCTAGTACACCTTGAAGATACACACACACTGACCGTAAACACTTGTGATACGTCACCCTTCTGACAGACACTGACACCTACTATATATAGGAAAGACTGGCCATAAACAGGTTCACGGCCGTAAACCTGTTCACGGCCGTAAACACCTACTCAGCCGTAAACACAATTCAACAAGCTACAAAATACCTCTAACATGACCAAGACCCTACCAAGACATATACAGATAATTGCCTAGCCCAAACCACAAATCTATGACCTATCAATTCTAAATCAAAATTTTAATTTAGTTTTAATCATATGCAAATCGAATATAAAGATCATTATGATGAGATGATTTTTAAAGACGTTTATATAAAATAATTAAACATAATAATTTCTAGATAACAATAAATAAAATTGTTAATTTAGCGATCAACGTGTTCATTTTGTTAAATTTTTCAAGAAGATAATTATTTCTTCGGTTAACTTAAACAAATTTGATAATTTTGGTGATTAACTTTATAATCTGTTACTATTTGGTTATATATAATGTATGTCACACCCTCGGCCAACGGCGGAAAAGCTGAGATGTGAGACGTTAGAATGTTGGATCATAGATCTTCAATATACATTGAACAGTACAAAACAATATAAAACATAAATATTACTTCAATTATTGATAAAAATATTACATCGGGGTATTTTGGAAAGACTAGAGTTTCTAATACAAATTGTGCCTTAATAGATATACATAACTATAATGATAATAAGTCTTCGGTAGCTTTGTCGATTAACCGCTGGTTTCAGAGGTGCAATCTTCCATCTACGTGTTTCCTAGGAATACATGTGATTTTGAAAATGCCAACATAATATTGGTGAGTTCACAGGTTTTGTTTATAGTTTGAAAATATTTTTTGTTTGTATCCTTGTTAAGTTGTAAAAATATTTTGATTCTTTGAAAATAGTATTCTATTATTTATAAGTACTATGAATTCTAAAATTCTTATTCCTTCTAGGTATTATTTGTGTATTCATACTTTAAGAGTGTATTTTACGGAAAGAAGGGTATTCTTATCTATAGGGTAGGGTGACCGAGAATGAACTTCCATACTCCATATAGGTTATTGGATACCTAAATAGCAATATACTTATGACGTCATTAGATTCTTAATGGTTTTATAATAACTATTAATATATAATTATATTTAAAGTAGATATTCTTAGCAAGGACAAATTGGCAGAGTGGCGATATAGCCATTATAAAAGCTGAGAGACGGCCTACCACACTACTATTATACTTTTAAATCGATCGTTGAGACGGTATAATCTATTACCATTATCCGTTTTACGAGAGTATTAATTTGATATAATGGTATTCCTTTAGTCGGCTCTAGGTACTATGTTACCCTAGAGAAATGGTCTAGCATAATGATTATATATTATCTTATTCTTTAGATTTGCCCAGCTCTAGGTACTATGTTACCCTAGAGAAGCGGCTAGTATAACGATTAGATATAACACTATTTCTTTAGATTGGGGCAACACTAGGTATTATATTACCCAAAACAAATGGCCAGCATAACAACTAGATGTTATGTTATCCGAGAGATTTGGCCAGAATAACGACTAAGTACTAATTTATCCTAGGGATTTGGCCATGAAGGTACCTATATAATATCATAACAACATAAGCATAACAATAAAATAAACAATAAAGAAATAGATTACATACCAGTCACAACGCCTGTCGCTGCTCAGGCCTCCTCGGTAGTCAATTGAAATGCATGACTCTTCACCGCAGTAGCTTCCGCCTTGATTGGGTGGCCATCAGTGATCCTCATCGTGGCGCGGGCAGGCGCCGCCACTGTTCCTCCTCCTCTATCCAACCTCGAACAGTCGGCCTTTTTATGATCAGCCTGGTTGCAGTGGAAACAAATCAAGCCCTTCTTGGGGAAATCCGTGCTCATATGGCCCGGTTAGCCACAAGCATAACATGTCGAGCCCGCTGCCCGACAAGCTCCACTGTGCGGCTTACCGCACTTGGCACATCTGTCGCGGCCCTGCTAGGAGGATCGGAGGTCTTAGGCTTCTTAGCCTGAGCCACAGCCGCCTGAACCTGCTCCGGCTTCCGCTTCGTACGAAGCTCTAACTCAATTTCCCGTTCCCGGGCCTTCTCCACCATGTCATTCAGGGTCTTACACCCTGAAAAGCTTACAAACTCCCAGATATCATCCCTCAGCATGGAATGATACCTCGTCTTCTTCATCTCCTCATCCACAACGTACTGCGTGATCAATAGTGCCCTCTCCCGAAACTTGGCGGTGATCTCCGCCACAATCTCGGTAGTCAGTTGCAAATCCTGGAACTCTCTCGCCAAACGCTGTACCTGAATGGATGGCGCAAACTCCTGATCAAACCTCCTCACAAACTCCTCCAAAGACATCTCAACCACACCCGCTGATCCCACCTCACGGGTCACCACCTCCCACCAATCTCGTGTTCGGTCCCTCAACATACAAGATGTGAACCCCACCTTTGCCGCCTCGGGGTAAGAGCTCGTGCGATGGGCATTATCCATGTCTGTCACCCAACGTTGACTAGTGATGGGATCCCTGACCCCAAAGAACTCAGGCGATCCACACGCCTTAAACTCCCTGAATGAGGGAGCTCGGGCCCCAATCTGGCCTGTAGCAATCTCGACTCGGAAAGACCTGAGCCGCTCCTCCATGATCCCCATGATTCCCTCCTTGACGGTACCAAAAATCACCGGGGGAGTGTCAAGTATGCCACGAGTAACCTTGGTTCCGATAAGATCGTGCAACCTCTCATCAATGGTCTCTACACCAGAGCCTGAATGTAACGCCGTAAATTTTCAAACAGATTTTTCATTTTAAAACCGCATACTTTTCATAACAAATTGTATAAAATCTCGTTTATTCAAATTACATAGCACAACTCCATTAATAATCCAAGATCCTCAAAATATAACTCTTTCTCTGGTGTGTACAATCAACCCGGTGCCGTCCCGCGATCTCGAGAAAACCTGAAACACAAAACACATAACACGGTAAGCATAAAGCTTAGTGAGTTCCCCAAAATACCACATACAACACATACGCCACTCGAGGATACAGTACGACCCCCCGGTCGATATGTCTCAGCGGAACCCTTCAGTCCCGTAGCTCGTTGGACCCTCTGGTCCGGTCATAGCTCGTTGGACCCTTCGGTACGATCTGTATCGTTGGACCCTTCGGTCCGGTCTATATCGTTGGACCCTCCGGTCCGGTCTATATAACACATAGCATACATATATCACAATGCACATAATCTCATACATACACATAGCACACAAGACCCTACGGTCTACACATAGATACCACTCTAGGTAATGTATAGTGACAAGACTCACCTCGGATGAAGAACAATTCCTATAATCACTGCTGCTGCGCACCAGACTCTAACTCTGTTCCAAACCCACAATAATCTCAATTAGGAGCTAATTCCAACCTCTCACTTATTGGGTCTAAAGATAGACCACCTATCCGCCCATTAATGCCCTAAGTCCATTGGGCCCACCAAGGCCCAATAATAAATGGGCCCTCACACGTCCCAAATCCCAACCGAAAAGGCAAGTCCAAACCAAAGGCCCAAAGCACATACATACACTTCTCTAGTCCAAGACTCTATTACATGAGGTCCAAACTCCCGGCCCAACACTCAAGGCCCAACAAAATGCTTAGCCCAAAAACCCCCAGAAGGAGTTACGCGGGGCGTACCCCCCCTGGTACGCTCAGCGTACCCAAGCACTCACGTAAAGTTGATTTAAGTCCTTAATATAACACCCAGTATGATATATTAAGGCTAGGACCCAACAAACTATTTTATAACTTAGAAGAGGGATGCCGTAATCCAAGCTATAAAATATTTGAAGGTAGGTGAATGACGATTCACCAATTTCC
Source organism: Lactuca virosa (assembly GCF_052849685.1). Lineage (NCBI taxonomy): Eukaryota > Viridiplantae > Streptophyta > Magnoliopsida > Asterales > Asteraceae > Lactuca > Lactuca virosa. Next base: position 150,341,102 of record NC_136427.1, on the reverse strand, counting down.
ACCAAGATAAACGAAATGTATTATTAGGTTTTAATTGGTTTTGAAACTCCTAGATTCTTTTGAGATTCATTTAACTTTTCAATGGCATGTTTCAATCTCGAGTGTGCCCTTCAGGTTTTGTGACTGGGATGCCGAAGATCACAAAACAAGGTGTGAAGTAACCATGCAAATATACTTGGTACCCTTAATATTTACCCCTCAATCGATGTGCCGGTTAACCACACATGCTCCAACGATACTATGATAAACATTAAGTTACCATTTGCCTACCTTGTTAAGTCCAGGTTAGTGTGCCGGTTAACCACACACGCTCCACTAACAGCTTAAACAAAGTGCAAAGTGTAATTTCATGGATTAGCACCTTATTCACATTTTCCTAAGTAACTAAGATTGAGAATTTATAAGTGTTTAGTTACTTAGTATTTATCATTATACTTATAATGAAGGGAGAATTATAGTCCTTGTCCTACCTGTTCGGCTAACGACCCTCCACCGGTCAAGGAAGCGGTGAGTGAGAGTGGACACCCATTAAACTGCCATTTTATAGGCAATAACCTTATACCCCCCTTATAGACCAGCTTCGTGAATGAGGCCTACTAATGGTAAGACGACTTGCTCTTATACATATAATATATTAAACTTTTAATATTATAATTGTATAAGGGTGTATTTTAGACATGTAAAATACTTGGTGGTTTAATCTATTAATTAAACTAGACTAATAATTTAATTAAACTCAAACCATATATTTATGGATTAATAATACTCTTTTAATTAAACGCTTTAATTAACTATTAATAAAGTCCATAAGAGTTAATTTGAACTATTCAACAAAACATCATAATTCCAATTATTAAACTCAAAATTAAAACCATTTAGTTAATTGTTTAAGTTATGAACCCAAGAGTTTTAGAATTCAATTCTTTTTTTTCATAAAAAACTTTTCTCAAATTCCAAAACTTGAGGGCAAGTTTTGTAATTCTTGAAGACCTTTGGATTCCATAAATTATGGAATTAATGGTGTTTTATGATGAAACTTTCCATGTTCCATAACTTAAGAACAAGTTATGGAATTCTTTAAAACATTAACACCAAATTTTGTAACTCCATAAAACTTTGAATCAAATTTTTTTTTAAAAAAAACTTCCATATCCATAACTTATGGAAGTTTCAAAAACCCTTAAGATCACAACTTTAAAAAAAAAACTTTTGAGCACCAAAATTTTATGACAAAATATGTAACTCCTTAAAACATTTAGATCAAACTTTTAAAACTAATAAAATAATCATATCATTTTATCTTTTACTAAATTTGACCTCATTCAACTCATATAACAAATGATTCAAATTTTATAAATAATTCGTTTTTCATAAAACAAGTAATTATCTTAAAATTTGACAAACGTCATGTTTTTTTTTCCTTTTTTTTCCAACTTGAAAATAAAACATTTGCATCAATATAACAGAAAACAACCCATGGCTCTGATACCACTGTTGGGTTTTGAGCATTCTAACACTCCTATGGTGTACATGCAACCCTATAAACCTTGGATCTATGTTTTCTCTATTATACATGCAAATATTAACTATTCCAAGGTTTCATCCTAACTAGCATATTATGAAGCACCTATACTACAAAGTTCTAGTTAGATGACATACCTTTTGATGTAGCTTGATGTCTTCAAGCTTTAAGAGCTTAGCCCCAATAGTGTGGAAGCCTCAAATGGAATCACAAATCACCAAAACACCTTGGAAGAACTTGAGAGAATATGTATGCACACTAAAATCGGCCCACTCTTATTTTCACACATGTGTGCCAATTTTGTGAGCCAAGGACCCCTTTATATATTATGGAGGATTAGGGTTACATCCATGTAAACCCTAATACCCATGACCTTTCATTTACATAGGATCCATGGGTTAAAAGCTCCATAGACCATCCATGAAAGCTTAGCCCAACCTAAATGAACTTGGCCCATTCCATATATATAAGAGTCCATATTTAATTAGTTCTTTTTGATCACTTAATTAATTCTAAATTAATTCTTGATTAATACTAATTAAATAATATGATTCCATATTAATATATTAGAACTTATAATATATTAATATAAATCATAAATATATTATTCTCAAAAGATTATCCATATAAATTGTATCGGTGAAGTGCAACCCAAATGGACCATGTCGGGTCGGGTCAAGTACATACCAAATATAGTTATGGACTTAGACATTAATCCAACAGTACCCCCCTGGTACGCTCAGCGTACCCAAACACTCAAGGAACTGATCGGGGACCTCAACCCAGTACGCGGGGCGTACCATCAGGCTTGCTTAATCCATTTTCTGGGTCTTAACCCGTTAAGACCTTAGCTCAACTCTTGGATCTGGACTTCCTAACATCTCTTACTCCATAAAGTTAACAACTTTAAGCCTTTGTATGGCTGATAAGGCCACAACACATGAAAACTCTTGCTTTCTTAACCCAAAGTGCTCATAACTCATGCATGGGTAGATTCACACGATCAAGGCCTTATTTTTATGGTTCTCCACCACAAGAAACACTTAAAAGGACATGTTATTAAGCTCTGGAGTGCATCAACTCATAAAGCCTCAAGCTTGGGACCAAAAACCCTAAAATTGGTCCAAGAAGCACACAACCATAACAACAAGGAAAGTTCTGAGCTTTTTACCTCCAAGTGAAGCTTCTCCCTCTGTAGAACTCAGATCCAAGCTTGCACTCCAACTTCTAGCCTTCACAAGAATCTCCTCTTCTTCTTTACTAACACACAAAGGCACTTTAGCTCCAAAAACACTCACACAAGCTTAGAACGAAGGTTGGCTCTCTTTTAGGGTTTCACTCACTCAAATGGTGGCTGAGGATAAGGCCATAACCTTCTTTATATAGGGCTCAAGTCTAAATTAGGGTTTTGCATCTGGGCCGGTTACGCCCAACGTAACTTTAGTACGCCCATCGTACTTCATGGAGTCCGCGTTTATTAAAAGCGAATGAGTACGCGCAGCGTACTCTTCAGTACGTCCAGCGTACTCCATTGCAACATTTCCATAAAGGGGCTTCTCTTGACAATTTGGAGAAGAGGAAGGGTTAAACAGATATACCCAAATTCCCGGATGTTACAATTCTCCCTCACTTGAATTAGATTTCGCCCTTGAAATCGCTCCTTACCATACATAGATCGAACCCAACTACCCGAGATGCACTAGCGAAGGTCCTTAAACCATACAACAATCGCTTCCACAGATACTCGATCCCACCAGGGTCTCCTGACCCAAAAGGGCAGACCCAACTGTTGTTGCGGTACTCAATCTGAATCTTCAGAGCTTGAAAACTCTTGCGGTCTATCTCCTGGCCAGATCACACTCGAATCATCATCCTGTTAACCGCCCGCCGACTAACAGACTCTAAGAACACTCTACCAACCCTGATTCCCTGATCAAACCCGATCTCAACTCAAAAGGACAGAAAGATCATAATCTCCCCCCTTTCTCCAGGACCTACTGCAAGCACCAACATCAGGATTCATCAGAGGGGATGAACCCAAAACTCTAATCTTGGACACCAGAAATTGATCATGCTCGCCTGGGAATATTCTCTTACTTTAATAACCCAATAGATGAACCTCATGCTCACCCATCCCATAACCAAAAAGGTTTCACCGATTCCCATCTTATAATAACTGTCTCGACTCTTAGTGACGCACAAGTCACGCAGTTCGCTTCCCTCAAGCGAACACTACACTCTATTGAAGATCGGATCACCCCTGAACTCTGTAGATTACTGCTCAATAGTTTCGTGCATCCCGCTGCACCTCCCGAACCAAGGCCCTGACCTACTCGGGTCTAAGAAATCAGATGACGAACAATACCCCTCATATGGAATCCCACCTCCGATTCCAGAATCTCATCTCACCTATCCAACACACCACCAGGACTCAACTCAACTCGAGAGTTTGGTCCGACCCGTAGTTGTAACCACTCGTCCCCAAGACCCACTCAACTCATGACTCGTGACCCACAACCCATGCGTACTTCACTTATCCAATCCCTTCGGATTGCGATGTCCACACCTTACTCAAAATATAATGATTCCCGATCATTGAGGAGACCCCGGTCTCGCCCCTGGTCCGACCACCAGGCTCCCAAAAACTCATAGATTAGGGCTACTCATGCCTAAAACTCTTCTGTGTCATGCTCTGATCAAGAATGCTTCATCATAACAACCTCTCGCTAACTAGTGCGTACTACGGTTCCCCATAGCATCACAACAACCTCCTACTGACTAGTGAGTCCTACGGCTCCCCGTAGCATCACAACACCCCCTCTCTGACTAGTGAGTACTACGGCTCCCCGTTGCATCACAACACCCTCTTCTGACTAGTGAGTACTACGACTCCCCGTAGCATCACAACACCCTCTCTCTGACTAGTGAGTACTACGACTCCCCGTAGCATCACAACACCCTCCTCTGACTAGTGAGTACTACGGCTCCCCGTAGCATCACAATACCCTCTCTCTGACTAGTGAGTACTACGGCTCCCCGTAGTATCACAACACCCTCTTCTGACTAGTGAGTACTACGGCTCCCCGTAGCATCACAACACCCTCTTCTGACTAGTGAGTACTACGGCTCCCCGTAGCATCACAACACCCTCTTCTGACTAGTGAGTACTACGGCTCCCCGTAGCATCACAACACCCTCTCTCTGACTAGTGAGTACTACGGCTCCCCGTAGCATCACAACACCCTCCTCTGACTAGTGAGTACTACGGCTCCCCGTAGCATCACAACACCCTTTTGCACTAACTTATTGAACTGCAGCTCTTCGCAGTCCCACCCCACTAACTCTTACCACTTCACAATCTCATCCTCAGGTTGACATCACACTGCGATCATTAACTCATGCTTTGCGGCCCAACATAGATAGGTACACACACACCCATCCAGGCTAAGAATCACTACTTCGGACGACCACCGTCGTGACAAAAACCTCTTTTTCTCGCTGCAATTCACACTCTCAAATAAATCCATTTGATGTCAATTAGCTGAAGGGCCCCCACCGAAACCATAGACACCCGATGCACCACTTGTCATCTCAAACGCAAACTCAAAATAATCCGAGATTTAGGACATTAAACTCGGATACCCCGGAATATTCCATCTCCCAAATTAAACACGGAGAAATTGCCGACGACTCAGAACACGAAGATGACAATCCGAGACTTCCTCCTCTATTGCTCAAAACTCATGCAAGAATACTCATAACAACCCTGAAGTTGATTGCTCAATCAACTTCTTTCCTTCCCATACTGCATATAATAGCCCATACTCTGAACCAGAAACTCTCAACCGCCGAACTAACCTCACAAGCCAACCACCTCGAATTCACCTTTTTAAACTTGAAGGATTCCTAACCACCACAAGGTCTCCGACCAATGGCCACTTGCCATGGAGACACTCATTCTTTCTCAAACACGTACCACATGCACTATCTCACTCTGCACCTCCCCTTGACCACCAATAACTCTGGTCTCAGGAATCCACACCGCAGGCCTCTCTATCCAGTTCTCTAACCACCTTTGAACAAATCTCTAATCTCCTCAAAAGTACCCGGTTCTCCCCCATTCAGGGTTCGAACCATCACCAATTGGTTCGCCAACAATCTAACCCACAGACTGTTTTTACTAACAACATCGCACCTACTCTTGGAAGGTGATACGCAATGCTCGATGATCTCCCCGATGGAGGTCAAGCAATTCCAAATACCCCGAATCTCCGATGAAATCCTCAGAAACTTCTCATCATGACAATAAGAGCCACCGCCCCAATATCCTCTTCTTGATCATCTGCCGCTGCAGCTAATACATGCCCTACTATGCTCAATAGGCTGTATCCTTGTCCTTAACCATCTCAGTCCCCGATGACAACCTGCTCATGCTCTAACATTACCTCTCGGCAGACCTACTGCCCAAATACTCTGATGAAAGATCGTAACCAAAGCTACCCCACAGGGCTCACCCCCAACCATGGAAACCGGAAATCTCAATACCTCTCCTGTTTCCCATAGGAACAGAAATAACACCGCTCAAGTCACAGAAAATGACATCTCCACTATCGGCTGATTGCTCAACTCATGCCATAATCCTCCATAACCGCCATCTCTACTCATTCCTGAGTCTTGCGACTCCAATTGGCATGTCACCAACAATCCCTCGGAGCTAACTCGATTTCCCCTTTTAAGGTATGCTCCATTAAAACTCGTTCATCATGGCCCTCTGGCCCCATATTCTTTCATATCTGATCTCGGTCTAGCCAATCACCACGGAATAACTGGTAGAACCAATAACACTAACTGCCACGGGTCATGGTATTCGAACCATGCGGCCACCTCTCGATCTGCTACAAATCATGGTACTCGAACCATGAAATCACCTCTCGATCTGCTACCAATCATGGTACTCGAACCATGCCATCACCTCTGGATCTGCTACCAATCATGGTACTCGAACCATGACATCACCTCTCGATCTGCTACCAATCATGGTACTCGAACCATGCCATCACCTCTCGATCTGCTACCAATCATGGTACTCGAACCATGACATCACCTCTCGATCTGCTACCAATCATGGTACTCGAACCATGCCATCACCTCTCGATCTGCTACCAATCATGGTACTCGAACCATGACATCACCTCTCGATCTGCTACCAATCATGGTACTCGAACCATGACATCACCTCTCGATCTGCTACTTAGAACGTCTGGAATACTCCCTGCATCGAGTATGGGTCCTCTGCTTTCAGTAGTACGGGCCCATACTACCTGCCACATCTACCCATACTCTTTACACGGACCATTCCCGATTCCCTAAGTAGCTGCTCAACATTCTCAATCACCAATCCCAACATGCGTGCTCGCTCCCCAGCGAAATGCTCTACTCTGTCCGCGTACTCATCTGACTAAGGTCACTTCCTAGGCTCTTCCTAGGTTCTCACACTTCTCCGCCATCAGCTGCTGAGAAACTCCTTATGATGCCAGTCATCTACCTCCTGAATATCGTCACATTCACTTGGTAGCCGACTCCCATCATCGGGAATTCCACAAAGCACGAAGCAAGCAGCATTCGGGCATCGAAATAACACGTAAAACCCGCTCTAGGTGATAACTCCACTTGCTCTACTCATACTCAAAAGACATCACCGAACTCTGAAACTCTACCCCCGCGGGTATCTAGCTACTCTCTCGGTAGGCTCCACAAATGCTCATCTAGGTATCTTTCCTAGATTACTCCTCTACTCAATCCCTCTCCACAAGGATTCCCGCTGGATACTCTTACTCAGCACATACTCGAAAACGCATCACAGATAACAGCAACTCCTAGGCTAAGGCATCACAAATCAGGCCACTCTAGTCCTAAAATATGAAATACCTAGCCTATCTCTAGCATGCATAATATCTCATAATATCTCATAAACACATAAGGTAAGGGTATTTTGGGAAATCACCGTTCGGGCTCTGGCTGATTGTACACACTGCTCTTTCTTGTTTTCTCTTAGGAACTCTTGCTCGTTTTAGAAAAAATCATTTATTTTGAAAATTTTCCTCAATTCCTCAGTTTGAGTCCAGATATACCTGAAGGTGCATCCGAATCCCTCAAACCAAGGCTCTGATACCAACTTGTAACGCCGTAAATTTTCAAACAGATTTTTCATTTTAAAACCGCATACTTTTCATAACAAATTGTATAAAATCTCGTTTATTCAAATTACAGAGCACAACTCCATTAATAATCCAGGATCCTCAAAATATAACTCTTTCTCTGGTGTGTACAATCAAGCCGGTGCCGTCCCGCGATCTCGAGAAAACCTGAAACACAAAACACATAACACGGTAAGCACAAAGCTTAGTGAGTTCCCCAAAATACCACATACAACACATACGCCACTCGAGGCTACAGTACGACCCCCCGGTCGATGTGTCTCAGCGGAACCCTCCAGTCCCGTAGCTCGTTGGACCCTCTGGTCCTGTCATAGCTCGTTGGACCCTTGTGTCCGATCTGTATCGTTGGACCCTTCGGTCCGATCAATATCGTTGGACCCTCCGGTCCGGTCTATACAACACATAGCATACATATATCACAATGCACATAATCTCATACATACACATAGCACACAACACCCTCCGGTCTACACATAGATACCACTCTAGGTAATGTATAGTGAGAAGGCTCACCTCGGATGAAGAACAGCTCCTATAATCACTGCTGCTCCGCACCGGACTCTAACTCTGTACCAAACCCATAATAATCTCAATTAGGAGCTAATTACAACCTCTCACTTATTGGGTCTAAAGATAGACCACCTATCCGCCCATTAATGCCCTAGGTCCATTGGGCCCACCAAGGCCCAATAATAAATGGGCCCTCACACGGCCCAAATCCCAACCAAAAAGGCAAGTCCAAACCAAAGGCCCAAAGCACATACATACACTTCTCTAGTCCAAGACTCTATTACATGAGGTCCAAACTCCCGGCCCAACACTCAAGGCCCAACAAAATGCTTAGCCCAAAAACCCCCAGAAGGAGTTACGCGGGGCGTACCCCCCTGGTACGCTCAGCGTACCCAAGCACTCAAGGAACTGATCGGGGACCTCAACCCAGTACGCGGGGCGTACTGGAATTACGCGGCGCGTACCATCAGGCTTGCTTAATCCATTTTCTGGGTCTTAACCCGTTAAGACCTTAGCTCAACTCTTGGATCTGGACTTCCTAACATCTCTTACTCCATAAAGTTAACAACTTTAAGCCTTTGCATGGCTGATAAGGCCACAACACATGAAAACTCTTGCTTTCTTAACCCAAAGTGCTCATAACTCATGCATGGGTAGATTCACACGATCAAGGCCTTATTTTTATGGTTCTCCACCACAAGAAACACTTAAAAGGACATGTTATTAAGCTCTGGAGTGCATCAACTCATAAAGCCTCAAGCTTGGGACCAAAAACCCTAAAATTGGTCCAAGAAGCACACAACCATAACAACAAGGAAAGTTCTGAGCTTTTTACCTCCAAGTGAAGCTTCTCCCTCTGTAGAACTCAGATCCAAGCTTGCACTCCAACTTCTAGCCTTCACAAGAATCTCCTCTTCTTCTTTACTAACACACAAAGGCACTTTAGCTCCAAAAACACTCACACAAGCTTAGAACGAAGGTTGGCTCTCTTTTAGGGTTTCACTCACTCAAATGGTGGCTGAGGATAAGGCCATAACCTTCTTTATATAGGGCTCAAGTCTAAATTAGGGTTTTGCATCTGGGCCGGTTACGCCCAACGTAACTTTAGTACGCCCAGCGTACTTCATGGAGTCTGCGTTTATTAAAAGCGAATGAGTACGCACAGCATACTCTTCAGTACGCCCAGCGTACTCCATTGCAACATTTCCATAAAGGGGCTTCTCTTGACAATTTGGAGAAGAGGAAGGGTTAAACAGATATACCCCAATTCCCGGATGTTACAATTCTCCCCCACTTGAATTAGATTTCGCCCTCGAAATCGCTCCTTACCATACATAGATCGAACCCAACTACCCGAGATGCACTAGCGAAGGTCCTTAAACCATACAACAATCGCTTCCACAGATACTCGATCCCACTAGGGTCTCCTGACCCAAAAGGGCAGACCCAACTGTCGCTGCGGTACTCAATCTGAATCTTCAGAGCTTGAAAACTCTTGCGGTCTATCTCCTGGCCAGATCACACTCGAATCATCATCCTGTTAACCGCCCGCCGACTAACAGACTCTAAGAACACTCTACCAACCCTGATTCCCTGATCAAACCCGATCTCAACTCAAAAGGACAGAAAGATCATAATCTCCCCCCTTTTTCCAGGACCTACTGCAAGCACCAACATCAGGATTCATCAGAGGGGATGAACCCAAAACTCTAATCTTGGACACCAGAAATTGATCATGCTCGCCTGGGAATATTCTCTTACTTTAATAACCCAATAGATGAACCTCATGCTCACCCATCCCATAACCAAAAAGGTTTCACCGATTCCCATCTTATAATAACTGTCTCGACTCTTAGTGACGCACAAGTCACGCAGTTCGCTGGGAATGCCATGGGCTACATATAAGTTGGGAATATTCTCTTACTTTAATAACCCAATAGATGAACCTCATGCTTACCCATCCCATAACCCAATAGATGAACCTCATGCTCACCCATCCCAAAACACAAAACATATAATCACATAATGACATGCACACATACATATAAGTTGCCATGGAACTGCACTGGGAATGCCATGGGCTACACTCCATGGTCTTGTATCCCCGAGGTATGGACTCCTCCCATGGTTTTACCAAGTGCCATGGGCTCCTCCCATGGTCTTTACATAAATCACATATAGTTCAAATAGCAAACCATTACCTACTTCATAACTAAACAATCCATATCAATCAATGGGCCGACCTTGGTGCCTTCGACCCATGAGTGTAGTGAGAAGACTCACCTCACTCTGCTGAACACAAAAGCTGCTCGTATAACAGTCCGAAATCATACACTGAACAATGATACAATTAACCCTAAATTAGGATTATAGCACAACCTAATCAAAGAGTCTAAACACTTAAGCCTAAGCCCTTCCATAATGGCCCAAAAGTCCTCCCTTTGCTAATGGGCCTAAGATCCAAGATAAAGTTATTAATGGGCCACATGGCCCAATAAGGCCCAACCAAAACAACTATGACCCAAAACAGAATAATTGGACCACTAACCCAAAATGAGACCAGTCCCAAAACTAAATAAGGCCCAAAGGGCTTACAAGCCCACACGAAGCCCAAATCCAACTGGGGTGCGTACGCCTATCGTACCACTCCAGTACGCTTAGCGTATTGAGCCCTTGGATGTACGCACAACGTACACAACATTACGCCCATCGTACAAGCAAATTAAGCACCACAACCATTAAGTGCTTAATACTTGGGATTTCAACGTCCAATTTCATATCTAAGCTCATTAAGACGTCCTAAGGCATAAAGTTGGCAACTTCATGCCCTTGCATGCTATAAGGGACTCTAAAACTTCATTCTTCACATTAAGACTTCATATAAGTGTTGGATTAGTGTCTAAGTCCATAACTATAATTGGTATATACTTGACCCGACCCGGCATGGTTCATTTGGGTTGCATGCCATCAGAACATTTGGATAGACCTTTTAATGAGAAGAAGATATTTGTGACATATTAATATATTATAAGTTCTAATATATTAATATGAAATCATATTATTTAATTAGTATTGATCTATAATTAATTTGGAATTAATTTAGTGATCTAAAGAGACTAATTAAATATATGGGGATTGATTGTGTAAATCATAGATTCTTATATATGTGGGCTCATGATCTATGATTCCTTATGTTGGGTTTAACCCATGTGGTGGCCCATAGATACTCCATGGAGGTTAAAACCCATGGAGCATAAGGAATGGGTTGAGTCATGGGTTACATGGTGTAACCCTAATGTGCACACTATATAAAGACCCCATTGTTGGTGAAATCGGCACTAGTGTATACACAAGAGGGCAAGCCAATTTCTATGAACTCATATCTTCTCTCATGGTTATTCCAAATGTTCATGGTGTTGTGTGAACCATTTGAGGTGTCACATTTAGGGCACTAGGCTCTTGAGCTCCATGGAATCAAACACCAACAAAGAGGTATGTAATTCTACTAGTCTTATATTACTTGTACTTCATAATATGCTAGTTAGGATAATACCTTGGAAAATTGATATTTGCATGTATAATAGAGAAAACATAGATCAAAGGTATTTAGGGTTGCATGTACACCATAGGAGTGTTAGAATGCTCAAAACCCAACAGTGGTATCGGAGCCTAGGTTTGTTTTCTTGATACTTGATGCAATTTGCAAGAAAAAATCGTTTTTTTGGAATCCGCCAGTTTACCACGAGGTGGTAAATTTTACCACGTGGTGGTCACTGTTCAGTAAAAAATTTTCTTTAGTTTTGGCCTGTTTTGGATTAGAATCATTACCACAAAGTGTTTTTGTTCTTAAAACTTGATTTTGATGTTATGGTAATGTTTATTCTCATCCAAATAAAAGGTTATTATCAAAATTTCAAGTTTTATATGGTTTATTTATGATTTTTGAAATTGTTGATATGCATGTTCATGCTTGTGAGTTTTGTTAGATCATAGGAATTATGTGCAAATTGTTTTGTTAGTATAATTCTTGAACTTAATGAAATTGTATGGACTCCATAACTTGTCCTCAAGTTATGGATTACCAAGAGTTTTATGTTTCCTTGATTTATGAGTTAGTTTAGATTAATAAAAAGAAATTGTGTTTTAGTGGTTTTCAATCCATATTAATCTAAAAGAAGTTCATAAAATGTGTTTTTTTTATAACTTGTCCTCAAGTTACATAAAAGGTCACATTTATGGATCTTAAAGCTCATAAAAGTTCCATAGGTTACACAAAATGAAGAGTCTTTTTCATTAAATTGTTTTTATGACTCCATAACTTGTCCTCAAGTTATGGATGTTTAAGAGTCACTTATTTAAAAGTGTTATTAAAGAATAAGAGGTTACATAAAAGTGAAGAGTCTTCATTTTAATGAACCATTAAACTCATAAGTTATGAAATGAAAAGTCTTGAATAGTTTCAAAACTTGCCCTCAAGTTTTGGAATTTTTAAAGTTACTCCTCATGTATACTTTAATTCCAAAATTGAACCTTATAATTTTAAAAGTTTAAAATTCAACACTTATACTATTATTATAATTTAAATTATATAGATATGTATAAGATAAAGTCAGTCTTACCGTTAGTAGGCCTCATTCACGAAGCCGATCTATAAGGGGGGTATAAGGTTACTGCCTATAAAATGGCAGTTTAATGGGTGTCCACTCTCACCCACCGCTTCCTTGACTGGTGGAGGGTCGTTAGTCGAACGGGTAGGAAATGACTATAATTCTCCCTTCATTAAAAGTAAATGATAAATACTAAGTAACTAAACACTTATTAATTCCCAATCTTAGTTACTTAGGAAAATGTGAAATAGGTGCTAACCCATGAAATTACACTTTGTACCTTACCAAGTCGTTAGTGGAGCGTGTGTGGTTAACCGACACACTAATAAGGACTAGTAAGAGTGGCAAAGGGTAACTTGACTTTATTATAGATCGGTGGAGCGTGTGTGGTTAACCGGCACATCGATTAGGTGATAAAGTTAAGGGTACCAAGTCAATTTGCATGGTTATTCACACCTTGTTTGTGATCCTCGGCATCCCAGTCACAAACTTGAGAGGGCACAATCGAGATTCAAACATGCCATTGAAAGTTCAATGTATCTCAAAAGATCTAGGAGTTTCAAATCCAATTAAAACTTAATTATATTTCGTTTTTCATGGTGGAAATTGGTAAATCGTCATTTACCTACCTTCAACTATTTTATAACTTGGATTACGGCATCCCTCTTCCAGCTATAAATAGGTTGTTGGTGTTGGATTAGTGTCTAAGTCCATAACTATTTTGGTATGTACTTGACCCGATGGTGCATGGTCCTTTTGGGTTGCCTTCACCAAAGCAACTTGATAGGATGAATTATGGAGAGAAAAGATTAATTATGATTTATTAATATATTATGAGAATAATATATTAAAGGAGAAATCATATTGTTTAATTAATATTAGTCAAGAATTAATTGATAATTAATTTTGTGGCTAAAAGAGATTAATTAAACTTAAGGGACTGGAACTGTAATTATAAGATAATTGCATTTGGGCTATGGATCACCTTGGAATAATAGGTTGGACGAATTCTATGGGGAAACCCATTAGAAATCGCCCAAGGGATATTCTAAAAGGGTCTATGGGCTGCTTAGGGCTTAAGCAGTCAGATTAGGGTTTCCTAGTTGAAAACCCTAATAGCCTACATGTATATATGGTACCCTTAAGCCCCAAAAACGTGGCTAAGAGTTCCACTAGGGTTTCCACACGTTTTGGGCAGCCTCCTCTTTCCTTATTCTTCATCCTCTTGCTCTTGGTGTTTGTGAGCCATTAGAGGAGTGACACTTGTGACTCTAAGCTTTCTAAAGCCATTACAAGGAGGATTTGAGATTGTTATTGCTACATAACAATTAAGGTATGATCTAAACCCTAATTCATATGTTAATATTGATTATCACATGCTAGATCTAGGGTTTATAGTCTTGGATGAATGCATGTACAATAGAGAAACCTAGATCCAAGCATTAGGGTTTGCATGAGCACTAAGGATGTTCTTATGGCCTAAACCCATCAGTGGTATCAGAGCCTTGATTGGTTTCTATTGTATTGATGCCTTGGTTATTTGTTCAAGCTTCAAAATCGATTTTTTGGCTCCCTGACTGATGAACTCGGCGAGTTCCAATGTGGACTCGGCGAGTTGCTCCAACTCGGCGGGTCCATAGAGGAACTCGGCGAGTTCGAGCGTCAGTAAGAGCAGATTTCGGGATTTCTTGCTATTTTGCTTGAGGATACTTGCCTTAATTGTTTTGGGTCTTTAATATTCGAATTTTATCTTATATTTGAGAATATCCTTGATTAAACAAAAGATAATTACCAATTGATTAGATAATAACTTCCTTATATGATTAAAGATTAATTATTTGTATTAATTGGGTAACTTATCTTGCAAGAAATTGAAATTAGGTCAAATTTAGATAATCATTAAATTAATTGTTTAATTTAAATTATTTGCTATTTGATCCTTGTGTTTTTGAAATGTTTCAAATACTTGCCCTCAAGTTTTGGAATTTAAATTTTGATTAAAAGGTTTGATTTGAAATATTTAAATTCTAAACCCTAATGTTTTGAAATGTTTCAAAACTTGCCCTCAAGTTTTGGAATTTAAAAGTTGATTAAAAGTTTAATTTAGAAATGTTAGATTCTAAAACCCTAGTATTGTTTTTGAAAAGTTCAAATCACACCCTTATGGTTTTATTAAATTAATTAAGTGTATAATTAAAAGAGAGTTAATAAATCCATAGTGATATGGTTTACATTTAATTAAATTAAAAGTATGTTTTATTAAATTAGACCACCTAGTATTTTAAAAGTGTAAAATACACCCTATACTATATATAACATTAAAAGTCTAGTATTATATATATGTATGAGTAAACAGTCAGTCTTACCGTTAGTAGGCCTCATTCACGAAGCTAGTCTATAAGGGGTGTTTAAGGAAATTGCCTATAAAATGGCGATTGAATGGGTATCCACTCTTACCCACCGCACTCTTGACTAGTGGAGGGTCGTTAGCCGAACGGGTAGGATAGGGCAAACCCTTTCCATTAAAAGTATAATGAAGTATTAAGTAACTAAATGTCTTATACAAAATTCCCAATCTTAGTTACTTTAGACAAAAGTGAATTGATGCAATTCCATGAAATTACACTTTGTGCCCTTGCGAAGACATTAGTGGAGCGTGTGTGGCTAACCGGCACACTAAATGGTACTAAGCAAAGGTAGCAACGGGTGACTCATTGTTTGTCATAGTTCGGTGGAGCGTGTGTGGTTAACCGGCACATCGAATAGGTGACTGTAACATTGGGGGCACCATGTAAGTTTGCATGGTTATTCACACCCTGTCTTGTGATCCTCGGCATCCCAGTCACAAATCGAGGGGCATATCGAGATTTAAACATGCCATTGAAATGTTCAATGAATCTCAAAAGATCTAGGAATTTTCAATAGATTTAAAACTTAAATTTCTTTTTCGTTTTTCATGGTGGAAATTAGTGAATCGTCATTCACTTACCTTCAAATGTTCTGCAATTTGGGTTACGGCATCCCTCTCCCAAGTTGTAGAGTATTGTGTTGGGTCCTAGCCTTAATATCTCATTTAGGTGATTTATTAAGGACTCAATCAATCAACTAACTTGAATTTTTCTCCCGTTTTGTAGATGTCAAAGTATGACAACTATGGTCTTCCCAAATCCCGTGGAACAAGCTTTTCACATGAAGATGATATTCCACGATTCGATAGAGGAACACGAGATCATGCTTCACTTCCTCCACCTCCTCCTATTGTTCTCTCTAACCCACAAGTTCAAAAGGTTGAAAAGTTCAAACTCACTCAAGCCCTTTTGGCAAGTAAACATGAAGAAGGAAAGTCAGTGTGTGCACACGTCCTAGAGATGAAGTCGCACATCGATAAGTTAAGAATTTTGGGGTCTGTTGTCTGTGAGGAGCTGGCTGTTGACTGGGTTCTTCAGTCACTTCCTGACTCATATAGTGAGTTCGTAAGAGAGTACTATATGATGAACCACGACGTAACCCTCATCGATCTCACCTATATGCTTATTGCTGCTGAATCAGCAATGATTTGGCGCACTGGAAAAGCAAAGTTGATTGGTGGATCTGCCTTCCAGACCTTTATGGATATAGACAATGGCAACGAAAGGCATGCCATGATCGAAAAGTTTGATCATAAGAGAAAGGCAAAGTCAGAAGTAGTTTTGTGTGTTGTTCCAAAAGAGTCAATTTGCTTTTATTGCCAAGAGAAGGGGCATTGGAGACGAAGCTGCCCTATTTACCTAAGAGATCTAAGAGATGGGAGAGTCAAAACGTATGACTCTACTTTAGGTAAAATCCATTAACTAACTCTTTTAAGTTCCTATTCTAGATTCTTAATACATAATGTGATAAGATTACATTTCGATGTCTTGTAGGATCGAAGAAAAGAGAGGAATCTTAAGGGAAGAAGTGAGCGGAATCTAATCGTGAAGAAATGGATTTCGATCGCATTACTTGAAGATTAGAATCTTAAGCTACTACTTGGAGTTAGAATAGACTGCTTAGGAATATTTAACAACATAGTTTTTCAGTTGAATTGCATTGTAAGGACAAATTTTTCCGCAATAATATAAATTTTGATTTTATATTATTTATTTATCCTTGCAATGGCGTGTATGAAAAATTGATGTAAGTTTCTATTATTAGCAATAATGGATTTGATTCTTAATTATGTTATTTGTGGAAAGGTCAAGAATTTACCAAATAGGGAAAGTTTCTTATCGCCCAAGTTTCAATTGGACAGAAACTTGGAATCATACAACTTGGTTGCATGATGAATGAGAAATTTCATATTTGGAAATTAGACTAATTCATTGACAAAGTGTCAAGTGAAGGACTAGGAGATCGAGTACACAAGGTTGTGTGTTGATCAAGTCCACCACAAGAGTAACAAAGATATTCGTCATGATTTACTAAGGTTAAGTAAATATGATTATACTTATGAGATTAAGTGTAATTCTCAATTGATTGAAAGAGTTTCAATAAATAGCAGAACGAATAAGAAGAATCAAGTAGGCATAAAGATAAAAGTTTCTCTATTCTAAGAAGAAGGGAGAGTACCTTTTTATTATGTTTTATGATAGGTCTTAATGATTAAGAACCATATCTCAATTGATCCTCTAAGTGAGTCTTAGTGCAATTGTATGTCTGAGAAGAGGAATCAAGAAGTGAAGAAATGGTTAAATCAAGAAGTCAATCATACTTCGTTCCAAAACCAAGTCTTAGAGTTAAGATTGTGAATTGAGTGACAAGTCTTAAGAAGGTTTATAACATTCATCAAATGTGAAATTTGAAAAGGTTTTCTTATTCTTGCACAATTGGAAAGTTGTGATGTCTTGGATAAGACAAAGACCAACTAGGGCCAATTTAGTGAAGTGTTTTGTCTTGATAAAAACTACACTAACTCTTGAATATTTGTTTGTCGAGAAATGTTTATTGACAAAAGAATCTTATATGTCAAGGAGTCAGTGGGAGTCTTAATGGTCTTGAAAAGTTTCAAGAACTAATCGAGAATAAACCTTATCGATCATCACTAGCACACGACTTGAGGTTTACAACCTATCGTGTTGACATTATTTTGTTTCTGTGCCATTCCAATTAAGTTAATTATGCATGTGAGTTCTATGAGTTCTCATTTGAACGCATAAAAGGCAAGCACCTTGATCAATGAAAAGTACGTTGATATGAAAGGGTGAGCTGCTTAACTACTTGGAAGACATGGTGGGCACTCGTGTTACCATAAGGCAAGAAATCAAGATTGAGAAAGTTCAGTCCATATGAGTTTGGATTTGTCGCAAACTTTGGTTTTGACAAATTCGCATGGATAGGAACACATACACCATTAAAATCTAAGTGTCATAAGATTCCCTCCTTCATGAAAATGACTGTGAGGAAATGCTTTCACTAAGAGAGATTTTAAGAAGATAGTGATTGTGAAATTGTATTCTCGAATTCTATTATGGTTACGGCATCCCTTTCCATAATTCGATTGTGAGATTTGGCAATTAGTCTGGATTGTTTAGACACACATATGAGCTATCTAAGGCAAAGGTGTATAAGTTTAAGTAGCTTAGATAAAGGATTATCAAAGCATTAGGTATTAGAAATATGAACTTCAGAAATTCAATAAGTATTGTTTTCTGGAAGTTCAGTTGTTTTCTAAAACATGTCAAAGCTAGTGGGAGCATAAGTGTTATGCTTATATGATAATAATCATCATGATAGTGGGAGCATAAATGTTGTGCTTGTATGATTATTAAGGCAAGTATTGCAAGTTAGCAATATTAATTATAGAAAACAAGAGTCATACTTTGCAAAGTCGTAAGGGTTGAATAGTTGTTTTGCTATAATTAAGGGAGAGAATATTGTACTTCGTTTCAAAATCTAAAGCTTAGATTGAGAAATTTTAATAAATTTAGTCAAAGGATACATAGTGTGTTCTTAAATTTCGATTATGATTACGGCATCCCTCTTCATAGTTCGAATTGTAAGAACGAGACACATAAAATATTATGGCAGAAGATGGATAAAGCATCATATCTTTATGTAAGACATTATGCATCGTGTTCCATACGCTTCGGGTATAGGATCGATTGCAAGTGCTATAATATTTGACCATTCTAAAATTTTCAAAATGTCTAGCGCATTTAGAGGGAAAAAGGACTAGAATCGGTTTTGACTAAAATAATTAAACAACTATCAAAGGACGATCTAAAGCTCGATGAGGATTGGTCGCTTGTGAGTAGTTGGAAGTATGGTATTGGATGACATTATTATGAATAGATAAGATTCTATTAAGAATGAATTGTCATATGCCAAATATGGAAATGTTTCCATATTGGGAATTAGATATTAAGAATCTATGTCTAGATTAGAAACTTTTATGCAAGAAGGATGTTCAAAGGAATGTACTTTGAGTGAGAGACATCATATCTATAGAATTGTTTCTGATAGAGATTGGCCGAGTCTTGATGATTTTGAGCTGTGACTTTACGAAAGAATCATTGCATAAAATGTTAGAATCTAGCATAAGTAACAAGAATTTGATATTCTTATACTTGTGATAAGGATTGGGAGTTGTGAAATGAATATGATTGGAAATGTGTTCATTTGATCTATTTCACAAAGAAAGGACCATAGGTAAACATTGTGTGCATGCTGAGAGCATGGGACAAGTGTAGTAATAATTCAAGTAAGAAGTTGATTACCCGAAATAACAAATAATGAGTAATCAATATGGTGATTAAATAAAATGTTTTATTTATACCCAGAGTTTGGGGCCATATGGGATTAGTATTATTCTTGTGTTTCACTTTGCATGTTTTGACTTCCTGAATAATTAAATTATTTCAGAATAATCAAATTATTCGAATGGTCCACAGTCGTTCATATGTTGGAAGTAGGTATGAATGAAGACTGTCATGAATTGGTTTGTAGATTGTCTAAAGTGTATTAGACATAAGCAAATGTTTGCTGCAACGTTCATGAGTGCTTATGAATATGATTTGAGCATTGGATTAAACCCACGCTCACTTGGATCACTTCATGGATTTTATCACGAGTGACTGGTGAGACGATAATATCTTATATTCTTGAAACCGAGATGTGTGAGTTGTATCTTGTGAGTCGGTTACACATTGATAATATGTAAACGCACCAGTAACTTGGTGTCATAAAACTTATTGTTGTGTGTGATTCGGTAAGTGAGTGCAAGCAAGCATTGAATCAAAGTTTATCCGTTCCTTTTATCCAAAGTAGGATGAAAGCGATATCTGTGGGCCCCTCGATGATTTAGTGATGACAACTAAGCGCTTGGCCAAGCCGGGACTAATTTGATGTGTTCAATTGTAGTCTGTTGTCAGTCGTCATAAATCGGAAATCGGGAAACAACACATAGACAGAGAGAATGATTTAAATCCATGTCTCAGTCTATACGATATCTAGAATGGAGGAATATATGATCCCTTATCTAAAGGACACGCTTCTGATAGGATCAGAGTTGACAGCGGTTTTTGAAAGCTACGATTGCAGATCAGGATCTGAAGTCATACGCAGAATAGTTATTAGACTTATCCAAGTGGGAGACTGTTGGATTAGTGTCTAAGTCCATAACTATTTTGGTATGTACTTGACCCGATGGTGCATGGTCCTTTTGGGTTGCCTTCACCAAAGCAACTTGATAGGATGAATTATGGAGAGAAAGGATTAATTATGATTTATTAATATATTATGAGAATAATATATTAAAGGAGAAATCATATTGTTTAATTAATATTAGTCAAGAATTAATTGATACATAATTTTGTGGCTAAAAGAGATTAATTAAACTTAAGGGACTGGAACTGTAATTATAACATAATTGCATTTGGGCTATGGATCACCTTGGAATAATAGGTTGGACGAATTCTATGGGGAAACCCATTAGAAATCGCCCAAGGGATATTCTAAAAGGGTCCATGGGCTGCTTAGGGCTTAAGCAGTCAGATTAGGGTTTCCTAGTTGAAAACCCTAATAGCCTACATGTATATACAGTACCCTTAAGCCCCAAAAACGTGGCTAAGAGTTCCACTAGGGTTTCCACACGTTTTGGGCAGCCTCCTCTTTCCTTATTCTTCATCCTCTTGCTCTTGGTGTTTGTGAGCCATTAGAGGAGTGACACTTGTGACTCTAAGCTTTCTAAAGCCATTACAAGGAGGATTTGAGATTGTTATTGCTACATAACAATTAAGGTATGATCTAAACCCTAATTCATATGTTAATATTGATTATCACATGCTAGATCTAGGGTTTATAGTCTTGGATGAATGCATGTACAATAGAGAAACCTAGATCCAAGCATTAGGGTTTGCATGAGCACATAGGATGTTCTTATGGCCTAAACCCATCAGTTGGGTCCTAGCCTTAATATTTCATATTGAGTGTTATATTAAGGACTTTAAATCAACTAACTTGAATTTCTCCCTGATAGATGTCTCCTTCAGACAACTATGGTCTTCCCAAATCTTTAGGAACAAGCTATCCTAATGAAGATGATATCCCAAAAGGCAATCAAGGTGAAAGACTAATCCCTTTATTGAGCACTAATGGGACTGGAAATCATACTTCAATTCCTCCACCTCCTTCAATAATTCTTCCTATCCCACAAGTTTCAAGACTTGAATAGTTCTAAGTCACTCAATCCCTATTGGCAGTTAAAGTCTATATGTGCTTACATCTTAGAGGTTGAGCCACATATTGACAATCCGGGAGAGTCGGGTATCGAAGTCTCGAGGTAGCTGGCTGTTGACTTGGTTCTTCAGTCACTCCCTGATGACAGATCACGACATGACCCTTTAATGATCTTATCTATTTGCTTGGTGCTGCTGAATCAGCAATGATTTGGAACACTGGTAAAGCAAATTTGATTAGAAGATTGACTCCCCAAAACTTCATGGACATTGACAATGGTGACACTGGAAATCCAGAAAAATTTTCTCTTCCCAATGGAAAGGGATCGGCCATAGTCAACTCGGTTGACCAAATGGTAAAGAGAAAGCCTAAGTCTGAGATAGTCCCATGTACCATTCCGAAAGAGTCCATATGTGCCTATTGCCAAAGGAAAGGGGCATTGGTTGCGAAGCTGCCGAATTTACCTGAAACCTCATAAGGATGGTAAAGTCAAAAGTTTGACTCTACTTCAGGTAAAGTCCGTTATCTAACTCTATTAAGTCTCTTTTGGAGATTCTTAATACATGATGTAATGTAATTACATTTTGATGTTTTTGAAGAATCAAAGGAAGCTTAAAGAAAAGGTGTGTTGATTCTGATCGCATGGTTCGACGACCAGAATTTTGAGCCACTGCATAAGAGTTATGAGATATTGCTTAGGAATAGATAACAACAAAGTTTTCATATGAATTTGCATTGTAAGGATAAGTTTTTCCGCAAGTTTTAAAATAAAAGAAAAGTTTTGTTTTTATTTATTTTAAGTATCCTTACAAAGGCATTTGTGAAAAATTGTTGTTTATATGTTTCCATTGATAAGCAATATTGGAAAATGAATTTGATTCTTTTGTTTGTGGTAGTGTCATAATTTATCAAATAAGGAAAGATTCTCATCACCCAAGTTTCAGTTGGATAGAAACTTGGAATCATGCAAGTTGTATTGTGTGATGAATGAGATTTTTCATCTTTAGTAAATTAAGACTAATTCCTTGTTCACATTCGCATGTGAGTCAAGCGAAGGACTAAAGGATCGGGTACATTAGGTTGTGCACTAGTCAGGTCCACCACAAAGGTTGATAAGATTATTCGTTATGATTTACTAAAGTTTAGTAAATATGATTATACTTACAAGTTTAAGTGTAATGCTGAAACATTGGAAAAGTTTCAATATATGGCAGAATGAATAAGAAGAATCAAATAAGGCAGAAAGATAAAAGTTTCTCCAATCTGAAGAGATGGGAGAGTACTTGTGTATCTTGTTTTATGATTATCTTAGTGATTATGGAACCATATCACAATTGATCCTCTAAGGATACCTTAGTGCATTTGTTGGCTAAGGAGAGGAATCATGAATTGTGGAAATGATTAAATCAAAAGATAAATCATACTTCATTCCAAAATAAAATCTTAGAGTCATACTCCAAGATTGAGCCTTGAGTGACATAATCTTAAGAAAGGTTTAAAACACTTGTCAAATGTAGAGTAAAATGTTTTCTTACTCTTGTACATTTGAAATTGGTAAATTGTGATGTTTTGGATAAAACAAAGACCAACTAAGGCCAATTGTGTGAAGTGTTTGTAAAAGAATCTGCACTATCTCTTGAATATTGGGCAAGAGAGTCTTATATGTCAAGAGGACAGTGGGAGTTTAAAAGATCCTGAAATAGTTTCAAGAACTAATCAAGAGTTTTGTTAATCACTAGCCCACGACTTGAGGTTTGTAACCTATCGTGTTGACATATTCTTATTTCTGTGTCTATTCCAGTTAAAAGTTGACCATGCTTGTGAGTTCTATGAGTTCTCAATTATTTGCATAACAACCTGGAAACAATGGTAGGCCCTTGTGCTGCCGGGTGGCAAGAAATTAAGATTGAACAAGTTCAGTCCATATGTGTTTGGATTTGCCACTAACCTTGTCTTGTGATTATGGTTATGACAAATTCACATGGATAGGAACACTTACACCATAAAATCTAAGTGTCATAAGGTTTCTCTCCGATTCATGAAAATGATGGTGAGGAAACTCTTTCACTAAGTAGATTTTAAGTAGATAGCAATTGTGAGAATGACAAAAGGTCTAAACATTATGATTATGGCATCCCTCTTCATAATTGTTTAGACACACAAGTGAGCTATCTAAGGAAAGGTGTATGATTTTGATAAAGTCTTATCAAAGCATCTCGTATCAGAAATCTGAACTTTGGTAAGAAAGTAAATAGAGTATTGTTTTTCTAGAAGTCCAGCTGATTTCTGAGTACATGTCAAAGCTAGTGGGAGCATAAGGGTTATGCTAGTAAGATAATAATCATTATGCTAGTGGGAGCATGATGATTATGTTGCAAGTTAGCAATGTTAATTATAGAAAACAAAAGTTTCAATTCTCCTTGAAAAAGTTGTTTTGCTATAATTAAGGGAGAGGATTTTATACTTCATTCCAATTCTACAAGCTTAGATTGAGATTTTAATCTACTATAATCAAGGATATATAAGAATGTTATGTTGGAATGGTTCAATATAAGGAAATTCTATATATGTTGCGTTCTCAAAATTCGATTATGATTACGGCATACCTCTTCATAGTTCGAATTGTGAGAATATGGCGAATAAAAATTTATAGCATGAATCGTGTCCTATATGCTTCGGGTATAGGTTCGATTACATGTGCTATAATCCATTCTAAATTTTCCAAATGCCTAAGGCATTAAAATGGAAAAGGAATAGAACTGGAAATGACTAAAATGATTAAGCAAATTGACGAGAACAATCTGAGGTTTACCAAAGATTGGTTGCTCATGGACAATTAGAAGTATAGAGTAAGGACCATATTGACATATTTTGAAAAAAGGCAACTCTTGTTCAGAAGTGATGGTCAAAATGGTAATATGGAATTGTTTCCATAGGTGGATTCTTTGAATCTGTGTAAGATTAGAGAACTTAATGCAAGAAGGATGTTCAAAGGAATGTACTTTGAATTTGAGACTTCGTTTCCATGGAATTTATCTCCATTGGAATTCTTTGTAATGTTTGTTGCCAAGTCTTTGTGACTTGTATGCATATTCATTACAAGAGGATCATTGCATATAAGTTTAGAATCTAACAAGATTACGGTAAATGACAAGAATTTGGTGTTCTTACATTTATTGTAAAAGATTTGGGATTGTGAAATGAGCATCATTGAAATATTGTCAATCGATTTGTTTCACAAAGAGAGGACCACATGTAAACATAGTGTGCATACTTGGAGTATGGCATATCTATTGTTTGGACGAACATAGTGTGCATGCTTGGAGCATGGCATGACTATTGTTTCAATTCAAGTATTAAGTTGATTAATCGAAACATGAATAATGAGTAATCAATATGGTGCTTAGATAAAAGGTGTTTTTATTTACACTCAAAGTGTTGGGGCCATACAAGATTAGTATTATTTTTGTGTTTCACTTTGCATGTTTTGACTTCCAGAATAACTAGGTCATTCTTCCCGAATGACTAAGTTATTCAAACCATCCACAGTCGGTCATATGTTGGAAGTAGATATGAATCAAGACTGTCATGAATTTGGCTTGTATGATTTGTCTAATGTGCATTAGACATAGCAATGGTTGCTACAACATTCATGAGTACTCATAAGGCATGAGTATTGGATTCAACCCACGCTCATTTGGATTCACTTCATGGATTCTATCACGAGTGAATCGTGAGACGATAATATCTTATATTCTTCAAACCTAGAGATATGAGTTGTTGACTATGAGTTGGTTATACATTGATTGCACGAAAACGCATTGGTAACTCGATGTTATAAAACGTGCCTTTGTGTATGATTCAACAAGTAGTCAGTACAAGCATATGAGTAGAAGTTTATCCATTCCTTTTACCCTCAAAGGGATAAAAGCGATATCTGTGGGCCCCTCGATGATTTAGTGATCACAAAATGTAAGTGATCGGCCGGGCCTGGACTGATTTGATTTGTTCAATTAGTCAGTCGTCATAAATCGGAAATCGGGAAACAACAAATGGACAGAGAGAATGATTATAATCCATGTCTCAGTCCATATGATATCTAGAATGGAGGAATATATGATCACTTATCTAATGGACGCGTCATTGATTTGTTCAGAGTTCGGCAGCAGATTTTAAGAGCTACGATTGCTGGTCAGGTTGTGAAGTTATACTTGCAATAATAGTTATTTGACTTATCCAAGTAGGAGACTGTTGGATTAGTGTCTAAGTCCATAACTATAATTGGTATATACTTGACCCGACCCGGCATGGTCCATTTGGGTTGCATGGCATCAGAACATTTGGATAGACCTTTTAATGAGAAGAAGATATTTGTGACATATTAATATATTATAAGTTCTAATATATTAATATGAAATCATATTATTTAATTAGTATTGATCTATAATTAATTTGGAATTAATTTAGTGATCTAAAGAGACTAATTAAATATATGGGGATTGATTGTGTAAATCATAGATTCTTATATATGTGGGCTCATGATCCATGATTCCTTATGTTGGGTTTAACCCATATGGTGGCCCATGGATACTCCATGGAGGTTAAAACCCATGGAGCATAAGGAATGGGTTGAGTCATGGGTTACATGGTGTAACCCTAATGTGCACACTATATAAAGACCCCATTGTTGGTGAAATCGGCACTAGTGTATACACAAGAGGGCAAGCCAATTTCTATGAACTCATATCTTCTCTCATGGTTATTCCAAATGTTCATGGTGTTGTGTGAACCATTTGAGGTGTCACATTTGGGGCACTAGGCTCTTGAGCTCCATGGAATCAAGCACCAACAAAGAGGTATGTAATTCTACTAGTCTTATATTACTTGTACTTCATAATATGCTAGTTAGGATAATACCTTGGAAAATTGATATTTGCATGTATAATAGAGAAAACATAGATCCAAGGTATTCAGGGTTGCATGTACACCATAAGAGTGTTAGAATGCTCAAAACCCAACAATAAGACCTCAAACTCATGCATGGAATCTAGACAACCTTCAAGTTGGCACCTTTATGCATCTAGCATGTTCACAAAGCTCAGATCTAACCATCTTAGTCTATGGAGTTGCTCAACTCATAAGAGAAAGTCTAAGAACCAAAAAAGGGACTCCATGGAACAAAGCTCAAACTAACAAAAGAGATGACAAGGTTATGACTTTATACCTCCAGAAGTTCCTTAAGATGAACTTGATGCAAGATCTATAAGCTTAATGCCACCTAAGACTTGATCATCGCATTCTCCTTTTTTTAATACACTCTAAAATGGCCACCAACACACTTTCTAAGCTCAAGAATCACACTTTCAAGGAAATCTGAGGTAAAGGGACGAAATGAGGCTATGGAGGCTGATTAGGGTTTGGTCCAAAGGGTGAAAGGTTGCTTAAATAGGTCACAAGTCCGAGAATTAGGGTTTTGATTATCTGCCACGTATGCCCCGCATACCAACTTATACGCCCAGCATACGTGGCTCACCTTCGCGATCATTCCACCTTAGTACGCTAAGCGTACTCATAAGTACGCCCATCATACGGAAGGGACCAATATGCAATAAAATTTCATTTCAAGTGTATAAAGGGTAACTACCTGGATTGAAGTGTTACATCTCGTTTAATTAAACTATGGACCAGAGTGTAAAAGAGAACCAATGAAGCTTTGAGAAACTAAAACTTTTTATTTTTTTTATATTACTTTGCAAATTGTTTTGACCAAAGATTATTTTATGACTAAGGATGAGCATTTGGACCGGGGAACCGGCCGGAACCGGTACCGGAACCGGAACCGAAACTGAAACTGGAACTGGATAGAACCGATCAGGTCGGGACCGTGACGATATTCTTGTGGATTTTTGGAATCGGGAACCGGCAGTCCGCTTCGGTTCCTATTTTCCACCAAGTTCGGTTCCCGGGCCGGTTCCGGCCGGGTCGCTTCCGATGCTCATCCCTATTTATGAGTGTCAGTAGGGAAAAATAAACAAAACTTTGAGAAATTAAAAATTTTCAATTTATATAGCATGCACTTCTTTAATTCTCATATAATACAAAGTCATATTCCGTCTATCTTTGTAATGGTTTAAGATGGTTGGAAATTGTGATGTGATGTTGGACCACTAAAGAAAGAGAGGTGGGTATGTTGGAACTTTCAAATTTAATACTAATTTAAATTGTAATTAAGTAAAAAAAGGATAAAAGATAACACAAAGGGTGTCAAAGTCATTTTACATAGGTTAACGACCAACCATATAAAAAATTGAAATCACGAGGACCATTCTCATCAAGAAAAAAAAAGTTAAGGACGGGATGTATGACGTATTTTAAATTACAATAACCATTTATATATTTTTCTCTATATGAAACGATAAATGTAAAAAGAAAAAATGAAACCGTAGAATGATGAACTATGTGTTTTGTCATGAATTGATCATTGAAACATTTTTTTTTTGCATAGTAGGTCATTAAAATTGAAAAATTGGTGTCAATTAAACCACTTTAAAAAATAAAATGATCAACTGTATCCTAACTGACTTGACATTTAATTACTTGTGGTATTTATTTTGCTAAGACCTACTGATATGCTTACAATGAACACATCTGTGGTCTATGTGGCCACACACAACTATTGTGAACACCACCCTATATCTTTAGTTGTGGCTAGTGGTGGAAAAAACTGTGGTCAATTGTGGTGGGGAGGATGAACCACCACCCCCAATGAGCTTTTTTCTCTTTCTATCTCTCTCTACATTTTCATTAATTAAAAGATGAATACTTTTTATTTCAATAATCAAAAAATAAGAGGGATGTAGTGGTAGGTATCCCGACATTTTAGTGGTTGAATGTGATGATGAGTTGGCACTCACCACTAAAGTGGTTAGTGGTGAGTATAACGGATGACCTAATGCCATATAATATTAAATAAGGTCACGATTAAAAACCAAATAACACCCCTACATATGTGTTCAAAACTCCAAAACTCAACACCCGGTTCTAAATTAACATTGTTAAAGCATCAAAACTCATATAGAAATCAAATATCCTCTTATAATTTCTTCCTATATGTCCTTTTATTCATTAGATAAAACCGAATGTCAAAATATAATTTCTTCCTACAAATTATTTTATTCATTAGATAAAACCGAATGTCAAAATAAAACAACGAGATTAAGACAGAGAATTACATGTCATGATCTTATATAAAAGTAAGATATATGTAAGAGATGACAACTAAAAAAAGATATAAACAACTTTTAATTTTTGAAACTCAAACCATCTAGCTCTAAATTAATATTATTATATGGGAAAACTGCAATAAAGTTCCTACATATTGGCCTCATAATCGATTTAGTTATAATATTTTTTTTATTCAATTAAGTCCCAAATACCGGTAATCGTATTCAATTTAACCCTTTGACCCGGTCAACAGGTCATCAAACTTTCAAAAATTACATTTTTGGCCCAGATTTCAAATTTTATTACAAATTCGGTCCATAATTTACACTTTTGGCCCAAATTTTAAATTTTGTTACAAATTTGGTCCAAACTTTACCCTTTTGCCCAAATTTTAGAATTTTATTATGAATTCATCCTAACTTTAGATTTTTTACAAATTTCTTTCTCAAAAAATTGTTTCTAATATGTTTTTTCTTTATAAAATCATATTTATAAAAAAAAACATATTTTCACATAAAAATCTTATATTTTCTATATAAAAACGTTTTTTTAAAAACCTTTTTGTATATGAAATATCTAGTTATAAAAATATGTATTTATTAAGTATATAAATATATACAAATCCATTTTTATAAAAAATGTATACAATAACGTATTTTACATAAAAAATGTATACAAATCCGTTTTTATATAATACGTGTTTGTATATATTTTTTTGTAAAATACGTTTTTATATACATTTTTTTATCAAAACGGATTTGTATATATTAATATACTTAATAAATACCTCTTTTTACAACTAGATATTTCATATACAAAAAACTTTTTATATAGAAAATATAAGATTTTTATGTGCAAATACGTTTTTTTTGTGTAAATATGATTTTATACAAATCCGTTTTTATAAAAAAATGTATACAAAAACGTATTTTACAAAAAAAATGTATATAAATCCGTTTTTGTATAATACGTGTTTGTATACATTTTTTTTTTGTAAAATACGTTTTTTTATACATTTTTTTATAAAAACGGATTTGTGTATATTTATATACTTAATAAATACCTATTTTTATAACTAGGTATTTCATATACAAAAAACTTTTTATATAGAAAATATAAGATTTTTATGTGAAAATACGTTTTTTTTTGTATAAATATGATTTTATAAAGAAAAAACATATTAAAAACAATTATTTAAGAAAAATAGTTGTAAAAAAAACTAAATTTAGAATGAATTCATAATAAAATTCTAAAATTTGGGCAAAAAGAGTAAAGTTTGCACCAAATTTGTAATAAAATTTAAAATCTGGGTCAAAAGTGTAAATTTTGGACTGAATTTGTAATAAAATTTGAAATCTGGGCCAAAAATGTAATTTTTGAAAGTTGGATGACCTGTTGACCGGGTCAAAGGGTTAAATTGAATACGACTACCGGTATTTGGGACTTAATTAAATAAAAAAAATATATAGGAATTAAATCGATTATGAAGCTGTATATAAAGACTTTATTGTAGTTTTCCTTATTACATTACCATTTTTGTATTATGTGTCACAAAATTTACACGTGTTCAATACTTCATACACAATGACAAAGAACTAGCTACCTACCAAAAAGATGCAGAACAAACAGACCTTGTTGCATTCATCTATAGACTACTCTGTGTTCCTACCTCATCGTTATTTCCTATAAAATATCAACTAAAAATCTGTAGTTTAAGGTATAACTTGTTGACACTTCATTTTTAGTAGATGTTCAAAATTTTACTTGTGAAATTCAAACTAAAAACCAAATACAAAGACTTGATTTGAATGTAAACGAGTAAAATAGCCCACAATTATCGTCGTCGGTGATCTTTCAATTTCAATTTCAATTTCACGCGATCTTCTTCTCAACTCGTTGATGTAAATTTAAAGTAACGTCATAACAGGTGTTTGCATTTTGGAGGGGGAGGGAAATTATAAACCAAAAAAATAAACCCCATGTTCTTTCATCAACTGTTTAACCAAGAAATGAAGTAATTCGATTCTCTCCACCTTTGATCAGACTTTCAGTTTGTTTTGCTAGCTTGAGTAATTGATTCAGCCGCCGGCGGAAGTTGAATCGTGGTGGCCGTGACCGGACGCCCGATCGTCAGATCTAACAATGCTTTCGCTTCCCGGAATTTTATAATTAAGGTAGATGTCAATTTTGATGCTTTCTATATATCCTTTTCAACTACAAATTAACTGAATCATGACTTCATGAGATTCGAGTTGCAAGTTCTGAGCTAATGGATCGTGTGTTCATGGCATTGTTTTGAGAGCGCAGAAAAGCGTTTTTGCACATTTGATAGTCATATAAATACATCGGACATTCGAGGTTAGTGTATCAGGTCATTGATTGAGATATTTAAATCGGTAACTGGTTAATCAATGCTTTAATTTCGTGGCTTAGGGTTTAGATAGAGTTCGGTTTCAGATGATGAAAAACGGGACAATCGAGTGCAGCTTTTGCCATTCCAAATTGGTAAATCCATCTACAAAATCGATCTCAAGGGCTTATGATAGACATCAGAGTAAACTATCAAAGAAGCATCGAGCTCTTAATGTTCTCTTGGTAGTTGGTGACTGTATGTTAGTTGGATTACAGGTGATTCTTCCTTCTTCCTTCTTCCTTCTTCCTTCTTCATTTCTTCTCTTCCAATCATACCATGCATATTCATTCCATTGAAGCTGTTCAACTTCAAGTTGCTCATTAGCTTACATTCTTCCTTTTCTTTTCACAGCCGATTTTGGTGTACATGTGTAAGGTGGATGGGAAGTTCAATTTTAGCCCCATTAGTGTGAATTTTTTGACAGAAGTTGCAAAAGTTATCTTTGCACTTGTTATGCTTTTAATACAGGTAAACAAATCATTGTGCTTTAGGTTTAGTTTTTCACTTTTTTGCTATTACAATCTACACATGATTTCACAAATTGAAGAAATATTGTTTTTACAGGCTAGAAATCAGAAGGTTGGAGAGAAGCCACTTCTTTCAGTCTCCAATTTTGTACAGGTAATCAATCAATTAATCAATCAAATCAACTTTTCCATACATTTTCCCATGAGGGTAGTTTAGTCATTTCACATTTTTACCTTCATTCTTTCTACAGGCAGCTCGCAACAATGTGCTTCTTGCCATTCCTGCCCTTCTCTATGCTATCAATAATTATCTTAAGTTCACAATGCAGCTGTATTTTAATCCAGCAACTGTGAAAATGTTGAGCAATCTCAAGGTATTTATTGGTTTTTAACTTTTAATTCTTTACCTAAAACTTATTTGTTGATTTTGTTCTTTGTAAAACCCTAAAATCTATAGGTTTTGGTAATTGCTGTTTTGTTGAAGATGATTATGAAGCGAAGATTTTCCATAATTCAGGTTCATTACTTCATTTGTAACCTTGTAAAACCCTAAAATCTTTATTATATATTGTTTGTTATTAATCATATTATATATATATATATATATATATATATATATATATATATATATATATATATATATATATATATATATAAAATTTGGGGTTTTATTTTATTTTTTAGTGGGAAGCTCTTGCTCTTTTGCTTATTGGAATTAGCATAAATCAGTTGAGTTCTTCACCTAAGGGAACTACTTCAATGGGTGTTTCAATATCAATGAGTGCATATATTTGCACATTTATTTTTGTAAGTTATATATTTTTTTTATTATTTAATTAATCATAATTTTATTTATTGTTTTTGTATATGTTGAAATAAATTGAGTTTTGTATACAGGTAACTGTTCCATCTATGGCATCAGTCTTCAATGAATATGCACTCAAGAGTCAATATGACACAAGCATTTATCTTCAGGTTATTTTAATTTTTTTTTTTTTTGAAAAAAACCATCAACCTTCTAATTGTTTCCAAAAAAACCCCTCAACTTTTTATTTTTTTTTTTCGAAAAAACGTTCACGTTTACAAGTTTTTTTGAAAAAAAAAAGACTAAAAGGGCCAGATTGAAAAAAATGCAAGGTCTTTTTCAAGAAAAAAATAAAGTTAGAGATTTAATCCGGAAAAAACACAAAATATAAGGTCTTTTATGAGATTAACCATTTTGAAAAAAAGAACTGAGGGTTTTTTAGGAAAAAAATAAAAAGTTGAGGGTTTTTTTTTGGGTTCATCTCATAAAAAACCTTATATTTTGTGTTGTTTCCGGATTAAACATCAACTTTATTTTTTGCCTGAAAAAGACCTTGCATTTTTTTCATTTTTTTCAATCTGGCCCTTTTACTTATTTTTTTCCAAAAAAATTTGTAAAATGTGAGGGTTTTTTCGAGAAAAACTAAAAAAGTTGAGGGTTTATTTGGAAGCAGTTAGAATGTTGAGGGTTTTTTCTAAAAAAAAAAATACAAAGTTGAGGGTTTTTTCGGAAAAAAATGAAAAAATATAAAGTCTTTTTTCAGGCAAAAAATAAAGTTGAGGTTTAATCCGAAAAAAACACAAAATTTAAGGTTTTTTATGAGATTAACCCTTTTTTTCAGAAAAAATAAAAAAATGCAAGGTTTTTTTTTTTTTTTTTTTTTTTTTTTCAGGAAAAAATTAAAGTTGAGGCTTTAATATATCTTTCTCAAAATTAATATAACGAATTTGTAAATATTTGTCTGATTGCAGAATCTGTTCTTATATGGATATGGTGCAATATTCAACTTCCTAGGGATCCTTGGAACTGTTGTAATCAAAGGTAAAAGTAAAATGACTATTCTACCCTTATGCAACTATTAGTAGTTTAGTACTGATTTTAATTTATGTTTGTAATAATGAATTTTCAGGTCCTGAAAGCTTTGATATTCTTCAAGGACATTCAAAAGCCACCATGTTTTTGATAATAAACAATGCAGCACAAGGGGTATTATCGTCTTTTTTCTTCAAATATGCCGGTAACGTTATTAACTTATTATATAATTTATAACAATCTTCATAAATTATTTCTTTCCACACAATTTTATTTATTTCTATTTATGGAAATGCAGATACAATTTTGAAAAAATATTCCTCAACAGTTGCCACGATCTTCACAGGCTTTGCATCCGCAGCTTTATTTGGACACACGCTTACTATAAATTTTATTCTAGGAATTTCCATTGTTTTTATATCAATGCATCAGGTATATTTATATTTATATAAATAAATATAAATATAAATATAAATAAATGGGTCCCACAAAATGAAATTGTTAATAAGCTTTATGCATTTGTAATATTTTCATCCGTTTTTTTTTTAGTTCTTTTCACCTCTTTCTAAAGTCAAAGAGGAAGAAGATGGAGTTTTGAAGTTGGAATCATTTAAGAAGAATGAGAGGTATAAATAATTAAAATTATCACATAAGCAATAATTAAAATGTTTAATTATCAATTAAATATCTGAAATGTTGATTTTTTTTTGTGTGATTTCGATTTTTGTTTGATAAAAAATCATTTTAAGTTAGTATTCCTCAACTTATGAAATTTATTTTGGAAGCAAACACGATATAACAAAAAAAAAGTTAAAAAGTTAACAATTACACGATATGTTAATATGTTCAAATAAAAACTAATTTGAAAATAAAATATTGTAATAAGAAGAAACAAAAGTACAATTTTGCTATTTATTGAATTTACTTAAAGAAATAATTTTAACAGGTCAAGGGATTCGTCTTTTATTAATATCGCAGCAGGGGCTAACGATGAGGTAAAAGGTGTTGGGTGTTTTCTTTGTTTGATTCGAATGCTTTTATAAAAATTAAAAAATCAGCTATTTTTTTTTTTACAATTTATTATTTTTTGTGGGAATTTAATTATTTTCAGGTTCTTCATCGAGTTGGATCTGATGAAAGACAGCAACTTCTCCCTACTTGAATTCTTAAAAAAGTATGTTGCTCAAGTTACAAAGTATTTTGTTTAAATGCATTGATAATTTGATATATAAATAATTTATTATGTTTGTGTATTTGGAATATAAATTGTTTTGTAGGTTTCTTGTTCAAAGTATTTTTGTGGTGAGGAAGAAAAGATATATGAAGAATGTAATGAATGATGAAAATTGAAATCCCATTTATTGTACCTTTTCATGGGATGTGATTAGAAACTTGGTTTATAGAGGTAAAATACAATAGTTTTCGATTGAGAAAGAGTAAAATATCGGCTTTGTTTTGAGAAAAATGTTTTGGCAACATGTTTGTCATATTTATGAGTGTAAATTTTTTTTTTTTTTTTTTAATGTTAATAGTTAATAGGGATAAGGTCATGATTAGTTTCTAAAATTTTGAAATTGTGTTCATTTTGTCAATTTTTGTTTATTTATTATTTTTTTTGGAACGGCTGAATTATATTAAACTAGCAAGAAGCTAGAAAAAACAATTACTCCCTCCGTCCCAAAATTATTGTCTACAGACAAAAAACACATAGATTAAGAAAAGCAATCATTAGTTTTGTCTTTTTGAGTAAAATGACCCTCTTGCCCTTTTCTAAAACCAATGGGAAATGTGCGTTTGTAATTATTCAAGTTTACTTTATTAAAGGTTAGGGGTAATATGGTAAAAGTGTAATCTACTTTTGGTAGTGAATAATAATTTTGGGACAAACTAAAATAGTAAGGTGGACAATAATTTTGGACGGAGGGAGTATATGATAATAGAAGAAGGATTATGAAGATAAGGAGTCTAATTTAACTTAGCTTTGTTACATCTATTAGAAATTTAAGAGAAAACCTTATCAACTACATCATAAAAAACAAGACCTTTTTTGGGATAATCGTTAAAAAAATGACTACATTCATAAAATTCCAAATGCACCAAAACGTTATCAGAACAACTGCATAAAAAATCTTACGCTGACCTCCCCTCAACGTGACTGCACTAGACCAAGAGAGAAGAAAATGCACTAAAATCTACAGACGCAAGCCCCAACAAATAGTAATACAACTCAAAATACCAATCGAAACAGAACATCCTATGCATTAAAATCTAATAGTCTTCATTGAACAAGAACAAACTAGACACATTATCAACTCCATCAAAATACCTCTCTCTCTCTCTCTCATGCGAATACTCTGAAGCTGCACCGTCCAAATTAGAATATTGAGTTTAATAGGAACCTAATTATTCCATTTGGTTACCATATCACCCGAAGTAATCAGTCCACCATCGAAAAAATAATGAGTCGAAGAGGCTTAAAATATATCTTGATATTAATATCAAGAGACCACTCTAGTCTATCTGGGACGATATCAAGTTGGACATCCTGCATCGGTGAAAATGACCCACCGAGTCTGCTCAATGCCCCCTCTAGGCAATCGTCTAAAATTGCTCATATGGCAACTAAGAGAAATATGGTCTTTGACGGTAAAAGTACGATGATTATCCAACGCACACAACCTGTGGAAAAAAAACACCAAGAGAAAGATCTCCCAACCAAACATTATGCCAAAAGGAAGTATAAGCCCCATCATTTGGTCAATTAATTTTTTTAACTTTTAAAAGGTTATTTAACTTTTTAAATTATGCCAAAATGGTCATTATGACCAACAACATGTTTTCATAATTTCTTTTTAGCTATTTAAGGTTATATGCTTTTTCTTTGGTTATAACTAATCACCAAACTTTTAAAAAATATATTTATTTATTTTTATATGTTTTATTTTTCACAATTTGTTTTTATAATTTATTTTTACATGTTTTTTCACAGTTCGTTTCTATAACTTCATTTTTACTTCTTTTTACATGTTTTTTTCCCACTTCACTTTTACAATTTCGGTTTTATTGCATTTTTCATGTTTTTCTCAGGATTTATTTTTATAAGTTTCATTTTATTTCATTTTCATGTTTTTTAGGATCCGTTTTTACGACTTTATTTTTTCTTTTGTTTTATATGTTTTTCATAATATGTTTGGATAACTTCATATATTTATATTTTATATGTTTTTTAAATAATTCGTTTTCAGACATTCATATTTTTACTTCTTTTTACATGTTTTTACAATCTATTTTTTTTCACAATCCATTTTATAACTTCAGTTTTACAAAACAAAAATAATGAAGATGTCAAAATGAATTGCAAAAATAATTAAAAAACAAAATAAAAAATAAAGTAAAATTGTTAAAATAAATTGTTGAAAAACATATAAAGTCTGAAAGAAAAAAAAAGTTATAAAATGGACTTGTGATTTTGATGCTGATCTCATTCATTATCTTTTATGTATCCCCCAACTTTACACACCGTTCACGAGTTTAACTCAACGAGAGAAAAGAAAAGGAATGAGTTGAAGTGAGAAGAAAGAAAATAAATTGGTGTTCACGAGTTTTATTAAAGGAAGAAAGCGGAAGGAAATAAAATGATCACTTTCTCTCATAATTTTTCTTCCGATTTGGAGAGAAAGAACAAAATATTTAGGGTGCGTTTGGTTGTGGAAAACTATTTTCATTTCCCAAGAAAATGTTTTCAGAAAATGGAGTTGAGTTTTCATTTTTAATTTTCAATTAAAATTTTAGAAAACACGTTTGGTTGGAACTAGAGGTGTTTTTGTTTTCCATATTAGAAATTTAGAAAACTTTGGAAAATTGTAAAAATCACTTTTCTAATTTACATACATTTTTTTGGAAAAATTTGGAAAATTGAATAAACCAAACGCGTTTTTAAAATTTTCATTTTCATTTGAAAGTTGTCATGGAAAACTGGAAAATTTTCCACAACTAAACGTACTCTTAATTTTCCTTCTACTTCTCTCAAACT
Organism: Lactuca virosa; assembly: GCF_052849685.1. Lineage (NCBI taxonomy): Eukaryota > Viridiplantae > Streptophyta > Magnoliopsida > Asterales > Asteraceae > Lactuca > Lactuca virosa. The sequence continues at coordinate 150,303,577 of NC_136427.1, read as the reverse complement.
CGGGAACACAAAAGACAAATTTGTTTTCCTTTCATTTCTCTTCATTTCTCTCCTTATTGTCTTTTCTTTTCTTTTCTTTTCTTTGCTACAACTCGGGAACGGAGTGTTAAGGATTCTATATATCTCATTTTTTATGTTTTTTTTTTTCTTTCTTTTTTGCTTTGTCTTGCTATTAAGCAATAGTCTCTCCATTATATCAAGAAAAAAATAGTATTACATAATATAAAAGGGTTATCTAATTCTGATCATGGTATTATATAAAAGATCAAAAACATTTTCATAAAAGATCAACTCAGTAAATTGTTTTAAACATCATCAAACCATATTTTCAGACGTATCAATTTATCATAAAACAACATGTTTCTATGATAAAATTTGTAGCGATGTGTGTGTAGTATAGTCAAACTGGAGCCTTCCTACGATTTGAGGAACTACCTGAAAAACATTTAATCACACAAGTGTAAGCACAAAGATTAGTGAGTTCCCTAAAATACTACATACTACAATACACATACAAAGCATACAAATAAAGGTTCCCGACTCTAGTGCCAATCCACATGACCAATGACGACTAACAGATCTGAAGCATGTTTAGTCGTGAACAGCGACTAACAACTATGATGGATGTCTAGTAATCAACAATGAGTATTATAGGCTCATAGTTCTAATGTTGTTCCACCATCAACCCCTCAACATAATATATCAACATACAATCAAACATTCAACATGCAAAAGACTATACTAGCCTAGTTGCATAATCAACATACTACAGTACAACTACATCCTATCATGCGAAGGATATATTGTCACACCCCCAAACCAAGGATGGCGGAAACGTCCGGGGGTGGAGGACTTCATGTATAGTATCACAACAACGAGTATAATAGTGCTCAAAGTAAATACAACCATCATAAATATAATTGAAAAGGTTACACCATAGTATATGTTTACATGTTTCAAAATCAATTACATTATGATGACAAAATGAACTGTTTGACGATTTAACGTCCTATCCTCAAAATGTTGTTGGTATCCTGTTTCACTGATTTCCTGAGAATACAAGTAGTTTTGAAAAGTGTCAACAATTAAGTTGGTGAGTTCATAAGAGTTTTGTTTGAGAAAGAAACCGTTTTCCTTGTAAAAGCGACAGAGTATGTTTCCAGAAAATCCAATATTTTCTTTATTAAGTGTGAAATGAATGCTCCTATGTTATGCGATAATGTACCCTAGAAGGACCCATAGATTCCTTCTATAATCGCCCAACGTATATAAGTTATATAAAATTTAAGTTAAATAAACCGTTGAATATAATGGGTCTGCCCTAGGTCCACAACCAAACAAGGAACAGGAGATAAGGTGGGCCCACCAATTCTAAGTCGATTGTGACTAGATTCTTATATAACTCTAGCATATACACTTAGCAATTATAGTTGAAGTTTAACAATTCTAGATGAAATGTAGTTTTAATAAAAATATGTTTCCAAAGAAAATCCAATATTTTCCTTATAAAAGTCATGTAGTCCTAAATCCCAAGACTGAGAATATGTGTGTGTGTTTTGTACTTATAACGTATTTGTAGTTTTAAATAGATAAAACCCCTTTTCAAAGTAGAAATTTCCTTGTAAACTTGAAAGATTGTTAACTCCCTATGTGAGTCGCTATAATCATACTATGACGAGAAATAACCTGCACAACGTTTTTCAGACGTTAAGATACTATGACTCTTGTCACCCGCAGACCTGCCGGTCCGGCTGTAGCTAGCAGCGAGGTGTGGGGTGTCAATCCCAATATAGGGGTATGAACTCACCTTGAGTGATTTCAGAAGATGGATGATGAAGAAGAGAAGTGTTCAACTCAAGAGCACTTTAGAAGATGCTTGAAGATTTGAGGATCTAACAACAAATATGACGATATTTGTGTAAGGAACTCATGATTTGAGTGAAGAAATGTAAGGAAATAAAGTGTAGGATGAAGGTACTTACCAAAAGTGAAGGAAGAACTCAAGAACAGCCCTTGAATCTCGAGTTTGAGAGGGAGAGAGAAAGTGAGAGAAGTGTGTTTGTTCTTCTTTGAGAAAGAGTGAATAATGAGGGGAGTGAAGTGAAGATTTCCAGCCCTTTGATCTGATTATGGGCTGGTGAAATAGTGTGAAAGGACAAATAATTGACTAAGCATGGAGGAATAGTGACTGAGGGTTGTATTATGAAGGTATGGGGAGGGGTTGCTTGTGTCATACTCAAGATAAAGTCAACACTCCATCCATAAATCTTACCTATTAGATTTTATTCTTAGGCAAGGATTTTCCCCAAAATATAATTAAAATATGAATATTTAGGGTTTATTATGTTAAAATACGAGTTTGGGTGAAAATCCCGCGTTAAAATCACGAAAAACGGGCTCAAAACGCTAAAAATATTGAAAACCGGGTAGAAATTGCTAAAATCCGAAATTCAGGGCCGGAGGTTCGGTCCTAGCCTTTAGAACCGAAAGTAGATGGAAACCGAGAGTGGGGTTCGGTATTCAGAGGTTGGGAACCGAAGGTGGCTTCGGTTGTGGGTGAGAGCCGAGAGTAGCTTCGGTCCGAGGAGGCTCGCAGGCGAGAAGGGAGGGAATGTTCGGCTGCAAGGTCATGACCGAAGGTGAAGTTGTCAGAGGCGAACCTTGTCAGAAGCGAAGTTGGGCGAGGCTTCTTAGGGTTTCGGCTCTAAGAGGTTTCGGTTCTTAAGAGGGTTCGGCTCCTTAAGAGAGTTCAGCTCCTTAAGAGGTTTCGGCTCCTTAAGGCTGTTTTTCGCGTAAACTTCCATTTTCGAGCGGTTTTCGACTAAATTAAGGGTCGGGATGCCCCGAGTGATTATAAAAAGTTGAGAGAGATTTTGAGAGAGATTTGGGAGAGATTTCACATTCTTGGAGAGATTTCTCATACAGAGAGAGATCTGGGAGAGATTTCACATTCTTCGAGAGATTTCTCATACAGAGAGAGATCTGGGAGAGATTTCACATTCTTGGAGAGATTTCTCATACAAAGAGAGATCTGGGAGAGATTTCACATACTTGGAGAGATTTGGGAGAGATTTCAATTACGACCTTTTTAAGTGTTTGGCTTTGTAACGCAAGGTTTGTACATCTCGTTAAGTCTCGTTATGATTGTTATATGCCCCCGAGGGTTAAGGAATAATGTTTTATCGAATAGTTTCATCACTTGCCCTGATTAGGGTTTATAATTTCCGAACACGTGAAAACTCTAAGTGATACTTTGTATTAAGATTGCGAGTAGTACAATAAGAATCATAATGGAAACCCTAATATACAAGGGTTAGATGAGTTGACCGGTTTGACTTGTTGATTTGGTTGACTTGTTGATTTGGTTGACTTTGACTTGGCCAAAAATTGACGGTTGTCACACACACACACACACACATATATATATATATATATATATATATATATATATATATATATATATATATACACACACACACTATCACACCCCCGAACCAGATGGCGGAAACGTCCGGGGGCTTGTGTGTGACTTCATCCTTGTAGTATCATCACATAGTATATAATTGAAACATAACATCATCATCACCACACATGTAATATAACAACATACATTGTTTACATCGAGTATTGTGTTTGAATATTACATGCCAAAATAATTAACGTCTGATGAGATAAATTATAACAAAACATCCATTAGTTTGTTCAGCCCAACCTGCTTCAACGGTTTCCTGAGAATGCAAGTTAATTTAAAAAGGTCAACATAAAAATGTTGGTGAGTTCATAAGCATGTTTGAAAAAATGATTTGTATAACTTTGTAATCACAAGAAAATCCTGTATTTTCTTAAAAGAGTTTAGTATGTTTGTGTCCGATCTTGTATTAATGCATGTGTGTTAATGTTTAATAGAATTCCAAAAGTGAATGAAGAGAATGTAAAGAGAATGCCCCCAGACAACCCTATGTTGCCTGAAAAAGAGAATGTTGGTACATCAACCCCAAGGTTGAGTACCAGCGCGAGTATGTTCCCGAGTAATCCAAAGAGAAAAGAGAATGGTCTCCCGTAAATTTATGATGTTAATTCCTCTAAGTGAGTCGTTATAACCATACTAAATAATGACAATTTCGCCTGTCTTGGCGTTGTTGAACGCCCACGGAAAATAGAATAAGGTTTTTGTCACCTAGACTGGTTTAGTCTAAATGTAGCGAATAACTTAGGTGTGGGGTGTTATCCCCGTATAGATCTATTCACACACCCCCGCTCTCCCTCCAAGAGACTCTGGTTATAACTACAGGCTACGATCATACACTCAATAGGTGTCAACCGACACGTCTTACTAGATCCTTAATCGAATTTACGCGAAGAGAAACATATAAAACTCATTCAAGGCCCAATGAACCATGTAAGTGAGCAACTAAGGCCCGCTAAGCATGTAAGTCATTTTCAGGCCCGAAAGGAACTAACGCCCATTTCACATGTAAGGTATTTACAAGCCCAAATAGCACGCAAATAGTATCCAAGGTCCGTCGAGCATGTTAATGGGTCAATGAGGCCCAATAAATATATAAAGAGTATTCAGGACCTATCAAGTATATAAATGGGCCACTAAGGCCCAATAACCTGAGAATGGTAAAAATGAAACATCCAAAAAATACAAGCCAAAAATTTCGTTTTGAAAATATTACTAACACCATAAGATCCACATATCATATAAGAAAACCATAAGTCGTGTGTCTCAAAATGTCATAAAATATGTCTCATAACAAAACCAATGTCAAGATCATATCAAAATATCAGAGTCAATCTCCCAGGCTAAAACTGTGGTGGGTGCCATGCCATCATCCCGAGCCCTTCCCCTTGCTAGCTGAAGTACCTGAAACCAAAATTGAAACTGTAAGCACGAAGCTTAGTGAGCTCCCCCAAACTACCACATACCATACAATAACATATAAAGCACATACTGGACCTTGCCCACTGCATTGGACCGAAGTCCGGAACTGACTAGGGCCTTGCCCTCTGCATCGGACCGAAGTCCAGAACTGACTAGGGCATTGCCCTCTGCATCGGACCAAAGTCCGGAACTGACTAGGGTCTTGCCCTCTGCATCGGACCGAAGTCCGGAACTGACTAGGGCCTTTCCCTCTGCATCGGACCGAAGTCCGGAACTGACTGAACATAGCATAACATAACCATAACATATAACAATAACACACATACTGTATACTGCATCGGACTGCAGTCCGGAACACATAACACATAGACAGGCCTGAATCACAAAGACATCAAGCATACTGAACTACTTCTCGGGACCACCCCGGCATCGGACCGCAGTCCGGAACTACTACTATCTAAACGGGTCGGCATTGTGGCCGTAGACCCATCCCTACTGGAAGGAAAACTCACCTCGCAAGGCTGACTGCTGAGGCGTTGATCGAAAACTGTCTGACTGCTGCTCCGACAACTCCCCGGCTACAATTTCCACAAAGACACTTTGTCACACACTGATACTAATCTTAGGTTAAGCGACTATTTTACCCCTGGCCAAAGTCATCATCCTGGTCAAAGTCAACTGTCAGTTGACCTGACTCGCCGAATTGGGCGGCCAACTCGCCGAGTCCCTACCCTTTCTTCTATTCCCCAACTCGACTCCACTCGTCGAGTTTTGCAAAGACTCGACGAGTTCTCCTTCTATAATAGCATCAAGTCAACCTTCATCTGACTAGCCGAGTTGTATGAACAACTCGTCGAGTCCTCCTTCATCATATGAACACGTCCAGTCCATGACTCGCCGAGTTGTATGAATAACTCGTCGAGTCTGTTCTCGTGGTTAAGAAGATTGCCTTGGACTCGCCGAGTGTGTTCATACACTCGCCGAGTTCTATGATCCCCAGGACTAAGGCTAAGTCCAATGCGTTGGGTCATTCCCCGGGACCCCTCTAAGACCACTCTAACACTCACTGGGTTCCTTTGAACCATAACAGATTGGGGACTTCTAGCCCCAGACTCGCCGAGTTCCAAGAACAACTCGTCGAGTCGCCCATTTTCCAAGTCTATAACTCGATTTCTGATGTAAAATCCTTATCCAAAAGGTAGATCTGGGCTTCTAGGGTCGATCTAACACGTAAAGTTATGAACTTTCCGTTCATGCATGCATCAATGGAGCTTAAAAGGCCGAAAATGGAGGTTTTAGCATGCATGGGGTTCTCATGGCCCTAAGGATGGCACCTTTATGCCATGATGACCCTTCAAGGTCCTAGATCTGAAGGTGAAACAACTTGGGACGTCCAAATCCCAAGAGTCAAGCTTCTTAACCCAAAATAACCATAAGAAGATCTAGGAAATCACAAGTCAAAAGGGAAGTTTTATTACCAGAAAGTGAGGGGAAAGTGATGTTGATGCTGGATCTGAACTCTTTTCTTGAAGTCTTCCCTCTTCCTCTTCTTCACCCAAACTTCAATCACAAAAGATAACTCAAGAAATGACACTCAAATACTCACAATACTCAAAGGTGGCGGTTTAGGGTTTTCTGGGTATGGAAGGAGTGATAGGGGAGGCCAAAGGGGCTTTATGTTCCTTAAATAGGGGAACAAACCCTTGAAATTAGGGTTCTCATCAGACAGCGCCTACTCGTCGAGTCGGTCTTCCGACTCGTCGCGTAGGTTACTTATTTCCCCGATCTGGATTCGATCTGACTCGACGAGTCGGGCCATCAACTCGGCGAGTCCAAGAGTGAAATTATAAGATTGACTTAAGTTAAAAGCATACCTGGAATCCGGGCGTTACAAAAAAATTAGCCCGTTTGTTATTATTTTGCTAGTATTAGCTCAATTATTTACTAAAATGGCATAAAAGGCCCATTTTTTTTTTGTAAAAATGACATTCTTGGCCCATTAAGCCAAAAATTTACAATGAAGGCCTAATTTTAGTAAAAACAACATTTTAGGCCCCTTTTTGAACAAAACTTGTATTTAAGGCTAGTTTTTGTAAAAATAACATTTTTAACTCACTTTTCTCAAAAATATCATTTTTAGCTTGATTTTTATAAAAATATACATATTCGGCCCATTATAGAAAATTTTATCTTTTTGGCCCAAATTATTATATTTTCGCAACTTTAACCCTTCTTATCAAAAATTTACATTTTTGGAGCAACTTTCTTGAAAATGACATTTAAGCGCACAAAAGATTAAAATTTACAATTTTTGGGCCCAAAACCGTGAGAAGCCCAAATAAGGCCCATTTATGAAAATGTTTACATTTTTAGTCCTTGTAAGGTCTCAAATGTCGAAATTAGCGTTATTTAGCAAAAATTTCCCTTTTGAACCCCTTACTAGCTTTGAGTTACATAAATAGTCCATTCTATTGTCATTTTGTCGATTTTAGCCCCTTTGATGAAGTTTTTCCTAACTTTAAGTAACTTGTATGTATTTTAAACCCTTTTCTTGTAAGATAAGTTGAAATAAGTGTTATGTTATACCCATATCATCATCTTTTAGTAGATCTTCAAGTTTATGAAGTTTACAACACATAAACACATATGTAACTAAAGAAAACACACAAACTCATGCATACACACATAGATCTACACAAAACAACTTGTATTCTCCCCCAAAACAAAGTAAATATCGAAATAGGGGGTATGAACTCACATTGCTTTGAAGTTTTTGGTTTTTGGTGAGGGAATGAGAAGATCTCGGCCCTAGATGTGTTCTTGAGAAGCTTTTCGAACTAAGGAGGTTCTAGGAAACATGATTCACGGAAAACTTGTGTGTAAGAGGAGTGATTGAGTTTAAAAGGAAGTGTATCAACTTGAGTTTGTAAGATCTTACCACAATGTGAAGCTTGAAGTGATCTTCTTGAAAACCGACCTAATACTCACGATTTTTAGGAGGAAAAAGGATGGACTTTCTTTGGAGAGTTGAGAGAATAATGTGTTTGAAAATGAAGAAGGATGGTGGTGGTGTGGCCCTTATGGCCGTAAGTAGAGATAGAGAGGGGAGAAGATGAGTGAGTGTAGGGTTTGACCCTAGTGATGTGATCCTTATGGAGATATGTTGGATATTGCATGTTTACATGGTGGATTACTTTGAGGTGGCATGCATTAGTTAGCTAATCCTTTTTTTTCTAATTGGGCCGAGAATAGGGAAGAGGAAAAATGGAATGAGATAGTTTGGGCCCTTTCTTGACTTAGTTCGAATTTATGAGGTCCAAGATGAAGATTTTTCGGCCCATTGGGCCCTTATGAGGGTTCACGGCCCAAAGAAGCCCAAGAATATAGTTTACGGCCCATTAGGGCTCATGAAACCATTTACGGCCCATCATGGCCCATTAAAGATAAGATGAATCATTTTATGCCCACATGACCCAAAATACTTTAGTTTCATGAATGTGGGTCCAATTAGAGCCCAAATAGGGTTCCTTGGCCCAAAATAGCCAAGTTGAAAGTTTACTGGTCCATTAGGCCCAATAAGAGGATCCTAGTCCATAATAAACTTGAACCGGGATTTTTGGGTTTTCAACCATAGTTGAATATATGAGATGTATTGTATTAGGTTTTGAACTTCAATCAGGAGTTTGGATTCAAATGGATGGTTTCATTTTAGCATATAGCATGATATTCACTTAGAGTACAAGTCTTGCAATAGCTGATGTTTACATGAAAATAGAATCTCCTAGCTAAAAATGCTAGTTGTGACATACACACACACACACTATAACTCATAGTATACTCAGATAACTCACCCGAACTAAAAGTTGAAGAATCACATCTACATACGCGCACACATAAGAATCGGTCTCAAGAACCACCTAGATAATAATTAGAGGACAAACCTCAATCTACAGCTTAAATCCCTCAATATTTGACCAAAAGTGAAACTAATCAAAAAGTGAATGGTTAACGACAGACGTGCCGTGACCAAGACCAGGCGCTCCGCACCCCACTACATGACCAAATAGTCGTGAAATCCTTATAAGCGCGCTGTGACACCCAAATATCGCACCACCTTTATGGCTTAACATCCTCATTCTATTAAGCACTTATTCCCTTTAGATAGATGCTAAAAATTTTAGACCTAGATCTTCTAAGTGACTTAATGGATAAAATTTTCAACTTTATCCATTTCAATGGCTTAATCACTTATAAACTCTAAAACTAACTCCATAAGGACCAAAACTCATGCATGACACATAGGGAAATGCATGAAACCATATTTTTTCATCATTAACCAAGTATAGAAGTCATAATAATCACACATAAGGTTCTGGAGTTCTCCAAACTCCAAGAACACCAAGAGAAGGGACCCAAAGCTACTAAAATGACAAAAAAACTAGATCTAAAGAAATAGATGCCAAGGTTGGAACTTTATACTCACAAAGGTCTAAAAATATGATGAGAATATTGGATCTAGGATGCAACAAATCTTCCTTGCACAAAGTATGACCTCTTTATCCTTTAATCTTCACAAAAACAAGGAATAAAGCTTAAAACTTGAAAAAGAGGCTTGGGTTTTAGGTGAGGAGATGTTTCTGGGAATGGGGGTTGCCAAATGAGGCAAACCCTAGGGGTAAGTTCATTTAAATAAGGCCTAATGTCCGAGAATTAGGGTTTCTCTTTCCAGATAAGGAGTGCCACACTTTTACTTAAGCGCATCGCGCCTACCACGTGTCAAGCGTGTTGCGACCAACATATGTCATCGCGTTTAGTCCAAAATTCCACATCTTTGATAAAAATATATGCCAGGAATCGGGTGTTACAAATCCCCCCCCCCCCACTTGAATCAGATTTCATCCCCGAAATCCGCTATCATAAACAAACCAGGGTAATACTCGCACATCTCCTCCTCAGGTTCCTATATCTACTCTAAACCCTTTCGGTGCTGCCACTATACCTTCACCAAACCAACCACGTTTTTGTGCAAGGTCTTAGTCTTCCTATCCAAAATCACGACCGAACTTTCCATATAATTCAGACGTTCATCGAAATGAATATCATCCAACAGAACCACTGTAGACTCGACTATACAATTTCTTAACTGAGAAACATGGAAAGTGTTGTGGATCTGGCTGAGCTCAATGGGTATATCCAATCGGTAGGCAATTTCCCAACCACACAATCACTCTAAAAGGTTTAATATACATGGGGCCCAGGTTGGCCTGCTTTTAGAACCGAATGACACCCTTCCAAGGTGACACCTTCAGAAGTATAGAATCGTCAACCTGAAACTCAATATTAGACCAACATTGATCAACATAACTCTTTTGTTGACTCTGTGCAGTCTGTAATCTCCTACGTACCTGCTAAATGAGCTCGATAGTCTTAAACACGACATTAATGCTCCCCATCATTCTCTGTCCAACCACTCCGCAATAAATTGAGGTCCTAAACTTCTCCATCACCCTGTAACTGGTACACCATGGCGGAAAACCGACTCCCTGACATAGATATCAATTATCTTCTCGACTGATGAGCTCTATTGAATAACAATAAAGTGGACACTCTTAGTCAACCTATATATGATAATCAATAAAGTATCTAATAAGGTATATGCCCGATCGAGCATATGACCTTATCGGTGAAATTATGGTTCGACTTAGTATTGCTAAACTATGAAGATCTATACCGAACTTCCAAACCAGTCTAGGCTGGTCGTCATCGCTTAACTGCGAAACGAGAGACATATCCACTAATAGAGAAATCAAAATGTCTGGATTAATAGACGAGATAAAGATAGCTAATAATTGGTACTACCAATAAACAAGCTGTAACATAACCTAAGACAGTAATAGTGCTTATGATCTGGTGGAAAACCGACTCCCTGACATAGATATCAATTATCTTCTCGACTGATGAGCTCTATTGAATAACAATAAAGTGGACACTCTTAGTCAACCTATATATGATAATCTATAGAGTATCTAATAAGGTATATGCCCGATCGAGCATATGACCTTATCAGTGAAATTATGGTTCGACTTAGTATTGCTAAACCATGAAGATCTATACCGAACTTCCAAACCAGTCTAGGCTGGTCGTCATCGCTTAACTGCGAAACGAGAGACATATCCACTAATAGAGAAATCAAAATGTCTGGATTAATCGACGAGATAAAGATAGCTAATAATTGGTACTACCAATAAACAAGCTGTAACATAACCTAAGACAGTAATAGTGCTTATGATATGGTGGAATGACAAATGACCTTACCTAAGTACAACCTTTTGTACCTTCGGCTATAAAAGTATTAATGACGATTAGACCAGAACCTACTCGGTATGCCTGAAGCAATGATTCTTGATGAAAGGAGTATAAAAACCGACCAAGAGAAGTAATAAAGGTACGATCAACCAAACCATTCTATCTATTCCATTACATATCAACCTAATATCTAGCTTAATCATCAAAGCGTTTTCCTGGGATCCATTCCCAATTAATAAAGTGAATATGTAGCATGCCCGTTACCTGCGCTTCAGTAGGGCCGAAGTCAGTGCAGCATGTGCGGGAAACTGCACGATGGAGTTTGTCGTTCCAGGAGTATGGGCTGCTACAAGTATGGCAGGGTTGGTCATGTCAGCAGGGATTTCCCTCGGGGGGTAAGCCTGTTATGTTTTCACTGCAACCATGTGGGTCACAAGAAGGCAAACTGTATGATGTTAAGGGGAGGAGCGGTGAGTGCACCTGCTCCAGCTAGTTTGAGGATCACTGATGATCGTGAGGGTTGGGTTGGAGTCCCAACAGAGAGGAGCCAGGTGTTGCAGTGTGACAACCGTCAAATTCTGGTCAAGTCAAAGTCGAACTAAGTCAACAAGTCAAACCAGTCAACGCAATCAACCCTTGTATATTAGGGTTTACGTTATGTAACTACTGAACAATTCGCTAATTTAATGAGAAAACATCAGTTGGAAAATTCGTGTGTTTAATTTTCCTTAACCTTGATAGTGCTAAACAATGAACCAAAGAGATAAAAACACTATTGCACACTCATCGGGAGTGTGTAGGACACTAAAACATGGCTTAACGGGGTTTACCGACCTTGCGTTGCGAAGCCGGACACTCAAAAAGGTCATAAATGGAACCTCTCTTAATCTCTTTCACTCTATCTTTCTATATGACAAATCTATCCCAAATCTCTCCAAGTATGTGAAATCTCTCCCAAATCTCTCTCTGAATGAGAAATCTCTCCAAGAATGTCAAATCTCTCCCAAATCTCTCCAAGAATGTGAAATCTCTCCCAAATCTCTCTCTGAATGAGAAATCTCTCCAAGAATGTCAAATCTCTCCCAAATCTCTCCAAGTATGTCAAATCTCTCCCAAATCTCTCTCAAAACCTCTCTTGATCTTTTTGTAATCAATTGGGGCATCCCGACACTTGATTTGGTGAAAAACCATGCGAAACGGGAAGATTCCTTGGAAAATAGCCTCTTAGGGCCGGAGTCCCTCTATAGGGATCAAACCCTCCTTGAGCCGGAGTCTCCTTGAGGATCCGCAGTCACCTTGCCGCAGCCGCAGCCAGCAGCCGCAGCCACCGACCGCAGCCAGCAGCCGCAGTCACCGACCGCAGCCATCAGCCGCAGCCACCGACCGCAGCCAGCAGCCTCAGTCACCGACCGCAGCCAGCAGCCGAGCCCCACTTCGGATCCATGGCTCCTAAGGCCGAAGTCACCCTCCTGACTTCGGATTTGGCATTTTCCACCCGGTTTTCGACCACGACTCCATTTTAAGTCCGTTTTTAATTATTTTAACGCGGGATTTTCTCCAAAAATCATATTTTAACATATAAGACCCTAAATATTCATAATTTAAATATATTTTTATGAAAATCTTTATTTAAGAATAAAATCTAGTGGGTGAATAATTGAGGTGGCGTGTTGACTTTTCTTTAGTTTATGACACAAGCTACCACCCCCATACCCACTCCATGACCAACCGTTGTCCTCCCCACCATCCCTAGTCACTTCATAGTCCTTTCCCACTCATTTTCAGCCATTATCACGTTTTGGAGCTAGAACAACTCCCTCTCTCTCTCCTCATTCTCACTCACTTCCCTCATTTACACCAAAGATCAAACTCACTTTTCTCTCAAATTCTCTCACACAAATTCGAGATTTCCAAGGCATTTTCCAGCTTTTCTCCTTCATTTGGTAAGTATAATTCATTCTTCTTATGATTATTTCACTTTCTTCTTCCCAAATCATAGATTGCTTACACAAATTCCATCACATTTGTGTTAGATCTTCAAATCTTCAAGGCATCCTCCCAAGTGTTCTTGAGTTGAGCGCTTCTTTTCTCCATCATCCATCTTCTGAAATCACTCAAGGTGAGTTCATACCCCTACATTTTCATGTTTTCTTACGTTTTAAGGGGGGGAATACAAGTTAAAACACTAAGAACACAACTAAATTCTTCTAACAGCTTTCATCAGAAAAGTTGGACTCCATTCACGGACTGTTTTGGTCAACTTAAACATTTTTGTTTTCAAAAATGTACAAGGTGCAAGTATTTCAAGTTCTTAGCTTTAAAATCGCTACTTGCACATCACCATAAGATTTTTCTACAATTTATGGTGATTTTTACAAAACTGCCTATCATTTCAAACATCAATCCGGACCAGTCTGTGGTTATGGACTTTTTCAAACAAGTTGGAGGTCATTAAAAATCATAATAAAATTTATGAACAAACTAGACTCATTTTCCAAACTCTCAGAGTTTACGGATTCTGATTTGGACCTTTGATGATTTTTCTACAAATTTCCTAAGAACAGTAATAGAAATTGTTAACAACAGAAAAATGCTATCAACTTCATCACACCTTGTAACATGTTGAGCAAGGTGTATATCTTTATGTGATTATATGTTATTGCATTATATGACATTTTGTCTTAGTATAAGGACATACAACAGTTAACAAATGGATTTTGCTAGATAAAGCATAGAAATAACAAATTGTTATAATCAAAGTACATCCATTACATACAAACATTTGGATAAACTATGTTAAGTATAGTTTACATACATTACTACTACTACCCTTGTTTTGATAAACTATAATAGGTATGGTTTATGTTTCCATCAACACAACAAACACATTTCAGAAGGTTTTATTCCCACAGAAAAAGGCTTTACACTCATGCACACCACACGTAAACTTGTTAACTTAAATTGTGAGACAATCTTCTCAGTACTCCTAGAGTACGGTTTAAAATTCCTGGTAGTTATAACCAGAGTCTCTTGTAGGGAGAACGTGATAGTTGTGTATAGATCTATATTGGGTTTGACACCCCACACCTTTCTGTTAGCTACAGTGGGACCTGCAGGTCTACAGGTGACAAATGTCATAACAATTTTCGGCGCCTGAGAAACGCCGTGGCAGGTTCATTCAGTCATAGTACAGTTATAGCGACTCACATAGGGAGTTAACAACACATAAAGTTTACTGGAATTTTTATAAATCAAAAGGGGTTTTATGTCGATTTAAAATCACTTTTATTATCAATAAGTATGGATATTACTATACACTTTCAGTCTTGGTATTTAAGACTACACAACGTCCATTACGGGATTTTCTCAACTTAAAAAGGGTTTTATGCCGATTTAAAACCACTTTTATATCTTTAAGTATGACAAATACTTGTTTATTCTAGGTCCTGGTATTTAGGACCACATAACTTTTATAAGGAAAATATTGGATTTTTCTTGGTAACATACAACTCATTACAAAGATCGGTTTTCAAACTCTTACTATCAAAAGCTTATGAACTCACCAACTTAATTGTTGACACTTTTTCAAAACTACTTGTATTCTCAGGAATTCAGTGAAACAGGAAATCAACAGCGTTTTGAGGATGGGACGATAAATCGTCAAACAGTTCATTTTGTCATCATAATGTAATTGATTTGAATCATGTAAATATATGCTTTGGTGTAACTTTTCCAATTATATTTATGATTGGTTGTAATTACTTTGAGCACTATTATACTCATTGTTGTGATACTATACATGAAGTCCTCCACCCCCGAACGTTTCCGCCATCCTTGGTTTGGGGGTGTGACATGCAGTGTCAGACAGGGGAATCCAGGACTCCATCGGGTGATGTTGCAGGTATGTTCTCTTTTGCTTTTCTTCCGGTTATTATCAATATGCATATTGTTGGGAATTTTTGTATCGGTTTGGGCAAGCGTTATCTTTGGTTTAATTCTCTGTATATATTTGGGTCATATCTTCAAGAATTGTTATATGCCATTTGCATGCCTTAAATTCTTAGTGGGTTAGTGAGGGGTTGTATCTCGGGGAGCGGATTCCAAAGTGTTCGGTTGACATTCTGGTTTTTGGTCGAGATCGGTTCAGGGATATTATGTGCAAGGTCTATGGTTAGGATTTAAAGGGTTAATTCTCCAGTATCGTCAGGGTTCAGTGGATTCAATTTTTGCGCTGGTTGGTCACTGGGAGTGCCAAGGGAAGGAGTCTATTGCGAATGTTTTGGTCTTGTCATTGGTATAAAGGAATTCAAGAGTTAAGAGTTAGGTGTTGTATCATTGAAGGAATCTAGATTTATCAGATTTGTTGGGATTTCGGGGAGTGTCCATCTGGTCTTCAAGGGTTGTGCGGTCTTTAGGTCTGGCTAGTAATGGAACACTAGCATTGGTAAGTGCAGGTTGTCAACAATTCGATCATTAGAGGGTAAGATGGATTGGGAATCCTTCAAACCTTGGGTGTTGTAAGAGCTTAGTCGAATCAAAGTGGGGGAGAACCGTTCGGATATCCAGGAGCAGAAGCAGGCATGAAACTAGGATGAGTTTCACATCCCCGTCGGGGAGGAGGGCAACCCAAGTGGCCATCTGGATTGAGGATCGAACGAGTTAGGATTTCGGGAAACTTCCTAACTGTTGGTTAGCACCTTCTTGGCGATGGATAGCAGGTTTTTGGTGGATCCAGATTGGGGATTCCAGTCATGACTTGAGTTCAGCTTGGGTTTTCGGTCGAGTGCATGCTCAACTCTAGACGTGTTCGGATTGATAGATGAGCGGTAAGACCATGAGTGATGGCTATGGAAAAGTAGGAGTGTTGTAAGACTACGGGGTGGCCCGTAGCATTCACTAGTTGACAGCTAGTGTGAGAGTGTTGTAAGACTGCAGGGTGACCCGTAGCATTCACCAGTCCCTGTGCAAGTGGTGAGGGTGTGGCAAATCCATGATTGGTCACATATTTCTTCTGATGGCTAGGACCAGAGTGGGTCAACTCGTAATGTTGTGGGAGGGCCACAATATGTTTGGAATCAGGAAATGGTAGGTCGTTGGAGACCAGGTATGATTTGAGACTACAGTTGGTCATGTAGCATTCTTTTTAGCATTGGTTTTTAGTGGCGAGATGGTTTGGGCAATTATCGCCATATAAGGTTTATGTTGGGCGTTGCGTGGGGCGACTGTGTATATGTGTCTTACGACTCAGAAACCGGGCAGGAGTCCGGTGTTTCAGATAGTTGGCAGACAAGTTGGGACCAGGGAGGTCTCGACCGCTTTTGGAAAGCAGCTAGGGGAAGCAAGATGAGTCAGGGTGATTTCAGTGATTTCAGATTCGTGTGTGGGGTCGCTTGTTATTCGGGGCATATGCTAAGTCGCTTGCAGTTGGATTAAATAATATCAGAGTGGTTGATTGGACCATGTTGCACAGCTCTTATTTGAGTCTAACCGTTGCAGGGAGGAATCTTCTACTCCAAGGATTATCTGAGCCTTCTGTCAAGTATAAGTGTTCTGTAGCAGTATAAGGTCAGTGATTTTGGTTTCCCCATGGAATCCTCTAGGGTGGGAAGTGTTTTGTTTTGTCTGAAATTCATTGTGGAATTGGCATGGTAGTGGTTCAGTGTGGGTGGTAAGTCTGGGAGTCAGAACAGTTTGAGATTTCAGGTTTCTGGAAAGGTAGAGGTGGTTTTCTGTAAGGGTCTAAGGTTTGTTCTTCTTCAGGTTTGGTGAGTTCTTCTAGGGTTGGATTTGGTCGTCTTGGGAAGGATGTGTTATTCTTGGGATTGTGATGGTGTTGCTCAGGATGTTGGCGTGTTGGGAAAGGTAAGGACTGATTTCGAGGACAAAATCTAATTTAAGTGGGGGAGAGTTGTAACGCCCTGTTTCGAATCGTTACCCATTTGGGCGTGGGTGATGAAATGTAGATGGTTCGGGCATTCAGAATTGGTTTTGGTGCCAAGGGGCATTTTGGTAAATTGGCAGTGAGCCTTTATGGAATTTGGATTTTTGTGTTCGGGGAACTTTAAGTCAAGTATAAGTTGATAATAGTGTTGAGCTTCTCGATACCTCTTCACAGATATAACGATGGTCGGAATCAGAGTTGTATCCAGGAAGTTATGGCCTTCGGAATGAATTAGGGTTTGAGGGAAAACCCTAGTACGCGGGGCGTACTGATGCGAAAGGAGTTACGCCATGCGTAATGAGGAGTACGTGTAGTGTATTGCGAATCTGGGATCGGGGTGTGACAACCGTCAATTTTTGGCCAAGTCAAAGTCAACTAAAGTCAACAAGTCAAACCGGTCAACTCATCTAACCCTTGTACATCAGGGTTTCCATTATGTTTCTTATTGAACAACTCGCAATCTTAATACAAAGTATCACTTAGAGTTTTCACTTGTTCGGAAATTCTAAACCCTAATCAGGGCAAGTGATGAAACTACTCGATAAAACATTATTCCTTAACCCTCAGGGGCATATAACAATCATAACGAGACTTAACGGGATGTACAAACCTTGCGTTGCGAAGCCAAACACTCAAAAAGGTCACAAAAGAAGTCTCTCCCAATCTCTTTCACTCTAACTCTCCCAAAACTCTCTAAGTAGGAGAAATCTCTACAAGTGTGTGTAATCTCTCCCAAATCTCTCCAAGAATGTCAAATCTCTCCCAAATCTCTCTCTGTATGAGAAATCTCTCCAAGAATGTCAAATCTCTCCCAAATCTCTCTCTGTATGAGAAATCTATCCAAGAATGTCAAATCTCTCCCAAATCTCTCCAAGTATGTGAAACCTCTCTCAAATCTCCCTCTGTATGAGAAATCTCTCCAAGAATGTCAAATCTCTCCCAAATCTCTCTAAGTATGCCAAATCTCTCCAAGTATGACAAATCTCTCCCAAATCTCTCTCAAAATCTCTCTCAACTTTTTATAATCACTCGGGGCATCCCGACCCTCGAATTCGACGAAAACAGCTCGAAAACGGAAGTCTACGCGAAAAACAGCCTTAAGGAGCCGAAACTCCTCTTAGGAACCGAAACTCTTAGGAGCCAACCTCTTAGAGCCGAACCTCCTGAGAACCGAAACCCTCTCAACCGAAATGGACCGAGCGGTCGGTCTATTTCGGTCCCCTGACTAATCAGAACCGAGACCTGACTTTCGGCTCTACCTTTCTCACCTTCGGTCCGAGGACCTGACCTTCGGTCTGAGGACTTGACCTTCAGTTCCGAGATGCGAGCCTGGACCGAACCTCGCAGATAGCCACCGAGACCGAGCCTCGCCTTCTGTTCCTTCTCTTCGCACCTTCGGTTCCTCTTCTCCTTCTCTCGGTTCCTCTACAGCGACCGAACCCTCCTCTCGGCTCCCACCTACTTTCGGTTCTAAGCTCCTAAGGAGCCGAGCCTTCGCATTCACGGCCTGAACTTCGGATTTTCGCATATCCTTCCTGGTTTTTGACCATTTTCACGTATAAGCCCGTTTTTCGTGATTTCAACGCGGGATTTTCTCTAAAAATCATATTTTAACATATAAGACCCTAAATATTCATAATTTAAACATATTTTTATGGAAATCTTTATTTAAGAATAAAATCTAGTGGGTGAATAATTGAGGTTGAGTGTTGACTTTACTTTAGTGTATGACACAAGCAACCACCCCATACCCACTCCAGGGACCAGCCATTGTCCTTCCACCATACCTGATCATTCAAGAGTACTTTTCCCACCATTTGACCAGCTACACTCTTGGTCAAAGGCTGAAAACTCTTATCTCTCCTCACAATTCTCTCATTTCTCTCATTTTTCCTCCAAAAGACAAACACCATTCTCTCTCAATTCTCTCTCTAAATTTCGAGATTCAAGGCCATTCTCCAAGCTTTTCTTCTACTATTGGTAAGTATCTTCCTCCCACACTTAGATATTCTACTATCTTTCATTCAAATCATAGATTGCTTACACAAATATCGTCATATTTGTGTTAGATCTTCAAATCTTCAAGCACCTCCCAAGTGTTCTTGAGTTGAGCACTTCTTTTCTCCATCATCCATCTACTGAAATCACTCAAGGTGAGTTCATACCCCTACATTTTCATGTTTTTCTTAAGTTTTAAGGGGGGGGGGGGGGGGAATACAAGTTAAAACACCAAGAACTCAACTAAACTCATTTAACAGCCTTCATCAGAAAAGTTCAACTCCATTCACGGACTGTTTTGGTCAACTTAAACATTTTAGTTTTCAAAACTGTATTAGGTGAAAATAGTTCAGGTTCATACCTTTAAACTGACTACTTGCACATCACCATACGATTTTTCTACGATTTATGGTGATTTTTACAAAACTGCCTATCATTTCAAAAATGAATTCGGACCAGTCTGTGAATATGAACATTTTAACACAAGGTAAAGACTTCCAAAAATCATAATAAAAATTATGAACAAACTAGACACATTTTATGAACTCTCAAAATTTACGGATTCAGTTTTCGACTTTGTAGGATTTTTCTATGATTTTTCTAAAACAGTGCAGAACGATTAAAAACTAGTTAACAGCTTATAACTTTCAATACACTTTGTATTATGTTGAGCAAAGTGTATAACAATAAGTTCTAAATATTGAATGTATTTTCTTGTTAGTTTATCATCATAAACTGAAATTTAGTCATTCATGATAAGGTTACTCATTCATTTCGAATACTTATAATAAACTTCAATAAGCATAGTTTATGGATTTTTACTACATGAAAAAGGTTTTACTCTCAAAACAAATGGGTTTTTCATATCTTTACGTAATAAACTATAATAGTAATAGTTTAAGGATTTCATATCACTAATTTATTCAGAAAAGGTGATTTTACTTCCTTCATGGAAGAGGTTTTAATATCAAACTGTGTGTAAACTAGTTAACTTAGGTTGTGAGGCAATTCTCTCCCCGTACGTTCGAGTACGGGATCCCAATTCCTGTAAGTTATAACCAGAGTCTCTTGTAGGGAGAGCGTGATAATTGTGTATAGATCTATATTGGGTTTGACACCCCACACCTTGCTGCTAGCTACAGTGGGACCTGCCGGTCTACGGGTGACAAGTGTCATAGTATCTTAACGTCTGAAAAACGTTGTGCAGGTTATTTCTCGTCATAGCATGGTTATAGCGACTCACATAGGTAGTTAACAATCATTCAAGTTTACATGGAAAATTCTACTTTGAAAAAGGTTTTTACTTCTAAAACTAAACGAGTTTATGTCGATTTAAACTTGCAAAAATTACTTTAAGTATGGGAAAATACTTGTTCATTTTCGGTCCTGGGATTTAGGACTACCTAACTTTAAAAAGGGTTTTATGCCGATTTAGAACCACTTTTATATCTTTAAGTATGTAAAATACTTGTTTACTTTCGGTCCTGGGATTTAGGACCACATAACTTTTATAAGGAAAATATAGGATTTTCTTTGGAATCATATCTCTGTTAAAACTATATTTCATCTAGAATTGTTAGACTTCAGCTATAATTGCTAAGTGTATATGCTAGAGTTATATAAGAATCTAGTCATAATCGACTTAGAATTGGTGGGCCCGCCTTACTTCCTGTTCCTTGTTTGGTTGTGGACCTAGGGCATACCCATTATATTCGACGGTTTATTTAACTTAAATTTTATATAGCTTATATACACTGGGCGATTATAGAAGGAAATCTATGGGTCTTTCTAGGGTTCATTATCGCGTAACATAGAAGCATTCATTTCACTTAATAAAGAAAATATTGGATTTTCTGGAAACATACTTTGTCGCTTTTACAAGGAAAACGGTTTCTTTAGCAAACAAACTCTTATGAACTCACCAACTTAATTGTTGACACTTTTTCAAAACTACTTGTATTCTCAGGAAATCAGTGAATCAGGAAAACCAACAACATTTTGAGGATGGGACGATAAATCGTCAAACGTTTCATTTTGTCATCTTAATGTAATTGATTTTGAAACATGTAAACTTATTCCATGGTGTAACCTTTTCAATTATATTTATGATGGTTGTATTTACTATGAGCACTATTATATTCGTTTTTGTGATACTATACATGAAGTCCTCCACCCCCGGACGTTTCCGCCATCCTTGGTTTGGGGGTGTGACACGGGGTGCGAGACCTCGTATGCTGGGCGTACGAGGAGTACGATGGGCGTATGAGGGTTGGTTTGAAACCCTAATTTTTAGGGATGTACCCTATATAAGCTTAATGTTAGTCTCTTTGGTTCATTTCTAAGCTAGCCTCCACACCCCAAAAACCCTAAATCGACCTTGTAGCCTATTGGTGGTGTTCTTGAGCTATTGGAATGCATGGGTGCTTATTTTTGCCCTTGTGAAGGAAAGAAGAGAAGCTTGAAGTTGTTTTGCTTGGTGGGAAAGCTTTGGATCCAGAATCATCACCTTGTGGGGAAGCTTTTTGAGGTATCAAGTTTGCATCTTGGTTTGTGTATGATTAGATCTCTTCATGGCTAGTTTATTATGAAATTTGGTCTTCTTTTTGAGTTATGGATGAATTAGGTTGTTTAAGGGTTTATCCTTTCAGATCTGAATTTGTTTTGGTATCCTTGAGCATAAAGGTGGAAGCTTTATGTGTATTATGGAGTCATGCATGCATTAAGTCAACCATTAAGTCCCTTTTAAGCTTAAGAGCTTCTTTTAGCCATGTATGAACGTAAAGTTGGCAACTTTACATGGTATTCCAGCTCAAGGAGGCCAAATCTGTGTTTTGGAAGCTTTGTCTTAATGTATTTAGTGAAAATCAAGTTTGGGCTGAATAAGGGTGAGTACGTTGGGCGTACAAGTAGGTACGCTTAGCGTATAAGCCTTCAAGCAAGTACGCTGTGCGTACGTGCCTGTACGCCCCGCGTACTTGGTGTGAATGGGTTTGGTCTGTTTGGGCTTCGGTTTGGGCTTGGTTGCTTGGGGATTTGTTGGATCAGCTGAGAATATGTGTTTTGGATTAGGAAAAGTTAATGGGCTTTAGGGTAAGGCCCATGTAAGGGTTTGGGCCCAATTTGGAAAATTAGGCCATAAGTGAGCTTTGGATGCCTTAGTCTTAGTCCAAACTAGGGGAAGGTAAAATGGTATATTTACCCCATATATGGATTATTGGATTTGTTTTGGAACCCAATTGTTAATTGGGTGTTATTTGTTTGTTAGCACGAGGATTCTAGCAGATCAGAAGTCAGAGATTTATTTGTGGGTTTAGCTGTCGAGGTGAGTCTCCTCATTGTACTACGGGTCGAAGGCACCAATGTCGACCCATTTGGTTTATGTATAATAGGAAGACCAGGAGGTGACCCTTGGCATTTGTATGAAAGACCAGGAGGTGGTTCCTAGAAAACTGTATGCAAGACCGGAGTCTGAACTCTGGCAGTTAAGTAGATAAGTAATTGTAGATTATATGCTAGTTGTATTTGTGATGCTTTCATGGAAGATCAGGAGGTGGCTCCTGGCACTTGTCTGTAAGAACCAGGGTTTCGGTCCCCGACTTGGCAAGGAAAGACCATGATACGCCTCGTGGCATAATGGCAAGACTATGGTTGGCACATAGCACCTCCTATTGTATGCATGATTTGTATGGCTCGTATGTTATGTATGGTATGTGGTATTTAGGGAACTCACTAAGCTTTGTGCTTACAGTTTGTGGTTTATGGGTTTAGGTACTTCTGGTTCAAAAGGGAAGGGCTCGGCTTGATTGCACCGCATACACCCGTATTTTCCGCAATTCGTGATTTTGGGATTGTACTCTGATAATTGTTTTATTCCGAAATACTCTTAAATGTTTGAATAAAGGATAAATGAATATTTGAATATATATTAAAAATGAAAATTTTAACCTATGATTTTCGGGACGTTACAAGTAGGTGGGTTGCACCTGATCCCACATCGGCTTGGAAAGAGAACGAAACATTTCCTTATAAGGGGTGTGGATACCTTCCTTGTCACAATGCATTTTAAAGCCGTGAGGGCAGCAGATCCCATTAGAACTTTGCAGTTAAGCATGCTTGGGAGAGAGCAATTAAGGGATGGGTGACCTCCTGGGAAGTTTTTGTGCCGGGAGCCCAAAGCGGACAATATTGTGATATGTGCCAGAGGGGGATGTTAAAAATGGTATCATATCTAGGGCATGGGTCGATGTGTTCGACAGAGATGTCGAACCCTAAAATGGGGGGTGAAGGTGGGTTGCACCTGATCCCACATCGGCTTGGAAGTAGAACGAAATATTTCCTTATAAGGGGTGTGGATACCTTCCTTGTCACAACGTGTTTTGAAGCTGTGAGGGCAACATATCCCATAAGAACTTTGTAGTTAAGCGTGCCCGGGAGAGAGAAATTCAGGGATGGGTGACCCCCTGGAAAATTTTCGTGCCGGGAGCCCAAAGCGGACAATATTGTGATACGTGTCAGAGGGGGATGTTACACCTTTGCTACGATTTAATACCCACCACCCATAAATTAAAACACCATTCCACCCCATGCATTTTCCTCGGTTACCCCTCACAACACCGTGCTACCAGTGTCTTGATCTTCACACTCGCAAAATCATAATTTCAAGACATGCCATTGTTAGTGAAACCATATTCCCTTTTAAATCTACGACTACTGATAATCCTCCATCCTACGAATTTCTAGAAGACTTACCCTATATACCCTCAAACCCCAACGTCACACTTATTTCTGAACTTCCACCTAGTCACTCATCGCCCAACAAACAACCCTTATCTATCGACTCTCCCAGTGCATTACACCCAACACACCTCTCATCTTTTCTCCACACCAACCCGACCAAGATACCCCTCCCTTCCAATCTAAATAACCATTTTCCTCACCAAACTCCCCACAACAACCCCCTTTCATCGTCATCCTCTCAGTCCATCCCTCCCTTTTCCCATTCACCTTCTCCTACTATTCTCATACCCACATACTCAATGACCACTCATGCACAATGTGGCATCTTCAAACCTATCTCCAAAGTAAACCTCCATACTATAATTGAATCCCCAATACCTCAGTCCCACCTTTATGCCCTCAAAGATCCAAATTGGAACAATGCCATGAAAACATAATTTACTACTCTTATTTCTAGTGGAACATGGGTACTTGTTTTGAGACCAAAGGACGTTAACATTTTCTGATGTATGTGGTTATTTAAAAAGAAATATAAAGCATATGACACGTTGGAACATTATAGAGATCCATTAGTGGAAAATGGAAAATGTCAAAGAACAGGAATTGATTGTGGTGAAACTTTTGTTAAACTGGCTACCATTCGTATGGTTCTCCGTCTTGCCATCTCTCATAAATGGCCGGTGCACAAACTTGATGTCAAAAACATGTTCTTGCATGGTCACCTTAATGAAACCGTTTACATACACCAACCACCCAGGTTTCGTGATCAACAACTTCCAGATCACGTGTGTCATCTTCAGAAATCTCTATATGGTTTAAAACAGGAAACGCAAGCATGGTTAAATCGTTTTGCTACCTTTATAAAAAAGATTGGGTTTATACACAGCAAAACTAATTCATCTTTTTTTATATTTTGATTTAGAACTACCACTGCTTACCTGCTACTCTATGTGGATGACATTTTTCTCATTACATCGACCATAGTGTTTCTTAAGCACATTATCAAACTCTTGGCAGAAGAGTTTGCCATGACAGGTCTAGAACACCCTGTCATATTTTTTGGGTATTTCGGCGACATCAAACAAAGAGGGTTTATTCCTATCCAATGAAAATATGCCTTATAGGTCCTTGAAAGAGCAAATATATGCTAAACTCCAACCCATGTCAAACTCCAACCGATACACAATCTAAACTCGATGCCTATGGTTCACCTGTTGCAAATTCTACTTTGTATCGTAGACTTTTTGGAGGCCTTCAATACCTAACCTTCATCGGACCATATATATCTTTCACTGTTTAACAGATCTGCTTATACATGCATGACCCATACAAACCTCATTTTCATGCACTAAAACACATCTTACGTTACATATGCGGAACTCTGGATGTGGGTCTCCAGCTTCATCACTCTTCTAGGCCTTGTTGCTTACTTAGATTGGGGCGGTTGTCCATCTACACGCCGATCTACTAGTGGTTAGTGGTCTTCCTCAGTGATAATCTAGTCTTGTGGTCTTCTAAACTTGAACCAACCGTTTCGAGATCTAGTGCCTAAACTGAATACCGCGGTGTTGCTAATGCGGTTGCTGAAACGTGATGGCTACGAAATCTCCTTCGTTAGCTCCATACCCCCTTCCCAAAATCCGTTATTATGTATTGCGATAATGTGAGTGTCATTTATCTCTCCACCAATCCGTTCAACAACAAATGAAAAAACACATTAAAATTGATATTCATTTCGTTCGCGATAAAGTTTTCACGGTCAAGTTCGTGTCATGTATATCCCTTCTACTCTTCGGTATGTAGATATTTTTACCAAAGGGCATCGTACTCCTCAATTCAAGGACTTTAGAAACAGCTTGAGCATCTGAAGTGTTACTACTGCTTGAACTGCGGGGGTTATTAATGTATATTGTGTATCTAAATATGTATTGTATTAGTCCATTAGATTGGCTTAAAAGCTCATATGTATATGTATATATTAATTGTTGCTTAATGAAGAAGCAAGGGAAAATGATTATGAAACATGGATATTTACAATGGTTTGAAAAAACAATCAAATGTCTTTACTACTGCTACAGTCAACAACACAAACACCTTTAAGGTGACAGGTTCTGCAGCAAATTCCTCCTCCCTTCTAATACGATCAGCCTCCTTTTGTCTTTCACGCTTCTCTTTTTCCACAGCATTATGTTGCGACTTGAACAACTGAATAAACACCCCTATGAAACCTAATACTACAAAAAAATAAAAAAAACACAACAAAAAATCACATATCTATAGAGATAGTACTAGCCAACAAAATTAATTCTACAGATTTATCTGAAAACCTGGAACATTAGAGTGGAAAAAACTAAATCAAATAGTATAACTTTTTTGACATCAAGTATATGGCAAGTTACTTTTAAAAATTTCTTTTTCTTTGAGGAGTTTTGGTTACAATCACAAAAAAGAAAAGATAGGTACTTTGAGGAGGAAACATGGAAGAGGTAGATACAAATATAAAGATACACAACATATAGATTTATCTAGAAGGTAGAGCATCTACTCTCTCTCTCTCTCACTCTCAATATATATATATATATATATATATATATATATATATATATATATATATATATATATATATATATATATATATATCAAGGTTGTAAAAGTCGTTAGGCGGGAGTCAGACAGTCCATTAGGGTTAAGCGTCTAATCGGTCTATGAGGGGATTAATCGTCATCCAGGCGGAGACCTTTAATTATATTAAAATTTATTTTAAAAAAAAATTAAATATTACTTACTTCCAAACAAAATTAATAAATATAACAAAATTTTATGATTATTTACTTATTTTGATATAGTATATACAATTTATTCAAATATTATTATATTTTAAGAAATAAATATTTCGTAATTTAAAATTTGAAAATTTAGGAGTATCATTTGATATTTAAAACATTTGACATTTAAATTTTGAAAATTTAAAAATTTATAGGGTAATTTCAAATTTTCAAATTTTCAAAAAATGAAAAGTTTGGCCGTCTATGACCGCCTAGCTCCACCTAGGCCCGTCTAGTCCGATGTTAACCGTCGGTGACTAATTTGACCACCTAGTAAAATCATAGCTAGTTGATGTCCGCCTTCGCTTAGGCTTACCGTAGGCGGCCGCCTAGCCCTACATTTATAAACATAGGTGCCCGCCTAGCTAGAAAAACATATTCACAATTTCGTTTTTCAAAAAAAAAATTCTAATCATTATTACACTAATTATGAGTTTAATTTGATAATTTCTGTTTAAAAATCTAATATATATATATATATATATATATATATATATATATATATATATATATATATATATATATATATATAATCCATGGAACACTTAAAGATTGGTGATAACCTAAAAAAAACAGTATTCCCAATGGAACACTTAAAGATTGGTGATAACCTAAAAAAAACAGTATTCCCAATTTCGCTGTTAAAAAAAATCTAATCATTTATATACTCATTAACCGTTTAATTTGGTAATTTGTGTTAAAAAAAAAAGATCATTTTCAAAACTGTCCACGTGCAAATTCATGATGTTGACATATATACATCAAGCACATATGCACATTTTTCAAATTAATGTTTTTTTGAATTATTTTAAAAACTGTTTAAAAACCGGCATATTATATAGTTACACACATCCTTATTTTAATAAATAAATATGTTTATTCTGTTATTGACAAATGTTATAATATTAGAGCTTCTAATTAATATTATGTGTAACCTATTATGCCACTTGTCAACCTATTAATTATCCATTCCAAATTTCAAAATTTAAATTTCTCTCTCTAATTACATTAAATTAATAATTGATTCTCCATTTTAAATGTCAAATTTTAAAAATTTTCACTTTAATTATATTAAATTAATAACATTAGAATAAAAAATAAAATAAAATTAATAGAGATTATAATGTGATATAACTTCACATATTTATTTAAATCAACGACTATAATTTTATATAACTAAAAAAATATCTTTTAAGTAAAATTTCTTTAAAATAATTGATTTATAATTTGATTTTTTAATATGAAATTTTAATTAATTTTATAACCGTGTTTCCCACGGGTTATAAACTAGTATACTATATACAATAATAAAAACTCTTCATCAGGTGAGAATTAAGAAATCACAACTACAACTAACCTTCTGTGAAGGACTGATCTTTGGGAGCCCCCCGAAAATATTGCACAAGTAAGTCTGTATCTTTGTCCTGCAAAACATATTTGTATGCTTTATGATCCAGTAAACTCTCACTACAAGAGATACCGGTATTACTGACGACACGTGTAATAGCGGCGACTCAATAGATGTCACCGCTATTACTAGTAACGGCGACATATTGAGCCTTTACCAGCGCCATTTGTCGCTGGTCAATGCCTCTATTTTTTGTAGATATTATTAGCCACGGGTGTTGAACCAATATATATAATATTTAAAGGAGTTAATAAAGACTTACCACACCATCAAAGAAGTAGGTAAGAGATGGGTGTTGTTCGGCATCATAAAGAAAGGTCTTCAAGACCTGGAGATGACAAAGAGATACATTAGGACATGGATATGTATTATTTTTGAAAATATAACATCTTCGTCAAACCAAAAAAAAATTACAACCAGTGTAAACCCTATGCATCTCAACTTGTCTAACCTGAGGAAAACATTGGACTAATGCAATGCCCTGCAAACTACTACTTGAACCGGTAAAACTATTTGGACCGGTAAAACTATCTACAAATGGTGGCTGGTGGCGGGCCAGCCATGAGTTATAGTATGTGGGAATAAAAATTGGGAGCGCTTTTATCTCAAATATTTTTAAAACTAAGGGGGTGTTTGGGATTGCTTTTTAACCTAAAAAATCTTTTTCAATAAAATAACTTTTTGTCTTATAGCTTTTTGCAAAAGAAGGTTTTAAAATGAGTTTGGATTATATTTTGAGGGAGCAAAGGCTAAAAAGCCAAAAGTCACAAAAAGTCATAATTTTTGGCTTTTAAAATCACTTCTTTTTCTTCTTGCCAAAAAATCATTCTAAAAGGACTTTTAGAATTAGCAAACACCTTTTCAAACTTTTAACTTTTTGAAAAAGCTAAAAGTTCAAAAAATCCTTTTGAAAAGTAATCCCAAACACCCTCTAAACTGTTACGTGGTTCGTAGAATGTGTACGAATGAATTGGAATCCGTCAAAGAATTAAAATATGTTTGGAATTGTAATTTAGTTCCATATTATATATCGGTTGAAAGGAAATAGAATTAGAATCCAATTCTATATTTTGTTTAGTGTTTAGTTGACAGAAAATGAAATTAAAATAATGTTAAATTATAGAATTTCTCTTGTTTTTTTTTGTTTATTTATTTTTTTGTATTATAACTTATATGTAAAAATATATATTGCATAAGTGATAAAAATACTATATGATTATAGTGGATGTAGTGGTGGGTGGTGATGAGGATGGTGGTGGTGGTCATTGAGGCGGTAGTGGAGGTGAATGGTAGTGGTGGTGGTGGTGGTTGTGGTCGTGGTGACGATGGCAGTGGTGGTGATTACGATGGTGATGATGGTTGTCAGTGACCAGAAAAAAGCGGTATTATGTCAATTTTGAACTTTTCCTTGTAAAAAACTTAATTTATTACTATTTTTTATGGAAAGGACTTTTTCGCATTTGATGGAGAAATTTCACCTCATTTAGGAATCTAATTTCTTAGCAAATCTTGAAGAATCGGAACGAACGTTAATGTTATACTATTAAATTGAAAGCTCAATTCAATTGAATAGAATCTTGCATCCCCCACCACCATCAAGTTAGCCGATTGTTGATCACTCATCATTTGAGATTTTAACACTCTAAAATGGAGTGGGTCTCAACTTCGAACACGACAAAGCTTCAACCGTGGGTACCGACCTGTTAGAAATATAAAGCCACCTTCCATGTCAACCCCTCCCCACATTCTATATATTCGGAATTGTTGCTTAGTACACTCTTCATCTAAAAAATTGGGGGCTGTTAGATTGGCAAGCATAGTTTTCAGTTAAGTGTTCTTTTGGCTTGTGTTGTATGTAAATTATATTGTGATGTATCTTATCCGGTCTTTGGAGGCTGGTATTTGTGTATACTTTAGTATATTTTTCATCTAAAAAAATCGTAAATATGTACATACCTCCTGGAATTCAGGAGATACACCACCATCACTGGCGGAAGAATTGAGTTCTTGTTGAGCCATCTTAACTTCTTTGACTATGGTAGACTTGGATTCACGCAGATCTTGAATTTTTATCTTGTATAAATAAACAAAATAAGTCAACATTAGGCATCCCCATAGTTACTAGCAACTGAAATTATATCATTATTAAGGTATATGATTTACCTTAGAGGCAGCATCTAAGTTAACTAGATCCTTGTCAAAATCAAACCAAGCTGCATTCTTCTCGTCACCCTCCTATATAATATGCCAGCGACGATAGAATTATTTAAGTATCCAAAATAACAACATGACAAATTAAAGTGACATGAAATAAATTAAATTTTTTTGCAAATGCATTTTATGATCTTCGATTGCCTCCTATTGGTTCTCCCTCTCTTGTTTATTTCAACCAAATTGAACATGGTTTACATGAGTATAGCATATTAGAGTCTCTTGGTCCCAACTCAAGCATACAATGAAAGTCGATGTCATCATTTTAACATTGTTGTAATTAATTATGTAGGTGTGACCTTAAACTAACAAAAAAAAAAGACACATGATGGGACCCACACACACATATGTTTCTTCAGTAGGGTTCATTTAGCACCAACTTTAATTAATTCATAGATAGTGTGACTAATTACTAAATGTCAAAGAGACTTGTACCTTGTATAAAAGAAACATATCTGTCTCCTTCGGTTTCCGAATATTGTTAAACCAAAGTCCACCAAGGTGTCCTGCAATGTAGACGATATATTTCATGAATCGTATGAAACATAGAAACGAAATATAATACATATATTATATTTTTGCAACGATTTCAATCCTATAGTACCTCTTTGATTCCGTTGTAATATCTGATCATATTCCTTCATTATGCTAGCCAGCTTTATTGATTCCCGTATCTAAATTATGTAAGTGAAAATTAAAAATTTGTAATATATACAATTTTTTTAACAACAAATAATTTCATTAAAGCAACTCTAGCAACAAGCCAGAGAAAAACAAGCCGACTGGTGCATTTCTCATTAAAGTATAAATATATTGTTGAATCCTAGATACAAGTTACCTCTTTAGTAGCCTCTTTAATTATTTTCAGGTTTCCTGTAATTTCATTAATCTGCAATAATTGGAAGTGAAGGCAATAAATTAGCTAGACAAGTAATCTTTGTCATATTTTTTCCCATAAATCTTTAAAACTTTTTTCATATTATAAATTTTTTTAAGAATCTTTACCTGATTAGTAAAAGAAATTCTTAGTTTGAGCAGTCGTAGTTTCGCCTCTATCCTTGGGATCTTCATACACTCCAGGATGAACTAAAAGACAAAGTATCATATAATCCCTTATGATGAGTTAAATTATTTGATAAAGAATCAATACTAATTCCAAACTATGACTAACAATACCTGACCACGCTCTCCAACCATTTTCTTGTCTCCCGTGTAGCCCTAAAATATAAAATTTTGATTAAGGAGTTTTTTGATATGCCTTTTATTAGGTGTAGAAAGAAATTGGGTCTGAATGATAAGTCTAATTCAGTCAGATTCAAACTATTCGATACCACATTTAGAAACCTATGACTTGGTGTCTTAGTCATGGAACTTCTAATGTGACTCTTACTCGGTCAAATTCAAGACATGTCTTAACTTAATTAGATTTGACAAAATCAACAACTATCAAATATCTCTTAAGTCTTGGCAACATATATAGTAGACATTAGACTCTCAAGGGGTTGTTTGGTAAGCCTCTCAATACAACCATTAAGAGGCAATCTCTTAATGTTTCAACATATATAGAAGTACCATTAAGTATTGGCAATATATATATATATATATATATATATATATATATATATATATATAATAGACATGATTTATTAGAGAAATTAAATATCCTCCTACTTATTTTTCCTACCTATCCTCCTATCAATTTTAGATGATGATAAATGTAATAAAAATTTATTAATTTAATTAAATAAGTGTCACAATCTTAAGTGTGTATGGTAGGTAAAAAAAGAAGGGGGATATTTAATTTCTCTATTTATTATGTTAGTAAAGAGTTGTTTGGGAAGTCTCTCAATGGAATAATTACGAGGCAGTTTAACATTAAAAATGTATCGTTGTGCATTAAATGTGCCTATTAGAGGAAAAAAAAGCCTATGAACGATTCATATTTAGCTTCTTTTTCCCTCACAAATCTCTCTTCACTTTTCTTGTAACCGATGCAATCCGATTGTTTATTATTGTATGTGAGAGTATATATGTGTGAGTGTGTGTGTTTAATAGTGAAAGATAGACAAAAAGAGAATGGGACAAAAGAGACTCCGGACCCATAGGTTTTTTTTGGAACAGGCTAGAATTTTATTGACCAAACTAGGCAAGATGCCAAGCTGGGAAGAAACCACCAAACAGAAGAAAACAGAAAAAACACCAAAATATGCCAGAGTATAAGATGGTGAATGGGTTACAACACCATTTCACCCAATCTCCATTTCCCATTTTGCCCCTATGTTTTACCCATCCGAACACCAATGAGATCACGTTATCAGCTGTTTTACCGGTTTTAAAGGAGTGTTATTAAATACTATGTCGTTCCTCGCCCGCCAAATACACCAAATAGTACCATAAATAACACTTAGGAATATTTTCTTTTTCTTTGGCATGTTCACCCATTTAGAAGCAAAATCAAGTAATTCAACCACTGAAGCGAATTTTTGAGGCTCAATGCCACACCACTCAAATATCAACCTGAATGTTTCCTCTGAGTATGAGCAATTCGCCAAAAGATGGTCCGTCTTTTCTAAATCCGATTGACACAAAGGGCACGTTACCGAATTAACATGTATTCCCCTATGTGAAAGAGCATCTGCTGTAGGAATTCTATCCATAGGTGCCACGTACTTCTTCCTAAGTGTGTGTGTGCGCCTCTCTCTTTCTCTCTCTCTCTCTCTCTCTCTCTATATATATATATATATATATATATATATATATATATATATATAGACAGAGAGAGAGAGGGAGAGAGAAAGAGAAAGAGAGGGAGTGTGTGTGTATATATATATATATATATATATATATATATATATATATATATATATATATCACTCTCTCTAAAAATAGAGTATGTGGCACCGCTAGGTCTAGATTCTCTTATATGTTCTACCAAATCCTTCATCCAAGAAACCTATATGATCAAGTGATGTTTTTTTTTGCGAATTTGGAAGCAATATATCGAGTATTTTAAACTAATTTTGAGGTGTCTAATTTTATGAATTCCAAAGGCAATTGCCAAGGTATCTACTATAACTTTCGAAGACAATTGTCGAGGTTTCTGATTCTATGATGTTCAATTAGTTATTGGGTTTTCTGTCAATCAACATTTTGTGTAAATCATATACCGGAATAGATAACAATTACAATATGTGTGATAAAGAAATGGTGGAACATAAAACACAATGTGTTTTTGTCAAATTACCATGGTTTCTGTTTCATGAATGTAATTAATTTTGTTATGATTTTGGTATTGCCACAACTTGTATTTTGATTTATGTGATTTACTCTATGATTAGGTTTACAGAAAGGTAAAATGATAATTTTCCACATAGAATATATATATATATATATATATATATATATATATATATATATATATATATATATATATATTCAACAACCTTAGTAAACAATATGCTTATGTTAAGCGTTGAATTTATTAAGATATCAGAGAGTAGGAAATCTATTCAACATGTATACATGCGCGCGCACACACACAATTATATATATATATATGGATGAACATGTTTTATGTGGAGGTAGGAACCAATCAGATTTTAAGAAAAAATATATTATTAATTAATGAAACAAAGGTATAATGGTAATCTTTATTATAATTAGTTATGGTAAAAATATAAAATTAATTAAAATCCCTTATTTTAAGGGATCAGTTTCACCCTATAAGAGTACACATTGATTCTGTTTTTCACAATTCTAATCTCTTACGACGATCGATCCTAACCTACCCAAGATCATAGATGACATGAGCATCGTAGGGAAAGACTTGGAATCGGAAATCAGAGTTAAGAATCGACTCTCCAGGGCTTGTTCGATAAACATGATTCTTGTGTTTTCTTGATAATCGTGAAGCGGTGTTAGGACCAGTTGTTTGATTTGCGAAGCCTTGTAAGTTTATGATTCCTTTGGTTGAGATTCATAAATAAGGATTCTATTACCCTAATTCTTTTGTAAGGTGTTACCAATCTCAATCAAGTTCGTTTTTGTTGTTATTTTTTGTATTTAAAATCTTTACTTTGATCACACTAGCAACTGAACTGAACTGGTGGAATCAAATGGCAAGTATTTCTTTTTCCCTCTTTTTCTTTTGCGTTGTTCTATAATTTCAATTCCCAGAAATACAAATTGATAGCTACGGATTTGATTTTAATTTTAATTTGTTAAATTCGAAATTTTTTGCAGGCATTAAAAAAAAGTTTAAGAGGAAAGCATGCCACGTATGTCTCCTCTTGCCTTCTCCATCCTCCGCCTTGTTATGTTTTTTTACTTATCAGTTTGGTTTTTCCATCTACAACTGTAAAATTTCTATACACTAATGTTTCACTTGACCTTTCTCCATTTTCTTCTTGTTCAAAGCTTCAAAGGCATGTTGTAATTGTGTAGGGTTTTGTATATTTTCAAAAGAGTCCACAGATGTTGCGGTTTAAATTTCTTCTTGGGTTTAGCAAATTTTTGCCATAAATTCTAACTTTTTGTTGTTGTTGGATTGTTCATGGGGATCCAAGTTGATTGGGTTCGAATTATTTTTTTAGGTAGAAGAGAAGAACATTAATCCAAGGACGAAGGGAGGATGTGCGGTGTCATTGGAGAAGTAGAATGTTGAATCCCGTACACCATGTTCATAATATGAGGTAACATCTTTTTTTTTTCTAAACTTAAAAGGTGCCAATTTGGTAAATTTAGTGGATTAATTAGATACGAGGTTAATAAAATTTCAATTTGATCAAATTAAGTTCATAATTGTTTTTGTTTGATATTATATGGATTTCCGAAAAGCACCATTGATCGTGTGGATACGGTAGTATTTTATAGGTTTAATTTGTTATTATGTATCTATTTTTCATATATACTTTTGCATTTTGGACTTGTAGCTTATGTGTCTTTTTCAAACTCTTTAAATTCATTTACCAAATACTATTACTTTTTTTCTCCATCTCTCTATGAAATGTGCCAAATTGCCAACTAAAAAAATTACTTACTTTATTTATTTTGTGTTTTATGTTTCATGTTTGTTTTGTGTTTCAATTGAAGTGTAGATACATATTCAGAATGACATCGGTACATTCTATCAACATTACATGCTTCCTTCTAGGTGCTGCATACAAAAGAAAATAAAAATATAAAGAAGGATATTTTGATATTCTTGGTGAATAAGGAAGATAAGTAACAAAAGATACTCCCACTTGCAGCTTCATGGATTCAGAGCAAAAAAAGCATTAGAATTTTATTTTATGAAAGACACTCTCACAAAATGAATTCTCATTCATTCTTAAAAAATCATCGAAGAATATTTTTTAAGATTTTTTTGATGTAATACTTTTTACATGATTTGATGATTATTCTTAGAAGAATGATATTTTTTCTTTTTTGTCATTGCATTCTTATAGAATATGCACATTGCATTATGGTAGAATACGTGTTAGAATATGTACATGTATATTAAAATATATAACTCTATTATATTGTAAGAACATGTATGGATTTGTATTATGTCCGAATTTCTTTGAACATATAAAAACGTTGGTACTCTTTGACGGTTCAAGAATGTTTATATTATTCAATATGTTCATTCTATCATAATAATATATTTTGTCAAAATATGTTATTTTTTAAGATAATTTTTATTATTCTTTAAAATGTTCATTCTTTTTAAATTAAAGAGTATAAATTATCTCTTAAATTCCAAATTTTCCTTTTTTAAATCTAACTTAATTGGTAAAAATACCCCTTTAAAGGATATTAGTATTATTATATTATACATGTTTTTCCATTGTAATATCATACACCCTAAGTCACATCTTTTCATTCTTTTCATATATTGGTCCATAACTGTTCTTACGTCCACATATTACATGTTGTCCATATTATCACCTATATATATATATATATATATATATATATATATATATATATATATATATATATATATATAAACAAATAATTTCTCCAGTTACTTGTTAAACTCCCACAACTTTAAAGTCATGGACTTATTATTTTTGATATGTGAGCTTTCTATTAACTCTTACATAATAAAAAAAATTATTAACACAAACTCCCTTAAATACATGGTTAATGTTTTCAAGAATTTTTGTTAAATTAACAAATATATCTCTATT
The DNA here is from genome assembly GCF_052849685.1 of Lactuca virosa. Classification (NCBI taxonomy): domain Eukaryota; kingdom Viridiplantae; phylum Streptophyta; class Magnoliopsida; order Asterales; family Asteraceae; genus Lactuca; species Lactuca virosa. Next base: position 150,267,087 of record NC_136427.1, on the reverse strand, counting down.
TTCACCATAATTTATATAAAGTCTCCTATGAAATATATCCATTTTTATTTTGTATATTTAAATAAATATGTTAAATAATAAAAAAAATAAAAAATATTTTTTATTGATTTGTACATCTTAGGTGTAAAATGAAAAACTGTTGAATTTAGTTGGCAAAATAATACATAACTTAAAAGAATATTTAGACATTTGAGGTTGGTAAGCGGTTTGAATGACCAATACCAAAATATATGCATTATAATGGTAAAAAGTTATACAAAGTTGTAAAAAGCTATCATTAAAGATGTTTTTATTTTTTTGATATATTTTGTACATTTTGTTCTTGTGTTTAATACAAATTTCATTGTAAACACTTTTATATTAAGAGCTGATTTGTACGTAACAAATTTTTTTTCATACATAATACTTTACAATATAATATTGTATAACTCTATAAAACATAAATTGTTGTATATGAAAAAAAAACTATTGTGTATGAATCACTTCCCTTTATATTACATAAAACTACGATTATTAATTTAAAGTAATATTCATTTAAAAAATATAACATGTATTAAAAATGTCCAATTAAAGGCGGGATTTTATAGACATTAAATATAGATAATGATAAATGTGCTAACTTTAAGAAGTTTTATGATAAGATATTAAGAAATAAAGTTTAATAGAAGTCTCATTTGCAAAAGTATTCGGTATTTTCGAGGTTAACAAATGTGGATTCCATAATATCAAAATCAAAGAGACATTATACCAAATCTATATTGGTTCCATTTTAAAAAGGTTAATACTTAGCTTTTAACATCATACATGATATGCTGAAAGAGGTACACAGTAAGAGAAAGGGTGAATGTGGGGAGTACAAACTTAAATGAATCCGTCAAGGTTATATGTTAAAAGTTTCGAACTTCTCTGTGTTATTGTGTATGTATATGATGGAGAAAGAGAAACAAGAACGAAGTAGTCAATATTACCTTTAGCATATCCCTTTCTTCGCTTGTAGGTAATACTTTCAAAAGATTATTAAGTTGTTCAACATCAACAATAGAAGAATCTAATGCAAGGGCAGCATTCTGAAAAGCAAACGCAACATAAATGTTATAAACCACGCCATTCCATCAAAGTGAAAATATTTTCTTCATGGCACACCAAGATTTGTGCAATATAAAAATAAACTTACACACATATGAGGTAGATTAATCTTTCTTTGGGAAAGTATGGTTTCAGGGTCATATGCTTTGTTCGGAGAAAGCTGAAAATTAAAGAAAATTCATTATAATGGCTTAAGTAAACTATCCTAAATATATTTTTCACAAGAATGAAATAATAATATGTGTTTTGTAACTAGGACTAATATCATAAAAGTCCTAAGTTTTTTAACGCGTAATTGGAAAAACCATTATATATTTTTTATTATTGCGATGGTCACAACTTTCTTGCAAAAATTATCACCCTAGCTCATTTAACGAGTTTCATGGTTAACTTTGTTATTTTATTATTATTTTTTTTTGTTTTTGCAAAATCAGTCCTAAAATTGGGTTTAAAGTTTAATTTTGGTCCTTATAATTTACAAAAAATTACATCACATGGTTTTTTAACTTTATTTTCATTTTTTATATACTTTAAAGAAGTATATATATAAATATACATATATATATTGGTTCGTATATATACTTCATTTTTTCCTTTTTATATACTTCATTTTTTATATTCTTCAAATTTGTTTTGTATAGTTTGCAAAAATTTACACATGGTTTTTAACATTATATTTCGCTTTTTTATATTTTATCTATTTTCGTTTATATATATATATATATATATATATATATATATATATATATATATATATAAACAAAAATAGATAAAATATAAAAAAGCGAAATATATTGTTAAAAACCATGTGGTGTAAATTTTTGCAAACTATACGAACCAAATTTGAACTTGAAACAAATTTTAGGAGTGATTTTGCAAAAAAGATAACAGGCTTAACCATGAAACTCGTAATAAAAAAAATGTTTTGGGTTTTTTCCAATTACGTGTTAAAAACTTGTGACTTTTATGATATTAGTCCTTGTAACTATTATATGTATATATATATATATATATATATATATATATATATATATATATATATATATATATATATATATATATATATATATATATATATATATATATATATATAATGTTTTGAGCTTTTTCCAATTACGAGTTAAAAACTTATGACTTTTATGATATTAGTCCTTGTAACTATATATATATATATATATATATATATATATATATATATATATATATATATATATATATATATATATATGGGATAGTTAATATAAAAACTATAAATAATGTGAAAACGTAAAAATATTACTTTTATGTTATTATTCTGCAATTAATTTTGTATGTACAGTTTTATATCATTATTCAGCAATGAATAAATGAATACTCACTTGTTAAAACTAAAATTAGAATTTACTACAATAATATACATACATAAATTTATAATAGAATAATAGCAGTCGAATTAGTATATGAATAGTCAAACGTTAATATTCAAATTAGAATTACTTTAATAATACACATATACAATATTCATTGCAGAATAATAACATAAACATAATTTTTTACGTTACACATTATTTACTGTTTTTATTTGAACTTTTATATATATATATATATATATATATATATATATATATATATATATACACAGAGAGAGAGACGGGACTCAAAAATTGGTGAGGATTTTAGGGATAATTTTTTGGATTAAGATTGAAAAAATAAATGGTTAGGATGTTAATTTATTTTTCGTTAAAATCTCTCGAGATGTTATGGTATTTTGATGATTATTTGCCAGATTTTGATAATTTGTAGGGAAGGTTAATTGTTTAAAAATCTTAAATGAACCATATATATACACGGTAACACGTCTTTGTTATTCCAGTATTTTAGAAGTTATAACGAAAATATAGAGTTAAAGGAAAAGATGGACCTACTTGATAGTCGAGTGCCTTTTTAAGTGCTTCCACGATATTATTCATTGATGGACGTTCCTTTCGGTTTTTATTCAAACACTGATAAGCAATTTCTGTAAATACCTTCATTGATTCTGGTCTTATTTCATGTAGGAGATGATGACAGATAATATCATTTAGAGTTTGTTGTTGGTAAGAATTTTTCACCCACTCAATAAAATTTTCACCCTGTTTGTGATTACTAGGAATACATAACCTCCCACACAAAACCTCAAACAACACTACCCCAAACGAGTAAACGTCTGACTCCTTTGTTAGGCTCCCGGACTCTACATACAGCGGATCACAATACCCCAATGTGCCTACAGCACCGGTGTGAATAATCGAGATGTTCTTGTTCGCCGGAGCAAATTTAGAGAGACCAAAATCAGAGATCTTCGCATTCCATTCATTGTCGAGTAAGATGTTAGAACTTTTAACATCGCGATGAATTATTTTTTGTAGGGTACCATCAACGCCACCACTATGAAGGTACGCGAGTCCAGAAGCCGCCCCAATGGATATCGTAAGTCGTTGACGCCAATCTAGTTCTTTTTTGTTGAGATAAATGTCCAGACCACTTCTAGATGCGTACTCGTAAACGAGAATCCCCTCCATATTATCTTCGTAAAACCCTAAGAGTGATACGATGTTAGGATGCTTGTATTCAGAAAGCATGTAGATCTCATTCCATAACTCACGTGTTCCTTGCCCGTGTTTGCGATTTAATCGTTTGAAAGCAAGGGTTTGACTCCGTGAATGATGGATGAGTTCACCCTGATAGACTTCACCAAAACCACCTCCCCCAATACGACGGGCTTCTGAAAAGTTGTCAGTTGCTTTTTGTATATCTGCAAGGCGTATTCTAAGGTGATCATAATGGGTTTGGGAATGGACAGGCGTGGCTTTCATGATCAATGAAAAATGGGAAATAGGACTTGGACTTTCAAAGAGTTAAAGCTCAAGAGCATGAAAGAGATGATATTATTACGTCTATTATTGCTTTGCTCTATATACAACGTAAAGTCTTAGTCATCTCTCTCTCTCTCTCTCTCTCTCAATATATATATATATATATATATATATATATATATGACAGGTTAACAGCTTGCAAAATCAGTATTATAAAAACCAGCATGTGATAAATGACAAGTTAACAGCTTGCAAAATGATTAATATAAAAACTAGTTGGTGGCTGTGGCTTTAACCTCAAAACCATTTTGACTTTGGTTAAAAAACTCAATTTGATGGGACTAAATAATTATATATTATACACTTGCACATTAATATCTACCGATTATTATTTTACGTCCTGTTAAGGCTAGACGGAATCACCGTGGGAGAGCGGGAGGCTTCCCGCACGACGGAACACCGGACCGTCGGTGCGGGAAGCGGTGGTGCAGGAACAGGAGAGGGGACGACTTGCCGCGTTCTCTCTCCGTCGATCATTGGCCGTAATTTTTTTTTTTTTTGAATTAGCCGTTGATTAAAGGTAAAAAAAAAATTTTTTACTAACGGATATATACATTAAAAGTCATTTATTTTAAATTTTTTTTTATTTTTTTAAACACCTATAAATACCCAACTATTTACCTTCAATCAACATTCAAACAAACCCTTTATTCTCTCTATTTTCTTCTCAAAAAATAAAAAAAATGAATCCCGACAATCAAACTCTAACTTCCGATCGAAGGAAAAAAAGTCATGGTTCGTGTTTAAACATCCCTACTCGAAACATTTTTGCTATCGATTCATCATCACAAGGAGTTTATCGCCCCCAACTCGATGCTCCCATTCAATCTCCACTACAATTTCAATACCAAAATGTTAGACAATATTACCCGATCCAGGTTCCAAATGTTACGTCGCAAATGTTTTCAAACTTTGTTGTTTTTCTGGATCAACAATCGCCAAATCAACCTCAAAACCAAACCCAACCTCAAACCCAAACCCAAACCCAACAACAATTCCAACTTGCCGATGAGTTGGATGACTCGGAAGAAGAAGAGATGGTTCCCGAAACTCAACCCACACCACCCTCACAACGACGCAAAGGAAAACAACAAGCGCGCAACGGTGTCGCACAACCGGGAAGACAAAAGCCCACAACATGGCTTCCACACGAAGAGTTAGTTTTGGTTAAGTTTGGGCTGACATTTTTGAAGATTCGATTCATGGAAACGCACAACCGGGAGACCATTTTTGGTCTCGCATTTTAGAACGGTTTCAAGAGGAGCTAGAAAAAGGTGACGACTACCGTACGAAACATCAATTGAATTCGAAGTTTCGAGAAATAGCAATGGGGTTTTAAAAATAAACGGGTTGTACAACAACCTAAATACCCAACGAAAAAGCGGCCAAGGCGACGAACAAACACTTCAAGAAGCTTTGCAATTTTACCTTGAGGAAGTCGAAAAACCATTCAAGTGGCACAATTGTTGGAAAATATTAGTCTGAAGTCCTAGGTGGAAAAAATACGAGCAATATTTTATTTTTGGAGTCCAACAATCAAAGCGAACGAAAACGGGCTCTAGTGGTTACACAACCTCCTCTGATGCTCGGGTCGGTCTAGATTTGAATCAGGACGACAAACTCGAGCTAGAAGAAATTGTCCGTCCAATGGGTAGGGATAAAGCAAAGAGGAAGGGAAAAGGGACTTCTTCGGGTGCATCGGATTTCAGCATGGACGTTGACGAAATGCGGAAAGTAACAGCGACGTTTGATCGATATAATCTTAATTTCTCCGAACGTTTGGCGTTTGACAAAGAAAAAGAAGAAGCAAGGAAGAAGGAGCGGGTGGAGAAACAAGAAATGGAGGATATGAAGTTTTTGATGGAAAACATCGATTATATCTCGGGACCGGCTCTCGAGCTCGTGATGAAAAAGAGAGAAAAAATTCTAAAAAAATATTTTTCGTAGGTCGTTGTTGGTTTGTTTGATTTTTTTTTTGTGTTTTTTTTAATTTTCTAGTTTTTTTAATTTTAGGTTTATTGTAATTTTTATTTTAATTAATGAAATGCATTTTCTTTTTAATTAAATTTTTTGGTTATTTTTAATTTAAAAATTATAAATCATAAAAATCAATTAATTTTATTTAAAAAAATAGTGAGGAAAGCCCTTCCCACCCATTCCTTGGGTTTTAGGTAAGAGAAAGAAAAGTGAGGAAAATGGTGATGTGGCCCACAAAAAGTGAGGGAAACACCCCTCTCATACCCTACACTCTAAGCAACCATTTTATCACACAATTTTTACATCTCTAATCCTCCTAGTTAAAGCTTATTTTCAATTTATATCCTTTTTTATTTTGAAAAATTATTTTCAATCCTTATTACTTCTCTCTCTCTCTCTCTCTCTCTATATATATATATATATATATATATATATATATATATATATATATATATATATATATATATATATATATATATATATATATATATATATATGAAAAATGATGCAACAGCCCTACTCTGTATTTTGATTTTACATTTTCAGTCCCTAAAGTTTTTTTCGGGCCCTTTAAGGTAACAAAGTTGATGTCGACCCGCTTTTTCGGGGATTGAAATTTTTTTTGAGTGACGAAACGGCCCTATTATGTATTGTGACTTTACATTTTCAGTCCCTAAAGTTTTTTTTCGTGCCTTTTAAGGGAACAAACTGTTTTTTGTAGGGTCGACCCGCTTTTTCGTAGCTCCTTTTATAGGTGTTTTCTATAAGTAACCCCCTCAATTTTCCAATTCCACCCCTCTATTTGATTTTTTGTCTTTTGTTGTTTTTTTTCTATTTTGTTTTTTTTGTTGTTTTTAACTCATTTTTAATTTATATTATTATTATTATTATTATTATTATTATTATTGTTATATTTTAATATTAATATTAATATTATTATTATTATTATAAATTTCGAACACAATTTTATAATTCAGACGACGTTCACTAGTACAAAAATGGGTTATGGCCACACAAAAAAATTGTGACCATATGCCTATAGTCATACTTTTTTTTTCATCGAAAGTGTCACCGAAGGTCGTGCCATTTTAGGCACCATACGGCCACATTTAAATTTAGTGGCTATATCATATGAAAAACTGTGACCATAGCATAAAAGTGTGGCTATAAGGTGAAGTGTTTTGTTGTTGTAATATATCATTTTATCCAATATTGTGATTGTAAACCATTTCTAGACACACATTCTAGTTATTTTGGTGACCATCTTTCATGGAATGGTCACATGAAGTTATTTTCACTAGGGCGTATTGATAATAATTCGTCACACAAAAAAAATGTTCATTATGACTATTGACTATCATTTAGAGACACAAAATTAAGCGAAGCATGACCATATTCAACAAATGGCCACATTAATTTATTTCACTATGGCGTTTTGCTGATAATTTGTCACACAAAATTTATTTTTTATGACTATTAACAATCTTTTAGACACACATAATTAGATAAATCATGACCATGTTCCCAAAATGGTCACATAAATTTATAATTTCAATGACCAAAAGTATTTTAAAGACACATACTATTTTTTTAACTATGTTTATCCTATAGCTTACAGCCATATATGTATAATTTATCATGACCGTTACTATGATTTACACATATAAAAAGTTGTAAGTGTGGCTATTTTATATCTTTTCGACATAGAAAATCAATTAAACATGACTGTAATTGATCTATAGACATAAAAATATATATAACAGTGGCTAATATTCATCTTATGAACATAACAATTTGTTTTAAGTATGACCGATTTTATCATTTAGACATTAAAAAATTGCAGACTGTGACTATTGTTTTTATTATAGTCACATATACATACTTAAACCATAGTTGTAAATGTCGTATAGTTACATAATGTTTTTATAGCAATGACTATTGTAGAACATACAATCACACGAATGTAGAAATAAGTGACATATGTAAAGATTTTGACACAAATTTATCTACATTGACAATACTATTTAGTTTTTAGTCACGTATATTAAATTAAAGCATGACTATAAAATCATTGTAGATACACAGCTAATGTTTATTGTCCTTATTGTTTAGTATTTAGCCACACAATTTTTTCATAACCATAACATTTGTTATCCTTTAGACACACCTATAGTTTTCAATATGGCTATTGATCATAATTTAGATACCGCGAATCAATGCAATCATAACCATTAGACCAACTCCAACCTTAACACTAAATTCTACACTATTTTTGTGTAAATTTTACACCAAAACCTTTTTCAATTCCAACCACACACTAAAAACTTACACAAAAAAACATATTTTAATATTATAATAACTTTATCCTTATATTATTTCTTATAACTATATTTAATATCTAAATTAATATAGAAAATTTAATTAAATAATTTTACAAATTATGAATAATTTTAAAACTAAAATACCACGTTACTGAAATATGTGTTTAAGTTTATTACAACAAGCTTTTATTATTTTTGATTCTTTTTATTTCCATAACAATTATATATATATATATATATATATATATATATATATATATATATATATATATATATATATATATATATATAGAATCGGTTTAGTGTAATGAAGCTTCAGTGCATATGGTTGTGGTTTAATAAAAGAATTTATTGAATAAAATAATAAGATATATTAGCAAAAGTGATTTGGTGTAGGACTAAACCACCGCCATATATGGCGGCCAAATTTGTTCTCCACAAAAATAGCGTTTCAAATGGCGTATGGTTGGAACGATTTAGGCCGCTATCCGACAATAATGATGGTCGATTGGAGTTGCTCTTAGTGTTGTATCGACACACAATTTCATTCAACGTGACTACATTTACCCTATTGTGATATTACTTATAGTTATATGATTATTAAATAAAGTGATATGTGTATCTTTTCCGAGACACAAAAATTTTCAATGTTGTATTTCTTTTACTTTTAGTCACATATGTTTAATTAAAAGTGACCATAAAACACTTGTAGACACATATTGAGTTTCTATCATGACTATTGTTAACCCTTTAGTGACACGACGCATTTTTTTGTAAAGTAACTACTATATACATTTTAGTGACAAAACATAATAAAACATGACGATAAAATTATTATAGACCCATGGAATAAAAAAACAATGTTAAATAAATGTAACCATAAATGGACAATGTGAAACGACAAAAAAAGATCAATATTAATAATAATTCAAATGAAAATTCTCATATATAAAGGTAAAAATCCTTGTAATCAAAACACGTTTACTTAAATATGCTAAAGAAATGAAAAAAAAGGCATAAACCAAAAACTAGATTTTTCAGTCTTGTTGAAAGTACTCCTCGTATGCTTGCCAATGTTATCTCTCGTTATAAAACCTTTTTTTTTGCTTCTTGGAGCTTTTACGTTCATCATCTTGAGTTAATCTCATACGTGGTACCTGTAGCAACATTGAACCAAATTTGAATAACTAATAATTTAAAAGACTAATTTCCAAAGGAAAAAAGTTTAATGCATAAAATAGTTAGTAGAAGAAACAAACCTTTTCATCACATTTGACAAGGTATTTTGGCCATGCAACAAAAGTTTTATGTGCCTCCTCAACTGTTTTGATATCACCATTTTGATATGGTAAAAATGCAGCTCCCTTTATCACTTCATCAATTGATACTTTATAGCAGTCGTCTTGAAGTGGAACTCCATGAATGGCTTGTCTTTCTGAAGACATGTAAACTGTACCACAAGCAACGTTGCTTCTGTTATTTGGATATTGTAGAATGCACTTCATCGTCTTCATTGTCTACAATGATTGCACATATTTAGATAAAAAAGAATAAACATATATTTATATTTTCATTTTAAAATACATACCTGTGGGAGTTTTGGTGAATGCGTATCTTTTGTTTTTGGATGTGAATTTGTAGTCGCACTCTTAGATTCAACAGTTATTTTGGTGGTTTTGGCCATTACCTAGAAGACAATAATTCAATAATATATGGAAATCAGAAAATACTACAAAAAATATTAAAATCAATGAAATTTTCAAATAATTACTTACAAAATACTATAAAAATATTAAAATCAATGAATTTGTCAAATAATTACTTACTCGTGTAACTGGTTCATTTGTCGATGCTAAATCTGTCATAGGTGCTTTCTCTATGATAGTATTAGTAACAAGAGTGACATGAGATTCAACATTCTTGTCCACTGAAAAGACCTACAAAATTGAAGGAAAAGGGTCAATTTATGCAATAAATACATTTTGCAGAAACAATAACAATTCACTTACTTTGTGTTGGAGATTGATTTGGATGAGATGGTAGATTTGGTATCATTGTTCCTTGTGATTCAAGATGAGGTAAAACTAGCTTTAGTGTTTTATCTTGTTCTCTCACCTTTGTTGACAACGCTTTAAGTTCTGCATCTTTTTTCTGAAGCTCAAGTCTCTCATTCTGTAGTTCAAACTTTAGGTCCGCAATGTGTTCTTTTGAAGATCCATTGGTTCTAGGAATATAGAAATATCTACTGGCAGTCACTCCTGTGCCAACCCCTTTTAAGAATCCACCATTATCCTTGCCAAAGACTAGTGACATGGCATCCATCCCAGGATCAAGCTTCACATCTCCATCTTTAATTTGTTTTTCATGTTCCACCTGTACACAAAACGATATCAAAATAACATCAACATTTATTAAACAAGTCACATTTATTACAGTAATCAAACAACAAAGGAGAAATTTTCAATAACTTACTAGTTTTTCTGCCATAAGTTTTACATTAGCATCTTCTATTTCGCCTGCTTTGTTTTCACGTCCTTTACACCACATTAATGACCGGGGTGGCATTTCATCTTTGGCAAGTACTTTATTATTTACCTAGTAATCATAGTTGTCAACTCATAAAAGTCACGATATATATATATATATATATATATATATATATATATATATATATATATATATATATATATATATATATTACAAAATCCAATAACAATATGTTAATGTTCCTATTCTAAGTTATGTAGTTATTCAGAAAGATAGAGGCGCTTCCTTTTTATTTTTTTTCCCTGTAGCTTACTTTCCTATGTCAGATTATTAACATTTTCATGTCCTCTTTCAGCCAAACAAAAACTATTACCCGATGAATAACTCGATTACCCACATGACATATGGATCTGACCAGATGAATAACCCGGTTACCCATAAGACACATGGCTCGTCCGACACACAATGAATGAAATAAGAAGCAACATTTTAATAAAAAGGTCCTTTAGTCCATTAACTGTTTGGTAAATGTTTCATTTCCAAAGAAAAAAAGTTTGGTAAATTTTTGGTCTTTCTTGACCATCTGATGTAAATCTGAAGTGGTGGTACGAGTCGGAAATCATACCAGAAGTAGGTTTTGTACACAGTCTGGTTTATTATTGATAACTTCTTGAAAGATTAAGAAATTTTCTATGAAATTTCAAAGTTGAATAGTGGATTGTTTGACCCTAAACATCATATGAAATACTCTAAAATTGGTGTTAATTTTTTTCTATGTGATAACATGCTAATTTTGTTAATATGATAACTACATCGAATTTAATTACATAAAAATAATTTATTTTTGTTATTATTGTCTAATATTCTTATTATATTATCTTTAAAGGTAGTGTAATAAAAAAAAGTTGTGTATCAAATCTGTAAAAAGCTAATAAATATAAAGGTATTATTTAAAATTCATATAATTTAGTAAAAGAAGAATATACTTGAAATGTTATTTTTGGTATTAGACTTTGTGACAGCAACAAAGCAACATGACAGAAAACAGGGGAGAGGAAAGGACGAACAGAAGACAAAAGAACTTCTAGAAATTTGACTTGTTCACCGGGTCTTTTAAGTGAAACTAAAACCGGATGCACAAATAGAACAATTGCAAGTCTTTGTTCTTCAAAACTTCATACAGAAACGTGATCAGGTGATGTAAAAGAACATGGGACAAAACAAAACTTTTCAAACTTATTAAACATGAACTTCAATTAAAAAACAACTAAGATATTACTCCTATTTATACTAAACAACTAAGATATTATTCCTATTTAGTACAATACATCTACTCAAAAAAAAACTTAAACAAATACCAAAACTTAAAATAAGGAAACTTTTCCCAAAATACCCCTGGCATTAAAATTGTCCCGGTTTTTAATTACTCCAACAGCGGTGACATATAACATCCACTTTTTAGTAAAGAATGTACTTCAAAACTTGAAAGTACAATGCTCTAATTGGTAGTCCCACTTTCATAGTTTTGACCAATCAAAGGGTTAATTTTGTGCAAATAGAAAACCAAACAAATGGCGTATGCTAGTTCAATGCTCTAATATTAACATATAGGTGTAGTATGTAACTTTATAAAAACAAACACATATAGACATACATAATTGAATAAAATATAGAACTTACCATCTTCTCTCTTAGAGCCGTATATCCTCCCCGTCCCATCCGGTGATTATAATTCGACTTAGAACGCGCTTTTATCGTCTTTGTCGACATATCCTTCCAAAAAATAAATTAACGGATCTTATAAATATTTTTTACCTTCAGAAACTATAAAATAAAAGTGATAATGAAAAAAAAAAGAATTTAACCTTGAATTGTTCTGACTGTGTGTGTTCAACGAACTTGTTCCAATGATCTTGGCTAAGGATTATTGTACGATATCGTTTAGGAATTCTTTTAAGCTTGGTGGTATTCCCTAGGTTGGGATTTATGTACTTTGCGTACAATTTTCTTCTAAAATTTCGTAGAAGGATACCAAGCCGATTCATTATATATTTTCTTCGACTATCTTCAATTTCATAAAAACGCTAAAATACGAATAACTAGTATGTTAGGCATTGAATGAAATTGCATTGGAGAATAACAATAACATATGAGCTACATATAAAAAAACATTATTTACCGTTATCTCTTCCCATAGTTTTTCCTTGACTTCTTTTGTTACCTTCTTCCAGTTGAAAACACTAACTCCTACCCTCTCCCGTACTAAGTCTCCCAGATAACTAGGTAGCTGTGATCTATACTTCCCTGCGAACCTTTCAAATTCATCAAACTTTACACATTTTTTTCTTCCACCAGAATTTGTATGTTCGGTCCGTAACTTTGGCAATCGAGTCAATCCCCTCTTCCTTGTTTTCTTTGTAGTCTCTGTGTTGCTATCGGAATCACTGGAAGTGTAATCAGATCTGTCTTCATGTTCTGAATCATCCAGAGCATATCCATTATCTTGGTCCTCCTCCTCCTCCATTTCCAATGTAGACACATCTTCAATCAGTACGTTTTCTCCTTCCATAATGCTTAATTAAACATGAAAAATAAGATACAAGTTAGATTAGTATTTCATTAAAGAATATGATACCAAACAATAATATTTAACATAAATTCTTGATTTAAGCTTTTCATCGAACAGTTGGTGTGCAATAAGCACACCTGGTGTTCAAAAAAATAAATTTCGTTATGACATAACTTGAAACAATATGCTATCAGTAATATTTTTATTCAACTGAAAGAGAAACTTAATGTTAACATTCATGGAGACTTACAACAGAATAAAGAATGATTTTGGTAGAAGAACACTTGTAGTACAGCTGATTTGTTTTCAAACTAGAGAATACGATAAAAATGATTGAAGGATGATACCTAATATCTCGACATTACCTTTCTCGAATTGATTTGATATGGTTTTGGCGGTGAGAAAGATGAAGACTTCCCGCCTGATTTTAGAGAGTAAACACATTCTTGAAATTTTCTGAACCCTAAAACGATTTTGGAGCCGAAAAAGAGTATTTGATATTAGTTTCTAATTGTTCTTAGATTTCATCTTATCCTCCCTTAAACGATTTGAAACTATATCAACATTGACATTTACCAAATTTAATGAAAATTACATTTTGGTCCTTGTAGATAATTAGTTTATATTTTTGATTTTTTTGTCACACAAAATTTGCATTCATGTTTTATAGGAACATTTTCTTGACGCGTTAATAGAAAAATATTAACTACCTTTTTTTCTTTTTGTTAAAAGTTTTTGCTAAAGAATATTATATTCATTATTTAGTTAGGCTAAGTATATATAGTTTTTATTATATATAAAATATAAATATATAATTTATTTAATATATAATATAATAGTATGGTTTGGCACGGTTTTTACGGTTGATGTACATATAAAAACCGCACGGTATCTAAAACTTTCGGTTTTTGCAAAAGTATAAGCATAAAGCCATAATCCCAAATGGCCGATAAATAATAAGTCATTTGCCTTAAGTTGTAGGTCATAATCTCATATGCCCTAAAGTTACAGGCCATTAGCTTTTAACGAATATCTTGATTATTTGTATTAATCTAATAGCCATAATCCCAAATGGCCCATAAATAATAAGTAATTAGCCTTAAGTCTTATTCATAATCTTGTAGCCATAATTCCCCATACCCTAAAGGCATTAGTCATTAGCATTTAGTGAGTGTTTATTATCATATAGCCATAATCCCCTATGGTCATTCGCAGTATGCTCTAAATGATCTCGGCTTATAATTCAATTGCCATGTTGTTAATGAGCATGCATATATCCATAACACCATTTTTCCTTAAGTAATGGTGTTTGTTAGTAGTCATATATCCATAACTCCCATTTGGCCTTATGCAGTAGTGTCTATTAATAATCATAAATACAAAAACTATTTGCAAAACTAATAAAATCTTTTTAAACCAAATGTAAAATAAGCATAAAGCCATAATCCTAAAAAGTCCCATAAATAATAACTCATTAGCCTTAAGTGGTATGTCATAATCCCTTAACCATAATCACATATGCCCTAAAGACACAAGCCATTAGCTTTCAATGGTTACTCATAATCTTGTATCCATAATTCCCCATAGCCTAAGGTGTTGTTTGGTTCATATAATGTTTTTAAAGAAAATGAAATTGGAATTGGAAAAGGAATATGTCAGGACTTTGAATCCAATTTCGTATACTGTTTGGTTGGTATGTTTGGTTAGCTATAAATGAAATTGTAATCGATGACGGTGGTAGGTGGTGGTTGTGGTGGGTGATAGTGGCGATGTTGGTAGCTCATGATAGTAGTGGTGGTGGTTGTGGTGGTGGTAGTGGCGGTAGGTGGTGGCGGTTGTAGATGGCGGTGCCATTAGGTGGTGACAGTTGTAGGTGGTGGTGGCGGTAGTTGTGGCGGTGGCGGTAGTGGTCACGGCGGTGGCAGGTGCTGGTGGTAGGTGGTAGTGGTGGTGATGGTGGTAAGTGGGTGGTAGTGGTCGTGGTAGCAAGTAGGTGGTAGTTGAGGTTATAGGTGTTGAGTGGTGGTGGTGGTAAAGTTAGGTGGTGGGGGTGGCGATAGGTGGTCGCGGTTGTAGATGGTGGTGGCAGTATGTGGTGGTGGCGGTAGTTGTGGAAGTGGTGATAGTTGTCACGGCGGTGGCAGGTGGTGGTGGTGGGTGGTAGTGGTGGCGATGGTGGTAAGTAGGTGGTTGTAGATGGTGGTGGCGGTTGTAGGTGGTGGTGGCGGTAGTTGTGGCGGTGGTGGTAGTGGTCACGATGGTGGCAGGTGGTGGTGGTGTTGGTGGTAGGTGGTAGTGGTGGCGATGGTGGTAAGTGGTTGGTAGTGGCGATGGTAGGTGGTAAGTGGTTGTAGCGGTAGTTAGTAGTTGAGGTGATAGGTGTTAGGTGGTGGTGGCAGTAGCATTAGGTGATGGCGGTGGTGGTAGGTGGTGGTGGTAGCGATGGCGGTGATAGTTGGTGGTGGTGGTGGTGACGGTGGAAACGGTAGCGGTGGTAGGTGGTGGTGGTGGTGGCAGTGGGCTTCAATATCAATTGAATTTTATTTTAATTAAATCGAAAAATATATATTTCATATAGTGGAGATAAGATGACAGTGATGCTTTGTTTGATGCTCTCGGAAGATAAGAAATTGGGAAAACATAAATTATGGCAAAGTAAAATTAAATTGCTTTACCAATACTATTTTAAAAAAATCTACGTATTCTTATTTTTTACTTTTTTAAATACACCACTTCGGTCAAAAAGTCAACTTAGTATACTAATTAACACTTTGACATTTGACCCACGCACGACTGTAATTTCACTATCGCATTAACCCTACAAATTAAAGAATTTCAATATCTTTATTGGGTCATTTTATTTAGCTTAATCATATAGAACTTATACTTTAGGTAATCAACATTATCACATTCCAAGTCCAAATTAAGTTGTTTGGACCTGGTCGATTTGACTACTTAACTCTTTTGGACATTTTGTTCAAAATGATCATTTGTCCAATTTTTGTAGGTTTATATGGTAAAACATGAAATATTTAGTATTTAAGATATTTGAAACTTTGGCATTACATGTATCAAGTTTAGCTTTTGGACCATTTAGGTCATTTTGTCTTAGGTCCATTTTTGGCATGTTGGTCAAAATGACCAAAATGAACAATTTGCACATTATATTCGGCTTAGTAAAAACAAAATCAGAATTTTGGTTTTTTTAAACTTTCCGATTCTAGTAGAAAGTTTCTTTTTCGGACCAATTTTGTTATTTTGACTATTTAGGCAAAATTTTGGCATGTTCATAAACATGACCATTGGGGTTATTTTTCTCGGTATGATCAGCCGGTAAAACAGAAATAAAAAATAGTAGTTTGCTTATTCGCAGGTAAATATTTTTATTTGGAGATTGCAGTCTAGAAGTCTTCCGACTAGAGAAAATCTTTCGCTCCGTGGGATTACTATGTATTCCATTCTTTGTCCCGTCTGCTCCAATACTGTTGAATCTATTGATCACCTTTTTCTCCAGTGCAATCAGTGCAATCAGTTGATCGACTTATGGACCCGGTTAGATGTTTGGTGGGATGTTCAGCTTCCTCAACTTTCCTCTATTGATTCTCTCCTCTCGTGGTCTGATTCTCTTTCCCTTAAAAGAGGGCAACGACAAGCCTTTGACACTGTTATCATCACTACCTTATGGTGTCTGTGGAATTTTTTGTAACTCCACCATTTTTGGATCGGCTCAACCCGAAGTCTCTCATTTTAGACGATGTGATTGATAGATCTTTTTTTTTTGGATTTCCAGTAGGTATAGAAAAGCTAAAATTAGTTGGATCTCTTGGCTTCATAATCCCCTCTTAGCTTGTAATTTGTTGTGATGTATTTTTTTCCTCTAGCTTCTTGCTAGTTTTTTAATAAAATCTCTGCCGTTCCAAAAAAAAAATTAAACCATCACTATATTTACTTTTACTATTTTTGCAAAAGATGTTTAGAGTTCAACTATTAAAAATTGAGTATCAGTGGCAAAAAAATACTTATGGTCACATGTTTTTTTTTGTGTTATCATAACAAAATATTCACTTTTCGACGCCCTATAGAGTAGAACATGGCGGTATAATAATACCTATACGCAAAAAGTTTTAAATGTTTTTATCATGAAAATTCTTCATTTTCGACACACATAAGAATTAAACCGTAACCATGAAATACTAATAGTCATATGTTTCTTCTTTTTTCATGACAATTGTTTACTTTTAGTCGCACGTAAAAATTAAACCGTAACCATACAACACTTGTAGTTCAAGGTTCTTTTTTCAATAGACCGTAACCATATAATACTTATAGTCATTGTTATTTTCCCTTAAAACATGGCAGTAGAATACTAAAAGTCACATGTTTTTTTTATGATTATTAATATTTTTTATTTATAACCATACGTATGAAATGAATAAATGTCCACAAAATAATAACAGTCATATAAAATGACTATTGTTAGCTATTAAACACGCATAAGAGATTAAATCATGATTATGTGTTCTAAAAATTGGCAATAAAATACTCATAGTCACATGTTTTATATTTAATCATAGTTTTTTGTTTTTTTTCCTTTTACACACTTAATAATTTAATTAGTAACCATTAAATACTTACAATCAATTTTTTTTTCTTTAATGATGACTATCTTTTACTTTTATACATACACCAAATTGTAAAAAGTAACAATAAATTACTTATAGTTACAAGTATTTCCTTTTTCATGAACATGATTTACTTTTTAGCCACACATAACATGTTTAACTATGACTATAACATACTTATAGTTATACATTTTTTTCTTTTATCATGACAAATGTTTATTTTTAGACACACATAATACACTAAACATGACCATAAAATACTTATAGTTACTTGTTTGGTTGCTCTTAATCAGTGTGTAATAAATGCTACCGTATGGACACACAAATAATTAATGTGACCATATATTGCCTTTTAGTTACGTTGCATTCAAATGTCAATATTTGTTCCATGATACAGCCACATAAACATTTGCTTCATGTGACCATATAATAATCTATTGTCTCTTATAAAAACCATCACAGAGTTTTTCCATATATCTAACAAACATGTGGCAGATGGTGACATTTGGCCTTATTGTTCCAGTGTGGCTAATAATTGTCACATTTGTTATGTTTAAACGTGTCTAAAGGTTTCAACTATATTACTAATGGTCATGAAATACAACTTAAAATTTCACTAAAACAATGGCAGAGCTTTAGCAATAACCTTTAGACACAGTTTTAGTCAAAAGTGTGGCTGGGCGGTTTTGGCAAAAGTGTGACCATAGGTCATTTTTGTACTAGTGGTTATACAATTCGAACGGGTTATAAAATCTGTTTTTAATTATTTTATATTTTATTATTATTATTATTATTATTATTATTATTATTATTATTATTATTATAAATTTCGAGCAACATTTTATAAATCGGACGACATTATAAATTCGAACGACTATATAAAATCGGTTTTTAATTTTATTTTATGTTATTGGTCAATTTAATATTCTATTATACAAAAATTTAGTTATACGACAAGTTTATTGATTCAAGTCAACCATGATAACAAAATATAAAGGGTTTTCTATAAGTACCCTATCCTTTTTCCAATTCTACCCTTTCTGATTTGATTTTATGTATTTTGTTTTTTTTTCTTTTTCCTATTTTGTTTTTTTTGTTGTTTTTATTTCATTTTTAATTATTATTATTATTATTATTATTAATATTATTATTATTATTATAAATTTCGAACAAAATTTTATAATTCGGACGACGTTATACAATTCGAACGGCTATATAAAATCGGTTTTTAATTATTTTTTTATTTTATATTTTATTATTATTATTATTATTATTATTACTATTATTATTATTATTATTATTATTATTATTATAAATTTCGAACAACATTTTATAAATCGGACGACATTACAAATTCGAACTACTATATAAAATCGGTTTTTAATTCTTTTTTATTTTATATTTTATAAATCGGTTTTTTAAATCGGCCGACACAATATATATATATATATATATATATATATATATATATATATATATATATATATATATATATATATATATAGTCTAATGATGTCAAATCAAATGTCAAAAAAAAAAGAAAATAAACAAAAAAATGATGTCGAATCAAATGTCAAAAAATTGATTAGATTGAGTTTAGGGGGTTAAGGGGGTACTTATAGCACAACCCCTTTTATATAGCTTTATATGGATTTTATATCTATTATATGATGATGTTGTGAATTTTAAACAAAAGTACTGAGTTGTTTAAGTGGTAAAGCGTTGAACTTTTAACTTTGATGTCCCTATTTTGAGTTTTGGCCCTTACACGGATATACTTTATTTTGTTTATCAGTTTTTCAACTAGTTTCTTAAAATTCTAAAATTGTCTCACATCGCCCATAACATGAAACATAACTCATATACTTATGTTATATAAGCAACACAAGTTTTTCACATATCAACAAGTTAAACTTTCGAATGGGTTTGAGTTTGAACCCGCAACCGAGTTTGGTAAACCGAGAAACTGAACCCATCGGTTTTGGATACCCATTTACTTTGATCCTGGTTCCGTCATTGTCAGACACTTGTAAGAACCCGATAATCTTTTCCATCGTAAATTTTATTCAAAACAAATTATGCATCTCTAAAACGTGCATATATAAGAATGTGTGGGACGACTTGGTAGTTGCCTAGAGTTTCTAAATTTCTATGGTCTTGTTTTTATATATTTTATTATTTTAGTATAGAAAAAAAACCTTGATATTTAAGAATAATATTCAGCCACTTATATATATTCAACAAAACTCTGATAAATATAAATTTGAAAAACTTTGTTTGTGAAAATTGGATGTTACAATTGATAACTGTGTTTTTCTAATATGATTTTTGTTTGACGTTAATAATAATAAAAGAAACAAAAAGTGGCAGCTCTGAAATGACTAATATTATATTTTTTAATATTTGCATACACAAAGATTAATCAGTTAGGTGCGACTACGGCTGAGACAGCCACCTATTGTGTAATGAAGGTGAGATATCAGTATGAGTCTAATCAAACATATAAAAGAAAGACAAAAATTATTAATACGAAACTAATCAACATAAAAAAAATTATGATATTTTTAAAAAATTTATTTTATATTATGAAAAATTAATTTAGAGATTATAAATCAATAAAAAAAATATACAAAATAAATTTTAGAAAGTAAATTGTATACTTACAAATATTAATATAAAAATAATTAGTTTAAGCATAAAAGTAAAAATAAAAAATTTTAATTGACATCAAAGTTAAAAAAAAAAGAATGAAATTTAACGTTCCGTCGTATTAGCCTATCATTAATCAAATATGATTATTTCAATTTTTTAATATGACTTGACCAACAGTGGTTTTGACTATATTAAATGGTTTTTCAGCATGGTGTGAATAGAATCCCTCATTTTAAAGGCACCCAAATTATGACACCTACGTTGACTACTCATAAGTCACCATCTCACTCCTGTCATTTTTTTTTCTTTTTTATTAAATAATGCCTTTATTTTCTATTAATTAACAAGCAGCCCTTCGAAGTTAAAAAGATTACATAATATCGGGTCCTACTATATATTAGGTTGGGTTATAATTATTATTTACTTTGCTTTTTAAATCATCATCACAATATAATTATTATTTGACCAACTTTTATTATTAGTTCATTATTACATAATCAATAAATCATTATTATTTAATAATTATATTTTTACTAACTTAATTAATATTAATAACTTTATATTTATTTTTTATTAAGATAAAAAAAACAAAATTAATATAATTTTTATAATATAATAACATATATAATATTATAAAAAAATAAATTATAAATAAATTTTCGTCAATCTAATATCATTGATATTATAAATAATATTATAAGAAATAAAATCCGAACAAATCTTCATCATTTTTTTTAATTCTAAATATTACATAACAAAAATACGAGACAAAAATAAACAACTAATCATCTTTTGTCATAAAAGATCTTTCTGTAGGTCTGAGTTGCTTATAAAATTCTAGACGCGACTTATACATAGTTTGTCATTCGGCTGCGGACGGGTCTTTGTGACGGATCCATAATGCTGAAATAGGAGGCATCAGGTACTCTCCTTCTAACTGTACCATCACATAGTGATTGGTGTATACAAGTACAAATGTAAGGACACGATGATTTTGAAACTCACTACAAGGTTACAGGGCCCACTGTGGTCAAAAATTGGACAATCACACCAAACCTGTTGGCTATCAGGATACATGTCTCAGACATATGCATATAGTGTTCTGGTGGTGCTGTCCTATTTGTCATGAAGAAAGACATTGAATCAAGTACTCCATCACATCCAATGAAAACTCTAGAATACTCTTCATATGAAGTCAATAACTCGTCATGCAATTGTGGGCGAATGAAAAGCCACTCATTTTCATCATACCCGAGACAAACGGCTACCGATCGAAAACCACAATTTCCATCACCCATTACATTTTGTATACGCGTGATGTACAGATGAAATATTGATGAAATTTCCTTCAACAATGAACTATGTTCCATCGGTGCTTCCTCTTTTAAGTCAAACTGGTACGACCATTGGCATGTTGGTTCCTCATTCAAGTCAAACTGGTACGAACATTGGTCTATTGGTTCCTCGTTCATGCCCATGAAGAATGAACTATGCCTAGTTGGTTCATCATTCAAGTCAAAGAATGATGAATTATGCCTAGTCGGTTCATCGTTCAAGTCGAAGAATGATGAATTATGCCTATTCGATTCATCGTTCAAGTCGAAGAATGATAAACTATGCCTAGTTGGTTCATCGTTCAAGTCGAAAAATGATGAACTATGCCTGGGTGGTTCCTGATTCAAGTCTGAACAATTATATCGGTGAGGAGCTTGACTTTGATGGTGACCACGCTTCACTTTTGGGCGTCCACGATTATTTTTCTTAACCGAAGGTGCATTGATCAAAATTTTTGAAGGATCGATTATCGCTTCCATCTTTCTTATATAACTGTATTTGACATGATCTGGTTGATTGTTGAATTTTTCCTTCCACCTTTGCATATGATCATCAACATTAAGATTTCCATAATCCACAAATACACAAGGCTTAAAATCAAGCGTTCTCCAAAAAAATATCAATTGAAACGATACTCATAATTATACCCTTTATGGGAGATTAAATTTGTTTGTTTTGTATGTAGCATCCATCAACATCACATATGGAAATGTTTGCCACATCTGTAACGATATTGGGTGCATAAAAAAAACTCATCTAACTCGTTAGTGCTCTCGTTTAAACGATACCCATAATTATACCCTTTAGTATGCAAAATGTGCATGACAATTTGTATCGGGCTTCTACCTTCTCGTTGAGATATCGTAAACTTATGGCGACAATTGTACATAGTTTTCAGTGAACACGCGCTATTTTCATTTTGCTGCTTTATTGTTGACAAAATATCTAGTGGTTTAACATTCAGCTCTGTCAAATCATGGACCAAACGAGTCTCTTTATCCGACAATCGCACTGCAAATGAATGATCCTCCATATACATTGATGGTTCGTGATTGTGATCATCACGTACGACCTGTAACTTCCAACCATCTTGTGCCTTCAAATACTTTGCTATCAATTCGAATGGACAACTAATTTTTTTTTGTTTCCGCATTTTTACTTTTGGATATGCCACTACGATCACAACAAAGAAATACTTTAGATTTGAATCCAAAAGTTGTTGCCATCGATCGTTTAGTGACTGTAACATAACCTTGTGAACGCGCAATATTTTATACTCAATTCTTCAAATCTTCAAGAGATCTAAAAACCTAAAAATTAAGAGAAAAATTTAATGTTAAAAAATCGATAAATATATCAAATAAATATACACATATAAATATAAGATTAGAAATTATACTTCATCGGTAGAAAAATCCGAAATATTAGCCATTTTTTCCTGCAAAATTGAAACAAAACAAAAAAAATTAATAAAAGACTGATTAAAAAAATTAATTAAAAACTGATATCGTAAATGCTTGTCATATAAACTAATTATGCTACCATATTTGAGAAAATGCTTCGCCATATAAACTAATTTGCATGTAAGGTGGTCCGTGGTGGTTTTTTTAACCATAAAACCCATATTAACAAATTGATTTGCATGGTACCAGGGGCTGAACACAAGCACTACAGCTAGGGGCGGAATCAAAACTTCATAATTGAACTATATTATGACGTATCAAAACTTCATAATTAAATTATATTAGCAAGTTTTATTTGGTTCAAAATAATTACATAAGTGTAAACAAGAAAACTAATATAAAGATTGTTACAAAACTTGATGTAACACCCAAAAATTTCAAACCAATTTAAACTTTT
Source organism: Lactuca virosa (assembly GCF_052849685.1). NCBI lineage: Eukaryota > Viridiplantae > Streptophyta > Magnoliopsida > Asterales > Asteraceae > Lactuca > Lactuca virosa. The sequence goes on along the minus strand of NC_136427.1, from coordinate 150,243,284 downwards.
AAAACATGTCAAGTTCATCAAAACATTACAACTTTGTTTTCAAAATATTATTTATCAGAGTATTCCCAGAAACATAAACATAATGTGAGGAACTGTACGATCATGCCTTCGCCTTGCCGCGATCCCCTGATGTACCTGAAACAATAAACTGAAACTGTAAGCCCGAAAGCTTAGTGAGTTACCCCCAAAATACCGATACACATACAGTCCACATAACCATATCAGTAATAACATATCATAACAAACTGAAACAGAATAGCACGTAACGGGTCCACAGCTTTACAGACTGGAATACCCCTGGGCCCACAGCGTGAGTCTGGAATGCCTACCGGGCCCTCAGCTCACATCTGGATTGCCACCGAGCCCTCAGTACGAGTCTGGAATGCGTACTGGGCCCTCAACTTGTATTTGGAATGCTCCCAAGTCCTTAGTACGAGTCTGGAATGCCTACCAGCCCTCAGCTCATATCTGGAATACTATGGGGTTTGTTGGCTACCGCACGGAGCAGTACAACCTCAACCCATCCCACTTAACATGTCGACATGTAACAGATAAATGCACATACATGTAATCAATCAGTATCACAGGTAGTCCTACAGACCTACCCTCTAGCATATCAAACTAGCATGCGTAACCAACTCATACTCAACATAATACAACTACTAGGATATCATATCCAATGGGCCGACCTTGGTGCCTTAGACCCCTTAGTATACTGAGGATAACTCACCTTGCAACTGTCGTCTGAAACTAGAAAGCTAAACTCCCGGATCACCAGCACGAGCTCCTCCACCTATAGTTACCATAAAACCCTTTTTCATAAATCTCCAAATTACCAGAATACCCTCAGAAGTCAACTGGTCAACCCTTGGTCCAAGTCAAAGTCCACAGTCAAAGTCAACAGTCCATGTTGACTCGACTCGTCGAGTGCAGTTCACCGAATCGTCGAGTCCTTCCTGAACTCGAGAAGTCGTGAAATCCTTGATTGGCTCGTCGAGTTCCCCTTTAACTCGCCGAGTTCATACGTGTCCAAGAATTGGGAGAAACCCTAGCCGACTCGCCGAGTCTTCGAACGACTCGCCGAGTTCAAGGCAATCTTCAACGGACTCGCCGAGTTGTTCATTCAACTCGTCGAGTTCATGACCATCTTCGACGGGCTCGCCGAGTTGTTCATCCAACTCGCCGAGTCCTTGCAGACCTTTATCCATGCAGACGCTTTTTAAGCCATGGCAAGGTTCCAGATTACAGATCCAAGCTTCTAGGACATGTTTATCACGTAAAGTCGCAAACTTTACGTGCATGCAAAGCTTTAAGACCCTTAAATGGCAAAACTAAGCTTGCAATGAAGTCTCACACTTGAGGGAAGGCTCCTACTAGGCAAGACTGATGACTTTATGGATCTAGAGGTCAAAGGGAGTCCAGATATGAAGTTACAACTTCAGATCTTAGCTTAAACATGGGGAGCCTTTCATAAAACCCATCCAAAAGAGGTTAAAAGAGAGATGAGCTAAAGGACAGCTTAATACCTTCCAGAGAGTGACAACTGATGAATCTCTTAGCTCCCCACGAGTTCCTAGCCTTGATTTCCTTGCTTCCCCAAGTGTTTCCCTCTCCAAAGTTCCTCCTCCAAGCTTGAACACACCAAAGAACACACACACACGATTTAGGGTTTGAGAGGGACAAGGGGCAGTAAAGGGGAGGCTGGGGGAGGCCAATGATCCTTTAAATAGGGTGCAAAACCCCGAGATTTAGGGTTTCATCTGCCAGCTCCTACTCGTCGAGTCCCTTCTTGGACTCGGCGAGTAGGTCATTAAAATACGTGGACCAACCCGCTGCTACTCGACGAGTAGGGCAATCAACTCGTCGAGTAGCCCTTGAAATCAAAAACTCACACATTAAATCAATACCTGAGAATCGGGGCGTTACAATTCTCCCCCACTTGAACTAGACTTCGTCCTCGAAGTCTGCTGCATCGAATAACTCCGGGTAATGCTCCCGCATTTCAGCCTCCGTCTCCCACGTCCACTCGGACCCCCTCCGATGCTCCCACTGTACTTTCACCAAAGGTATCTCCTTATTCCTCAGAATCTTCATCTTTTTCTCCAGTATGGCCACATGACTCTCTACGTAATTCAGGCGCTCATCAACCTGAATATCATCCAGCGGCACCACCTCCTCTCGATCCATAATGCACTTTTGCAGCTGCGAAACGTGGAAAGTGTTGTGTATCCGACTAAGCTCCTCCGGCAGCTCTAGCCTATAAGTCACCTTGCCAACCCTGACAATGATCCTGAACGGCCCAATATATCGGGGACCCAATTTTCCCCTCTTCCTGAAGCGGATCACGCCTTTCCAAGGCGAGACCTTCAGGATTACCATGTCACCGACCTGAAATTCTAACTCGGAGCGGCGCCGGTCGGCGTAACTCTTCTGCCGACTCTGAGCGGTCTGCAGTCGCTGCCTAATCTGCTGAATCTTCTCGGTAGTCTGCAAGACCACCTCCGTCCGACCCATGACCCTGTGACCAACCTCACCCCAACAAACTGGGGTACGACATCTCCGCCCGTACAACAGCTCGAATGCGGGGCGCCAAGGCTAGAATGATAGTTGTTGTTGTAGGCGAACTCCGCAAGCGGTAGGTGAGAATCCCAACTCCCACCGAAATCAATAACACACGCCCTCAACATGTCCTCGAGGGTCTGAATAGTCCGCTCGCTCTGGCCGTCTGTCTGCGGGTGGAATGTTGTGCTGAAGTGCAACCGCGTGCCCAGCTCCTCGTGGAACTTTTGCCAGAAGCGGGAGGTAAACCTGACATCCCGATCAGAGACAATGGAAACGGGAACCCCATGGCGAGACACGATCTCGCGAACGTATACTTCGGCTAATTTCTCGGCCGATGAGCTCTCCGGTATAGCCAAGAAATGGGCACTCTTGGTCAATCGATCCACGATGACCCATATAGCATCAAACCCCTTCGCCGTCTTCGGCAACTTGGTAATAAAATCCATCGTGATTTGTTCCCATTTCCTCATGGGAATCTCCAGGGGCTGCAGCTTGCCATGCGGCTTCTGATATTCGGCCTTGACCATCCTACATGTCAAGCACCTCTCGACGTACCAAGCGATTTCTCGCTTCATGCACGGCCACCAATAGCTCAAACTCAAATCCCGGTACATCTTGGTGGCCCCCGGGTGAATAGAGAAATGAGACTTATGAGCCTCCTCCATAACCGTCTGCCTAACCCCACCAGACATCGGAACCCAAATCCGACCGCATCGGGTCAATAGTCCCCGACTATCCTGCATGAACCGGGTATTCTCACCCTTGATCCTCTCCAGCTTCCAATTCTCCGGTCGCATGCCCTCTACCTGGGCATCTCTGATCAAACTCACAAGCGGAGAATCCACTGCTATCCTCATACATACCGCGGGGGTGGAAGACCCAGCTGACTTGCGGCTCAAAGCATCCGCAACCACATTCGCTTTACCAGGGTGGTAAAGGATCTCGCAATCTTAGTCCTTGACTACATCCAGCCACCTGCGCTGCCTCATGTTCAGGTTCGGCTGATCCATGATATGTCTCAAGCTCTTGTGATCCGTGTAAATGGTACAGCGGACCCCATAGAGGTAATGTCTCCATATCTTGAGGGTGAACACCACTGCCCCCAGCTCCAAGTCATGCGTAGGGTATCTCGTCTCATGCGGCTTCATCTGCCGCGATACGTAGGCTATCACTCGTCCTCTCTGCATGAGGACCGCCCCTAAACCTGTGATGGATGCATCACAGAACACCACAAAATCCTCGACTCCTTCCGGAAGAGTCAAGACTGGTGCCTCACACAAACGTTGACGGAGGGTCTCAAACGCCCTCTGCTGCTCGGGGCCCTACCGGAAATCCACCCCCTTCCTCGTCAGACGAGTGAGGGGTACTGCAATCTTGGAGAAATCCTGTATGAACCTCCGGTAGTACCCTGCCAATCCCAGAAAACTCCTAATATCTGAGGGAGATTTCGGAATCTCCCACTGTATAACCGCCTCGATTTTGGCCGGATCGACCAAAATCCCCTCCTGGTTAACGAGATGTCCGAGGAACTGGACCTCTCGTAACCAAAACTCACACTTCGAGAACTTGGCGTACAGCCGTTCTCGTCTTAGAACTCCCAACATCACTCGCAGATGCTCCTCATGCTGCTCTCGGGTCTTGGAATACACCAAGATATCGTCTATGAACACAATAACCGAACGATCGAGCATCGGCCTGCAAACCCGATTCATCAGGTCCATAAACACTGTTGGCACGTTGGTGAGCCCAAATGGCATCACCACGAACTCGTAATGTCCATAACGAGTTCGGAACGCGGTCTTCTCTACGTTCTCCTCTCCGACCCTGACCTGATGATACCCAGACCTCAAGTCTATCTTGGAAAACCAAGATGCGCCCTGCAACTGATCGAAGAGATCGTCTGTCCTCAGGAGTGGGTAACGGTTCTTCACCGTTAACTTATTCAACTCCCGGTAATCAATGCACATCCGGTGCGAACCGTCCTTCTTCCGGACAAAAAGAATCGGCGCTCCCCATGGGGAACTGCTAGGTCGAATGAACTGCTTGCCCAGCAGTTCCTGTAGATGTGACGACAACTCCTGCATCTCTGGTGGTGCCAATCGGTACGGCGCCTTAGCGATAGGGGCCGCACCTGGCACCAGGTCGATCCTGAACTCGACCTGCCTCTCCGGAGGTATTCCTGGCAACTCCTCCGGAAACACATCTGCAAACTCCCTGACCACCGATACATCGGAAACCGAAATCTGATCCCTGACTCGCGTACCTACCACATACGGTAGATAACCCGCACACCCGTGCTGAATGTACTGTCGAGCCCTGGCAGCTGAGCAAAACCCTGATCCCACTCTGGTGCCCTCGCCATATACAATCAGTTCTCCCCCACTTAGGGTTCGAACTACCACTCGCTGGCCCTCGCAATCAATCATAGCACCGAACCGACTGAGCCAATCCATGCCTACAATCACGCACACCTCTCCCATGGGGATCGGAATCAAATCTATCGGAAAGGACACCCCGAAAATCTCCAAGTCACACCCTCGATAAACTGAAGAAGCAGAAACCCCGCGTTCGTTGGCGATAGAAATTCGCAACGGACACTCTAGCTCGCCTACTGGCACTCTGAACTCCCTACTAAAAGTCTAAGATACAAAAGACCGACTTGCCCCCGAGTCGAACAAAACCAAAGCAGGCAAGGAGTTCACTAGAAACGTACCTAATCACAGGTACAACAGATAAGCATACAAAAGATATAGTAAATGAGATAAAGGATAGAAACATACCAGCAACCACATCCGGTGCTGCCTTGGCCTCCTCGGCCGTAAGCTGAAATGCGCGTCCCTAAGCCTTCAGAGGCTCTGCTCTGCCCTGCCCCCCATCGGTAATCCTCAACGTAGCCGGTGCAGGAGCTTGTGCCGGCTTGGCGGCAAGTAGTGGACAGTTGGCCCTCATGTGGCCAACCTGATCGCAGTGATAGCATAACCGCATACCCTGAACTGGGGCGGCCTGGCGACAGTCCTTCGCGTAATGCCCCTCCTTGCCACACCTATGGCACCCACTACCAACTCGACACACACCAGAATGACCCTTGCCACACTTCCCACAAGTGCGGCTCTGCTGACCCCCGGTCCTAGTATCAGCGGTCTTAGACCGCTTTGGCGTCGGCTGAGAATGTGCCGGGCCCTGCCGCCGCTCTCTTAACTGCTGCTCAATCTCCAACTCATACCGTCTGGCGGCCTCCTGTAACTCCAGAAGAGTATCACATCGCTGGGTAGACACAAACTGACGGATATCCGTCTTGAGCATGCTCAGATAACGGGTCATCTGAGCCTGCTCTGAAGCAAACTCCGGGCAAAACATCGCCCTCTCAGTGAACATCCGGGTGATCTACGTCACCGACTCCCCATCTTGTCTCAAACTCAGAAACTCCTATGCCAAACGTTCCCGCTCAACCCGCGGAATGTAGCGGGCGCAGAACATGTCCCTGAACGGCTCCCAAGTAATAGCAGCTCTCTGATCATCAGTGTACGACCCAGTCGCAAGTCTCCACCAGTCCTTGGCCCCAGACCTAAGCAGGTTCAGAGCACACCTGACCTTCTGGTCAGCAAGACACAAGGAGGTGAAGATGTTGGATTAGGTGTCTAAGCCCATAACTATAATTGGTATGTACTTGAATTGATAGCATCACAGTCCTTTTGGGTTGCCCTCAACCTAGCAACTCGACAAGGAAATTATGAAAGGAGAGATATTAATTTTTAAGATTAATAAATTAATATATAAATGATTTATTAATATGTTAGTGGATTAATATATTAATTAGAAATCATTATGTTTAATTAATAGTTAGCCAGAAATTAATCAGAATTAATTTTGGGGTTAAAAGAATTAATTATAAAGTGCAGGGACTAGTTTGCAATTAACTAATAGTTGAGTGGACGGATCCAGAACCTCCTTGAAAGGAGGTGGACGAAATCCATAGGGGAAACCCTAGAGATTTCGTCCAAGGGGTTCTAGATAAGGCCCTTGGGCTTTACTTAGGCCTTAAGCAAGGAGCATTAGGGTTTTCCCAAAACCCTAGTTCCCTCAACTATTTTAGGAGCCTCCTGGCTCACATTTTCGACCACTTGTTCTTTGGAAGATACCTAGGCCGAAATTGCATACTCTCTCCATCCTCTCTCCTACTTTCCTTCTTGCTAGTTCTTGGGTGTGATTCCATTAGAGGCATTACACTTGTGGTGCTAAGCTTCCAAGAAGATCAAGATCAAGATCAAGGGAATTATCAATTGTTTGCTATAACAATTGAAAGGTATGTAACTCCTAAACCCTAGTTTACTATTTTCGAAAATAGCCTCCTTCTCTAGGGTTCTTGTTTTGCAATTCAAAGTTGTATGTTCAATAGTTAAAACATAGATCCAAAGTAGGTTGCATGTGAACTTAGGAATTGTTTTCTGGTTTATTTGCTTTACCTAAAACCCATAAGAAGAAACACCCCTCCACATCTGAAATCCATCTCATAGCCTTGATGGGATCCTGCGTCCCATCAAAAGTAGGGGGCTTCGTGTTATCGAAGTCCCTGTACTGAAAACCTCTACCAACTCCTCCCCCTGCCGCTGATACAGTTGATGTAGCTGCTGCGGCGGCTGTCTCTGCAAGGGCTGCGTAGCGCTCATCAAAATACTCCACCATGGCGGTCTTAATCGACCCGAACATCTCCGGTAACTAAGCCCGGAATGCAACAGCAACCTCATCATGCAGGATCTCTCGAATCCTGGCATCCAACTCCTCTGTACCCATCTGCACCACCGGACCAGGTGCTGTCGGCCCCTCCTGGCCTTTGTCCCCTGATCCTGATCCCGAACCGGATCCAGCCACGAAGCGCCTCGTCATCACCATTCTGAAACATACCACAAGATATCAGATAATCCATACAAATAACTGGGAGCCAACTCCCTATTAACCCTAGGGGTTGTGACTTCCTTGCTACGCGTATGGGTCCTGTGTTTTCAGTAGTATGGGCCCCTACTACCTTCCACACCTACCCACATTTGTCTCAAGTATCACCACAACGCCCTAACTGAATACACAACATGGCGAGCGCTCAATCCTCACTCCTAGAGGAATGCTAAATATTTCATAAATGGCCTACCGGCCTCTCACATAACCCACCTATCCCTGAAACTTTCACCAACCATGCAGCACTAGTGTATGCTAGCCATACATAATGCTGGACCCTATAGACTTTCGAATATCCAACCCTACCCTAAGCTCCCAATCAAACAAGAACAGAACATAAGGCTTAATCAAACATTCTCAGGCTATAAGATCTTAATTATGTATAACCATAATGCATACACTGAGCAACTACAGTAATGATGTCAATTTCATATAAGGAAAACCCTAGGCTAGCAGGCATCATATAATCAGGCAATTCTATCATGCAATTCCTGAAGATTCCTAGCCTCCCTCTAGCATGCTGTTCTAACATATCACATAACCAAATAACTGTATGGTATTTTGGGGTCTACTTACTGGCTCCGGCTGATCGTACACCCTGCATCCTCCTTTACTTATTTTGAAAACCATTTAAAACCATTTTGAAAATCTTTCCTTGATTTGAGACTGGATTCACACGAATGTTCCTCCAATTCACTCAAACCAAGGCTCTGATACCAACTTGTAACACCCAAAAATTTCAAACCAATTTAAACTTTTAAAACATGTCGTGAAATCCTTGATTGGCTCGTCGAGTTCCCCTTTAACTCGTCGAGTTCATACGTGTCCAAGAATTGGGAGAAACCCTAGCCGACTCGCCGAGTCTTCGAACGACTCGCCGAGTTCAAGGCAATCTTCAACGGACTCGCCGAGTTGTTCATTCAACTCGTCGAGTTCATGACCATCTTCGACGGGCTCGCCGAGTTGTTCATCCAACTCGCCGAGTCCTTGCAGACCTTTATCCATGCAGACGCTTTTTAAGCCATGGCAAGGTTCCAGATTACAGATCCAAGCTTCTAGGACATGTTTATCACGTAAAGTCGCAAACTTTACGTGCATGCAAAGCTTTAAGACCCTTAAATGGCAAAACTAAGCTTGCAATGAAGTCTCACACTTGAGGGAAGGCTCCTACTAGGCAAGGCTGATGACTTTATGGATCTAGAGGTCAAAGGGAGTCCAGATATGAAGTTACAACTTCAGATCTTAGCTTAAACATGGGGAGCCTTTCATAAAACCCATCCAAAAGAGGTTAAAAGAGAGATGAGCTAAAGGACAGCTTAATACCTTCCAGAGAGTGACAACTGATGAATCTCTTAGCTCCCCACGAGTTCCTAGCCTTGATTTCCTTGCTTCCCCAAGTATTTCCTTCTCCAAAGTTCCTCCTCCAAGCTTGAACACACCAAAGAACACATACACACACACACACGATTTAGGGTTTGAGAGGGACAAGGGGCAGTAAAGGGGAGGCTGGGGGAGGCCAATGATCCTTTAAATAGGGTGCAAAACCCCGAGATTTAGGGTTTCATCTGCCAGCTCCTACTCGTCGAGTCCCTTCTTGGACTCGGCGAGTAGGTCATTAAAATACGTTGACCAACCCGCTGCTACTCGACGAGTAGGGCAATCAACTCGTCGAGTAGCCCTTGAAATCAAAAACTCACACATTAAATCAATACCTGAGAATCAGGGCGTTACACTTGAACAAATATATATCTTAGTCCAACATGTACCGATATACAATTATTATGAATTTATATGCAAATAAATCAACATTTACTTTAGAATAAGGAATAATAAACTAATAAATATAATAAATCAACATGAATAATAAATTAATAAATATAAAATAATGTATACATACTTTTACGTTTATATTAATTCAATATGTATATCTAATATCTTAATTCAATATGTGTAATTCAATATGTGTATGTAAGTATGTGATGTGAGAGGCGTAGAAAAGTGTGAGAGGAGTAGAAAAGTGTGCAGACGTGCGGTCATAATCAATTCAAAAGCACAATTTTTACTTTATTAATTTCTACTATTTGCCTAGTGCTCTAGTGTCTAGACTATGAGTCTATGAATCATATAATCGATAAACATATATATATAAAGTAAAAGAAAGAAACAAATATATGTACCTGGTAACGTGGTAAAGTGAGAACGAAGACGGTGGAAACAAATAAGGTGCAGGCTCCGGCGACAATGGAGTCGGATGTCAAGTTTCAACAGCCAACAACAGTCCGACGAGGCGGCGACTAGCAAAGATGAGAGAGAGCAACAATGATACTTTGAGAGTAGATGGTTACAGTGACGCCAGCTTTCTGACGGATAGAGATAACTTCCGTTCTCAGTCAGGCTGGGTATTTTTACTGAATGGAGGAGCAGTTACTTGGAAGAGTTCCAAGCAAGATACGGTGGCTGATTCTACTTGTGAATCAGAGTACATAGCAGCGAGTGAAGCGTCGAAAGAAACAGCTTGGTTAAGGAACTTCATCGGAGATCTCGGAGTTGTTCCAACCATCCAGGAGCCTATGGAACTGTTCTGCAATAATGAAGGAGCGGTTGCCTTGACAAAGGAACCGAGAGATCATGGTAAAACCACACATATCGACAGAAAGTACCATTTCATCAGACATAGAGTAGAAGAAGACCATCTTATAGTAAAGAGGGTGTCATCTGAAGATAACCCAGCAGATCCCCTCACAAAGGGTCTGAGTAGGGCTAAGCATATTCAGCATGCTCGGAGCATAGGACTGAAAGATGATATTAGTTTTAGTAGTTAGATTAGTTTTGTTCTGAAACTTGTAACAAAGTAAATGTAATTGACTTTTGGTGATTAAATAATAAAGTATTATTTATAAGTTTGGTTTCTGCCTTTTGTCAATTGTTTATTATTGTGTTTTATTTTTGCATGTTTTACTTCCCGAATGATAAGATTATTCAAGCTCCACAGTCGCTCGTACTTTTGGAAGTAAAGTAGTGAATCAAGACTGTCATGAACTGGATTGTGGATTGTCTAAGGATAGACATGGCAATAGAATTGCTGCAATGTTCATGAGTACTCAGAAATTGAGATTTGAGTATTGGATAAACCCTCGCTCAGAGTATCACTTCATGGAATTCATCACGAGTGATACTGAGACGATAATATCTTATAATCTTGAAACGAAGATATATGAGTTGCAATTTACAAAGTCGGTTATACATTGGTGATACGAAAACGCATCAGTAACTTGGTGTTATAAAACGTATTGTCATGTATAATTTGATGAGTAAAAGATACAAGCATATGAGTCAACGTTTATTCGTTCCTTTTGCCCTAACCGGAAAAGCGATATCTGTGGGCCCCTCGATGATTTGGTGTTGACTTATGTGCTGGGCCCAGCCAGGACTAGATTGATGTGTTCGATTAGAAGTCATACATCATCACAAATCAGGAATCGAGAAACATAGATTCTGGACAAAGAGATTGATTATATTCCATGTCTTTTGTCTGGGGATATCCAGGAGAACGAAGGATTATATGATCACTTATCTTAGGACACGTAACTGACCGGGTCAGAGTTCGGCGGCAGCTTTTTGGAAGCTACAATTTGCTGGTCAAATTTAGAAGGCATACTAGCAATTATAGTTACAGACTTATCCAAGTGGGAGACTGTTGGATTAGGTGTCTAAGCCCATAACTATAATTGGTATGTACTTGAATTGATAGCAGCACAGTCCTTTTGGGTTGCCCTCAACCTAGCAACTCGACAAGGAAATTATGAAAGGAGAGATATTAATTTTTAAGATTAATAAATTAATATATAAATGATTTATTAATATGTTAGTGGATTAATATATTAATTAGAAATCATTATGTTTAATTAATAGTTAGCCAGAAATTAATTAGAATTAATTTTGGGGTTAAAAGAATTAATTATAAAGTGCAGGGACTAGTTTGCAATTAACTAATAGTTGAGTGGAAGGATCCAGAACCTCCTTGAAAGGAGGTGGACGAAATCCATAGGGGAAACCCTAGAGATTTCGTCCAAGGGGTTCTAGATAAGGCCCTTGGGCTTTGCTTAGGCCTTAAGCAAGGAGCATTAGGGTTTTCCCAAAACCCTAGTTCCCTCAGCTATTTAAGGAGCCTCCTGGCTCACATTTTCGACCACTTGTTCTTTGGAAGATACCTAGGCCGAAATTGTATACTCTCTCCATTCTCTCTCCTTCTACTTTCCTTCTTGCTAGTTCTTGGGTGTGATTCCATTAGAGGCATTACACTTGTGGTGCTAAGCTTCCAAGAAGATCAAGATCAAGATTAAGGGAATTATCAATTGTTTGCTATAACAATTGAAAGGTATGTAACTCCTAAACCCTAGTTTACTATTTTCGAAAATAGCCTCCTCCTTCTCTAGGATTCTTGTTTTGCAATTCAAAGTTGTATGTTCAATAGTTAAAACATAGATCCAAAGTAGGTTGCATGTGAACTTAGGAATTGTTTTCTGGTTTATTTGCTTTACCTAAAACCCATAAGTGGTATCAGAGCCATTGTTTGTTTTAAATTGAATTGCTATAATTGTTGAATTGCAAATTAGAGTTTATAGCCATTAAACCCTAAAGGCCAAATTTTCGATTTTAGGGTTTTGGTTCAAAGGGTTTTCGAAAACCCTAGCCTCCAAAGAACCCTAATCGAAATTAGGTTTAGGGTTTTGAAAACCCTAGCCTCCTCCCTTTGAATTTCGAAATATGCCTAGTAATTTTAGGGCTTCTTGTTTTGGATAATTGTTACTTGATTAGATTAATTGAATAATTATCCTTTACCCTAATTTTCGAAATTTAGAGGGATAAGGATTAGGATTAAATTAATTGATTAATTTGATTAGATAATCCTTACAAGATTCAATAAATTGATTAAAAGTTAATTAATAGATAAACATTAAATCTAGTAATTTGGTTTATTTTAAATTTAAATTAATAGTTTAATTTTCGAAATTTATATAAACCTTAAAGTTTTAAAAAGTTTAAAACATACCTTATATATGTATTATAATTAAAAGTTTAATATTATATATGTATAAGAATATGGCCAGTCAAATCGCTAGTATGCCTCATTCACGAAGCTAGTCTATAAGGGGGGTATAAGGAAACTGCCTATAAAATGGTAGTTGAATGGGTGTCCACTCTCACCCACCGCTTCCTTGATTAGTGGAGGGTCGTTAGCAGAACGGATTTGATAGGACAACTACTTCTCATTAAAAGTATAATGCTATTAAAGAAAGTACTAGAACATTATTTTACAAAATCTCAACTCTAGTTACTTTAGGAAAAATGTGAAAAGTATGCTAATCCATGAAATTGCACATTGTGCTTTATTGGTCGTTAGTGGAGCGTGTGTGGTTAACCAGCACACTAAAAGGCACTAATAAAGAGTAGTAATGGGTATCTCATAATTATCATTTTGATGGAGCGTGTGTGGCTTACCAGCACATCAATAGTTAATGATAAAGACAATGAGGTTACCAAGCACATTTGCATGGTTATTCACATCTTGTTTGTGATCCTCGGCATCCCAGTCACAAATAGAAGAGCATAATCTGAGATTAAAACATGCCATTGAATAGTTTCAATGTATCTCAAAAGAATTAGGAATTTCACTTCGTTTGTTTCGTCTAATGGTGGAATTGGTGAATCGTCATTCACCTACCTTTATGAAATTTACACTTGGATCTCGGCATCCCATTTCTAAGTTGTGAACCTTCATAGTTGGATCCTAACCTTGATATTATATCTTTGGGTTATTATATTGAGGTATCTTGAAATCTAACTAAAACTTTCTTTCTTTTCAGATGTCTACTCCTGGAAACACTTCTGCTTCATCCTCCTCCAACCAAAACTTCTCTTTGCTCAATATCTGCTCCAAAGTCGTTATGGATGGCTCTAACTATAACGATTGGATGCGCAACATCAAGATGGCGCTTCGTTTTGAGAACAAAGAATATGTTCTTGAAAAGGAGCTCAAAGAGCTTGATGAGTCTGAAGCTACTCCTGAAGATCTTGCTGCCTACAAGAAACATTACAATGATGCTACCAAAGTGGCGTGCATCATGGTGGCAACCATGTCCCCAGAACTGCAAAGGTACTATGAGGACTACTAGCCTTTCGAGATGAACAAGGACCTTATGGAAAAGTACCATAAGCGAGCTCGTCAAGAAAAGTTTGAAGTAGTCAAGTCACTCATGGCTTGCAAGATGAAAGAAGGGGAGTCGGTTGTGTCACATGTGCAAAGAATGCAACGCTACATAGAGCGTTTGGTCAAGCTCAACATTCACTTTGATGAGGAATTGGCCATTGACATGGTCTTGAACTCACTACCTGATTGTTATAGTCAGTTTATTCTAACTTACCATTTGAACAACACTGAGCAGACTCTAGCCCAATTGCACAACTTGTTGCAGACAGCTGAAGCAGGGACGAAGGGTAAAAGTATACCCTCCACACCTGCAAGTGCCCCTGTCTTGGCTATTGGACAGGGAAAGGGGAAAAAGAGGAAAGGTCCTCCCAAGCAAAACTGGAAGAGCAAGGCTCAAGCTGGGTCATCTAGTAATGGCCCAAAGGCTAAGCCCAATGCTACCACTCCCCATGTTTCTGATCCAAAAGAGGTCATTTGCTTTTATTGCAATCAAAAGGGGCATTGGAAGAGATCTTGCCCTCAATATCTGCAAGATATTAAGGATGGCAAAGTGAAGCCATCTTCAGCAGGTATTTACACTATTTCTGCTAATAACTCATTATCTTCTCGTTCATGGGTCCTTGATACAGGATGTAGTTTTCATATCTGTTCTGATATACAGGGGCTAAAGGAAAGTGAGGAGATAGAGCGAGGAAGGATAAACTTGATCATGGGAAACAGAAAGTCTTCACCAGTAACCAAGATCGGAGTTTATCAGCTTTTTCTTAGTAATGATGTTAGATTAGATTTGATAAATTGTTGCTATTCGTCTGAGATGACGAGAAACATTATTTCATTTCATGCATTGTTCAGACAAGGTTTTAAATATTCTTTTAATGATTTGAATGGTTCAATTTCTGTTTATAAGAATGGTGTTTTTATTGAAGCTTTACCTTGTGATGGTGTGTATGAAACAGTGACTTGTGTTGATAGCTTAGGAAATAGTGTACTTAATATTGACTTGTATAATAGTGTAGACAAGGCATGCTTGTGGCATTGTCGTCTTGGACACATTAACAAGAAACGCATAGCCCAACTCCAAAAGGATGGAGTGTTGGAATCATTTGACCTAAAATCGGATGATATGTGTGAATCTTGTCTTTTGGGAAAGATGACAAAATCACCATTCACAGGGTCTTGTGAAAGAGGTGAAGGTCTGTTGGATCTCATACACACAGATGTGTGTGGGCCCTTCAGATCAACTACAAGAGATGCTAATCGATTCTATGTGACTTTCACTGACGAGTATAGCAGATATGGTTATATCTACTTGATCAAGCATAAGTCAGAAACCTTTGAAAAGTTCAAAGAGTTTAAGCATGAGGTCGAAAATCAATTGGGCAGGAAGATAAAGATACTTAGATCCGATAGAGGCGGGGAGTATCTTAGTATCGAGTTTAACGACTATCTGAAAGAATGTGGGATAGTCTCACAATTGACTCCTCCTAGGACACCACAATTAAATGGTGTAGCTGAGAGGCGTAATCAGACCTTGTTAGACATGGTTCGTTCTATGATGAGTCGTGCTTTGCTTCCTATTCACTTTTGGGGGTATGCCTTAGAGACAGCCGCCCATATCCTCAATCTTGTCCCTACAAAGAAGGTTGCCAAAACACCTCACGAAATGTGGACAGGGAAAGTTCCCTCGTTAGCACATATTAAAGTATGGGGTTGTGAAGCTTTCGTAAGACGAGAGACTCACGACAAGCTAGCAGCTAGAAGTGAGAAATGTGTTTTCATTGGTTACCCAAAACAGTCTTTTGGATATTTGTTCTACAGGCCTAGTGAAAACGTGGTCTTTGTAGCACGAAGAGGAGTCTTTCTAGAAAAGGAGCTCATATTCAAAGAGGACAGTGGGAGCACCATTGAACTTGAAGAAATTCAAGGGTTAGCCAATGAAGGTACCTTAGATGACACTAGCACTCAACCAGAGGAAACAGTTCCTGTTGAACCAGTTGATAACTCATTACCTCTTCGAAGGTCCACTAGGGTGAGTGTGCCACCTGATTTGTATGGTTTTCATATTACTTCAGATGGTGACACATTCATAAGTGACAGAACACTGGTAAACTTAGATGAACTAGTCACTTATAAGGAAGCAATGGCAGGCCCAGAGGCTTCCAAGTGGAAAGAGGCAATGGACAGCGAGATTAAGTCCATGTATGACAACCAAGTTTGGAATTTGGTTGATAGTGCACCAGGTCGTAAGACAGTTGGGTGCAAATGGATCTTCAAGAAGAAGACAGACATGGATGGGAATGTGCGTACATTCAAGGCTTGACTGGTTGCAAAAGGTTTCACTCAAACCCCAGGGGTTGACTATGATGAGACCTTTTCGCCAGTAGCTAAGATTAAATCTATTAGGATATTTCTCGCCATAACTGCCTTTCATGACTATGAAATCTGGTAGATGGATGTCAAGACTGCTTTCCTTAACAGGAAGTTGGCTGAGGATGTTTACATGAATCAGCCAGAGGGTTTTGTTGATGCAAAGTTTCCCAATAGAGTGTGCAAGCTTGAGAAATCCATTTATGGATTGAAACAAGCATCTCGCAGCTGGAATCTTTGCTTCCATGAGAAAGTCAAAGAGTTTGGTTTCTCTAGAAGTGAAGATGAGTTTTGTGTGTATATCAAGGCTAGTAGGAGTATAGTAACTTTTCTGGTGTTATATGTCGATGACATATTACTCATTGGTAACGCCGTTCCAACCTTGAAAGAAGTTAAGTCTTGGCTTGGAAAGTGTTTTGCCATGAAAGACCTTGGAGAAGCTGCCTATATTATTGGGATTAGAATATTGAGAGATAGAAAGAAGAGACTAATTGGACTTAGTCAGAGCACATACTTGGATAAGGTACTAAAGAGGTTTAGTATGGAAAATTCCAAGAAGGGAGAGCTACCTATCCAGAGCAATACCAAATTGAGTAAGACTCAATGCCCGAGTACAGATGAGGAAATAGATGACATGAGTCGTGTACCTTATGCTTCTGCTGTCGGATTGATCATGTACGCTATGACATGTACTCGCCCTGATGTGACATTTGCTTTGAGCATGGTCAGTCGCTATCAGGGAAACCCAGGTAGAGCTCATTGGATAGCGGTTAAGAATATACTCAAGTATTTGCGAAGCACAAAGGACTGGGTCCTTGTGCTTGGTGGCAATGATACTTTGAGAGTAGATGGTTACAGTGACGCCAGCTTTCAGACGGATAGAGATAACTTCCGTTCTCAGTCAGGCTGGGTATTTTTACTGAATGGAGGAGCAGTTACTTGGAAGAGTTCCAAGCAAGATACGGTGGCTGATTCTACTTGTGAATCAGAGTACATAGCAGCGAGTGAAGCGTCGAAAGAAGCAGCTTGGTTAAGGAACTTCATCGGAGATCTCGGAGTTGTTCCAACCATCCAGGAGCCTATGGAACTGTTCTGCAATAATGAAGGAGCGGTTGCCTTGACAAAGGAACCGAGAGATCATGGTAAAACCAGACATATCGACAGAAAGTACCATTTCATCAGACATAGAGTAGAAGAAGACCATCTTATAGTAAAGAGGGTGTCATCTGAAGATAACCCAGCAGATCCCCTCACAAAGGGTCTGAGTAGGGCTAAGCATATTCAGCATGCTCGGAGCATAGGACTGAAAGATGATATTAGTTTTAGTAGTTAGATTAGTTTTGTTCTGAAACTTGTAACAAAGTAAATGTAATTGACTTTTGGTGATTAAATAATAAAGTATTATTTATAAGTTTGGTTTCTGCCTTTTGTCAATTGTTTATTATTGTGTTTCATTTTTGCATGTTTTACTTCCCGAATGATAAGATTATTCAAGCTCCACAGTCGCTCGTACTTTTGGAAGTAAAGTAGTGAATCAAGACTGTCATGAACTGGATTGTGGATTGTCTAAGGATAGACATGGCAATAGAATTGCTGCAATGTTCATGAGTACTCAGAAATTGAGATTTGAGTATTGGATAAACACTCGCTCAGAGTATCACTTCATGGAATTCATCACGAGTGATACTGAGACGATAATATCTTATAATCTTGAAACGAAGATATATGAGTTGCAATTTACAAAGTCGGTTATACATTGGTGATACGAAAACGCATCAGTAACTTGGTGTTATAAAACGTATTGTCATGTATAATTTGATGAGTAAAAGATACAAGCATATGAGTCAACGTTTATTCGTTCCTTTTGCCCTAACCGGAAAAGCGATATCTGTGGGCCCCTCGATGATTTGGTGTTGACTTATGTGCTGGGCCCAGCCAGGACTAGATTGATGTGTTCGATTAGAAGTCATACATCATCACAAATCAGGAATCGAGAAACATAGATTCTGGACAAAGAGATTGATTATATTCCATGTCTTTTGTCTGGGGATATCCAGGAGAACGAAGGATTATATGATCACTTATCTTAGGACACGTAACTGACCGGGTCAGAGTTCGGCGGCAGCTTTTTGGAAGCTACAATTTGCTGGTCAAATTTAGAAGGCATACTAGCAATTATAGTTACAGACTTATCCAAGTGGGAGACTGTTGGATTAGGTGTCTAAGCCTATAACTATAATTGGTATGTACTTGAATTGATAGCAGCACAGTCCTTTTGGGTTGCCCTCAACCTAGCAACTCGACAAGGAAATTATGAAAGGAGAGATATTAATTTTTAAGATTAATAAATTAATATATAAATGATTTATTAATATGTTAGTGGATTAATATATTAATTAGAAATCATTATGTTTAATTAATAGTTAGCCAGAAATTAATCAGAATTAATTTTGGGGTTAAAAGAATTAATTATAAAGTGCAGGGACTAGTTTGCAATTAACTAATAGTTGAGTGGAAGGATCCAGAACCTCCTTGAAAGGAGGTGGACGAAATCCATAGGGGAAACCCTAGAGATTTCGTCCAAGGGGTTCTAGATAAGGCCCTTGGGCTTTGCTTAGGCCTTAAGCAAGGAGCATTAGGGTTTTCCCAAAACCCTAGTTCCCTCAACTATTTAAGGAGCCTCCTGGCTCACATTTTCGACCACTTGTTCTTTGGAAGATACCTAGGCCGAAATTGCATACTCTCTCCATCCTCTCTCCTACTTTCCTTCTTGCTAGTTCTTGGGTGTGATTCCATTAGAGGCATTACACTTGTGGTGCTAAGCTTCCAAGAAGATCAAGATCAAGATCAAGGGAATTATCAATTGTTTGCTATAACAATTGAAAGGTATGTAACTCCTAAACCCTAGTTTACTATTTTCGAAAATAGCCTCATTCTCTAGGGTTCTTGTTTTGCAATTCAAAGTTGTATGTTCAATAGTTAAAACATAGATCCAAAGTAGGTTGCATGTGAACTTAGGAATTGTTTTCTGGTTTATTTGCAAACGTTATTCTAGTATATTTTTTTCCAACTATAATATATATCAAGCATTAGAAGGCCTAAAATCGGGGAGGCCAGCCTCCCCCAGCCCCTAAGACGGTCCGCCACTGCATGGTACGTAATTAAAAAATAATTCTAACTTTTTATTTTCAAACTAGAATTTAGTTTTGAAAATTGAGTAAGGTGGAATAATCAAATTCAAAATTTGACGTTTTTTTTCACATGTCCAATAATTTACGATTTCAAAATTTAAATATATGGTTAAATTATTCATCTCCATGCTTAATAACCTCCCTTAAATGCCCCATGCCCATCTTATATACAAGCAAGATGCCACGTGTCGGACTCCTAGCCACCTTCTAATTTTGTTTCCCGCTCAAAGTATAGTCTACCTCTATCTCGTAATATATCTCCATTCATTTTGATAGCATTCGTTCCTTAAAATCAGCAATATATCATAAAAATCGCGATAAATCAGCATACAAATCATATCCAAATTTGAATCCGGTTGACTAGGGCTTCTCTATTTCATACATAACTCGAACGCAAAAAGCAATAGATCATCTCAACATCGCCTTTCTATTGAATCTTCTCTACCAGTCCACGATTCACAGCCGACTGCCACACCAACATCAGTCATCAGATTCGGACCTTCGAAACCCAGACCATTGTAGCAGGTTGCAAGGTTGCAGTTATAGTTCCAATATTGATTTCGGGTTTTGAACTTGATTCCAGTTTTAGATATCTTGGTTATAAAAAATTGAGTTTGATGTTTGATTTAGGAAGAAAATAGGCCATATGCTGTAAAAAGTATTGGGCAAGTTCATATACTCCATTGATCTCCTTCTCCATTTTTTGGTTCGACTTCTCACCTCCTGGTAAAGACCATGGCTAATGAAACGAAGAAGATATGGATTTCTTTGTTTCTTTGACTTTGATGGCATCTCTTTCATGCCATAAACCAAGTCAGGTAAAATAACAATACCCTGTTAAGATTTTCTTCCTCTTTTTCTTTTTCATTCTTTTTATAATTAATCTTTATACACATCAATTTGGTTATCTAAGGTTTTGGACGATGAAAAGATTGTCATCATAATATATTCACAGTGATTAAAGGGCAAACAAAAATGTTGATATAATTAGGGATTTCTCTAGGTTGTGATTTCACCGCTGCTATTTTTACATCGTCTGACATTTCTTTTCTCTACCTGTGCTCTCTCTAGAAGATATTTCACCATCGGTTTCCTTCTTCAAATCATGTAGATGTAGTCATTTATTCATCTCTCCTTCTTCCAGATTTTATTTTGAGATTAGGGCTTTTTGTAGCTTAAAGCTTCAACGGTATTTCATTTTCTTCATTGACCCAATCATCATTTTGTTTTTTTGAAAGTAGGTGTCTTTTTGAAAATATTGTGAGTATTTGGCCAAATTAGTCTTTACATGTTATACATCTTCTGCACTTCTGACTTCTCTCGATTTAAGGTAAAACTATATTTGCATCTTTTCATTTTTGTAATTTAACAATTTTGATTTTTTTTTCAAGTTTATAGGTACTAAACGATAAAGGGAATTACAAGGTTTACACATCTCGAATCCACACTCAAAATTCTCTATATCTCGATTTGAAGCCAATCTACAACATGCGTCTGGACTTGCTGTTAAGGTCTAATTTTTACATATTAATTTCAATTGGTTGCCTCGCTTTTAGTAGATATCGACACAAATAATGTATAAGGTAACTATTAGTAATGAGATTTGGCATTCACTCTTATAACCATACATTTTTAAGATAACTTGTAGTTTAATCATTTTTATTAGTAAGAGTTATTGTTAGATTAAAATGTAGAAAATGGAATTGTTGTTTGTGGAAGCCAAGAAAGAAGGACGATTTATACAATTCTCTGTAGGATGAGGTAATTATTAAAATAACTTTTAAAAAATGTAGTGTAAATAAAATTAAAATAAACATAATACATGAAAGAACTATTAAAAGTTTGATTGTTATATCCTATAGGACATCTTTAAGAAGCAATTCAAAATAAAAATGAAAGTAAAATTGGTTAAACTTTTGTCCACTTTCTTATGTTAAGAGCACAACTGCTAAGCAGGTTTGCATTTGGCACTCTTTTACATAGGGATTTGTTGTTTTTGTCGTACTTTCTAATAGTTCATTATCAACAAAGGTAATGCCATTATTTATAGCTGTCCTCTACTTTTGTCTTCCCGGCAGGTCTTATTTAGGTCAAATTGTTACATTGGCACATCATACCGGTAACCACTTCAATATTATACAATCATTAAGATTAACTTACAAAAATGGTCCGTGTGGTTAATAATTTTATAATGCCTTGATCAAATGGGTAAAATAAAGAAAATATAAAGCTTAAAATGGGAATGAATATTTTCTACAACAATTATTTATTAACTCAACCTTCAAATTTTGATTATTTTGGTTTTGGCATGTTTATCCTTGGTTTCTTGATATCCATGAAGTTAGCATGATAAAATGACACAGGAGCGAAAGAGTATCATGAAACATTGAGGCAAAGACAAGCATACTAAAGTCAGTCTTGAAAAGAAGATTATAAAATAACAAAAATATTTGCAGGAAAATGTTGTTATTATTAAGTTTTTCTATCTATGCTCATATTTTTTTGGCATTCTGGTATCTCTTAGTTGTGGTGCGTAAAATTGGAGACTCGGAGATGGCTTATAATTATGAAAGTAAATATGAAATATAATATTGTGGATATTGTGTTGAAATTGAAGTATATGGAGGAGAATCATGATTATGGAGTTTGTTTATAACAGGTTGTACGATCTCAAATTAATTCCTCTAAACAGTTTCCATCTAAAGGTGGTGCTTCAGAAACTTGAAACAAGTCAGTTTTTTTTTTTAACAAAAGTTCTATTTAGAGCTTATTAGTTCTCTAAACCTTTGTTCAGTTCTATTTAATGGCATATCTTTTAAATAATTGGCAACAAATGGCAATGTACTTATATTGATTTGTTTATTATAACTTCATACTTTTATTTCTTCATATTGTAACATCGTACTTTGAAAAAATCATTAATTAATTACAGCATTCCCATTGAAATATATTTGAATTTTAGTGTTTATTTTTTAATATCAAGTCATTTACAATGATTAATCTTTATACGCATCAATTTTTGTAAATTTTGTGATTTGTACTATCTTTTGTTATTTTGAATAATATTGTTTTATTATTTAAATTAAAATACCTACTTATACATCATTTTATACAGTTCTATTTTGAAAATATCATCTTAGAAATCATTAATATTACTTATTCCTATTAAGAATTTTCTTTTAATCAATTTGTGTCTCTAAATTATTATATTCAAGAGTTCAAATCGAATATTTAATTTTAGATAGTCTCTCCCAATCTAAGTTTGTTCATGATCAAGTTGGATGCAAATTTTGTACTCACAATGTTTTAAAAATCGCACGAATGCCAAATGATGAGTTATTTTTCAAAAGTCTGTGTTCTAATTATATTATTGACAAACATTGATAAGAAAAATGAATTATGTAATGGTACTTGACTACAAGTGATATCTTTTGGAAAGCGTGTTATTAAGACAGATACCACATTTAGAATTATTATTGTAATTCAGACCTTTATTCCAAAAATGTCATTAAGTCTAACTAAAAAAAAATTTCATTCAAATTTCAATAAATACAATTCGTAAACACTTTATAAAATATTATTTTTATATTACATCTTTTATTATTATTTGTAATAAAACTTTATTATTAATTTTCATTTGTAATTTGTTATATTTTTTCATATATGTTTATTTCAACAACTTAATTTTCTGATTTGCTATATACCAATTTAATTAATAATTATGAGTTTTTATTATAAAATTTTAATTATTTTTATAACCGTGGTTCCCACGGTTTATAACCTAGTTATTACAATATTAATACTATTCATTGGCCGATTATATTTAAAGTTTCATTCAGAAATTCTTTTTATATGAAAGTAAATAAATGAATGCATAAATTATAAAAGGTTTAAATTTAGAGGTTCTAAAATGAAATATTTTCAAATTTTGGGCTGTTAATATAAAATGATAAGATATAAAAGGCTTACTTTGTTTAAACCCTAGCAAAAATACTTCATCCGCCAAGAGTGAGAGCGAGAGATGCCGGATGCGATTTCCGGCGGCGACGCGATTTCCGGCTGAGGTTTTGACGGCAGTCTGTTTCACGGTGCAACGTTCATAGCCACTAGCCACTGGTCTGATGCTTCGACGATGAACTTTCTCACGGGGCTATTTCTCCCGTTCTATCTTTCCGGCGATCTATTCAGAAGATGTTAAACGGTGGTTGACAATGGTAAATGGTGGTTCCGGTGGTCTTTCTCACGATCTCTTTCTCTCTCGTTTTGTCTCCGACGTTATTTGGTTACCGCCGGTTAGTTGTTGTCGCCGACAGTTCTTTGGTTGACGCTGGTTCCGATGGTGAACATTTTTTTTTTTTTTTTTTTTCTGAATAGTGTTGATATACTGTTTGAATGGTTTATTTTATGTTTATATAAAATGTTGTGGTTTATTGGAAGTTTAAATGTATTAATGATGTTCAGTTTTCAATATAACTATATCTTGTAGTTTGTTCATATTCTGATAATTTAGTGTTTTTAGAAATAAAACATAGTCTTCAAGACATAAATATTGGCAATATACAATAAAAAGTTGAATAAGGCCATCCGTTATACCCACCACATACCACATATGTGGTGGGTGCCACATCAGCACCACATTCCACTACCACTAACATGAGATACCTACCACTAACACACCACTCCACATCATTATTTTTATGTTTTTTAATTCAAAAATACAATAAAATTACATTTTTTTTAATTCAAAAATACAATAAAATTACATTTTTTATAATTAAAAAGCATTCATTTTTTTAAACTATTTTTTCATTAATTATAAAAATAAAATAACAACTTCAAACTACATTACTTAGTTAATCTAGAAAAAAAAATATTACATTAATTAAAAAAACAAACAAACATACATATAAAAATCCTAATCGTCGTTCATGCTACGTTGGTACAAATGTTCCGCGACATCTTCTCGAAGATTGAAACACGTTTCACTGTTATGAATTTCAACAACTCGCTCTAAAAAAACATTCGTTCCGGGTACGAACTCCTCAATTGGAACGATAATGTCGTTCGGATCATACGTGCAAATCGCTCGACCTTCATCTTCAATAATCATATTATGCATTATAATACATGCTAGGACCATTCATTTAATTCTTTCTTTATCCCAGAGTCGTGTAGCATATTTCACTACATGTCATGTCTGCTTAAGGACTCCAAATGCCCTCTCGATATCCTTTCTCGCCGATTCCTGTTTTTTTGTAAAAAAAAATTTCCTTTTCACTTCGAGGTACCGAGTATGCCTTCATCAATGTAGAATAATCCGGGTATATTCCATCACCAAGGTAGTAACCGTATTTGTACGCGTGCCCGTTCACCGTGAACGTCATATCAGGTGCTTTGTCGATCCAAATATCGTTGAAAAGTGGAGACTGGTCAAGAACATTAAGGTCGTTGTTAGACCCCGCTACTCCAAAAAAGGCATGCCATATCCACAAATCTTGAGATGCAACAACTTCTAGGATGATAGTTGGTTCACCTATATCTCCTCGAGTGAACTGACCACGCCATGCAATTGGACATTTTTCCCAAGCCACATGCGTACAATCTAGACTGCCAAGCATACCCGAAAATCCATGCCTCTCTTCATGAGCCGAATATAATATCTCAATATCACGTTGAGTAGGTTTGCGCAAATATTCTTCGTGAAAAACCTCATAAACACATGCAGAAAACCAATCTACACATTCAACTGCGGTCCTCTCGGATACTTTCAAGTATTCGTCAGATGCATCAAATGCTATACCGTATCCCAAATACATAAGAGCACCCGCACATTTTTGTATACTACTAAAACCCATTCTTCCTCTAGCGTCGGGTTTTTGTTTGAAAAAATCATAACGAGATTCTAAAGCATTACTAATACGTAAAAATATAGCCTTATTCAGACGGAAACGATGTTCGAAGGAGTTGTCATTATAAAGACAATTATCGGCAAAGTAATCACGTACCAATAAGTCGTGTGCGGCTTGGTGATCACGATTGACGACCGCCCTTGTACGAGCTGCATTCGAACTTTCTTCGTCGTGAATGTGTTGCACAATGTTGAAGAATGTGTCGACGAATTCTACGTCGTCATCCGAGTCAAAAGCTTTTAAAAATTCAATATGTTTTGTGAAATCCATGTATATGTGTTTTGTGGTTTTAGAGAATGAATGCTAGAATGAGGTGTAAGTTTTGGTGAAAATAGAAGGTTTATTTATGTAGTGAATTGAGTTTGAAAAAAATAATAATAAACAAACGGGCAAAATAGCCGTTCCACGGCCAAAAAAACCAACAACCAATCACCTTCTTCGTTTGATTTCGTCGTCGGGAGCACGGATGAGCACGACCACGCCCGACCACGGAACGTCGGGGTGGTGTGCACGAGACTTTCTCGTGGCCAGCTAGACCACGATTTGCTTCGTAGATGTATACCACAAGGTCTAATGGTTTTATGTAATATTTGCCCATCATTAGATACAAATCCTTAAAATAAGAAAAAGCCAAAAGAAAAAATCAGATAAAAATCAAACTAGGTTAGATTGGTGCGTCGGATAGATTAGAGATTATAATATGAATAAAAAAATATACAGAATAAATTTTAGAAAGTAAATTATATACTTACAAATATTAATATAAAAATAATTAGTTTAAGCGTAAAAGTAAAACTAAAAAATCTTAATTGGCGTCAAAGTGAAAAACAAAGAATGAAATTTAACGTTCCATCATGTTAGCCTATCATTAATCAAATATGATTATTTCAATTTTTTTAATATGACTTGACCAATAGTGGTTTTGACTATATTAAACGCACCCAAAATTATGGCACCTACTTTGACCACTCATAAGTCACCATCTCACTTCTGTCATTATTTTTTTCTTTTTATTAAATAATGTCTTCATTTTCTATTAATTACCAAGCAACCCTTCGAAGTTAAATAGAACGGGAGAAATAGACCCGTGAGAGAAAAGTCAGGTGCTGCTAATAAGACACCCCTTAGACACCCTCTCATCATTTTTATAAAAAGTCAACCTATAATAAACTACTTGTAATCAGTTTTTTCGGAAAACAATGCAATTTCAACGAATAAAAATACTTCAAAATTAATTAGGGTTGTCTAAATGGTAAAAATGAGTGTTTTTTTAGCCAACCCCTTACATAATACCTCCATATTACATCTTACTTGACATACATTTAAGTTTTTTATTTACGTCTTGTATAAAAGTATAAAACTATCCATGTGTGTTAAGATTTTCCTAATATTGTATTTTATTACGTAACATAATTTAATTAATCTATTTATTTCTTTTAATCGTATATCATATTTCCTATATTAACTTTGATTTTTAATCTTTTGTCTATTTTTCAAAATACAAAAGTCGTTTATAATTTTTAAAACATTTAAATTGTTTGGCCGGATTGGTGATTTAGTTTATTGCTTGGTAGGGTTACTGGAAAAAAAACAAAACGAAATCGAACAAAAATCTTTTGAACTGAATGATGTTTAATTTATTCCCTTGACTAGTTATTTTGATATGGTTAAATAATTAAGTAATTTATAAAGCTAAATCGTCAGCAATATAAATAAAAGAGTTTCAACGTATAATCCTTCTTTATTATGATTTTGGTTTGTTCAAAAAAAATTTATTGTTAGAACTTTTGAGCTTTTAAATTACTACTACAAAGATTTGCCACTAAGAGCAAAATCAATGTATATTTGGTGTAAATGAAAATAAGAAAAAACACCGTTTTAGCTAATAATATCAAGATATGTTATCACTAATGTAACTTCTTGCTCTTTAATTTTAGTTGTGTTTTATTAATTTATAATAATAATAATAATAATAATAATAATAATAACAACCTCAAAAGTATTGTGACAAAATACATTGATAAAACTATTTTGTCATGAGGTGACAAAATAAATTGTTAAAACTTTTTTGTTATGAGGTTAGGTTATTAATAATATCATCTAATACAAATATAGTATTAACTTTTAGGTGTGGGGCTAATTATGGTACTAAATTAACCAAATTACAAATAAACAAGAGAGCTTCTGAGTTTTCATTGTTGATTTCATGTCTAATAGTACCGCCATGAGCATTCACCTTACATGTGAGTCTGCTTTGTAATTTGCAAAAACAAAAGTTGATATTTTTTTTTTGAATCTTTTATATTACCTAGGTAAATATCATATTCTAATGTTTGAAAAACACATACTATATGAAGTTCTAATAAATTAAAACAATAATTAAAAAATAAAATGTAATTTTATAGATTTATATAACTTGAAGGGTATAAAGTAAATTATGATTAACTTTGAGGCATATATATAGACATCGTTTGATTTGAAAAGTAATTTGATATATTAATATTAATAAAAACTTGTTTTCGGGGTTTGAGAAATAGGTTTCACACAAACATAGGCGGTTTAAAATGGTTTTGGGTGTGAATAACAATATACAATGCAATCATTATAAATTTGTTATAACTAATGCGCAATCAATCCGTCACAATTGTGACGTTAAGTCGTAAGAGACTTTTTTTTTTTTAATTATTATTATTATTATTATTTTATTTTTTAAAGAGTATTACTATAAGTATTTTTTCAATTATATAAATCGTCAAATCATATGCTACACAAACACTATTACACTTATATGGATACATAAAAACTATTATATACTACGTCTGTCTCAAATTAATAATCCATGATTCCTTTTTGGTTTGTCCCAAAATAATAGTCCACTTTTAAAAGGAAATATAATTTTTACCAAACTACCCTTCATTATTAGTTAAATTATAATAAAATTAAATGCAACTACCGAATAGTAAGCATTTTAGAGAGTATTTATAAAACTCTCTTTTTTAAAAAAGAAAAAAACTACCTAGTCAAATATATTTAATTTATCTTTTTTTTTTGCTTATTATTATTATTATTATTATTTTGTAATCTGGTTAATAATTATTAATATTTTTTCTTAAATCAAATGTATAAATTGAATTTATTATTTAAATTATTTAACTCTTTATTTTTTTATTTAGATACATTTCCGATTAAATTATATATTTTTTTGTTTCCGATTTATTTTTAAATATTTTTTCAAATTACTAATCTCATTTACAAAGAAGATTAGCAATTTTTTCATTTTGATTATTTTGGTTTTTGTTAATTAAACTACTACAAGTTTGTTTTTAATTTCGTTACATATTACTGAACCTTTTTTTTCAAATTAAATTCCGATTCTAGTATACGAAAAATTTTCGGTTATGGTTTCGGTTCTAAAAAATTTGGACGAGTACATGCTCATGCTCACGTTAACAAATCTTTATTTTTAAATTTAAAAATCTTTTATTTTTTAAGGGGTTTATTCAAGGGAGAAGAGAAAATAAAATTTCAACCCAACGAACTTGTCATGTTTGTTTTAAAAGGTTACTCAATTATTATTTTTGTACTTTAAAGGAATTAATTCTAATCTGGCCGGTTGAAATGGTCCATTGACATGTGATAGAAGGTATCGATGCCAAATCAAACAAAAATAGAAAAATCCTATGGCTCTGTTTACAATTACATACATGTCGGCTTTGTGATTGTTGTATCTAGCAACCAAAAATCACACAGGGGAAATAATGGCATCACAACCACATAATTGATTAATCGTTTTCTATGTTTTGATTTCACCTTTTTAAACATCGAAACTGTAAAGCAAATTTGAAGTGGAACGTGGGTGGAACTTATAATGCGAGAGATTTGAGATGCTGGGCTAAGAGAACCGCCATTGTTTCAAGTCTTTTCTTACAATTTCCTAAATGATGTGCAATGTTGTGATATGTGCTCCGAGCTTAACGCCGTTTGAGAATAGTTTCATCTGGGTCAAAGAATCACAGCAAAGAAAGAAGTACCATCAGTCATCATCCGGTAGGTGGTCCCGAAACGAAGCTCCAACGGTCTAGTCAGTAATTAGATGAGAGAATTAAGGTTTAGTTTAAGGTAGAGAATGAGGAGATCCCTTCTTCTGGAGAAGAATGGTTTCTTTTATACCTGTTGTCGTCGAAGCATGTCCCCGACATTACCAAAAGCTATGTCAATATAGTTTATCAAAAGCTAGCTTATAACCTAATTCATAAGCTTAAATAAACTAGTTTTTTGACTTTACCAAACAACAAATCACAATAAAGTAGCGGCATAACCTAATCTGTCGACTAAGATTCAAATGACAAGAGTCTTAAGTCCATGTTCCCCATCTACTACCATCTTTTTAGGTTGAACAACAATAACTACAGTTTTTTATTTTATTTTTTTATTTTTTTGGTATTGATTTCAGTCTCCGTCCAAAAAAACTACACCTTTTTACGTGTAACAACAACGCATTACATATGCCACAAACCATCAGTTTTAACCATAAACAAGTCCAACCAAACCAAATCATTAATACATCTAACTCCTACATCTCATAACATCTCTAATTTCATCATCTTCAACTTAACCCTTATCAAGAAAAACAATTAACAAGATACAACAGTTGTCATGTTTCAAAAACCTCAACCAGAACTAGAAACAGCTTCCTCAAGAAGAGGTTGTTCATGTTCATGTTCATCTGAGAAGGTGGGGGGTTTTGGGATCAGACCAAGGAGCTTAAACATTGACTGGTCAGCATCAAAGTCGTTATTTGGAGTTGTCAAAAGCTTTTCACCAGTAAAAATGGAGTTTGCTCCAGCAAGAAAACACAAAGCTTGTTCTGGAACTGAAAACTTTACTCTTCCAGCAGACAATCTCACCATTGCTTTTGGCATTGTGATACGCGCTGTTGCTATCATCCGCAACATCTCCCATATTTCAACCGCCTTCATGTCACAAAAAAAAAAAAAAAAAAAAAAAAAAAACATTATTTTGAAAAGGGCTAAATGCAAAACATAGCAATGTACTTTCATATCCTTATATATATTTTTTCTTATTAAGGAATTGTACTTTGAAAAATCTTCCCAACTATATTTCCATGTAAGATGAATTTGGGTTAATCTCAAAAAAGACCTTATATTTTATGTTTTTTTCCGGATTAAACCTCAAAAAAAAAAAAAAAAAAAAAACTTGTATTTTTTCATTTTTCCAGATTTGGTCCGTATAGTCATTTTTTGCCAAAAAAAAAAAATTGTAAAATGTGAGTTTTTTTGAGAAAAACTAAAAAAGTTGAGGGTTTATTTGGGAAACATTTTGAAGGTTGAAGGTTTTTTTGGGAAAAAAATACAAAGTTGAGGGCTTTTTCGTGAAAAATGAAAAGTACAAGGTTTTTTTCAGGTAAATTTTTTTTTTTGAGGTTTAATCCAGAAAAAACACAAACTATAAGGTCTTTTTTGAGATTAACCCAAGATGAAACCCTAAGTTTTTTTTTTTAACATTTTGTGTAGGGATAAATGCAAAGAATAGCAATATACTTTCATTTGTTTGTGTATTATAAGCATTTAAATTTCATTTCTTTGTATTACAACATTAGGTTATTTATTTTTCTAATTAAGGAATTGTAAGCTAACAATTCTAGGGTTAATCTTATAAAAGACCTTATATTTTGTGTTATTTCCGGATTTAAACCTCAACTTTATTTTTTTACCTGAAAAAGTCCTTGAAATTTTTCGTTTTTTTCCGATTTGACCCATTTACTTATTTTTTTCGAAAAAACTTGTAGAATGTGAGGGTTTTTTTTGAGAAAAACTAACAAAGTTGAGGGTTTATTTGGAAACAGCTAGAAGGTCGAGGGTTTTTTCGAGTAAAAAAAAAAAGGCAAAGTTGAAGGTTTTTTGGGAAAAAGTACAAGGCCTTTTTCAGGAAAAAAAATAAATGAAGTTTAATTTGGAAAAAACACAAAATATAAGGTTGTTTATGAGATTAACCCAAAATTCTAACAACTTTTCCTTGAATTTGCTGAAAAACATTACTTTCTTTTTTTTCTACTACAACATTGAAGTTTTATTTATTTTTTTTCTTATTAAGGCATTGGGCTTTACAAAATCTACTTACTTATAGTATTTAACTTTCAACTTTTATCTTATTAGGAAATTATGCTTTGAAAAACAACCTGTTTATAACATTGAAAATAGTTTTGTATATGAATGACATTTTTATAATTGGGAAAATTTTAAATACAATGTTTCTAATAAGAAGAGATAATAGTAGAACTTTTTATAATAAACAAATAAAGAAAGTTGCCTTTCTATTTCTTGCAGTTAAACCTTTTGAAAATAGTGATAATTTATATTCTATGTTTTTTCCAGATTAAACTTAAAAAACTTCATTTTTTCCGAAAAAACACTCAACTTTGTCTTTTTTTTAAAGCCTCTACAAAAGGAACATGTACTACTTATTTACATTATGTTGTTTCAAAGCAACTTTCACTCTTCGAATTTTGGGTTTTATTTACATTATGTTAACAACCAAAAACTGATTATTGCAATTATAATCCGAAATTTTTACTAACAAAACCATAAAATACCTTTTGATCTTCTAAAGGTGTGCCTTTTACAGCAACAAGCGCATTAATTGGAACACTTTCAGGGTGAGAAGGAAGTGTAGCCAATGTATGCAACAAACCAATTCTATCCTCTTCAGCTTCACCAAGCCCTATTATTCCTCCTATAAATTAAATCAAAATGTTAAAACAAAATCAACTCTTTAACCTAATAATTTAACCAAAATTACCTGAACAAACATTAATCCCTGCTTCACGAACATGCTTGATGGTTTCCAATCTTTCATCATATGTTCTTGTTGTAATCACATTAGGGTAATACTCTCTTGATGTATCAAGATTATGATTGTATGCTGTAAGCCCTGCTTTCTTCAGTTCTAAAGCTTGTTGCTTTTCTATCATTCCTAAAGTACAACACACCTCCATTCCCATACCCCTGTAAACCATAACAGATAATCAGATTTCATAAGGTATTTGTAGGTTGAAGATAAGAGATTACAGTTTACATTATTACATACCTTATTTCTTTCACATATTCAAGAATCTGTTTGAAGTTGGTTTTCCTTCCTATGGTGTCTCTCCATGCTGCACCCATGCAAAATCGAGTGCTTCCAGCCTCTTTTGCCTAACAAGTGATAGCAGAGATATGTAAGAATGTGAATTCTTGTGATTAGAATAAATTGGGTGTAGAAAATGAATGGGTGATTAGGGGAAATTTAAAAGTACCTTTTGTGCTGCTTCCAGAACAGCGTCTTTGTTCATGAGCTTTTGTGCTTTCAATCCTGTATCGTATCTAGAAGATTGGGGGCAATATGAACAATCCTCACTGCATCCGCCGGTTTTTATGGATAGAAGTGTACATTGCTGAACCTCCCTGAAGTTTTGAGCATGTCTATGAACTTGAGCCTGTAGAAAAACACATTTCATAAGGAAGATTACACAACATATCCATTGGTGATAGCGAGAACAACATTAGAAATTCATATCAATCATTAAACCTAACCATGATACGATAAAATCGAGATGTGTTTACTTGCATTTCTGCTTAAAAAGCTAAGATAGGTAAAACATATAAACACTCCGATCACCAGAGTAGATAAAATCATAAAATGTAAAGAGGGAAAAGGGAAAAGGGAAAAGGGAAAAGAGAATACGCACTCCATGAAAGAGAAGGTCGAGAAGAGGAGAATCGTAAACGGACTTAATCTCTTCTCTTTTCCAATCAGTTCTCGGACCTTCTCGTATCGTTCGCTCCGCTTCCACAGCCGCCGCCGACGAGGAGAAGTGCAAGGAGCGCGGTTGCAGATCCAACATTGATGAAAAAGCTCGTCGATTTGGACGAATCGACCTGATTAGAATCATCTTTTTCTCTCACTAAAAAGAGAACACCGGCGATTGATAGACGAAGCAGAACGAAGGTTTTTGATGATGCACAGTCTATGTGACCGTTTGCTTCAGTCTCATAGATAGCTCCGCCGGCCGTACTGATCAACTACCTAAAAAGCACAGAGGCCAAGTTAGAGTGACGCGTGCAAATGCGATGATAACTTATTAATCCAAATTAAATAATTAAAATATTATAACTTCATGGTTAGGTGAGATTTTGTTGAAATGTCTCAACTTTCAAATTGAAACATGTTTTGTTCATCGGAATTTCGAAGTGTATTTGTTTGTTTTTTTAGGACGGAATAAGAATTGTGTTTCTAGAGTGGAAAAAGAATTATGGGTTGTTTGGTAATACATGAATGATTTAGCGTTAAATGGTTAATAGTAAGTCTTATTGATTAAAAGTCTAAAATGATTCATGTTGTTTGGTAAGATTGTTGAATAAGTGTTAAATGAAAACGATTAACATTTTAACCTTGAGAATATTTTTTGCTAAATGAATTATTTTCTGTTTAATAAAACATCTAAATAAACATGTTGAAATGTAAATATCAGAAAACATCAATGGAAATATCATAGTAAATAATCTTTGGTAATCTACAAAAACATACTAAAATCCAAATTGAACAAGGCACGTTGCATATAATTTTTATTTTGAGGCATTTGAAAATAAATGATTAGCAATGTGGTATGTGAATTGGTCATATTCATGGCTTGAGAGCCCCTTTCTATTACGGGTAAGTTTTGTTCCCTAGTTTCTCCATCAAGTAAGAGTAGACATGGTGTCCTCTTCAAAATACATAAATAATTGGTTGTAAATATTGCATTTTCCATATAGAATTATAGACCGTGAAACATGCAATTATTGTGTCTCTCTGTATTGGAAAAGGATAAGGAGTCGTTTGCTTTAGAATTCGAAATGTTGCTTTCAAAATAGCATAAGGATATTCAATAACATTTATGAGTTGTGTATGAGTATGATTGAATCTTTCTTTTTTAGTCAATCGACTAGCAAATATATTGTATTACGTATGAAGTCATAAATCCATGAGTGTTGGTGTATGAAGCGTAACAAATGTAATATTTTTATATAAACGTGAATGTGACAATAATATTAGCTAAAAAGATACATGTATTAAACACTCAAACTTAAAGAAAGTTTACAAATTCAGTGAACAAAATATGTAACACCCCCAATTTTTCAAACTTTTTCAAAGCTATGGTTAAACCACTTAGGTTTTCAAATCATGCAACAAACATTAGAGTTAAAATAAAACATGAGTTATCAAAACAAAACTGTTAGGTGTTATCGAAATTGTATCAAGCAACCATATCTTAACAAATTACGATTACAAGATCGATTCATATGTAACTTATCACTCCATCTAAGTCTCCCATGGACTTCAAAATCACCAAGTCAATTTACATCTTGGAACTAGTACTTGAGATACATGGCATTAAAAGAGATATGTAAGACAAAGATGTCTTGTGAGATACGTGGGTTATAGGCCCAAAAACATTTATCACAACTTATAAAAAATTTCAAAGTATAAAACATATATCAAGCTGACCGAGGCATACAGATATATAAAGAACATAACACAAGGTATGTCACAAACATTTATTTTATTATAAATTATTTTGGGGTTACATTGTTTTAAAAGACAAGCACGCTTCCTAAACAAGACTAAAGACGATAAACAGACGGAACTAAAACTCCAGCAACTTCCTTATAGACTTCATTCTCCTTGACAACTATCCTCCTCCGTGACACGACAATCCCCCACACTCATCTCCTTGATAATACATGTATTTTTGAAAACGTCAACATAATGTTGGTGAATGCACATGTTTTTAGAATTTTCGACTTTAATTTGGTTGTATTAATTTAAGAATCTTTTTTCTTTCAGAAAAACTTTTCCTAAAGTATTTTATCAACCCTAGCTTATTATTTTTTTAGGATATCTAACGATCCTATATTATTATATTATTAGGATATATTTATTAATCCTAATTTACTATCTTTGTAGGATATCTAACAATCCTAATATATTTTATCTACCACTCTAAGGCATCCCTAATGGTAGTCTGAACTCTAAGGTGATTTAATGTATTACCATGAGCCCCCATAATCGATGTTGTTTGACTTAAAATTTTGTCGCGCCACGACATAGCACACATAACATAAACGAACAAACATGTTGGGTCCAATCAGTCATCGAACTAGAATACACCCGGGTCCACAGCCATCGGTCTGAATTATCCCTGGCCCAATCAGTCATCAGAATGGAATGACAATATACATCAGGTCCACTCAGTTATCGGAATGGAATACCCTCAGGCGCTTAGTACGAGTTTGGCATGCCAACCGGCCCTCAACTTGTATCTGGAATGCTCCCGAACCCTCAGTATGAGTCTGGCATGCCAACCGCCCCTCAGCTCATATCTGGAATGCTCCCGGGTTTGTTGGCTACAAAACAAAGCAATACAACCTCAACCCAACACAATATGTCGACATATAACAGATAACAAACATAAGCAATAGATAGATAATCATGCAGACAGAAATCACAGGTAGTCCTACAGATCTATCAGTCTATGCATATCAGCGACTTGCAAATAATCATACAGATCTATCATATACTCAGCATATCAATGTATAGCAGGATATCAATCCAACGGACCGGCCTTGATGCCTTCGACCCGTAAGTACAGTGAGGAAAACTCACCTCAAAGTCTGAACAATAGCTGATGAGGTCCCGACTCCGAATCTCAACTCTAACCGTCACCTATTCATCC
Organism: Lactuca virosa; assembly: GCF_052849685.1. Taxonomy (NCBI): domain Eukaryota; kingdom Viridiplantae; phylum Streptophyta; class Magnoliopsida; order Asterales; family Asteraceae; genus Lactuca; species Lactuca virosa. The sequence goes on along the minus strand of NC_136427.1, from coordinate 150,207,320 downwards.
AAATGACCAATTCTCACACACCATTCAAAATACCCATTGGTCAAAGTCAAAGTCAAATCGGTCAAAGTCAATTGAGTCAACCAACCGAGTCAACACAGAACGCGTACGCGGGGCGTACTCAAATCTTGAACGCGGACGGGAGAGTTGACCACGTACGTACTGCGTACTCAGGTTACGTAGGGCGTACGCCCAAACTTCTCAAAACTTCATTAAAAGCTTAATGCCTGAAAGCTCTTACATCCAATTTTCAGATCCAATTTCAAATCATCCTCAAGAGTCATAAAGTTTCCAAATTTATGACTTTGCATGTCTAAAGAATGCATGGAGCAAAACCAACCATTAAACCCCATTTTTATGACTCAAGAACCTTCCTAAGGTCTGAAAGGACGGCTTAATGGGTCAAGAACATGCCATGCTCAAGAATCACCATTTTGGGACAAAAAGTGACTTAAAAGAGTGAAATGTCTAGATCTAAAAGATGGAGTGGTAAAGTTGCAAGCTTTATATCTCCTGGAGGTTGTAAACAAGGAAAAAACGTCAGATCCAAAGTGCTTCCTAAACTCCAAGCTCTCCACACTACTTTCCTCTTCTTCAAGCACACTTCTAATCGCTCCAAAGGTTCCAAAATGCTCTCTTTCTCTTTGGGTTTGCTTGGGGGTCGATTTCATAGAAGGAGGCTGAATAAGAATGAGATGTGAGGCTATAAGGAGGTTTAAATATGAGCCAAACCTAAAAAATTAAGGTTTGCATGATCCTCACGTACACCCTGCGTATGAGGTGTACACTCAGCGTACTAAGGCATGCCCTAGTACGCTTAGCATACACATGTACGCTCAGCGTACTCCCCAAAGTCCGAATTTACCAAAATGCCACTATGGGTCCGTTTGCACTCTTTCTTTTAATGAGGGACCAAAATGCAATATAATTCAATTATAGGGTTAAAATTAGAAGTACCTCATCATTGGAATGTTACAATTCTCCCCCACTTGAACTAGACTTCGTCCTCGAAGTCGGCTACGACGAATAACCCAGGATAATGCTCCCGCATCTCAGCCTCCGACTCCCAGGTCCACTCGAACCCTCTCCGATGTTGCCACTGAACCTTTACCAAAGGTATCTTCTTGTTACGCAGGACCTTCATCTTTATTTCCAAAATAGCCACGGGTCTCTCGATATAATTCAGGCGCTCATCGACCTGAATATCATCCAAAAGAACCACTGTCTCGCTATCCAACACACATTTTTGCAACTGAGAGACATGGAAAGTGTTGTGGATCTGACTGATCTCACTCGGAAAATCCAACCGGTAAGCCACCCTGCCTACCCTGGCGCTCACACGGAAAGGTCCAGTATACCGGGGACCCAATTTCCCCCTCTTCTTGAAGCATATTACACCTTTCCAGGGCGAGGCCTTCAGGAGCACCATATCACTGACCTAAAACTCCAACTCTGATCGGCGAAGGTCAACATAACTCTTCTGCCGACTCCGAGTGGTATGCAGTCTCTGTCTGATCTGTTGAATAAGCTCCATGGTCTGAAGGACTACTACGGTCCTTCCCATGACCCTATGACCAACCTTTCCCCAACATACCGAGGTACGACATCTCCGACGATACAATAGCTCAAAAGGTGGGGCACCAATGTTGGAGTGATAAGTGTTGTTGTAGGAGAATTTCGCAAGAGGTAGGTAGGAATCCCAACTCCCATCGAAATCAATGACACATGCCCGCAACATATCCTCTAGGGTCTGGGTGGTCCGCTCACTCTGACCGTCGGTCTGCGGGTGATAAGTCGTGCTAAAATGTAGTCTTGTTCTCAGTTCCTCGTCGAACTTATGCCAAAATCGAGAAGTGAACCGAACATCTCAGTATGAAACAATGGAGACCGGAACCCCATTACGAGTAACAATCTCCCGAACATACATATCGTCCAACTTTCCGGCCGAAGAGCTCTCCCGGATGGCCAAAAAGTGGGCACTCTTGGTTAATCGATCCACGATGACCCATATAGCATCAAAACCCTTGGGCTACTTCGGCAACTTGGTGATAAAATCCACGGTGATCTGTTCTAACTTCCACATGGGAACCTCCAAAAGCTGCAGCTTCCCATGCGGCCTCTGATGCTCAGCCTTGACCATCCTACAGGTCAAGCATCTCTCGACATACCAGGCTATCTCCCTCTTCATACACGGACACCAGTATCTCAATCTCAAATCCTGATACATCTTGGTGTCTCCCGGGTGTATAGAAAAGCGAGACTTATGAGCCTCCTCCAACACTATCTACATGATCCCACCGGAAACTGGAACCTAAAACCGACGGCATCGGGTCAACAACCCCCAACTGTCGGTGAAAAACCCGTCGATCTCGCCCCTAATTGTAACATACACGTTTTGAAATCGTGTTATGTAATTCAAAAAGTTAAAAATATTATGAAATATTATGTGAAATTGAGTGTTGAGTTCTAACAGATAGTTTTTGCGAGAAATGAAGTAAAACTATGTTTAGAATCACTCATAAATTATTGGAAGTCTTATGAGATTCCAATTAAAAGCCAAATAGTGAAATTTAGCGAAAATATAAAATTCAAAATAAGTAAAATTTTATTATTGAAAGTTGTAGATAATCTCGTTAGAAACACGTAGGCGAAAACCTCGTCGAAATCCGAGTTATAACGAAGAAGTTATGACCAATCGAAGATTCGCGATAAAACCGGCACGGTGCCGAATGACGTAAAAAGTGAGTTTTTGATAAACTACTTTTTAGCCTTAGTGATCTAAATGAAAGTCGTAGTATTCGTTAAACCGAGAAGTTCGATAAAAAGAACGCCAAAATCCGACTTCGTATGAGGAAGTTATGATTTTTACAAGTTTCAGCTTAGCAGTAGACAACTAAAAACTCGAATTTTAGATCGAGTGATTTTTAGCCGACACGAACTAAACGAGAATCGAAGGTCTCGTCATTAGTAGTACAACGGTAAAAAGTCTGACGAAAACGGACGTCGGATGAAGAAGTTATGAATTTTTAACGGATTTACCAGTCCCGGTCTGTTAAAAATAATAATATAAAATAAAGTCAAAATTTTCCGACGAAGTCTAAACGAAAGTTGTAGAGCATAATTTTCTCTACGTGTGCATATAAATAACGTCAAAAACGGAGCCCGTATGAGAAAGTTATGGATTTTACAAGATTGGGCACAATTTTCGAGAAATTTCGGAAGAGTCACCTTTGGACACGTCACCCTCGCATGCGAGGCTTCCACGTGTCGGACAGGTGCTCGCTGCTGACTGGACCGCGGTACTCGTGTCGCCCTCTGATTGGTCCGAAGTCGTCATAGGCGCCTCCTGATTGGACCGAAGTCCGGTCCACTTAGAAGACCCCGGCCATCCGATGCCTCGCATGTGTCCCTCGCAGAAGCCGCCGCGTGTCCGAGCCAGCTGCTTCGCTCCGCGGTCTCCACCTGGCCTTCGCTGCTGATGCCACCTGCCTGCTGACTCGCCCTCCTGATCGGCCGACTCCGGATCTCCTCCCTATAAATATAAGGCCTGCGAGCCTTGCCGAGGAATTTTAGACTTTTGCCATTTTTGACCCCAAAATCAATATTTTTATTATTTTGAAATCCCCCGAAGCCCCGGTACTTATTCCAAAGCCCGAAACGCGCCCCGAGATTTCCGAGAAGCCCGAAAAATTTATCTTTTCGGTTTCGAAGCTCTACCTTCACAGAGCCCGGTTTTCAACGAAGAAAGTCATATTTAGAGCCGAAGTGCTGCCCGAATTACTATTTTGACCCCCGGTTATTTCTCGGTGAGTTTAATATATAGGAACAATTGTATGTTATGTGTTATATGTGCTATGTGCTTTTCCATGTTATCATCTCGAGTTGTTGTATCCGCTATTTTTATAGCAAGGCTGTACCTCTGACTTGAAGTGTATGACATAGGCATCACGTGGGTATTGGTATGAACCGTTGACCATGAAGTGTATGACATAGGCATCACTTTGGCTTCGGTAGAATGATATTCCTGAGTATTTTCCCATGTTATTTTTATTTCTGCTATTTATGATAGCAAAGCTATACATTTGACCATGTGATCAGTTTAAGAACTCAGATTCACAGTGGTACTGGTATGTAGCCTCTGGCCATGTAGAGCATGTCCCCCAGTAAGTGAATGACTCTATTCTATGGCATTGGCAGATGGTTAGACAGGGCATGAAAACCTGAAATCTACCAAAATGTTAATCCGAAGTTATATGTCTTCTGTGCCATTTGGGCCAAAGCGTTATTGATGTATATTAAGTATGGAAATTGTTATGTCTCAATGATTGTATATCTTTGAATCAAATCAGTAATTGTTAGGGAAAGCTTATCACATTATGCCTTTGTTGTTCCTTGCTCCTATTTGCTTCTGCCATATTGGTATATATATATATATATATATATATATATATATATATATATATATATATATATATATATGGCATAACGTTATATTGTATCTATTATTGAACTCACTAAGCGTTATCGCTTACCCCTCCCAATGTTTTAACATAATGCAGGCAATAAGCACCCAATATAGTTGGAAGACTTAGAATAGTTGTAATATTTTTTTTTTGTATTTTGGTTTAGGTTTGTATAGATTTACAATATCCTGGGTAGTCATGTAAAATCTTAAAACATAGTCGGTTTGTATCCAATCTTTTGTAATGACTTTATCAATGTAAAAATATTATTTTATGAATATGCATGTAGCATGTTATGGAGTAACTATATTGTCAAGTATGAAAGTTTGGGTCTTTCAGAAATATGAATGTGTAGAAAGGGGTCCTTTCAATCATGGTATCAGAGCAGTGGTTTAAGTGAACAAAATCCCATGGATTTGTATTTAGACTTAAACTATTGGAAGTTCAATATATGAACTGAATCATTGTAAATATATGGATACAAACCATAGGAAACACTTAAGTGGGGTATTGGGTAGTGATAAACCCTAGTATTCTAAGATATTAAGTTACTTCAAGAATTTTAGAGACTTAGTTTATGTAAACTGGAATTTTGAGAATTTTCTAGATTTAGACATGAATTGTTAAGTGATGATACAATATGTATCTAGTATACTTTAGGTTGAATACCTAATGGGGTAAGCACTAGAATATTAAGAGGAGATATGTCTTATATTCTATTAAGTGCTAAATGATAAGTAAATATAGCATGCTTTAGGTTTCATACCTATATTGCTATTATTTGAGAAAAGTTTAAGGTCTGTTGCCGACCTTGGTTTAGAAAATTTTATGTTTAGAATTCTAAGAATTTTCGTAATAGAATTTACATGAAATTTTTCGAAGTAATAAAGATACTTATGATAATTGATATTGATAAGTTTATTGATAAACGATCGAAGGATATCGTGAAATAATAAATATGGAATGTTATCGTAAATAGTGTATTAATACCTATAAAGTGGTATTATGCATTTAAAATATGTAAGATAATATAATAACATCTTTGGAAGAAAGATGTGCGTTTGAAATACATTTGGATGAGATAAATGTTTTGGCATAACCGATAACCGCTGTCCAGATTAAAGCAGTGATAGTTTATAGAGTCGGAAGAACCGAGGATGGTGATAAATACTTCAACAGTATTGAAATTAATGTAGTAGAAGATTTAGAAGAATTAAATGAAGATCAAAGGAAAGGCTAATGAAGTTTTTAGACTTATTAGGCCAAGACTTTGTGATGAAGTATGTAGTTCAAGTAGTAACCATATACAGGATGCTCAGACTTAGTATTTCATAATACTGAGTGATGATTGACTTCTATCACATCCTTACTGAAGTTCCATTGTGTGTTAAGCCGACTTTAACATACAAGATTAGGATAGTGGAATAGGTTATTTGGTTGTGAAAAAGCCTGAGTGGCTTACTTGTTAGAGTAAGGTAGAGTACTTAGTTGAAGAAGATATACACTCATATTATTATATGAGAAGAGATGTTGTAGTTAGGAATGACAGAGAACCAAGTTGAAGCTAGTAGAGCTTGCTGAGATGCAACTATAATGCAGACTTCTTAGGATAGACTCCTATGAAGTAGACTTAGACTTACTCAGATACAAGAATAACGATGTCATGAAAGGATACTGAAATGAACAAATGTGCATGGTAAATTACATAAATTAGAAGATGATGCATGTAGTTGAAGACCGTTTGTCTCTACACTGCTAGAGTAAAATTTTGGGTGTAGTATGTCTTGTAGAGTAGACACTACCCGAGAAAGAGTTTATATGAAGAAATAGAAGTAAAATTTCTATCGACCTATGGAAAAGTATTAGGATATATTAAATCGAGCATATGCATAAGAAGAATCCTAGAAGGCGAGTATAGGTAATCCAATATATGTTTGATAGAAACGTGAAAACCCTAGTTGAGTCTAGGAGAAATTGTTGTATGTACTTGTTTGAACGCACTTAGGTGTGAAAATTTTCTTTGTGAAAACTTTTGAATGGTGACTTGAGAACTGCGAGACAATACTTGGGACGAGTATGAGTAGGTGTGAATAGTAGTAGAGGCCTATACTACTGGAAGCACAGGACTCACACTTGGATCATGCAAAGTCACAAGGTTACCAAGAAGCTAGTAAATGATTCCGTTTTATTCATGTGTGTCGTTACCTTCGTTTCGGTAATGACTAAGAAGATAATTATCGTTCAAATCTTAATGTCATAAAGAATCGAGTCCGATTAGTATAAATCCGCGAAAGGAGTTGATTGGTTCAGAGAACCATGTCTTATATAGTGACGAAACTTCAGTAGGAATACTGAAGAAGTAAATGGTCGAGGTAGTCGATAGAAATATAACAATCTTCATTAAAGGATTGAGCAATCATTAGCCAGAGATGTGACTTGCTATGTGGTGTTACTGGCCAAAAGAAATGTTTCCGCCCTACTCTTACTAGTCAAATGGCGTGAAGTCAAGTTTCCGTTCAACAATCAAAGAGTACTCCAACTAAAAAGGAGGAGGTGCCAAAAGCTAAAAGATGTATATGTCCGAAAGCATGAATTAGAGATACATGGTGCTATTCTTTCTATTCCGAAGCATCCACGTGATGTTCAAACTCTTTTTGTTTTCTTTATTCCCTCAGCTTGATTTATTCGATCTGATTCTAATGCAAGAGTTTGGTTCGTTATGTGTCTTGTGTGTTATAAAATCAAAGGTCATTAGAATAAGACCATACGAGTTGTTGTTATAGCAAAAGTAAAGGCCTATTCTTGGGTTTAGTCTATAAACCAAGAAGGAGCAGGAGTCTGCAATGAGAATTGAGTTTTAACTCAAAGATTAGGATCGAAGGCCCAATAGAGAATGATGAGCGGGTGCAGGTTTGAGCACCGCTAGTAATTAATAAGTTTGAAGAGTTTGACAATCGTTTGGCAAACTAAAAGTTAAATATCGTACATTATAGATTACCACAGAGGAAGTAAGTTAGGACTCGAATGTTGTGACTAGTAATTTTCTCGTAAACTTTAGATCTGCTCACATCTTATTTGATTGTGATGCCTCAGATTCTTTCGTGCCTTATAAATTCGCACATTCTTTTCAAATTGCTTGTTACGCAATTGTCCAATCATTTCATATAGATGACATAGGAAATATATCATTACTTGCTGATAAAGTCTATAGAGATAGTATTATAGGAATTGAAAGTTATAATCTTCCTGCTAACCTAATTCCTATCTTTGATATTATTCTCGACATGGATTGGTTGTCAAAGAACTACGCAGATCTCTTATGCTATGAAGAGATGATATGCATCCCCATCGAAAGGGAAGATTCTATTTATATCTACGGTGAAAATAATAAATTTCTTTCTTAAAAACTCATAAATTTATATCGAAGGGATATTCTACTTATCCGGCTTATACAGTTAATACCTTGAAAGAGGAGAAGAAAACTGTGAATGATAGCATTTGGATAATTATCGACCGGCTGATTAAGAGTGCATATTTTCTCGCCATACGTACAACGGTTCTAATGGAGAAATACGCACAAGTTTACTTAGACGAAATTGTGGCGACTCATGGTGTGCCACTAAAGATTATTTCCGATCGTGATACTCGCTTTACTTCTCACTTTTAGGCGAGTATGAAAAGTGAATTGGGATCTCGAGTTGCTCCCAACACAGCTTACCATCCCCAGACAGATGATTAGACGGAGAGAACAATCCAAGCAGTAGAAGATATGCTTCGTACATGTGTCTTAGAGTTCGGTAGTAAATGTGAACACCATTATGTTGGCATAATGTAGGATAGAAAATCCTTGGTGGTCCTGAAATGATTTAAGACACCACTGATAAGATTCAAATCATACGAGAATGAATGAAAGTAGCCCAGGATCGACAAAAAGACCTGTGTAGAAATGGAGGAGACGATCCATAGAATTCCAAGTGGGTAATACTGAAGGTAACCCCATGGAAAGTTATTATGAAATTTGAGAAGAAAAGGGGATTGTGTCCTAGATTTGTTAGACTTTTCAAAAATTATCTAACAAGCATACCGCTTGGAATTGCCTGAAGATTTGGCAGGTATTCATGATGTATTTCATGTAAGATATCTACGTAAATGCTTGAGCATATATATGATGAAACGGTTCCATTATCCAAGGTGAAACGGGATAATAAACTTATACTTAGGGAAAATAAGAATGAGATAAGAGTGAAATATCCTCAATTGTCCAAATCGTTGTGATTTCGGGGACGAAATCCTCAAAAGGAGGAGGTATTTGTAACATACACGTTTTGAAACTGTGTTATGTAATTCAAAAAGTTAAAAATATTATGAAATATTATGTGAAATTGAGTGTTGAGTTCTAACAGATAGATTTTACGAGAAATGAAGTAAAACTATGTTTAGAATCACTCATAAATTATTGGAAGTCTTATGAGATTCCAATTAAAAGCCAAATAGTGAAATTTAGCGAAAATATAAAATTCGAATAAGTAAAATTTTATTATTGAAAGTTGTAGATAATCTCGTTAGAAACACGTAGGCGAAAACCTCGTCAAAATCCGAGTTATAACGAAGAAGTATGACCAATCGAAGATTCGCGATAAAACCGGCACGGTGCCGAATGACGTAAAAAGTGAGTTTTTGATAAACTACTTTTTAGCCTTAGTGATCTAAATGAAAGTCGTAGTATTCGTTAAACCGAGAAGTTCGATAAAAAGAACGCCAAAATCCGACTTCGTATGAGGAAGTTATGATTTTTACAAGTTTCAGCTTAGCAATAGACAGCTAAAAACTCGAACTTTAGATCGAGTGATTTTTAGCCGACACGACCTAAACGAGAATCGAAGGTCTCGTCATTAGTAGTACAACGGTAAAAAGTCTGACGAAAACGGACCTCGGATGAAGAAGTTATGAATTTTTAACGGATTTACCAGTCCCGGTCTGTTAAAAATAATAATATAAAATAAAGTCAAAATTTTCCGACGAAGTCTAAACGAAAGTTGTAGAGCATAATTTTCTCTACGCGTGCATATAAAGAACGTCAAAAACGGAGCCCGTATGAGAAAGTTATGGATTTTACAAGATTGGGCACAATTTTCGAGAAATTTCGGAAGAGTCACCTTTGGACACGTCACCCTCGCATGCGAGGCTTCCACGTGTCGGACAGGTGCTCGCTGCTGACTGGACCGCGGTACTCGTGTCGCCCTCTGATTGGTCCGAAGTCGTCATAGGCGCCTCCTGATTGGACTGAAGTCCGGTCCACTTAGAAGACCCCGGCCATCCGATGCCTCGCATGTGTCCCTCGCAGAAGCCGCCGCGTGTCCGAGCCAGCTGCTTCGCTCCGCGGTCTCCACCTGGCCTTCGCTGCTGATGCCACCTGCCTGCTGACTCGCCCTCCTGATCGGCCGACTCCGGATCTCCTCCCTATAAATATAAGGCCTGCGAGCCTTGCCGAGGAATTTTGGACTTTTGCCATTTTTGACCCCAAAATCAATACTTTTATTATTTTGAAATCCCCCGAAGCCCCGATACTTATTCCAAAGCCCGAAACACGCCCCGAGATTTCCGAGAAGCCCAAAAAATTTATCTTTTCGGTTTCGAAGCTCTACCTTCGCAGAGCCCGGTTTTCAAGAAAACTCCCGGTTTTCAACGAAGAAAGTCATATTTAGAGCCGAAGTGCTGCCCGAATTACTATTTTGACCCCCGGTTATTTCTCGGTGAGTTTAATATATAGGAACAATTGTATGTTATGTGTTATATGTGCTATGTGCTTTTCCATGTTATCATCTCGAGTTGTTGTATCCGCTATTTTTATAGCAAGGCTGTACCTCTGACTTGAAGTGTATGACATAGGCATCACTTGGGTATTGGTATGAACCGTTGACCATGAAGTGTATGACATAGGCATCACTTTGGCTTCGGTAGAATGATATTCCTGAGTATTTTCCCGTGTTATTTTTATTTCTGCTATTTATGATAACAAAGCTATACCTTTGACCATGTGATCAGTTTAAGAACTCAGATTCACAGTGGTACTGGTATGTAGCCTCTGGCCATGTAGAGCATGTCCCCCAGTAAGTGAATGACTCTATTCTATGGCATTGGCAAATGGTTAGACAGGGCGTGAAAACCTGAAATCTACCAAAATGTTAATCCGAAGTTATATGTCTTCTGTGCCATTTGGGCCAAAGCGTTATTGATGTATATTAAGTATGGAAATTGTTATGTCTCAATGATTGTATATCTTTGAATCAAATCAGTAATTGTTAGGGAAAGCTTATCACATTATGCCTTTGTTGTTCCTTGCTCCTATTTGCTTCTGCCATATTGGTATATATATATATATATATATATATATATATATATATATATGGCATAACGTTATATTGTATCTATTATTGAACTCACTAAGCGTTATCGCTTACCCCTCCCAATGTTTTAACATAATGCAGGCAATAAGCACCCAATATAGTTGGAAGACTTAGAATAGTTGTAATATTATTTTTTTGTATTTTGGTTTAGGTTTGTATAGATTTACAATATCCTGGGTAGTCATGTAAAATCTTAAAACATAGTCGGTTTGTATCCAATCTTTTGTAATGTCTTTATCAATGTAAAAATATTATTTTATGAATATGCATGTAGCATGTTATGGAGTAACTATATTGTCAAGTATGAAAGTTTGGGTCTTTCAGAAATATGAATGTGTAGAAAGGGGTCCTTTCACTAATCCTCTACTGTTTCCAATTCTCCTTCCAAACTCTCTCTGCCGGAGCCTCCCTGATTAAACCCAAAAGCGGAGAATCAACGAATATCCTCATACTCATCTCCCCAACTAAAGACCCAACCGACTTGCGGCTCAATGCATCCGCTACCATATTCGCTTTACTCGGATGGTAAAGGATCTCGTAGTCATAATCCTTGACCACGTCCAGCCACATGCACTGCCTCATGTTCAGATTCGGCTGATCCATAAGATATCTCAAACTCTTGTGATCCGTGTAAACAGTACAATGGACCCCATAAAGATAATGTCTCCAAATCTTGAGGGAAAACACCATTGCCCCCAAATCCAAGTCATGAGTGGGATATCGCGTCTTATGTGGCTTCAGCTGTCGTGAAGCGTAAGCAATCACTCGTCCTCTATGCATAAGTACCGCCCCTAAACCGGCGATGGATGCATCACAGAATCCTCGACTCCCTTCGAAAGGGTCAATATCGGGGCATCACATAACCTCCACAGAAGAGTCTCAAATGTCGACTGCTGCTCAAGGCCCCATCGGAAATCCACTCCTTTCCTCGTCAGACGAGTGAGGGGTACCACAATCTTGGAGAAATCCTGAATAAATCTTCGATAGTATCCCACCAAACCCAAGAAACTTCTGATCTCTGAGGGAGATTTTGGAGCCTCCCACTACATCACAGCCTAGATCTTGGCCGGATCGACCAAAATCTCATCCTGTTTAACAAGGTTCCCCAGGAACTGGAGCTCTCGTAACCAAAACTCACACGTTGAGAACTTGGCATACAGTCGTTCCCACCTCAATACTCCTAGAAGCTCTCGAAGGTGCTCCTCATCCTGCTCTCTGGTCTTGGAATACACCAAGATATCATCAATAAACACAATGACAGATCGGTCAAGCATCGGTCTGCACACCCGATTCATCAAATCCATAAACACAACAGGCGTATTGGTGAGCCCAAATGGCATCACCACGAACTCTTAATTCCCACAAGGAGTCCAAAACATGGTCTTTTCCACGTCCTCCTCTCTCACTCTCACATGATGATACCTGGATCTCCGATCGATCTTGGAGAACCAAGATGCACCCTACAACTGATCAAAGAGGTCATCAATCTGCGGAAGGGGATAACGGTTCTTCACCGTTAACTTGTTCAACTCCCAGTAATCATTGGCCATCCAGTGTGAACCATCATTCTTCTTGACGAACAGTATCGACGCTACCCACTGCGAACTGCTCGGTCTGATGAACTGCTTGCCTAACAACTCCTAAAGCTGAGAGGACAACTCCTGCATCTCAGGCGGTGTCAAGCGATACAAAGCCTTGGCAATCGGAGCTGCACCTGGCACATGATCAATTATGAACTCAACCTGCCTCTCAGGAGGCACACCAAGTAACTCCTCTAGGAAAACATCGGCAAACTCCCTGACAACTAGTACCTCCGAAACTGAAGTCTGCTCCCCAACCCGAGTATCAACCTCATAAGCTAGATAACCCGCACACCCATGGTGAATATACTGCCGAGCCTTGGCTGCTGAACTAAACCTTGAACCAACCCTGCTGCCCTCTCCATAGATAACCAGTTCTCCCCCACTTGGGGTTTGGACTACCACTCGCTGGCCCTCACAATCGATCATGGAACCAAACCTGCTCAGCCAGTCCATACCCACTATCATGCATACCTCCCCCATGGGGATAGGGATCAGATCGATCGGATAAGGAAACCCGAAGATCTCCAATACACAACCTTGATACACTCTGGATGCAGAAACCCCGTATTCGTTGGCGATAGAAACCCGCAACAGACACTCCAACTCACTAAGGGGCATACCAAAATCCCTACTAAAAGATCAAGACACAAAGGACCGACTCGTGCCCGAGTCAAATAACACAAGAGCAGGCAAAGAGTTCACTAAGAACGTACCTATTAGGAGCATAAACATGAGCATACCATAAAATATAATCAACAAAATAATAAATAGAAACATACCGGGCACAACGTATGGTGCCGCCCTGGCCTCCTCTACCGTGAGTTGAAAAGCGTGACCTCGAGCCCTCGGGGGATCCGTCGTGCCCTGGTTCCCATCCGTGATCCTAAAAGTAGACGGCGCTGGAGCCTGCGCCGGCCTAGCGGCAAGCAAGGGACAGTTGGCCTTCACATGGCCAACTTGGTCGCAGTAGTAGCAAATCCTGATGCTGGGTACTGGAACCTGCTGACGGCAATCCCTCGCAACGTGGCCCTGCCTTTTATAATTATGGCATCCAAAAGAAGATCGGAAAGCTCCATCATGAACCTTGCCGCACTTTCCACAAGTACGGCCCCTCCGACTCCCAGATCTAACATCAGCGGCCTTGAACTGCTTTGGCGCAGGCTACGAATGCGCTGGGGCCTGCCTCTGATCCCTCGTCTGGAGCTCCATCTTGATCTCCCGCCACCTAGCGGCCTCCTGCAAATCCACCAGTGAACCATAGCACTGCATAGACACAAACTGACGGATTTCTGTCTTGAGCATGCTCAAGTACTGAGTCATCTAAGCTTGCTCGGAAGCAGCAAACTCAATGCAAAACATGGCTCTCTCCGTAAACATCTTGGTGATCTCCGTCACCGACTCAGTCCCCTGCCTGAAATCCAAGTACTCTTGAGCCAGCCTCTCCCGCTCTACCAATGGAACATATCTCAAGCGGAACATATCAAAGAACTGCTCCCATGAAACTACAGCTCGCTACTCTGGAGTGTATGAACTAGTAACCAACATCCACCAATCTTTCACTCCGGACCAAAGAAGGTTCAGAGCGCACTTGAACTTCTGGTCAGCTGGGCAAGAGCACGTAAAAAAACATCCCTCAACGTTAGACAACCACCTCATGGCTATGATTGGATCTTGAACTCCATCAAATACCGAGGGCTTCGTATTATCAAAGTCGTGGCACTAAAAATCCTCCCAGCGCCAATCCCCGCAGCAGCAACGGCTGCGGTGGCTGCAGTAACAACAGCCTCAGAAAGTGCAGCATATCGATCGTTGAAGAAATCCATCATCGCGGTTTTGATAGACCCAAACAACTCCGGTATCTTCTCCCAGGCAATAGAAACAACCTCCTCACGAATGATCTCTCTAACGCGATCCTCAGTCAATCCCGGCCATCCTGGCCACCTGTCCCGACTCCTGATCCGGATCCTATCTCAAATCGCCTCGTAACCACCATACTAAAAATAAACCAGGGAGATATAAGATAAATGCATATAATACCATAGGGACCAATTCCCAACAAAACCCTAGGGGTTGTGACTTCCCTGCTATGCGTATGGGTCATGTGCTTCCGATAGTATAGGCCCATACTACCTTCCACACCTACCTGTATTTTTCTCAGAAGATCATCACAACAACCCTAACAACATTCACTAGAATATGCATACACCCTATTCTCATTTACTTAAGAGATCCTAGATATCCCTTGACCGGTACTTGAAGGAGTGAAGCTCTCTAGATCCAGGATCACGTCACCTTTTGGCACCATTTTGAGGTATCAAGTTCTGAACATGGTGTTGTTTCTTGTAGATCTTGTTTTGGGTTTAGCTTTAGGTTCTTTTGTCCCAAATGTGGTGTTTCATGAACAAAGCATGTTCTTGACCCATTAAGCTATCCTTTCAGATCCTTGGGAGGGTCTTGAGTAATAAAAATGGGTTTCAAACTGTTAGTTTTGCTCCATGCATCTTGTAGAATGTCTTAATGGATTAAGAAGTTGAGTTAAGCACTTAATGGGCATGTAAAGTCATAAAGTAGGAAACTTTATGACTCTTGAGTGTATTTTAGCCATGGATCTGAAATATGGACGTAAGTGCTTAAGCTATTAAGAACTTTTTGAGTTTTGGAGCTTCTAGGAGTACCCCCCGCGTACTCAGAGTACGCCCTGCGTACGAGGTCAACAACATTGATGGTGGTCAACATGCGAATGTGCGAGTACGCCCAGCGTACCTTCGGAGTACGCCACGCGTACTCACTCTAAGTTGATTCGTTCGAGTTGACTCGGTTGGGTTGACTCAGTTGACCTGGTTGGTTTGACCCATTTGACTTTGATTAAGTTTGACCTTAATGGTATTTTGGGATTTTGATTATGATTGGTCATTTGGTTGGATATGTGACAGTTTGAGCTGAGATTTGGAGTCGGGGCCTCATCAGCTACTGTTCAGTCTGTGAGGTGAGTTTTCCTCACTGTAGTTGTAACATACACGTTAATAACCTTGTTCGATTATCGTATTTTGTGAAGCTTATTAGCTTAAAATGAATAATATTATATGTTTTTGAGCGTTGAGTTCTAACAAGATAGTTTTTACGAGATTTGAAGTAAAACTATGTTTAGAATCACTCGGAAAGTATTGGAAGTCTTATGAGATTCCAAATAAAAGTCAACTATCGAAATTAACAAAAATATAAAGTTGGAAATAAATATAAATAATGTTATTGAAAGTTGTGGATAATTTCTTTAGAAACATTTAGGCGAAAACCTCATCGAAATCCGAGTTATAACGAATAAGTTATGACCAATCGAAGATCCGCGACAAAACCGGCAAAACACTCTTTAGCGTAAAAAGTGAGTTTTCGATAAACTACTTTTTAGCTTTAGTGATCTAAATGAAAGTCGTAGTATTCGTTAAACAGAGAATTTTCATAAAAAGAACGTCCAAATCTGACTTCGTATGAGGAAGTTATGATTTTTCTAAGTGTTAGTATAGCAGTATACAGCTAAAAATTAGAAATAAAGATCGAGTAATTTTTAGCCGACACAACCTAAACGAGAATCGAAGGTCTCGTCAATAGTAGTACAATGGTAAAAACACAGGCGAAAACGGATGTCGGGTGAAGAAGTTATGAATTTTTAACGGATTTTCCTGTCCCGGTCTGTTAAAAATAATAATATTAAAAATAAATTCAAAATTAGCCGACAGAGTATGAACGATAGTTGTAGAGTATAATCTCACCTACGCGTGCATATAAAGAACGTCAAAAACGGAGTTCGTATGCAAAAGTTATGAATTTTTGAAGATTTGGGCACAAATTCCGAGAATTTTCGCATGCATGCAAGGCCTAGAATCAGCCACGTCATCCGGATCTTCGCATGCTGCCTCGTGTCCGAAGCTGCTGACTCATCCGATGCGCGGCCGAGTCCGAGACCGAGACGCGTGTCTCGCTCTCTTTCTGATGCGGGCCACCTGACCCCCTCCCCTCGCATGCGAGCCACGCGCTTCTTCCTTCTCCCCTTCGGCCGAACCCTCGTAACTATATATAGGGAGGTGCGAACCCTCCTGGCTAATGTTACAAATTTTCACATTTTTCACCCCTGAACCCTCTTTTTAGCTATTTTACAACCCCCGAAGCCCCGGTATCATATCTAACACCTGAAAAACGTCCCAAAGTGCCCGAAGACCCCGAGAAATTTATCTTTTCGGTTTGAAGCTCAACCTCGTAAGGCCCGGTTTTCAATAAAGCTCCCGGTTTTCATCGAAGAAAGTTATTTATAGGAACGAAGTGCTACCTAAATTACTATTTTAACCTCCGGTTATTTCACGGTGAGTTCAAATTATAGGAACAATTGTATGTTATGTGTTATATGTTCAATATGTTTTCCCGTGTTTTTATGAAAATGTGTTATACCTTTGACTTGAAGTGAATGACTAAGCATCACTTGGGTACTGGTATGTAGCCTTTGACCATGAAGTGTATGAGTAAGCATCACTTTGGCACTGGCAGAATGCTAGATAGGGCTGAAAGCCTGTAAATTCTAGCAAAATGTTAATTCAGAAATCGTTTATTTTCTATGCCACTTGGGCTAAACTCTTATTCATGTATATCAAGTTGAAATTGTTGTATCTCATTGATTGTAAATCTTTGAATCAGATTATTTGTTGATATGGAAAGCTTGTCACATGATTCACATATGCCTTTGGTGTTCTTTGTTCCTCTTTGCTTATGTCGTATTGGTATATATATGGCAGAACGTTATATTGTTTCTATTTTTGAACTCACTAAGCGTCACCTCTTATCCCTCTCAGTGTTTAACTATTGCAGGTAATAAGGATCCAGTATAGACACATACTGTTGGAAGATCTAGAATAGTTAATAATATTACTTTTGTTTTTAGTGATCGTGTATGTATAAAATTATAATTTCCTGGGTAGTTATGTAATATACTAAAACTTAGTCGGTTTGTATCCAGTCTTTCGTAATTAAACTATCAATGTAAAATATTGTTTATGAATATGCATGTAGCATTTTTTGGAGTAATATGATGTAAATTTTAGAGAGGGGTTCTCTCAATCATGGTATCAGAGCAGTAGTTTAAGTGAACTAAATACCACGGATTGGTATTTTGACTTAAACCATCGGAAGTTCAATATATGAACGGATTCATTAGGAGTATATGGATATAAACCATAGGAAAAGAATTAAGTGGAATATTGGATAAGGATAAATCTTAATATTTTAAAGTATTAAGCAACTTCAAAATTTTTAGAGAATTAGTTTAAGCGAACTAGGAATGGTAAGGATTTCTAGGCTTAAAATTGAATTGCTAAGTAATAATGGTACGATGTGCGCCTTGTATACTTTAGGTTGAATACCTCATTTGCTATAGTGTGCACTAGCATACTTTAAGGGAGATGCCTTATATGCTAATATGTGCTAAAAGATAAATAAAATACCCGAAAGCACGAGCACGGCTTAGAGATACGTGGTGTCACTCTTTCGAAGCATCCACGTGTCGGTAGAACTGTTTCTGTTTCTTCTATTCCATCGGCATGAAACTTTTCGAGATGATAAGGAGATTCACGATAGTTGAAATCGATAACTTCATAAATAAACAGTCAAAGAATATCATAAAATAAAATCTATCAACTGATACCGTAAATAGTGTATTAATACCTATAGAGTGGTGTTGTACATTCAAACTATGTATGATGAAATAATAACACCTTTGGAGGAATATTGTGTGTTCAAAGTACATTCGGACGAGATGAATGTTTTGATGTAATCCATGAAGTTGTTCCACCGCTGACCAGATTGAAGCAGTGATTGCTTACAGAGTTAGAAGAACTGAAGATGGTGATAAATACTTCGACAATATCGAAATTGATGTTGTGCAAGATTTAGAAGAATTCAATGAAGATCAAAGGAAAGGCTAAAAAAGTTTTTAGACTCAATAGGACAAGACTTTGCCTAACATTGTGATGTAGTATATAGTTCTAGTAGTATGGTAAGAGCTGATATGTAACCCTATACAAGATGCTCAGACTTAGTATTTAATAATACCGAGTGACAATTGACTTCTATCACATCCTTATAAAAGTTCCATAGTATGTTAAGTCGAATTTAACATACTTGATTAGGATGGTGAAATGAGTCATTTAGTTAGGCTGAATGACTTACTAGTCAAAGTAAGGTAGAGTATATAGTTGAAGAAAATATACACTCATAGTGTTGTATGAGAAGAGATGTTGCTGTTAGGAATGACAGAGAACCAAGTTGAAGCTAGTAGATCATGCTGAGATGCAGTTAAAATGCAGACTTCCTAGGATAGATTCCTGTGAAGTAGACTTAAAAGATACACCCATGAGAGGAAAATTTTTCCATATAAAGGAAAGACGATGTCATGAAAGGATAATGAAATGAATAAATGTGGATGGTGACTTGCATGAGTTAGGAAATGATGCAGATAGTTGGAGATCACTTGTCTCCACACTACTAGGGTAAATTATGGTATAGTGTGTCTTGTAAAGTAGACACTACCCGAGAAAGAATTTATATGAAGAATTTGGAAGTGAAATTTCTATCGACCTAAGAAAAATATTAGGATATGCTAGATCGAGCTTATGCATAAAAGAATTCTAGAAGGTGAATTTAAGAAATCCATGATATGTTTGACAGAAACGTGAAATCCCTAGTTAAGTCTAAGAGAAATTATTGTATGTACTTGTTTGAACACACTCCGGTGTGAAAAGTTGCTTTGGAAAAACTTTTGTATAGTGACTTGGGAACTGCGAGACAATACTTGTGACAAGTATGAGTAGGTGTGAATAGTAGTAGAGGCCTATACTACTGGAAGCACAAGACTCACACTTGGATCAGGGAAAGTCACAAGGTTACCAAGAAGCTAGAAATTGATTCCGTTTTTGTTCGAGTATGTCATTACCTTCGTTTCGGTGATGACTAAGAAGATGATTTTCGTTCAGACCTTAGTGGTCATAAAGAACCGAGTCCGATTAATATAAATCTATGAAGTGAGTTGATTGGTTCAGAGAACCATGTCTTGTGTAGCGACGAAACTTCAGTCGGAAGATTGAAGAAGGAGATGGTCGAGGTAGTCGATAAAAGTATAACAACCTTCACTAAAGGATTAAGCAACCATTAGCTAGAAATGATACTAGTTATGAAGATATTATATCATATTAGAACATGAAGGAAGGTTTCTTCTATGATAGTGTTTGACTAATAGAAATAAGAGTATGGTTCGTTGTATGTATTTTGCGTTATGAAATCAAAGGTCATTAGAATATGACCATTCGAATTGTTGTTATAGAAAAAGTAAAGACCTTATCTTGAGTTGAGTCTATAAATCCAAATTTAAGAAGGAGCAAGAGTCTGCAATAAGAATAGAGTGCAGATTTGAGCACCGCCATCAATTAAGAAGTTTGAAGAGTTTGACAATCGTTTAGTTAAAGGTCGTACATTTCAGATTGCCATAGAGGAGGCACACGAGGACCCTAAAGTTGTGACTGGTTCATTTCTCGTCAACTCTAGACCTGCTCACATCTTATTTGATTCTAATGCATCAGATTCTTTTGTGTCTCATGAAATTGCGTATTCTTTTCAAATTACTTGTTATATATTCGCCCAATCATTTCATGTACATACCGCGGGAAGTGTATCATTACTTGCTGATAAAGTCTATAAAGATTGTGTCATAGAAATTGAAGGTTATAGTTTTCTTGCTAACCTGATTCCTATCTCTTTGCCCAACGTTGAAATTATTCTCGGTATAAATTGATTGTCAAAGAACCGCATGGAACTCTTGTGTTACGAAAAGATGGTACGCATCCCTATCGAAGGGAAGAATCCTATTTATGTTCACGGTAAACAAAGACTTAAAATCTTAAAAATAATAATCTCTTTCCTAGAAACCCGTAAACTTATATCGAAGGAGTATTCTACTTATCTAGCCTATACAGTTGATATCTATAAAGAGGAGAAGAAAACTATAAATGATATTCCCAAATATCCTGACGCTTTCCACGATGATTTGCCTAGACTACCCCGGATAGGCAAGTAGAATTCAGAACTGACTATATTTCTAGTGCTGCTCCAATTGTCAAAGACTGCTATACAGAATAATAGCGTTTGAATAATTGTCGACCGGCTGACTAAGAGTGCACATTTTCTTGCCATACGTGAAACAGATCCAATAGAGAAATACGCATAAGTATACTTGGATGAAATTGTTGCGAGACATGGTGTGCCGCTAAAGAATTACTTCCGCATGTGATAGTAGCTTCACTTCTCATTCTTGGGCAAGTATGCAATGTGAATTGGGATCTTGTGTTGCTCTCAGCACAACTTATCATCCCCAAACAGATGGTCAGAAGAAGAGAACATTCCAAACAGTAGAAAATATACTGAAGGTATATGAAGCACTCTATGGGCGTAAATGTCATACTCCATTATGTTGGCATGATGTAGGACAGAAAGTCCTTAGTGGCCCTGAAATGATTCAAGACACCACTGACAGGAGTCAAATTGTACGATAAAGAATGAAAGCGGCCCAGGATCGACAGAAGTCTTATGTAGAAAAGAGGATGTGACCCATAAAATTCCAGTTGGGTGATTTCGTAATACTGAATGTATCCCCATGGAAAGGAATTATGTGATTTGGGAAGAAAGGAAAACTAAGTCCTAGATTTTTCGGTCCTTTAAAAATCATCCAGAGAATTGGTAAACAAGCATACCGCTTGGAATTGCCCGAAGATTTGGCAGATATTCATGATGTGTTTCATGTAAGTTATATGCGTAAATGTTTGAGCATATATAATGAAGCGGTTCTATTATCCAATGTGAAACTGGATAATAAGTTAACATATGTACAAGAGCTTGAAGAGATCGTAAACGAAAGAACGACTAATCTACGTAATAAAGAAGTGGAGTTGGTGCTTGTCAATTGGAAACATCATCGAGGCCCAAATTAAGCTTGGGAAAATAATAATAAGATAAGAACGAAATATCCCCATTTGTTTTAATCGTTGAGATTTCGGAGACGAAATCCTCAAAAGGAGGAGGTATTTGTAACATACACATTAATAACCTTGTTCGATTATCGTATTTTGTGAAGCTTATTAGCTTAAAATGAATAATATTATATGTTTTTGAGCGTTGAGTTCTAACAAGATAGTTTTTACGAGATTTGAAGTAAACTTTGTTTAGAATCACTCGGAAAGTATTGGAAGTCTTATGAGATTCCAAATAAAAGTCAACTATCAAAATTAACGAAAATATAAAGTTGCAAATAAATAAAAATAATGTTATTGAAAGTTGTAGATAATTTCGTTAGAAACATTTAGGCGAAAACCTCATCGAAATCCGAGTTATAACGAAGAAGTTATGACCAATCGAAAATCCGCGACAAAACCGGCAAAACACTATTTAGCGTAAAAAGTGAGTTTTCGATAAACTACTTTTTAGCTTTAGTGATCTAAATGAAAGTCGTAGTATTCGTTAAACTGAGAATTTTTGTAAAAAGAACGTCCAAATCTGAATTCGTATGAGGAAGGTATGATTTTTCTATGTGTTAGTATAGCAGTATACAGCTAAAAACTCGAAATAAAGATCGAGTGATTTTTAGCCGACACAACCTAAACGAGAATCGAAGGTCTCGTCAATAGTAGTACAACGGTAAAAAGACAGACGAAAATGGATGTCGGATGAAGAAGTTATGAATTTTTAACGGATTTTCCTGTCCAGGTCTGTTAAAAATAATAATATTAAAAATAAATTCAAATTTAGCCGACAGAGTCTAAACGAAAGTTGTAGAGTATAATCTCGCCTACGCGTGCATATAAAGAACATAAAAAACGGAGCTCGTATGCAAAAGTTATGAATTTTTGAAGATTTGGGCACAAATTCCAAGAATTTTCGCATGCATGCAAGGCCTAGAATCAGCCACGTCATCCGGATCTTCGCATGCTGCCTCGTGTCCGAAGCTGTTGACTCATCCGATACGCGGCCCAGTCCGAGACCGAGACGCGTGTCTCGCTCTCTTTCCGATGCGCGCCACCTGCCTCCCCCCCCTTCGCATGCAAGCCACGTGCTTTTTCCTTCTCCCCTTTGGCCGAACCCTCGCAACTATATATAGGGAGGTGCAAACCCTCCCGGCTATTGTTACAAATTTTCACATTTTTCACCCATAAACCTTCTTTTTAGCTATTTTACAACACCCGAAGCCCCGGGATCATATCTAACACTTGAAAAACGTCCCGAAGTGCCCGAAGACCCCGAGAAATTTATCTTTTTGGTTTGAAGCTCAACCCTCGCAAGGACCAGTTTTCAATAAAGCTCCCGGTTTTCATCGAAGAAAGTTATTTATAGGAATGAAGTGTTGCCCAAATTACTATTTTAACCTCCGGTTATTTCACGGCGAGTTCAAATTATAGGAACAATTGTATGTTATGTGTTATATGTTCAATATGCTTTCCCGTGTTTTTATGAAAATGTGCTATACCTTTGACTTGAAGTGAATGACTAAGCATCACTTGGGTACTGGTATGTAGCCTTTGACCATGAAGTCTATGAGTAAGCATCACTTTGGCACTGGCAGAATGCTAGATAGGGCTGAAAGCCTGTAAATTTTAGCAAAATGTTAATTCAGAAATCGTTTATTTTCTATGCCACTTGGGCTAAAGTCTTATTGATGTATATCAAGTTGAAATTGTTGTATCTCATTGATTATAAATCTTTGAATCAGATTATTTGTTGATATGGAAAGCTTGTCATATGATTCACATATGGTTTTGTTGTTCTTTGTTCCTCTTTGCTTCTGTCATATTGGTATATATATGGCATAACGTTATATTGTATCTATTTTTGAACTCACTAAGCGTCACCGCTTATCCCTCTCAGTGTTTAACTATTGCAGGTAATAAGGATCTAGTATAGACACATACTGTTGGAAGATCTAGAATAGTTAATAATATTACTTTTGTTTTTAGTGATCGTGTATGTATAAAATTATAATTTCCTGGGTAGTTATGTAATATACTAAAACTTAGTCGGTTTGTATCCAATCTTTTGTAATTAAACTATCAATGTAAAATATTGTTTATGAATATGCATGTAGCATGTTTTGGAGTAATATGATGTAAATTTTAGAGAGGGGTTCTCTCAGTAGTTACGGGTCGAAGGCACCAAGGCTGGCCCATTGGATTAGATGTCCTGTTATGTGATAATATGCTTTGTACTATGGTGATCTGTTAGATCGGTATCCTGGTATATAGGATGATGCTATGCTTAGTGATCGGTGGATCTGCCTGTTATCCGTTTTCTGGATATATGTTTGTATGTTGTATATGTCGTCGTGGTGTGGGTGGGTTGAGATTGTACTGCTTTGTGCTGTCAGTCAACAAACCCGAGAATGTTTATATTAATATGTTGTTATGGCTTAATGGGTTTATATGTTTATCGGTTACATATATATCGACATCTTGTGTGTGGTTGGGTTAACGCGGACCAAAGTAGACTGAAGGACAAGAGGCCCAGGGCGTCCCGGATAGAGTGCGGGATCGAGGGGCGTACCAATCAGGCCGAAGGCCCGGAGAACGTTCCGAATAGGTTGAAGGCCCGGTGTGGCGTTCCAGTCATGTTGAAGGTTCTGTGAGCGTTCCAGATAGTCTATAGGTCGGAGAGGCGTTGCAGTAACGATGAAGGCTCTGTGAGCGTTCCAGATAGTCTGTAGGTCGGTGCGTCATTCCAGTCTGGCTGAAGGCTCTGTATGCATGTTGTTTGTTATTATGTTTATGTGGTGGTACTTTGGGGGAGCTCACTAAGCTTCATGCTTATAGTTTTGGTTTATGGTTTCAGGTACTTCAGTGGACCGTGGCAAGGCGAAGGCGTGACTGTACACATCCTTGGTTTTACGATTAATTGGATCTTGGGGGACTCTGATTTTAAATAATGTTTGGAAATAATAGTGTATAAACACTTTCATTAATAAATGGGTCGCTTTTGAAAGGTTTAAATTTGTTGAAATTTTTAGGATGTTACAAGCAGTCCCTATTACATGTATGGTATGTGGTATTTTGGGGAACTCACTAAGCTTCGTGCTTACGATTTTGTGGTTTTAACATTTTCAGGTACTTCCAACTCCAAAGGGTAGAGACCGGCTTGACTGCATAGGATCCCCTGATGGCTTTTCCTGCATTGGTTACTTTTGATATACTCTGATGTTTGAAAAATACACTTTTACTTTATTTGGTTTTGACAATTGGTTGTATGTCTCAGTGTTTAAAATGAAAATTTTTATTGGAATTTTTTGGATGTTACACGTTGGTATCAGATCCTTGGTTTGAGGGATTTGGGCACACTCTCGGGAGTGTCTGAACTCAAACTAAGGAATTGATAATCTTTTGAAAGAAAATAAATTTTCTATAAAGCTTTTTTTTTACAAAAGAAAGGGGTGTGATACGTGCAATCAGTTAAGCTCAAGAAAGTGATTCCTAGAATACCTATATATGTTGATATGTTATATGTTATGAAATGCCTGCATGCTAGGATAGGGCAAAGGATACCTTCAGGAATTTTATGATAGAATGTCAAACAAGTGTAACACCATGTTCCGAATCGTTCCTAATTCGGGGATGTGGCCCGAGGATTAGTGACTTACTATGATATTTTATGATGTATTGATACTTTTGGTTCCACTTTGGTTTCGTGATGATGTTTTGGATTACAGTCTTATTAATCTAAATATGAATTTTTTAGTCTTAATTTTTGGGACGTTACAAGTTGGTATCAGAGCCTTAGTTTGAGGGATTCGGACATTACTCTCGGGTGTGTCTGAACTCAAACAGAAGATTTGGTAAAAAATTTCAAAAAGGAAATGTTTTTTTTAAGAAAAGGGTTTTCTAATACAAGAAAGGGTGTGGTGCATGCAATCGACCGAGATCAAGTAAGTTTTCCCAAAATACACATACATGTTATCTGATATGATTTGATTTGTGAATCTGTGAATCGCATGCTAGTTAGGGATAAGGATATGCTCAGTGTTTTCATGATATAATGCTAGGAGAGATGCATTTGTATGACTATTGTATGAGCTTGTAGACTTGTATGCTAGTACTGATCTGTCAGTGATAGGTTGGCCGGATATGTGATGCCTTGTAGCCTAGGAAGCATTGGATGCTATGCTAGATTAGGTATATGTATTGGTATCAGGGATTGCTAAGTGTATGGTTTAGAAATTGTATACGGTTAGGATCATATAGCCCTAGAATGATTGATTTGACCTTATTTCCTGTTCCTCGTTTGGTTGTGGTCATAGGGTAAAATCTTTTATTCGACAGTCTATTTGATCATGTATTATGTATAATTTGCATACATAAGGCAACTGACAGTGAGAGTGGAAGTTCCTAGCATGGGTTGTTGTATGTGAGTTTGAATGTTCTTTGTTTATTCTATGGATTGGAGTGCTATTGCACGAATGTTGCTTGCTTTGTGCTTTGTGGAACTCTTAAGTGATGTGAGTTAGCTATCAAGTGAATATGTCAAGTCACATGTGGCAAAGGTTGGATAATCTCAAAGTGACAGATTTGACCTTATTGTGCAGCTCTCGTTTGAGTCTAACCGTTGTAGGGAGGAGTCTTTTACTCAAAGGATTATCTAATCTTTGTTGCATGTGATTGTATACATGAGGTGGGTAACTGGAATTATGGGGAGTTCTTCAGCAGCTGATGGCAAGGTGAGGTCGGAAACCTAGGAAAGCCTAGGAAGTGCTTCAGTGGGTTTAGTTGCGCTGTTTAGCGAGCATTTGGAGTATCAGTTGAGGAGGTGACTTGGTGGATTCGATATGATTCTTGAGGAAAGTATGTATAGGTGTGGAAGCTAGTATTGGGCTCGTACTACTGAAAGCACAAGATCCATACTCGAATTAGGGAGAGTCTTGGAGAATCTAGGAAGCCTGTGGGATGAGGATTCTTGGATATGTTCTGATCATTTGCATGGTTGTTTTTCAGAATGGTGATGAGCACCCAGGAAGGAGGACCCTACTTCTAGTTAATGTCATATGGGATCGGAAGTGGTTTATGCATCATGGTTTTAGGAGGATCAATCCCATGATTGGATTGCCATAGAGGTTTTGCGAGCTTTACGCGAAGAGTTACCCGACATCATTGGTCGTGTCACTGATAGATTGGTCGCCAGGTTCGAGGGTCGGACCTTGGTTGTTCAGATGGTTGATGGGATGGTAGAGGTAACTCAAGAACAGGAGATTGGTTCGAAGAAGCGACTGGGGAAGAGGAAGCGGAATCATGGTCCGAATCAGCTATCTGAGCAGTTTGATGTTGCCATGGATAGTGTTAGAGACCCGAGGGGCCACGATGTTTACACGAAGGATGAAGGAGCACATGAGCGTGTGCGCGATAAGTCTAAATGTGGTAGGTGCGGATGGAAGGGCCACCTCTGCCAATAATGCAACCTGGAGGTAGAATTGTGTCATCATTGTCATCGGTCTGGCCATATCAGGGCGAATCACCCACGCTTAGTGGTTAGGACAATTCAGGTTCCAATGTAGGTGCTTCGGCAGGAAGGGGAGGTCAGGATTTCATCAGATGCTATTGCAGGTATATTGTCTTTTGCTTTCCTCTTGATTATTATCGGTATTTATATTGCTTTGGAATCTTGTTGGGTATGGGTAAGTATTATCTCTGGGTTAGTTCTCTGTTATTGCATGGGTTATATCATCAAGAATTGTTATGTGCCTTTTTGCATGCGAGAATCATTAGTGGGTCGTATCTTGTGGAGAGGGATTCATTTGTTCTATTGATTGTTCCGGTTCTTTTGATGGGATCAGTTCAGGGGTATTGAATGGAAGATCTATGGTCGAATCATTAGGAATAGTTCATCAGCGAAGTCAGAGTTCGGACGTGATGGCATTTATTCAAGTAAGATTGGCAATCGTCTATGGCATGACCTTTGGATCCAATCACTACCGTTGCTAGGGAAGGAACGGTAACAAGAAGATATGGATGGCAGCCGCATGAGTTTGTTTGGTCATTGGAAGTGCTAGGGGAATATAATGTCATAAGGGTTGAAGATGGTTAGAGTTCAGGGATGCTTATGAGGATGGAAAGTTGGAGTGAAGATTCGCCGGTTCAGGTCAAGGGTTATATTCTTTTTACCGGCATAAAGAACTGAAGGATTTGGTGCGGTATCATGGGAAGTGATTGGGGTTATCGGACTTGCTAAGATTTCGGGGAGTATTCATCTGGATTTCAAAAGTTAGGCGATCATTGAGATTGGCTAGTAATGGAACGCTAGTATTGGTAATGGCAGGTCGTCGGCGGTTCATATTAGATGAAAGTAAGATGGGTTGGGAATCCACCAAATTTAGTGGGTTGGGAGAGCTTTGACGAATCGAAGTGGGGGAAAATCATTCAGAATTCTAGGAGTTGGATCGGGTGTGAAACTAGGGTAAGTTTCACATCCTAGTTGGGAGAGGAGACGACTCAAGTGGCTGTTTGGATTGAAGTTGTGTAAGTTGGGAGTTCAGGAAACTTCCAAAAGCTGTTTGGCATCTTCTTTGTGATATATAGCAGGTTTGTCGATGGATCCAGGTTGAGGGTAGTGTTAGAGCCTCGATGCATGTTCTTGTTTGATGAAGGCTTTGGGGTTCGAAGCATGATTCGAACACCTGTTTGGAATTTAGTTGGATACAGGTTAGACTCAGGATGATTGGGGTTGAGATGGTATAGGTGTGTTAAGACCATGGGTGGTAACCATGGCGAGTTAGACGTGTCGTAAGACTGCGGGATGACCCATTCACTGGATTGACAAATAGTATGGAAGTGTTGTAAGTCTACGATGGCATCGTAGCATTCACTAGTTTGAGATAGACTATCGTTGAGGTGGTCATGAGTATAAAGAAGGATCAGTTTGTGCCTTGGGAAAGTCGAACAGGATTGAGCATTTCTCTATTTTAGGAGGATGACCATTGGGGTCCGAGTCAGGGTTGGGATTGTGTAGCTCTAGTTGGGGTGGGACCCGTAGGCGTGACCCGTACGTTGGTATAGAGTGGGTGGGACCCATGGGCGAGGCCCATGTAATTATGGAAATGTAGGTGGGACCTGGTAGAAACCAGTTGGGTCAAGGTATTGGATCATGGCTTTAGTAGGAATGGTTATGTGGTCAATAAGTGGCAAAGGGCGATGCATAGTCTAGGGTAGCCTTATTAGTTGGACCTTAGGAACTGGGTGGATGGAAAAGGTGCGAGACTAGCGGTCTGAGCGGTGGTTTGAGGATTTTTATGTCTCGGTTTAGTGGATGGTTGCCATTAACCAGAAGATTTCGGGTGTAATGCAAGTGTGAATCCGTGGATCTCAGGTTGCGAGTTATGTACTGAGTTGGCTTTTGGTTGAGACTTGCGTTGGTAATCATAAGTGTTTATGCACAAGATCTTTGTTACAACAATATATGAATTAAGGAATTTGTATCCTAAGGGCACCAACTGAAGGGTTCAGGGTCAAAAAGGGATGTTTTTAGTTCTGATGGTATAAAAGGCCCTTGTGATTATGCTTTGGAAATGTTCTACTTAGGTGTAGGTCTGGCAAGTTATGGGTCTTCAAAATTATAACAGTAGCGTATTGGTTCGGTAGTTAAGGAATCGGTGATTTGTTCAGCACTAGAAGGTTTAACTACCAGATTGCCTCTTGTTGCTCATTATATTCATGGATTCGTTAACTTCAGGATGAGTCTTTTACTCAAAGGATTATCTAAGCCCTCTACCAAGTGAAAAGTTTTGGCAGCAAGGATCGGGCAGTGATTTTGTTTTCGGTGGAAACAACAATATAATCAAGGAATGGAAGTGTTATGATCAGTTAGAATCCGAAGTGGAATTGTAATGTTAGTGTTTCGCCATGGGCTGTCTATCAGGGGGTCGGACAGGGTTTAGAATTTCGTTTTTGGGGCAGTGTAGCAATGGTTTTTCTTCAGGGGTAGTGGAAGAAGTGTTATGGTTGTCCGGTGTGGCTGGGATGTGGTAAGGAGTGATTTTGAGGACGAGATCTGATTTAAGTGGGGGAGAGTTGTAACATCCTTTTTCTTGGATGAATCGAATTAGGGTTTCAGAGGGTCAAAGGTTGGATTTCTTTTTCGGCCACAATGTGGTGAAGCCTTAGCACGACGTGGCGATAAGCTTTTACGTCGTGGGAGATTAATGACCCACCATGACGTGGTGCTTTTGCCACGATGTGGTAGCGACTTTGGAGAAAAACCCTAAAATTTAGGGGTTGATCCCTATTTAAACTTCTTAACCTCTCATAGCCTCCCTCTTACCAGCCTCCATCTCCCCAAATCGTCCATTGCAAACCCTAGATCCCTTGTGTGAGTTTTTGGCCTCTAAGTGTGTGTGTTGTGTGATTGTGAAGAAAAAAGGTCGTGGAAGACCATATTGGTAGTCCAAAGCAACTTAGGTCTGAAAGTTTATCTTCCTCAAGCATCTCAAGAAGGTATAAAGTCTTCTCCTTGATGGGTTAGTTGATAGATCTATGGATTTTGTCCACTTTTCTCTATGCCTTGTTGTTTTGGAAGGTTGAATCTCATAAAGCTTGCAAATTTATGAATCTCCAGCCCATTTGGAGCATTTGGCTCTTTGGATTTGATTTGGATTTGAGTTTTGAGGCCATGAATGGAATCTTGGCCCCTTTTAACCTAATTGGACCTAATAAGAGTTCAAGGCATGCATTGGACATGCATGTCTAGAAAGCACCTAATTTTATGATGTGGTTGGTGTTAGAAACCCTTATGGAGCCTTTGAGCAAGTAATCCTAAGGTTTGAGTGATTATTGCTTAAGTTATGTGATGTTGTGGACCTTAAAGTTGAGATCTATGCACTTTGGAGTGTTCTATTGGATAAAGTTGGAAACTTTATCCATCTAGACCCTATTATGGGTCGAATATGAGTTAGAGACCCTTTTTGGATCAGAGAAATGGTTGTATGCGTTAAGATGTTGAAAACCATGTTACCACGAATGGTAGGCCACCACAACATGGTGGCGGGGCTGGTCACGACTATTTTGTCGTATTAGACACCACGACGTAGTAAAGGGCTACCACGACGTGGCGGTCAGCTGAGTTGCTTTTCTTGAGTTTTGACCATTTAACCCAGTTTGGCCCAAAGGGGTATTTTGGATTATGTTTGAGAAATTGTCTTTTGATGGTTAGGTGTCGGTTAGAGAGCTGAGATTCGGATTCGGGGCCTCATCAACTATTGTTCAGATGTAGAGGTGAGTCTCCTCACTGAGTTTAGCAGGTCGAAGGCACCAATGTTGAACCATGGACTATATTTTAGGATGATAGATGTCTGTGTGACTCTTGCATGTGTTATGGTATGCTTACCGGACACGTCCTGATGCCAGACGGGGCCTGATGAAAATATTGTATGCTAGTTATCAGTATGTGTTTCTGCTTACCGGGCGTGGCTCGATTCTGGGCGAGGCCTGATGACCGTATTGTATGCTATTATCTTTGTGATTATCGCATGTGTTAGTGGGGTTATGTGTTTGTATGTTGGGCGTGGCCCGTTATGTGAGTTTTGTGGGGCCCGTTATACTCAGTGGGCGGGGCCCGTTATATTCAGTGGGCGGGGCCCGTTATGCGAGTGTGGGCGGGGCCCATTATACTCATTGGGTGGGGACCATTATGTGTTTAGTTATGTATGGTATGTGGTATTTTGGGGAACTCAGTAAGCTTTGTGCTTACGGTTTTCATTTTATGTTTCAGGTACTTCTGGTTCGAAAGGGATGAGCCCGTGATGATTGTAGAGCACACACCGCCTTCTCCCGCGTTTTGTGTCTTACTCTGATATTTTATGATGTATTGATACTTTTGGTTCCACTTTGGTTTCGTGATGATGTTTTGGATTACATTCTTATTAATCTAAAAATGAAATTTTTAGTCTTAATTTTTGGGACGTTAAATAAACCCTAGAAACGAAACCTTAGCCTCCATTGGTGTGGTTCTTGACCTTTTAGTGTGATTTCATGAATTTTGGTGCTCATTGAAAAAGAATGAGCTTCTTGGAGAAATGTGGGATTGCTTGAAGTTTGTGGATCCATGCTTTGTGCATCCTGATCTACCTTCTGTAGTTATAAAGCTTCAAACTTGATGACTCTATTCTTAGATCTTGTTAGGGCATAGTTTCATAAGCTTTTTGTCCTAAAGTTTGGATCTTTGTGAGTATGGAGTACTTTAGAGCATATTAGATGTCCTTTATGAGGTCTTAGAGTGTTATGAGTCATAAAAATGTTTGCTTGATCGTTTCCTTAGAACCATCCAAGATTTAAGTGGTTTTGAGTGTTGTGAAAGTAAGGATTTTTGAGATTTAGCCCTCTTTGGCCATGCAAAGGCTTAAAGGTTTCAACTTTATGGATTAAGACATCATTTATGGTTAAGATAAGTGTTTGGATTCTTTGTCTTAACCATTAAGAGCTTATTATGGACATTTGAACCTCTGATGAGTACGATGGGCGTACGTAGGAGGGTACGCTCAGCATAATGAGAGTTTCATGCATTGGAGACTTGTACATCGTGCTTTTGCAGTCGGTACGTGGGGCGTATGTTTGGATTACGCAGGGCGTACTCCCCAGTATGTCTATTTTGGGCCTTTTTGGTTTTGGGCCTTGTTGGGCCTTCGGACTTCTGACTTTGGGCCATTGATTGATTATGGGCTTTCTTGGAATTAGATTCATGATGGTTTTTGGGCCCAATTAGGAAGTTGGGCCAGATTGGGCCTTGGAATGCCAATTAGGAATTAGGCTTTTTGAGAAAATGGGTTGGGCCTTGGTTTTGGGCCAAGTAAGAAAAGGGTAAAATGGTCTTTTACCCTGTTCATTAGGCAAGTAATTTAGATTCTTGATTATGGGTCGAGATCCAATTATTAATTGGATGTTATTTGATGGTGCTAGCGCGAGGGGATTTCTAGATTAGCGGTCCGAGCATTATCCGAGATACTCAGCAGATTGAGGTGAGTTTGCTCACTATGTTTAGCAGGTCGAAGGCACTAATGTCGGCCCATGGTTTGTTATGACTAGTATGCTAGTTGTCTGCGTGAATTTTGCATGTGTTATGTGTTTTATGTGTACCAGGTGGGGCCTGATGATTACATTGTATGATATTCATTTATCTTTGTGATCTTTTCATGTGTTTATGTGTTTGCATGTTTACCTTGCAGGGCCTGATGACTGATAGATCTGTTTTCTGAACGGGGCTCGATGCCGTGCGGGCCCCATTATATGTTTGATATGTATGGTATGCGGTATGTTGGGGGAACTCACTAAGCTTTGTGCTTACGGTTTTTAGTTTATGTTTTCAGGTGCTTCTGTTTCGAAAGGGAAGAGTTCGGGATGACTTCATTGCACACACCACATTGTTCCGCATATTACATGACTCTGATGTACTTAGATGTTTATTGATACACTCTAATTCACTATGGTTTTCATGATATTGTGTTGGATAATGGTTTTATTAATTTAAAAATCGAATTATTTAGTCTTAATTTTTGGGATGTTACAAGTTGGTATCAGAGCCTTGGTTTGTGGGATTCAGACATACTCTCGGTTGTTTCTGAACTCAAATTGAGGATTTGGTAGATTTTTCAAAAAGAAATGTTTTATAAAAATAGTTTTCTAATAAAAGAAAAGGGTGTGGTGCATGCAATCGACCGAGCTCAAGTAAGTTTTCCCAAAATACCCATACATGTTTATGTTATGCTTGGAATTGTGAATCTGTGAATCACATGCTAGATTAGGGCTAAGGATCTGATTTGGATTGCATGATAGAATGCTAGGAGATATGCCTTTATATGCCTATTGTATGAGCTTGTAGACTTGCATGCTAGTACTGATCAGTCAGTGATAGGATGACCTGTTTAGGTTATGTTTGTTCCGATTACTCGCTGCTCAAATGTTTCTTTCTTTGTGCTTTTAGTTGTTTCTGTTAACCTCAGCTAACTAGTGAGAGAGTATATTAAGTTGCATATTATTGAGACCAGATAATTTTAGAAGGTTAGATTTTAACTCTATTGTGCAGCTCTTGTTGGAGTCCAACCATTGTAGTGTGAGACCTGTCATTCGAAGAATTATCTGGTGTCGGCGATATGTAATTGTATTCGTGAGCTAGTTAGAGGATGTTAGGGGGAGTTCCTTTTGCAGCTGTAGGCGGGGGGGGGGGGGGGTAGTGTGGTGGTTGCCCCAGGTACATTGGTCCTTTTAAGGGTTTTGGCCTGGGTGGGACGTAATGCTTATCGCATGGATCTTCCCGAGTTGTTTAGTTAGATCCATAGCGTGTTTCACATCACTCAGTTGTAGAAATGTTTGGTGGATGGATTGGCCTGATATGTGATGCCTCGTAGCCTAAGAGGAATTAGATGTTATGCTAGATTTGAAATCTTTCTTGGTAGGAAGTGAGATTGAGATTTCCTCTGTTTAGATGTGACTTGGAGTGTTACTGCATGAATGTTGCTTGCTTTGTGCTTTGTGGGACTCATGATAATATGAGTTAACTATTAAGAGAATATGTAAGTCACATGTGGCATAGCTTAAATAATCTCATAGTGACAAATTGACCCTACTGTGCAACTCTCGTTTGAGTGTAACCGTTGTAGGAATGAGTCTTTCACTCGAAGGATTATCTAAGCTTTGATGCATGTGATTGTATTCCTGAAGTAGTTAACTGATATTATTGGGAGTTCTTCAGCAGCTGATGGCAGGGTGAGGTCGGGAACCTAGGAGAGAGTAGGGAGTTTTGTAGTAGGTTGGCCTATAATTTCTTAGCGATGGGCATTTATTTGAGAATGGGTGCATAAGAATGCATATGATAGATGCAGACATGAGTGGTTACTTAGAGGTCCCGAGATGATTCTTGAGGAAAGTATAGATAGGTGTGGATAGTAGTATTGGGCCCGTACTACTGGAAGCACATGATCCATACTCAATTTGAGGAAAATTTGGGGAATTCTAAGCAGCTGGTTAAGGAAAGAGGCACGGTTTGGCGCCATGATTTGTTGCGGTGTATCTCTGCCTTTATCGGTTTATCGGGTATGATCGTGCAGGTTGAGGATGGGTTATATGATTGTTCGGGCCTCAGTGGCCATGTCTGTTGGATTTCAATGGTGCAGAAACATGGAAGGTAGTTGATTCCGAGGTCTGGAGGGCCTTGCTCAAGTAGTGACAGTTGAGTCGCGGGACTCAAGAAGGAAGCGAGTGTGAAGAATGGATCGAGGATTGCAGCTGAAAATTAAGTGATTGGTAGATGGATCGGGATGTCACTATCATCACCAGGGGTTATGTACTTCCAACTTTCTGCAATCTGAGGAAAGGGAGAGTGGTACTGTGATTTTCAGGGACATGATGTAGTCCCAACATGAGTCTAGAAGATTGTGGTTTTCTTGTCGACGGGTATGGCAGCGTAAGAATGCACAAAAGGGTATTACGGTGCAGTTGCTTGGAGATGAGATTATGGATCTGCTTTCTTGAAATTAGTTAGGTCAAGTGGTAGTTGATTGTTTCAGGAACCAAGGGAAGTGAATCAACAAGAGTAATTTTTGTTGTCCCTGATGTATCTTGACTAAGAGAATGATGCTTCTTATAACTATGAGTAACACTCGTGAAAAATTGTTTGTTGGGGAATTAGGCGAGGCATGTGGTAGTTCATTTGTTTCTAGATGGAGAATTGGTGTCATGAGTGCGCATAATTATTGTTTGTGCATCTGCATGGGATTATGATATTATAGGTTGTTATGAATGGGAGGTTTTTGAGGTTTCCATCTGAGATCCGAGATAACTTTATGTTCATTTGGTCATTATCTGGAAGACCAGTTTGAGATGTGGTATGTCTCCAATATCATTTGGTGGTAGTTCGAACCCTAAGTGGGGGAGAACCAGCTATTTTGGTTGAAGGATCATTTCTATGGTTGAGTTCATGATTTCAACAATGGGTCATAGGGATTTTTGGTTCAGGTATGCGGAACTTCGTTACTGGAGTTGGTCAGGACGGAGGTGCAGAGCAAGTTATCATTAGATGTATCTGTTCAAGAATGCAAGAGTCGTCTTCGCAGAAAGAAGATGTTGGATAAGGAGCTTGTTTTAGCTAGTGGTTCCTTTCAGAATGTCGTTGAATAGATCAAGAGGCGTTTGGGATGCTCATGTTGAGCATCAAGTGCTGAGGGATTCCTTGACTCGTTGTATAAATTGTTATCCCTGTTCTAGGGTGGGCAGTATTGATCGGTAAATCAGCTTCAGAGTTTGGTATGTTCAGTCTTACAGGTAGGGGTGTGTGCGGTGCGGTTTAGAGCCAAAACCGCAAACCGCACCGCATATGCGGTTTGAGTTATTTAGAAACCGCAAACCGCACCGCGAACGTTCAAAACCGCATTATGCGGTGCGGTTTGGTGCGGGCGGTTTATGCGGTTTACATGCGGTTTTGCGGTTTGACTAATTATTTACTTTAAATTTAATGATAATATTATCATTGTCATCACTAAAGGCTCACTAAGTGGTCATTAAGAAATTAATTTGGTAGTCAAATAATTGTGGTCATTAACTACTTATGAATATATATAAGTTAAGAAAACATAGTGACCATAACATAATGGTCACTGAATCTTAGTTGAAAATGAATTTGAGACAAAAAAATATGGTAACTACGTTAAATTTTGGATTAATTAAGATTACATTTTAAAAACATAAGATAATGTCACTGATTTAGGACATGTCAATATATATATATATATATATATATATATATATATATATATATATATATATATATAATCATTAATTGATTTTATCAATGCGGTGCGGTTTAAACCGTAATTGTGTAATCGTAAACCGCAAACCGCACCGCATAATGCGATTTAACAAAAATACAAACCGCAAACCGCACCGCGACTGTTTTAAACCGCGTCATGCGGTGCGGTTTGGTGCGGTGCGGGCAGTTTATGCGGTTTATTGCACACCCCTACTTACAGGGGTATTGTGCAAGCAGCGTATTGGGTTATTGGGTTAGTTGTCAATGCAGTCTTGATCGTTGAACTTGTCATACATCATCAAAGCAGGGATTCTTCGGAAGTTTTGAGATATATCAGTTGAAGTTCAATGGGTCCGTACATTTATCGTCAACTTCGGCTCGGGTTTGGAAGATGTCTTTGGTTATTGGGAGGCTAGAATTTGGGGCAGTGTTGCTCAGTTTTCCAGGTAGGGCATTAGACCTGCATGTAATCTAATTTTTGGAAGGTCATGTTGGACGGGTTGATATTTGGGTGGATCCAATTAGAGTCTTGGCAGAATTTCTAGATAACCTTCAAAGTTTCATCGAGATAGTTACGTATTAATAGGGATTGTTCAGTCTCAATCGAGGTATGGGATCTTGTTTCAATCGTTCATGAGAATGTATTCTGTTAGTGATTGAGGTTCATCATGCTGTTAGAACTTTGGTACCTCGCCCCTTTTTAGTATGGATATGGGTTTCCTAAGGGTGTATTGGGGTAAGTTCATTATATATTGTCGTGAGGAGTGTGTGTGGGATGGACAAGGTAACAGTGGAGTACTTGGTTCGAATTATATGCATGGTGCTTATTTGGGTTATAGCCCTTGAATTGGAACAAGAGTGCGACCATCCATCCCATTTTCGAGTCGGGTGTGGCCATGCTTCGTTGGATTTTATGTTGGTAGCAGCCCGTACTATGAAAGGAATGGTGCGGGATAAAAGAGTATGCCATTATTGTGTTAGGTTAGCGTTGAGAGGGTCGTAGATTAGTGTTCTTGTAAGGCGGTAGAATGAGGTCGAGTATCTTTAGGCCTCGTAGTTATGGCTTGGATCATGGGGTTAGGAAAAGTGATTTAGAATAGTATATTATTTGTGCACCGGAAGTCGCTTAATGAATGGTTGCTAGGATGGGGCCCATCTTCTTGTTGGATGTCGCTTAGGAGTTGGTTTCCAATATGAGGAGTGGTTCTAAAATCTCGAGTGATTTTTCAGGTGGAGGTACTTGTGAGCGGTTGACGGATTTCGATGCCATGTATGAATTCTTGGATTGATCATTCTTGTGCCTGTAGGGGCAGCGGGTTGGTAATGGAATGTCAGGGAGTCAAGGGTTTATTTAAGGTTTTTAGTACATCTTGTGGATTTGGAATTGGTTGAAGTTCGCGATCGATGTGTTTTGAGTACTTCATTCCGCATGTTTGGTGGTGTTCTTAGTCAAGGAAAATGGGTGGGTTCACCGAATGGATGAATATCAGTCCTGGAATTTGGGTTATGAAGATTAGATCTAATGGGTTCCCGGTCTCGGGAAGCATATTGATAGATTTAATTCACTGTTTGTAGTTCTGAGAGTCCTCAACTCTATGTTTCTCACTAGAAGTTCAGTCTTATAGCTGGGAAGTTGTGGAATATGCTAGTGTTGTACGTGTTTCTCTGGGGTGGTTATATTGATGAGACTCACGTTGGGAGTTGTCATGGTAGTTTTATATCAGATATTTTCATCATCAAGTTATGGTTAAGGAATCTGTCGACCAAAGGTATCAGTTGGATGGTTCAAGATAAAGAAGGACGTGTTTCAGTTCTGATGGTAGAAAGAGGCCCTCGTGATTGTGTTTTGGATTTGTTCTACCTGTGTAGAGGTTAGGCAAGTTATGGGGTTTCAGATATATAGCAGTAACATATTGGTTCGACAGTTAAAGGATCAATGTTTTGTTCTTGGTTAGGAAGTGCTGGCCGGAACGTTTGGTTTCTAGGAGGGTGGTAAGGAATGATTTCGAGGACGAAATCTAATTTAAGTGGGGAAGAGTTGTAACACCGTATTCCGAAACGTTCCTAATTTGGGGTTGTGGCCCAATGATCGGTTATCATAAGGCTTAACGCCTTTGGGAAAGAGAGACTTAGACCCATTTGGGTATGAGTAATGTAGGTTAGATGATCCGGGAGTTCGGTCTGTGATTTGGAGCCCAAGGGTGTAATCGTAAATGGGCAGTTCAGACCTTTTATAAAGTTTGGATATTAGTTTGGAAAGTTTTAAGGCAAGGATGAGTTGATAGAAGGATAGAGCTTCTCGTTACCTTTCCGTGGATATAAGGATCATCGAAATCGGACCTAGAACGAAGAAGTTATGGTTTCCGAAAGTTGGAGGTTTAAGAGCTAAGCCTAGTACGCTGGGTGTACATTAAGAGTATGTTGGGCATACTAGGGAGGGAAGTCACGGATGCCTCATGGAGTATGTTGGGCGTACCAGGCGTACGCTGGGCGTACTCCAGTCAGGCCCAAACCCTAATTTAGGGTCTTGGACTCTATTTAAGCTCCTTAACTCAACACCAACCCATCTTATCTTCATCCTCCATCCCCTTAAACCCTATAAATGAAACCCTAGCCTCCATTTGTGACCTTTGGGTGTGATTTCATGCATTTTGGTGCTCATGGAAGAAGAATGAGCTTCTTGGAGAAATGTGGGATTGCTTGAAGCTTGTGGATCCAGGCTTTGTGAGTATAAAGCTTCAAACTTGATGACTCTATTCTTAGATCTTGTTATGGTATAGTTTCATAAGCTTTTTGTCCCAAAGTTTGGATCTTTGTGAGTATGGAGTACTCCAGAGCATATTAGTTGTCCTTTTTGAGGTGTTAGAGTGTTATGAGTCGTAGAAATGTTTGCTTGATCGTTTCCTTAGAACCATGCAAGAGTTAAGTGGTTTTGAGTGTCGTGAAAGTAAGGATTTTGGAGATTTAGCCCTCTTTGGCCATGCAAAGGATTAAAGGACTCGACTTCATGGATTAAGACATCATTTAGGGTTAAGATAAGTGTTTGGATGCTTTTGTTGGATTAATGTCTAAGCCCATAACTATAATTGGTATGTACTTGACCCGATTTGGCATGGTCCATTTAGGTTGCATGGCATCGGAACAATTGGATAGACAAAATGAGAAAAAAGGGTACTAGTGATTTATATTAATATATTATAAGTTCTAATATATTAATATGAAATCATATTATTTAATTAGTATTGATCAAAATTTAATTTAGAATTAATCTAGTGATCAAAAGGAACTAATTAAATATGGACTCTTATATATGTGGTGGGCCAAGTTCATTTAGGTTGGACTAAGCTTTCATGGATAGTCCATGGAGTGTTTAACCCATGGATCCTATGGAAATGAAAGGTCATGGGTATTAGGGTTTGGAAGAATGTAACCCTAATCCTCCACACTATATAAAGAGGTTCCTAGTTCATGAAATGTGCACTAGTGTGTATACACAAGAGGGAAAAAATGGATTTGGTGCATGTATCCTTATTCTCTAGTTATTCCAAGGGTTCTTGGTGTTGTGTGAACCATTTGAGGTGTCACACTTGAGGCACTAGGCTCTTAAGCTCCATGGAATCAAGCTACAACATCAAAAGGTATGTCATTCTACTAGATTCTTGTAGTATAGCTACTTCTTATTATGCTAGATAGGATGAAACCTTGGAATATCAAATATTTGCATGTATAATAGAGAAAACATAGATCCAAGGTTTATAGGGTTGCATGTACACCATAGGAGTGTTAGAATGCTAAAAAACCCTTCAGTGGTATCAGAGCCTAGGCTTGTTTTCTTTTATACTTGATGCAAATTGCTGAAAATCGAAGTTTATATGCTGTCTGGTCAGCTGACTCGACGAGTCCAGTAAGGGACTTAACGAGTCCATGCCTAAATTCATCCAAATCGTCGAGTTGGTTCATGCACTCGACGAGTTGGACCCCCTGATAGCATATCTTCGAGTTTTAAGGCTGGAATTGGTCTATAATCATTACCTTAAACTGTTTTGGACTTATAAAACCTATTTTTTGATGTGGTAATGATTATGGTAAACCAATTTCAAGGTTGTTATCAAAATTTCATGTTTTATGTGTGTTTATGTAATTCTTGAAATTGTTGATATGATTGTTCATACACTTATGAGTTTTGGTAGATCATAGGAATTATTTGCAAAATTGTTTGTTAGTTAATTCTTGATCTAAATGTGTTTTAATGGAGTCCATAATTTGTCCTCAAGTTATGGATTACCAAAAGTCATTTCTTTTAAAGATCCATTAAAATGCATATGTTACAAAAGTTGAAGAGTCTTTTGTTTTAAGAACTCCATAACTTGTCCTCAAGTTATGGATGTTCAAGAGTCTCTTCATTAAAGTTTTTAAAACCTTAATTAAACTCATAAGTTATGAAAATCCAAATGTTTTTGAATAGTTCAAAACTTGCCCTCAAGTTTTGGAATTTGTAAAATTTTCCCTCATGAATACTTTAATTCCAAGTAAAACCCTTAGAATTTTAAATGTTAAAATTCAACCCTTATACTTTATAGTATTATAAGTTAATAATATATATATGTATAAGAAAAAATTCAGTCTTACCGTTAGTAGGCCTCATTCACGAAGCCGGTCTATAAGGGGGGTATAAGGTTACTGCCTATAAAATGGCAGATTAATGAGTGTCCACTCTCACCCAGCGCTTCCTTGACTGGTGGAGGGTCGTTAGCCGAACGGGTAGGACAAGGACTATAATTCTCCCTTCATTATAAGTATAATGGTAAATATAAAGTAACTAAACCTTTTATAAATTCCCAATCTTAGTTACTTTAGGAAAATGTGAATTTGGTGCTAACCCATGAAATTACATTTTGCACTTTGCTTAAGTCGTTAGTGGAGCACGTGTGTTAAACTGGAACACTAACTTGGATTTAACAAGGTAGGCAAAGGGTAACTTAATGTTTATCATAGGATCGGTGGAGCGCGTGTGGTTAAACGGCACATCGATTAAGTGATAAATATTAAGGGTACCAAGTATATTTGCATGGTTATTCACACCTTGTTTTGTGATCCTCGGCATCCCAATCACAAAACTTGAGAGGGCACAATCGAGATTGAGACATGCCATTTAAAAGTTCAATGAATCTCAAAAGATCTAGGAGTTTCAAATCCAATTAAAACCTAATATTTTTGTTTCGTTTTTCATGGTGGAAACTGGTGAATCGTCATTCGCCTACTTTCAAATATTTTGTAGCTTGGATTACAACATTCCTCTTCCAAGTTATAAAAGTATTGTGTTGGGTCCTAGCCTTAATATTTCATATTGGGTGTTATATTAAGGACTTAAATACACTAACTTGAATATCTCCCATTGTAGATGTCTGGTTCAGACAACTATGATCTTCCCAAATCCCTAGGAACAAGCTTTCTTAATGAAGATGATGTCCCGTGGTTGGCTCATGGAAATCATACTTCACTTCCTCCACCTCCTCCAATTATTCTCCCTAACCCACAAGTTCTTGAATAGTTCAAGGTCACTCAAGCCCTATTGGCAAGCAAAGTCTATGTGTGCTCACATCTTAGAGATAAAGTCACATATTGACAAGTCGAGAGAGTTGGGTGTCAAAGTCTTGAGAAAGTTGGTTGTTCAATCACTTTCTAAGTCACATAGTGAGTTTCCTTTGGGACTACTATGAAACAGACTATGACATGACCCTTAATGATCTTATCTATTTGCTAGGTGTTGCTGAATCATCAATGATTTGGAACACTGGTAAATCAAATTTGATTAGAAGATCAAATTCCCAAACTTCCATGGACATTGACAATGGTAACATTGAAAATCCAGAAAAGCTTTCTCTTCCCAATGGAAAAGGATCGGCCATAGTCAACTCGGTTGACCAAATGGTAAAGAGAAAGGCTAAGTCTGAGATAGTCCCATGTCCCATTACCAAAGAGTCCATATGGTTCTATTGCCAAAGGAAGGGGCATTGGTTGCAAAGCTGCCCTATTTACCTGAAAGATCATAAGGTTGGTCAAGTCAAAAAGTTTGACTCTACTTGTGGTAAGTCCACTATCTAACTCTATTAAGTTTCTATTTGGAGATTCTTATTACATGATGTGACTGGGTCACATGTTGAAGTTTTAAGAATCAAAGATAAAAGAGGAAGCTTAAAGAAGAGTAAGCTGATTTTGATCGCGAAGATGGATTTCGATCACATGGTTCGGTGATCAGAATTTTTGAGCTGCTGCTTAAGAGTTGTGATAGATTGCTTAGGAATAGATAACAACATAGTTTTCATATGCATCTGCATTGTAAGGATAAGTTTTTCCGCAAGTTTTAAATAAAAGAAAATTTTCGTTTTTTATTTATCGTAAATATCCTTACAGTGGCATTTGTGAAAAAATTGTTGTTTATATGACTCCATTGATAGCTTCATTGGAAAATGGATTTGATTCTTTCGTTTGTGGTAGTGTCATAATTTACCAAATAAGGAAAGATTCTCATCAACCAAGCTTCAGTTGGATAGAAACTTGGAATTATGCAAGTTGTATTGTATGGTGAATGAGAATTTTCATCTTTGGAGAATTAAGACTAGTTCCTTGTTCACATGTATATGTGAGTCAAGTAAAGGACTAAGGGATCGAGTATACATTCTTGTGCACTGGTCAAGTCCACCACAAAGATCGATAAGATTATTTGTCATGATTTACTGAAGTTCAGTAAATAAGGTTATACTTACAAGTTTAAGTATAACTCTGAAACATTGGAAACGTTTCGATGTATGGCAGAACGAATGAGAAGAATCAAACTTGGTAGAAAGATAAAAGTTTCTCAAATCTGAAAAGATGGGAGAGTACTTTAGTATCATGTTTTATGATCATCTTAATGATTATGAAACCATATCACAATTGATTCTCTAAGGACATCTTAGTGCATTTGTTTGACTAAGAAGAGGAATCATGAATTGTTGAATTGGTTAAATCAAAATATGAATCATATTTAGTTCCAAAACAAGTCTTAGAGTCATACTCCAAGATTGTAACTTGAGTGACATAATCTTGAGAAGGTTTATAACACTTGTCAAATGTAAGAGTAAAATGTGTCATACTCTTGTACATTTAAAATTGGTAAGTTGTGATGTTTTGGATAAAACAGAGACCAAATTAGGCCAATTGTGTGAAGTGTTTGTCTTGATAAGAATCCGCACTATCTATTGAGTATTTGTTTGTCAAGGATTGGGTCCTGGCAAGAGAGTCTTATATGTCAAGAGGACAGTGGGAGTATTAAAGATCTTGAAAAAGCTTCAAGATCTAATCAAGAATAAAAACCTGTAGTTTATCACTAGCACACGACGTGAGGTTTATAACCTATCGTGTTGACATATTCCTACTTCTATGCCCATTCTAGTTAAAGTTGGCTTTGTATATGAGTTCTGAGAGTTCTCAATTGGTTGCATAACAACTTGGAAGGAATGGTAGGCCCTTGTGCTGCCAGGTGGCGAGAAGTAAAGATTGCACAAGTTCAGTCCATATGAGTTTGGATTTGTCACTAACCTTATCTTGTGATTATGGTTTTGACAAATTCAAATGGATAGGAACACATACACCATAAAATCTAAGTGTCACACGGTTTCTCTCCGATTCATGAAAATGATGGTGAGGAAACGCTTTCACTAAGTAGAT
Organism: Lactuca virosa; assembly: GCF_052849685.1. Taxonomy (NCBI): domain Eukaryota; kingdom Viridiplantae; phylum Streptophyta; class Magnoliopsida; order Asterales; family Asteraceae; genus Lactuca; species Lactuca virosa. Next base: position 150,163,319 of record NC_136427.1, on the reverse strand, counting down.
TTTAAGTAGATAGCAATTGTGATATTTGCATTCTCAAAGTCGTTAGTGGAGCGTGTGTGGTTAACCGGCACACTAACATGGACTTGTGAGAAATGGCAAAGGTCTAAACAATTGATACTATGATTACGACATCCCTTTTCATAGTTTTGAAATTGTTTAGACACACATGTGTGCTAGCTAAGGAAAGGTGTATGTTTTTGATAAAGTTTTATCAAAGCATCTAGTATCAGAAATCTGAACTTTGGTAAGAAAGTCAATAAAGTATTGACTTCTAGAAGTCCAGTTGATTTCTGAGTACATGTCAAAGCTAGTGGGAGCATAAGTGTTATGCTAATAATCATCATGTTAGTGGGAGCATGATAATTATAATAAGTGTTGCAAGTTAGCAATGTTAATTATAGAAAACAAAAGTTTCAATTGGGAAAAAGTTGTTTTGCTATACTTAAGGGAGAGGAAATTATACTTCATTTCAAATCTAAAAGCTTAGATCGTGAGATTTTAATCATTTTTAGTCAAGGATATATATATATATATATATATATATATATATATATATATATATATATATATATATATATATATATATATATGAATTTTATGTTGGAATGGCTCAACTTGAGGAAATTCTATATATATTGCGTTCTCAAAATTTGATTATGATTACGGCATCCTCTTCATAGTTGAATTATGAAAACATGGCAAATGAAAAAAAATATTGTAGCAAAAGACTAGTCTAGAATCATGTCTTTATGTGAGACATCATGAATCGTGTCCCATATGCTTGTGGTATAGGATCGATTGTATGTGCTATAATATTTATACTTTCTAAATTTTCCAAAGTGTCTGGGGGCATTAAGAGGGGAAAAGGTCTAGAATTGGATATGACTAAAATGATTAAGCAATTGTCGAGGAAAATCTAAAGATCGGTTGCTCAGGGACAGTTGGAAGTATAGTGTTAATTTTGGAAGGACCATATTGACATATTCTGAAAGGAGGCAACTCTTGTTCAGAAGTGATAGTCAAAATGGGACTATGGAAATGTCTCCATGGGTGGAAACTATTCAATCTGTGTAAGATTAGAAAACTTAATGCAAGAAGGATGTTCAAAGCAATGTACTTTGAATATGAGACTTCATTTCCATGGAGTTGATCTCCATTGGAATACTCTGTAATGTCTGTTGACAAGTCTTTGTGACTTTGTGTATAATCATTACAGAGGATCAGTGCATATAAGTTTAAAATCTAACAGATTTCGGTAAATGGCAGGAATTTGGAATTCTTGCATTTGCGGTAAGGATTTGGGATTGTGAAATGAGAATCATTGGAATTATGTTCAATCGATCTATTTCATAAAGTAAAGATCATAGACAAACTTAGTGTGCATACTTGGTGTATGGCATAACTAATGTTTGGACAAACATAGTGTGCGTACTTGATGTATGGCATGACTAGTGTTTAGAAAACATAGTGTACATGCTTGGAGCATGTGACAACTATTGTTTTAATTCAAGTATAAAGTTGATAATTTGAAACAGTATACAATGAATGATGTGTAATTAATATGGTGATAAATAAAAGGTGTTCTATTTATATTCATAAGTTCTGAGACCATATTGGATTCGATTATTCTTGTGTTTCACTTTGCATGTTTTGACTTCCAGAATAACTAGTTCATTCTTCCTGAATGACTAAGTTGTTCAAACCATCCACAATCGATAATACGTTGGAAGTAGGTATTAAGGCAAGACTGTCATGAAGCTGGTTTGTAGATGTCCAAGGTATTGGACATAGCAAGAGTTGCTACAACATTCATGAGTGCTCATAAGTTCTGAGTATTGGATTAAACCACGCTCATTTGACTCACTTCAATGATTTTATCATGAGTGATCATGAGACGATAATATCTTATATTCTTCAAACCTAGAGATATGAGTTGTTGCCTATGAGTTGGTTATGCATTGATTGTACGAAAACGCATTGGTAACTCGATGTTATAAAACGTGCCTTTGTGTATGATTCAACAAGTAGTAGAACAAGCATATGAGTCGAAGTTTATCCATCCCTTTTACCCTTGAAGGGATAAAAGCGATATCTGTGGGCCCCTCGATGATTTAGTGATGACACCCCGAAGTGCTTGGCCAAGCCTGGACTGATTTGAGTTGTTCAATTAGTCGGTCGTCATAAATCGGAAATCGGGAAACAACAAATGGACAGAGAGAATGATTATAATCCATGTCTCAGTCCATATGATATCTAGAATGGAGGAATATATGATCCCTTATCTAATGGACGCGTCATTGATTTGTTTGGAGTTCAACAACAACTTTTAAGAGCTACAATTGCTAGTCGGATTTTGGAGTCATACACAATAATAGTTTTAGACTTATCCAAGTGGGAGACTGTTGGATTAATGTTTAAGCCCATAACTATAATTGGTATGTACTTGACCCGATTTGGCATGGTCCATTTGGGTTGCATGGCATCGGAACAATTGGATAGACAAAATGAGAAAAAAGGATACTAGTGATTTATATTAATATATTATAAGTTCTAATATATTAATATGAAATCATATTATTTAATTAGTATTGATCAAAAATTAATTTAGAATTAATCTAGTGATCAAAAGGAACTAATTAAATATGGACTCTTATATATGTGGTGGGCCAAGTTCATTTAGGTTGGGCTAAGCTTTCATGGATAGTCCATGGAGTGTTTAACCCATGGATCCTATGGAAATAAAAGGTCATGGGTATTAGGGTTTGGAAGAATGTAATCCTAATCCTCCACACTATATAAAGAGGTTCCTAGTTCATGAAATGTGCACTAGTGTGTATACACAAGAGGGAAAAAACGGATTTGGTTCATGTATCCTTATTCTCTAGTTATTCCAAGGGTTCTTGGTGTTGTGTGAACCATTTGAGGTGTCACACTTGAGGCACTAGGCTCTTAAGCTCCATGAAATCAAGCTACAACATCAAAAGGTATGTCATTCTACTAGATTCTTGTAGTATAGTTACTTCTTATTATGCTAGATAGGATGAAACCTTGGAATATCAAATATTTGCATGTATAATAGAGAAAACATAGATCCAAGGTTTATAGGGTTGCATGTACACCATAGGAGTGTTAGAATGCTCAAAAACCCTTCAGCTTTGTCTTAACCATTAAGAGCTTATTATGGAAATTTGAACATCTGATGAGTACGGTGGGCGTACGTAGGAGGGTACGCTCACCGTAATGAGAGTTTCATGCATTGGAGACTTGTACATCGTGCTTTTGCAATCGGTACGTGGGGTGTATGTTTGGATTACGCAGGGTGTACTCCCCAATATGTCTATTTTGGGCCTTTTTGGTTTTGGGCCTTGTTGGGCCTTTGGACTTCTGACTTTGGGCCATGGATTGATTATGGGCTTTCTTGGAATTAGATTCATGATGGTTTTTGGGCCCAATTAGGAAGTTGGGCCATATTGGGCCTTGGAATGCCAATTAGGAATTAGGCTTTTTGAGAAAATGGGTTGGGCCTTGGTTTTGGGCCAAGTAAGAAAAGGGTAAAATGGTATTTTACCCTGGTCATTAGGCAAGTAATTTAGATTCTTGATTATGGGTCGAGATCCAATTATTAATTGGATGTTATTTGATGGTGCTAGCGTGCGGGGATTTCTGGATCAGCGGTCCGAGCATTGTCTGAGATACTCGACGGATTGAGGTGAGTTTCCTCACTATGTTTAGCGGGTCGAAGGAACCAATACTGGCCCATGGTTTGTTATGATTAGTATGCTAGTTGTCTGCGTGACTTTTGCATGTGTTATGTATTTTATGTGTACCGGGCGGGGCTTGATGATTACATTGTATCCTATTTATCTTGTTATTTGCATCTATCTTTGTGATCTTTGCATGTGTTTATGTGTTTGCATGTTTACCGGGCGGGGCCTGATGACTGACAGGTCTCTTTACCGAGTGGGGCTTGATGTCGGGCGGGGCCCCATGACGGGTGGGGCACATTATATGTTTGATATGTATGGTATGGTGTATGTTAGGGAAATCACTAAGCTTTGTGCTTACGATTTTCAGTTTATGGTTTCAGATACTTCTGTTTCGAAAGGGAAGAGCTCGGGATGATTGCATTGCACACACCACATTATTCTGGATATTACATGACTCTGATATACTTGGATGTTTTTTTTGATACACTCTGATTCTCTATGGTTTTCATGATATTGTTTTGGATAATGGTTTTATTATTTTAAAAATCGAAATTTTTAGTCTTAATTTTTGGGACATTTCATGCTTAGATTTGTGGAGTATTCTGATGGGTGTCGCTTCTAGTTACATGATGCAATCAAGTTTAGGCTCGATCCCGACGAGTAACACGTAAACACCACCGCCAACATCATTTTTGATGATAGGAAACCCTAATACCAATCGAAGGACATTCAGACATGTTGGAGGCATTAACCCCTTCTCTTAGGGAAAGAATAACAGGAGACATATTTTATTAAATAATATTATTTAATATGTTACTATTAAAAAAATCACAGATAAATGCCAAGTCAACAATTATATACCGGGTGACCGCTTCAAACTATCAGAATGTGTAACTGACACATAAATGTATATTTAATGACATATTTTCAAAAAAAATATAATAATGACCAATTCGGGATAAACATGAAACTTAATGTAACATCCCGACTCCCACGTATAATATTAAATTAATTTACATTCATAATGTCAGAGCAACTCGACGAGTTAGATGGCCAAACTCGCCGAGTAGAGGAGTTAATGGCTGCGTGATTTTTATAGTCTACTCGACGAGTTGGAGGACCCCAACTCAACGAGTAGGTGCTGAGTGAGAAAACCCTAATTTTCAGGGTTTGTGTCCTATTTAAAGGAACTTAAGCCTTCATTTCCGCCTCCCTTATCACCCTAACACTCTGTGAGAAACCCTAATCGAGCTATAACCTTGTGTGAGAGAAAGAGAGGCTAATATTGTGTGTTTTTGTGCATTCTTGGAGGAAAGTTGAGGAGCAAAAGGCTTGGGACGAGGGGGAGCTTTTGGATCCGGTGTCATTCATTCCAAGCTTCTGTTTGAAGGTAAAAAGCCGCCACCTTGCTCATTGTTTGATTAGATCTCGTTTCTAGGGAGGTTTAGGGCCTTTTTCCATCCTTCTTTGTGTTCTAGAGTGTTTTGAGCTTGCCATGGAGCGGAGACTTCGGATCTGGACCATATGTAGTCCCTAGAGCCTAAAGATCCAAACTTTATCAAGCTAGTGGCAAGTTTCCATGCATTCAACCCTATATAGAGCTTGTTTTGGCATTTCAAGCCCTAGATGCCATGCATGGACGTAAAGCTTGCAGCTTTACGTGGTATTTCAGCCTTAGGAGGCTAGATCTAGAGTTTGGGACATTATTTCTGCTTAGAATCGTCTGAATGAGAATTGGTCTAGAGGGACTCGCCAAGTGCATGAGCCAACTCGACGAGTCAGCTAGGGTTTTCCCCGATAGACTGGACGCGCTACAACTCGGCGAGTTGATGAGACAACTCGACGAGTTGAGTTGGATTTTTCCGATGCTTCAGAGAAAGAGAAGGAACTCGACAAGTCGCATACATGCACTCGAAGAGTTTAGTCAACATGGACTGTTGACTTGAGCGTTGACTTTCGTTGACTTTTAGGGTTTGGTCAACTGTGGACCATGGAGACCATGGAGGGGTAAAATGGTATTTTCAACCTTTTGAGATTTAGTGGAGGAGTTAGCTTAGCATCTCAAAGTGGTTATTAAAAATTGCTTATTAGAGATAATTATATTATGTCAGCGGAGTCTAGACTGTTCGTGGGGTACTAGATCTACTTGCTTACTTCCGAAGCGAGTCTTCTCACTATACTTACCTGAGCGGTAATACTCTGTGACCAGAGGGTCTTAATTGAGTTATCGACAGGAGGGTCCTATGTGCTTATAATGAGTTATGTGATATTATGCATTTTGTCTTTGTGATATATGCTATATTATTCTGTATTTTACTGAGTTAGGACCGGAGGGTCCAAACCGAGTTGTGAGGCCGGAGGGTCTTCACTGAGATAGAGGACTGGACGGTCCAACCCGAGCTGTGAGACCGAAGGATCCTCACCGAGACACGTGACCGGAGGGTCCACACCGAGCCGTGAGACCAGAGGGTCCTCACTAAGACACATGAGACCGGAGGGTCCATGCCGAGTTATAGCCATTAGAGGCTTATTATTTGTGCATGTGGTATTTTGGGGAACTCACTAAGCTTCGTGCTTAACGTGTTGTGTGTTATGTGTTGTAGGTACTTCTCAGGATCACGGGAAGGCGCCGACTTGATTGTACACACCTATTCGAGACTATGTTTGAGGATTCTAGGATACTATCAGTTATTTTGTGGATTTGTGTTTGAAATTTGAGATAATTGTGGTTTTTGAGAAATGTGACATGAGTTTTTATCTGTTTTAAAAATGAAAATTTTCGTTGAAAATTTAGAGTGTTGCAAGTTGGTATCAGAGCCTTGGTTTGAGGGATTCAGATGCACTCTCGGGTATGTCTGGACTCAAACTGAGGATTTGAGAAAAACTTTCTAAAGAGAAATGATTTTTCTAAAACGAGTAAGAGTTTTAAAGAGAAAACGAGACGGAGCAGTGTGTACAATCAGCCAGAGCCCGAACGGTGATTTCCCAAAATACCATTATTTGTTTGTATTATGAGATATTTATGAGATAATAGAGTTGCATGCTAGAGGATAGGCTAGGTACTTCAAAAATTAGGGCTAGAGTTGCATGATTCATGATGCCTTAGCCTAGGGTATGCTATTGATTGATTTTATCTGCCATTTGCTCTGTATGTGAACTGAGTAGGGAGAAACATAGCATGAATCTTTGGAGAGAGTTTTGAGTAATCTCGGAGAGATACCTAGATGAGCATTGAGGAATCTACCGAGAGAGTAGCGAGATCCATGAGGGATACATGACTGTGAATTAGGATCCTAGGAGGAGGACTTGAGACGACTACAGGTTGGTGTGGAAGGTAGTATTGGGCCCGTACTACTGAAAGCACTGGATCTGTATGCGACCCAAGTAAGAATCTTAGGATGATAGGGAGCATGTAGGGGTGGGTAATCGAGTGTGTATGTGTATTGAGCTAGTCTCTGATGATTTTGTGTTTGCGTTTCAGAGACACTATGGTGATTACCCGCAACAACCCCGGTGGCAGTGGTACCAGTGACGAGGAGATCCGCATGATCATTCATGAGGAGGTGGCCGCAGCTATCAGAGAGGCCATACCACAGATGTTCGGGTCTATTAAGACTACGTTAATTGAGACATTCGATGAGCGATACGCTGCTGTTACGGAGGCTGCTGCTGCTGCAGCCACCGTGGCCATAGCTGCAGCCAAGCCACAAGGAGGTGACTCGTTGTTGTTCCGGGAGTTCAGCAACATGAAGCCACCAGAGTTTAATGGGACGCAGGATCTGATCGCTGTCATGAGATGGATCTCGGACAATGAGGGGTGTTTCTATACGTGTTCATGTCCAGATTATCTGAGAGTCTGGTTCGCGCTGAACCAGCTGCGCTTGGGAGCGAAGGAATGGTGGAAGTTTGTGACGACTGATTTTACCCCTGCAGATCATGCTGCAGTGACTTGGGAGAGGTTCACCAAGTTATTCCGTGATGATTATGTTCCCCAGGTGGAGAGTGAACATTTGGCACAGGAGTTTCTGTCTCTCAAGCATAAGACTGATTCAGTGACAGAGATTACGAGGATGTTTCATGAGAGGGCGTTGTTCTGCCCTGAGCACGTGTCCACTGAGCAGGCACGTGTGATTTGGTATTTGAGCATCTTGAGGAGAGATATTCGGGAGTTCGTGGCGAACTCGTCTTATCGAACATTGGCTGAGCTGCAGACCAATGCCAGGATGAGAGAGATTGAGTTGGAGATTCAGACTAGGGAGGAGAGAGAGCAGCAGGGGATAGATAGGAGACTGGTACAGTCGCACCAGGCGACAAAGCGGGCTAAGCCCGCTGATTTAAGAGCTGGAGGCCAGAAGGGCCGCACTTGTAGCAAGTGCGAAAAGAGCCACGAGGGGTCTTGTCTAGCGGGGATTTGCTAAAAATGTGTCAAAGAGGGGTACATGGCGAGGGATTGCCCCAATGGAATTTTGGTTTGCTTTCACTGCAACCAGATGGGCCATCGGAAGGCCGAGTGTCCGCAGCTCACTCAGGGATCAACCTAGGCTACTGCTCCTGCCGCTTTACGTGTTACAGATGGCCGGCCGGGGAAGGCCGAGCCTCCGAGGGCTCGTGGGAGAGCATTTTAGTTGACCGCGGAAGAGGTCCGCGCAGTGCCTGATGTCGTTGCTGGTACTTATCTCCTTATTTATATTATTTTGAGTTTTGTTTATGCTTATATTGTGCTGTATATAGGTATTTCTCTTGTGAGTTCTGTGCCTGCTTTGGTGTTATTTGACTCGGGTGCGAGTCGATCTTTTGTGTCTTTATCCTTTAGTCGTCACATTAGTGTCAGACGCGAGGTGTTGAGTCGACCTCTGAGGGTTTCTATATCCGACGAGCATGCGGTTTTTGCTACCGATGTATTCCGGGGGTGTGTATTGGAGATTTTTGGTGTTGAGTTCCCGATAGATTTGGTGCTGATAGCAATGGGTGATGTCTATGTCATAGTGGGCATGGACTGGTTGAGCCGGTTTGGAGTTGTGATTGACTATGAGCGTCAGATGGTGACCATACGAGACCCTAGTGGGGGAGTGCTTACAGTGTATAGCGAGGGGACCAGATCTGGATCAGCTTTCTGTTCTGCCTCCAGGGCGAGACAGAGTTTATAGCAGGGATGTATGGGATTTCTAGCATATGTGATGGATACGAGAGTTTCCACTCAGAGGCCGAGTTCTATTTCTGATGTTCCGGTTGTCTGTGAGTTCCTGGATGTTTTCCCCTAGGAGTTACCAGGTGTGCCTCCCGAGAGGCAGGTGGAGTTCCGGATTGATTTGGTTCTGGGTGCGGCACCTACTACAAAGGCACCTTATTGCCTTGCGCCGCCCGAGATGCAGGAGTTATCCTCGCAGCTTCAAGAGCTATTGGGGAAGGGTTTTATTAGACCGAGTAGCTCACCGTGGGGAGCGCCGATCCTTTTTGTCAAGAAAAAGGATGGTTCACATCGGATGTGCATTGGCTACCGGGGGTTGAACAAGCTGACAGTCAAGAACCGTTATCCACTACCAAGGATCGACGATTTATTCGATCAGTTGTAGGGGGCGTCTTGGTTTTCGAAGATTGATTTGAGATCTGGGTATCATCAGATGAGAGTTTGTGAGGAGGATATCCAGAAGACGACCTTTAGGACCGATTATGAGCACTACGAGTTTGTGCTGATGCCTTTCGGACTCACCAATGCACCGGTAGCGTTCATGGATCTCATGAACCGGGTGTGCAGGCCCATGTTGGATCGGTCAGTGATCGTGTTCATCGATGACATTTTGGTATATTCGAGGTCCAGAGAGCAGCATGAGGAGCATCTTCGAAAGATTCTTAGGTTATTGAGGACGGAGAGGCTTTATGCCAAATTCTCCAAGTGTGATTTCTGGCTATGAGAGGTCTAGTTCTTAGGACACCTCGTTAACCAGAATGAGATTTTGGTCGACCCGGCCAAGATTGAGGCAGTTATGCGATGGGAGGTGACGAGGTCCCCATCCGAGATCAGGAGTTTTATTGGCCTGGCAGGCTACTACCAGAGATATATCAGGAATTTCTCCAAGATTGTCGTTCCTCTTACCAGATTGACCAGGAAGGGTATTACTTTTGCTTGGGGGCCCGAGCAGTAGGCCTCATTCGAGACTCTTCGATAGAGATTGTGCGAAGCTCCAGTGTTAGCCTTTGCCGAGGGAGTGGAGGACTTCGTAGTTTACTGTGATGCATCTATATGAGGGATGGGTGTGGTGTTGAGGCAGAGGGGACACATGATAACATATGCATCAAGGCAGTTGAAGCCCCACGAGACGAGGTATCCCACCCACAATTTGGAGTTGGGGGCGGTAGTGTTCGCCCTCAAGATTTGGTGCCACTACCTCTATGGTGTCCGGTGTACCATATACACGGACCATAAGAGCCTGAAGTACCTTATGGATCAGCAAAACCTGAATATGAGACAGAGGAGGTGGTTGGAAGTAGTGAAAGACTACGACTGTGAGATTTTGTATCACCCTGGCAAGGCAAATGTGGTAGCCGATGCCCTGAATCGTAGAGCAGTGAGTGCTCTGACCCGAGACGTGTGCATGAGGATGACGGTGATGACTCCAGTCTTAGATACCATCCAAGAGGCTCAGGTGGTAGCCGTGATACCAGAGAACCGTAAGAGAGAGCGGGTGATCGGGCAGATTTCTGAGTTTGAGACGGATAGTCGGGGGCTTGTGACTTTCCGTGGGTAGATTTGGGTGCCATATACGGGTGGAGCTCGATGTATTTTGATGGAGGAGGCCCATAAGTCGAGATTCTCGATCCACCGGGAGCCACCAAAATGTATTTGGACTTAAAAATGGATTATTGGTGGCCCTGCATGAAGAGAGATGTGGCATGAGTAGTCGAGAGATGCTTGACCTGTCGTCAGGTCAAGGCAGAGCACCAGCGTCCACATGGTCCGTTGCAGCCTTTAGAGATTCCCCAGTGGAAGTGGGAACATATTCCATGGATTTTATCACCAAATTACCGAGGACCGCGCGAGGTGTCGACGCGATATGGATGATTGTAGACCGGTTGACGAAGAGCACTCACTTTCTGGCTCTCAGTGAGAGCTCTTCTGCGGAGAAATTGGCCGAGATCTACGTTCGAGAGGTGGTAGCACGACATGGGGTGCCGACATCGATAGTGTCAGATCGAGATGTGTGTTTTACTTCCAGGTTCTGGAAGAAATTTCATGAGGAGTTGGGTACCCTGTTGCACTTCAGTACCGCATATCACCCACAGACAGACGGGCAGAGTGAGCGGACGATTCAGACGCTTGAGAACATGCTACATGCATGTGTTATGGACTTCGGTGGGAGTTAGGACACTTATTTTCCCTTGGCTGATATTTCATACAACAAAAACCATCATTCCAGTATTGGTATGCCTCCCTATGAGCTCATATATGGGAGGAGGTGTCGGACTCCCATCTGTTGGGGAGAGGTAGGACAGCGAGTGATGGGGGGCACTGAGATAGTGCTGAAGACGATAGAGCAAATCCAGTAGGTCAAACAGAGGTTACTGACGGCCCAGAGTCGTCAGAAGAGTTACGCTGACTGGCACCGTTCAGAGCTAGAGTTTCAGGTCGAAGATTTTGTCCTCCTGAAGGTATCCCCATGGAAAGGGGTGATCTGATTCACGAAATGGGGAAAACTAGGTTGTAGATACATTGGTCCTTTCAGGGTGATCGCCCGAGTGGGTAAGGTAGCTTATCGGTTGGAGCTTCGTGCAGAGTTGAGCCAGATTCATAACACCTTCCACGTGTCCCAGCTGAGGAAGTGTGTAGCCGATGAGACAGCAGTGGTCCCTTTAGAGGACATTCAGGTTGATGAAATCCTGAACTACATTGAGAGACCAATAGCGATCTTGGATAGGAAGGTGAAGGTCTTGAGGAATAAAGAGGTGCCCTTGGTTCAGGTTCAGTGGCAGCATCGGAAGGGATCCGAGTGTACTTGGGAGCCGGAGTCCGAGATGCGGGAGCAGTACCCAAAGTTGTTTCCAGAGGATGACTTCGAGGGCGAAGTCTGATTCTAGTGGGGGAGAATTGTAACATCCCGACTCCCAGGTATAATATTAAATTAATTTACATTCATAATGTCAGCACAACTCGACGAGTTGGATGCCCCAACTCGCCGAGTAGAGGAGTTAATGGCTGCGTGATTTTTAGAGTCTACTCGACGAGTAGGTGCTGAGTGAGAAAACCCTAATTTTCAGAGTTTGTGTCCTATTTAAAGGACCTTAGGCCTTCATTTCCGCCTCCCTTATCACCCTAACACTCTGTGAGAAACCCTAATCGAGCTATAACCTCGTGTGAGAGAAAGAGAGGCTAATATTGTGTGTTTTTGTGCATTCTTGGAGGAAAGTTGAGGAGAAAAATGCTTGTGATGAGGGGAAGCTTTTGGATCCGGTGTTTATTCATTCCAAGCTTTTGTTTGAAGGTAAAAATCCACCACCTTGCTCATTGTTTGACTAGATATCGTTTCTAGGGAGTTTTAGGGCCTTTTTCCATCCTTCTTTGAGTTCTAGAGTGTTTTGAGCTTGCCATGAAGTGGAGACTTCGGATCTAGACCATATGTAGTCCCTAGAGCCTAAAGATCCAAGCTTTATCAAGCTGGTGGCAGGTTTCCATGCATTCAACCCTATATAGAGCTTGTTTTGGCATTTCAAGCCCTAGATGCCATGCATGGACGTAAAGCATGCAGCTTTACGTGGTATTTCAGCCTGGGGAGGCTAGATATAGAGTTTAGGACATTATTTCTGCTTAGAATCGTCTGAATGAGAGTTGGTCTAAAGGGACTCGACGAGTGCATGAGCCAACTCGACGAGTCAGCTAGGGTATTCCGTAATAGACTAGACGCGCTACAACTCGGCGAGTTGATGAGGCAACTCGACGAGTTGAGTTGGATTTTCCCGATGCTTCAGAGAAAGCGAAGGAACTCGACGAGTTGCATAGATGCACTCGACGAGTTTAGTCAACATGGACTGTTGACTTGAGCGTTGACTTTCGTTGACTTTTAGGGTTTGGTCAACTGTGGACCTTGGAGACCATGGAGGGGTAAAATGGTCTTTTCACCCTTTTGAGATTTAGTGGAGGAGTTAGCTTAGAATCTCGAAGTGGTTATTACAAATTGCTTATTAGAGATAATTATATTATGTAGGCGGAGTCTAGACTGTTCGTGGGGTACTAGATCTACTTGCTTACTTCCGAGGTGAGTCTTCTCACTATACTTACCTGAGTGGTAATACTGTGTGACCGGAGGATCTTATTTGAGATATCGACCGGAGGGTCCTATATGCTTATATTGAGTTATGTGATATTATGCATTTTGTCTTTGTGATATATGTTATATTATTCTATGTTGTACTGAGTTAGGACCAGAGGATCCAAACCGAGTTGTGAGGACGGAGGGTCTTCACTGAGATATAGGACTAGAGGGTCCAACCCGAGCTGTGAGACCGTAGGGTCCTCACTGAGACACGTGACCGGAGGGTCCACACCGAGCCGTAAGACCGGAGGGTCCTCACCGAGACGCATGAGACCGGAGGGTCCATGCCGAGTTATAGCCATGAGAGGCTTATTATTTGTGCATGTGGTATTTTGGGGAACTCACTAAGCTTCGTGCTTAACGTGTTTTGTATTATGTGTTTCAGGTACTTCTCAGGATCGCAGGAAGGCGCCAACTTGATTGTACACGCCTATTCGAGACAATGTTTGAGGATTCTAGGATACTATCACTTATTTTGTGGATTTGTGTTTGACATTTGAGACAATTGTGGTTTTTGAGAAATGTGACATGTGTTTTTATATGTTTTAAAATGAAAAATTTGGTTGAAAATTTAGAGTGTTACACTTAATTGTGCTACAGTGTACTTAGCTCAACAACCATAGTACCAAAACTGCTCACACCTAGTCCTGAACTCCATTTAACCCTCCAAATGACCTAAACACTAATATAACTACATTTAGTTCTTCCGATCCTTTTTATAACCCTTTTAATAGTGTTTACCACATCCTAGGTCTTCTTGTTTGCTTAACTATCATTTTACCTTTCCTAATAAACCATAATACTTAGCTTGATTATATTATCTTATATAAATCTTGTTATCTAAGCATTTACTCCTAAAGGAATACGTGTAACATATTGGAACTATTTTCTACACATGTAACCCTAATCTCATTCTCTTACATCTAGGGTTTAGGGTTTGTGTGTCCATAATACAACAATCTTTTAAACACTGTTTCAATATTATTAATATAATTATAGTAAGTTAATGATGTCGAAATTAAATCACGTATATATGTATGGTTCATTCTATACATATGAGTGATTATAAGCCATTTGGGAAGTTATAGACATTTACACACCTCCACCACACACTCCATACATACATACTTACAAAACCCTAATTGCATCTTCCAGTTGTACCCTAACATCTGCAACCCTTTCCGTTTTTAAGCATACATGTACGTATGAATATGTTTAAAGCATATCAAGGTTACATAAAATCATAAGTTATATGTTGTTTTCTATTTTAGGGTTTATTAATTAAGGTTTTCATGTGTTTATGTATGTAGTTGCATTCAATAATTATTGCAACACATATGGGGCTGCTTTATTGTTTTTTAATCATCTAAGAAGCAAAATGAAATCTCCATAAGTTTGTATTAGCAAACACAAAGTTAAATCTTCACGATGACGATTATTCCTCCAATTTGCTCAATATCAAGAAAACAATAAATTTTATATTGGTTGTTTTATGGGATTCTTGCGATCTACATGAAAAATTAGAAGTAACTTCCACTCATAAGAGATATATAAAACAAGAAAAAGTTATAGTTGAGACTGGAGGGTGTACTTTGATATGATACCCTTTCGAGACCCATTTCAACCTCTTCCAGTACCTTTTTCTTGTGTTTAAGGCATCTACTCAAATTCAGATATGCATGGGACATTAATTCTCATGCTAATAGCATGGGAAAATGCAAAAAGTTCATTGAAGATATTATAACACGTCCTTGAAGGTTTCTATACACTCATGAAGGTTGTTGCTTGGTTTCTATAGCACCCGAGTCACTAGGTATGAAGTTATTGACTTAATCTATTTTAATTCAAGTTAAGATGATGGAGTGTTTGTGAGTATGCAGGGCCTACATTAGGTATGCACGGCGTACTCAAAGTATGCGTGCCATCGGGGGATCCCCGGCGTACGCTGGCGGTACCCATGTGTACGTTGGGCGTAATCAAGCCAAGGGAAAACCCTAATTTTTAGGGTTTCCACCCTATTTAAAGTCCTTAAGTCCCTCAAGATCTTTACCCTTTCATCCTCCATTGCTCTTTTAGTGCAAATCTCGAACCCTAGCTTTCTTGAGTGCATCTTTGAGCTTACCTTGGGTATTTTGGTGATCTTTGTTGGTTTTAAAGAAGAAGAAGGTTTGGGAAGAAGGAAAGGAGAAGAAGGAGATTGTAGATCCAAAAGTTTTGCACCATTTCTAGCTCATTGAAGGTATAAAGTTTGAACCTTGATCATTTCAAGCTTAGATCTAGGTTTAGGGTAGAAAATGGTATCTATTGGTCCCATAGTTTGGGTTCTTGGAGTATGAGCAACTCCAGTCCATATGAGCTATCCTTTTGAACTCTTGGAAGTGTTTTGTGTCATAAAAATCATACCTTGATGGTTAAGCCTCAACCATGCAAGGTTTAGTAACCATCCAAGTGTGCTTATGGACTTAATTCATGGTTTGAGCCCCATCCATGCATGCAAAAGCATAAAGTTTGTAACTTTATGGCTTAAGACATTAACATGAACTCGGATCTAAGTTTTGGTCGTTAGGGCTTAACAGATTAAGTCATGGAAGTGTTTTTAGGTTGGCAGACCAGTACACCATGCGTACTCTACTGTATGCGCCGCATACTGGGCCAGCATCCCGACTTCGGATCAACACCAGCGTATGATGGGCGTACAAGCCAAGTACGTCACGCATAAGTGGTCTGTGGGATTAAATGATTTTAGGCTTGTTTGGTGTTGGCCTTTCGACTTGTTTAAGTTGGGCTTCGGGCCCAACTGATTGTAGCAGGTCACTTTTGGGCCTTAGGCCATGTTGGGGGTTCTTGGGTCACATTGGGCCTTAGAGTCCTTATAATTGGGCTTGGATGTCTTTTTGGACTTTGTATAGATTTGGTCCTTGGAAGGAGGGAGGCCCAATGGGGCAAGGGTAAAGGAGCCCTTTTGCCTTAAGTCAAGAATTAGGGTTTTGGGCTTTCGAGTTAGAGTGTGGCCTAATTCCTAATTAGGGTTTTATGTTTGTGTGTTAGGAAGAGGATTTCGCGAGTCATCCGCCGAGTGTGATTTAATATCTTCAGTCTGAGGTGAGTCTTCCTTCGCGATATCCGTGGGTCTAAGGCACCAATGTCGACCCACTAGTTTATGATCTAGTGTGATGATTGCCTTTGTGGCAATTTTCAGTTATGCTTGTATTTGCTTGATGACTATGTGATTCTTGCTATGATATTATGTGGAAGTAGTAGGGATGAAATAGACCCGGTATCCGGTTGAAATAGACCAAAGGGGGTTGCAAGCACCCATATATGCTTGGTAGTATCCGGTTGAAATAGACCGAAGGGGTAGGTAAGCACCCAAATATGATTGATAATATCCAATTGAAATAGACCGAAGGGGTAGGCAAGCACCCAAATATGCTTGGCAATATATTTATTTAATATGTAGTATTTTGGGGGAACTCCCTAAGCTTTGTGCTTAAAGTTTTCAGTTTATGTTTTAGGTACGTCTAGTTCGAAGGGGAAGGGCCCGGCCTGATCGCACCACATCACCCTATGATTTCCGCTTTTAGAGATTTTGGGAATTTGTACTCTGATAACATTTGATTATGACACTCTATTGACTATTTTGATATTAGTACCATATGAATTGAATGAATTTAAAAACAAAATTTTATCTATATTTTTGGACTGTTACAGTTTCTTTCCTATTATTTAACAATAACAGCCCACATGGGAGTCTTAGGCTCACTAAAATCAATTAGAGATTGGTTTGTCCATTTCACTTATATTGAGATCGCACCAATAACAATACTAGAAGGAATCATGTAATCTTTCTCTTTATCTCTCCTTATTATATCTCTTTTTCTCTCTAGTCCCTTTCTCTTTCTCTCTTTCTTATATATGGATATGAAGCATATGAATGTATATATAAATCATAATGACTTACCTTTGTCGTCAAATGATAAAGGACCATCTATCATACCATCACCTCCACTTTCCAATTATATGCCACGACAAAAAATTCTATCACTTAAGCATGCACGATGAGATGCCAAGACATACCCTTCAGTGCTACAGACACCAAATAATGTAGATAAGGAATACATAATATTGGATTTGTAGAGGGGTCTTTAGGAATGTTGGAGGCAACTGCTAATCACTCATGGTACTGAAGATTTACAACAAAAACATATTGCATGTATTGAGGTTGCGTTAGAGCTACCTATATACCCTAGCATAGATATACACCTTGGAAGTTGTATGTGATGATTTCCCCTAGTAGACGACTATGGTACACCCATTAATCATGGTACCACATAGAAGGAGGGTTCGTCATCTATGTTAGAGGTACATATAAATTATTTTAAATGTTACTGCTCCTCTTATTGCTCCTTTGAAGTATGGCCCTGTGTGCTTAAGCCATTAAGCACTTAACGAAGTTTTTGTTGCATTAGGTGTCTAAGCCCATAACTATTTTGGTATGTACTTGACCCGATTATGAGCATGGTCCTTTTGGGTTGCCTTCACCATAGCAATTGATAGGATGAATTAAGGAGAAAGAGGATTAATTATGATTTATTAATATATTATGTGAATAATATATTAAAAGAGAAATCATATTGTTTAATTAATATTGATCAAGAATTAATTAATTTTTTGGTCAAAAGAGATTAACTAAATAAAGGGGACTAATACTGTAATTATAAGAAAGTTACAAAGTTGGGCTTATGATGCATAAGGAAGCAGTGGACGAATTCTATATGAGAGTCCATATAGAAATCGTCCAAAGGGCCTTCTGGAAGGATCTTTGGGCTGCTTAAGGACTAAGTAACTGGATTAGGATTTCCAAGTTGATAACCCTAGAAGCCTCAACTATATAAGGACCCTTAAGGCTCCCAAAAACGTGGCTAAGCATTCTTAGTATGCTAGATCTAGGGTTTGTGACTCCATTAGAGGTGCAACACCTGGGACACTAGGCTTTCAGAAGTCAAGATCAAGAAGGTTTGTGATTTTTATTGCTACATAACAATCAAGGTAAGATCTAAACCCTAATTATATGTTAATTTCGATTATAGTATGCTAGATCTAGGGTTTAAGAGCTTTGGATGATTATTGCATGTACAATTAGAAAAACTAGATCCAAAGCTTTAGGGTTTGCATGTGCACCATAGGATTGATGTAATTCCCAAAATCCATCAGTGGTATCAGTGCCTAGGTTGTTTATCTATTGTATTTGATGCTATGTTTAATTATTCGAATCTAAAAATCGCGAAAAACTGAATCTGGAGCATGAACTCGCCGAGTCCATATGTGAACTCGTCGAGTCCATATGCGAACTCGCCGAGTTCACTGGCAACTCGACGAGTCCAAAGTTGGCTCGACGAGTCGGAGGGTCAGATGGCAGATTTTTCAGAATTTTGACCTATTTTGACTTGGGATAATTACCAAAAACGTTTTTAACAAATAAAATCCGATTTTTTCATTATGGTATTGATTATCCTAATCCAAATAGTAGATAATTGTCAAAATTAAGATAATTACTTGTTTTATAAGATAAAGATTAATTATTTGTAGTTTTGATTTGAATTATCTTGTAAGGAAATTGAATTAGGTTAAATTTAGATAATAACTAATTATTTGATTAATTAAATTATTTGTAATTTGATCTAGAAGGTTTTGAAAAGTTTCAAAACTTGCCCTCAAGTTTTGGAATTTGAATATTTGATTAAAAGTTTAATTTTGAAATATTAAATTCTAAAACCCTAGTATTTTTGAAAAGGTTCAAATTACACCCTTATGGCTTTATTAAATTAAGTAAGTGTATAATTAAAAGAGAGTTAATAAATCCATAATGATATGGTTTAAGTTTAATTAAATTAAAAGTATAATTTATTAAATTAGACCACCTAGTATTTTAAAAGAGTAAAATACATCCTTATACTATATAAAATTAAGAGTCTAATATTATATATGTATGAGTAAAGAGTCAATCTTACCGTTAGTAGGCCTCATTCACGAAGATGGTCTCTAAGGGGTGTTTAAGGAAATTGCCTATAAAATGGCGATCGAATGGGTATCCACTCTTACCCACCGCACCCTTGACTAGTGGAGGGTCGTTAGCCGAACGGGTAGGATAGGACACAACCTTCCATTATAAGTATAATGAAATACAAAGTAACTAAACACTTTTATAAATTCCCAAATCTTAGTTACTTTAGGAAAAATGTGGAGTTGGTGCTAATCCATGAAATTGCACATTGCACCTTGTTGGTCGTTAGTGGAGCGTGTGTGGTTAACCGGCACTCTAATATGGGACCAATGAAGGATGGAAATGGGTAGCTCATAGATTATCATAGATCAATGGAGCGTGTGTGGTTAACCGGCACATTGATTAGGTGATAGACATCTTCGAGAGTACCAAGCTAATTTGCATGGTTATCCACACCTTGTTTGTGATCCTCGGCATCCCAGTCACAAACATGAAGGGCATAATCATGATTAAACATGTCATTGAAAAGTTCAATGAATCTCAAAAGATCTAGGAGTTTCAATTCATTTAAAACCTAATTTTCTTTTCGTTCTTCATGGTGGAATTGGTAAATCGTCATTTACCTACCAACAAATAGTTTGCAATTGGATTACAACATCCCTCTTCCAAATTGTAAATTATTGTGTTGGATCCTAGAGTTGATATTTCATTTGGGTGTTATATTAATGATCCAATCAACTAACTTGATTTTCTCTCGTTTTGTAGATGTCAGAATCTAACAACTATGGTCTTCTTGAATCCTTTGGAAAAACCTTTCCACATGAAGATGATGTTCCACGATTGGATCACGGAAATGGAAATCATTCTTCACTTCCTCCACCTCCTCCAATAGTTCTCCCTGACCCACATGTTTGAAGACTTGAAAAGTTCAAGGTCACTCAAGCCCTAATGGCAAACAAACATAAAGATGGAAAGTCTGTATGTGATCATGTCTCGGATATAAAGTTGCATATTGATAGATTGGGAATGTTGGGTGTCGAAGTCTCTAGGAAGCTGGTTGTTGACTTGGTTCTTCAATCACTTCCTGACTCATATAGTGAGTTCATTAGAGAGTACTATTTGATGGACCACGACGTGACCTTCATTGATCTTACCTATTTGCTTATTGCTGCTGAATCAACAATGATTTGGCGTACTGGTCAAGCAAATGTGTCTGGTAGATCAACCTCCCAAACTTGCATGGACATTGACAATGGAAACATTAGAAGTCCAGAAAATTCTTCTCTTCCCAATGGAAAGGGATCAGCCATGGTCAAACCGTTTGACCGGATGGTAAAGAGAAAGGCTGAATCTGAGATTGTCTCGTGTGCCATTCCAAAAGAGTCCATTTGTTTCTATTGCCATGAGAAGGGGCATTGGTTACGAAGCTTCCATATCTACCTAAAGGATCGCAAAGATGGGAGAGTCAAGATGTATGACTCTGCTTCAGGTAAATTCACTATCTAACTCTATAAAGCTCCTATTTGTAGATTCTTAATATATAATGTGATAAGATTGCATCTTGATGTTTTGTAGGATCAAAGAAAAGAAAGGAAGCTTAGAGGAAGAGTGAGCTGAGTCTGATCACGAAGAAATGGATTTCGATCGCATGGTTCGAAGATCGGATTTTTGAGCTACTATTTAAAGAGATTAGAATAGATTGCTTAGAAATATTTAGTAATATAGTTTTCATTTGTAATTGCGTTGTAAGGACATGTTTTTCCGCGTTTTTTATAAATAAAATAAAATTATGATTTTTATCTTTTATATATATATATATATATATATATATATATATATATATATATATATATATATATATATATATATATATATATATATATATATATATCCTTGCAATGGCTTTGTGAAAATTAATGTTTGTATGTTTCTATTGTTAGCAATATTGAAATGGATGTGATTCTTTATTATGTTATTTGTGGTAGTGTCAGAAACTTTCTAAATAAGGAAAGATTCTCATCGCCCAAGTTTCAATTGGACAGAAACTTGGAATCATACAACTTGTTTTGTGTGATGAATGAGAACCTTCATATTTGGGAAATTTAGACTAATTCCTTGTTCACATAAGTATGTGAGTCAAGCGAAGGACTAGGGAATCTAGTACGCATTGTTGTGCACTAGGCCAAGTCCACCACAAAGAACGATAAGAATATTCATCATGATTTGCTAAAAGTTTAGTAAATGTGGTTATGCTTAAAAGATTAAGTATGATTCTGAATCATTGGAAAAGTTTCAATGAATAGCAGAACGAATAAGAAGAATCAATTAGGCAGAAAGATAAAAAGTTTCTCCAATCTGAAAAGGAGGGAGAGTACTTTTGTAACGTGTTTTATGATCATCTTAGTGATTATAGAACCAAATCACAATTAATCCTCTAAGGACACCTTAGTACACTAGCATGGCTAAGAAGAGGAACCAAAAATTGTTGAAATGGTTAAATCAAAAGGTGAATCATACTTCGTTTCAAAATCAAGTCTTAGAGTTGTACTCCAAGATTGTGACTTGAGTGACATCATCTTAAGTAAGTAACACATCATAAAATGTGGAGTAGAAATGTTTCTTACTCTTGCACATCTTGATATTGGTAAGTTGTGATGTCTTGGATAAGACAAAGACCAACTAAGACCAATTGTGTGAAGTGTTTGTCTTGATAAGAATCTGCACTAACTCTTGAATATTTGTTTGTTAAATAATGTTCTTTGACAAGAGAATCTTATATGTCAAGAGGTCAGTGGGAGTCTTAATGGTCATGAAAAGTTTCAAGAACTAATCAAGAATAGTTAATCACTAGCACACGACTTGAGGTTTATAACCTGTCGTGTTGACATATTCTTGTTTCTGTGCCATTCCAGTTTAAGTCAACTATGCATGTGAGTTCTATGAGTTCTCAATTGATTTCATAGAGGCAAGGCACCCTGATCAATGGAAAGTACATTGATAGGTAAGGGTGAGCTTCTCAAAGACTTGGAAGCAATGGTGGGACCCTTGATGGCAAGAAATTAAGGATGAACTAGTTCTATCCATATGAGTTGGATTTGTCACAAACATTGTCTTATGATTATGGTTATGACAAATTCACATGGATAGGAACACATACACCATAAAATCTAAGTGTCATAAGGTTTTTCTCCATTTCATGAAAATGATTGTGAGCAAACGCTTTCACTAAGAGAGATTTTAAGAAGATAGCAATTGTGATATTTGCGTTCTCAAATTTGATTATGATTACGACATCCCTCTTCATAGTTCGAATTGTGAGAAGTGGCAAATAGTTTGAACATTTAAGACTTATTGTTGTAAGTTTTGAAATTGTTTAGACACACATATGAGTTTTCTAAAGTTCATATGTGAATAACCTAGATAAAAGCTTATCGAAGCGTCTCGTATCAGAAATATGAACTTTGGAAAGAAAGTCAATAAGTATTGATTTCTAGAAAGTCCAGCTGATTTCTGAATACATGTCAAAGCTAGTGGGAGCATAAGTGTTATGCTTGTAAGAAGATAATAATCATGATAGTGGGAGCAGGATTATTATGTTAAGTGTTGCAAGTTAGCAATATTAATTATAGAAAACAAAAGTTTAAATTTTCAAAGTTGCAGCGGTTGAAAAGTTGTTTTGCTATAATTAAGGGAGAGAATATTATACTTCATTTCAAATCTAAAAGCTTAGACCGAGAAATTTTAATCAAATTTACTCAAAAGATATATATGGATGTTATGTTGAAAAGATTCAACATATGGGAATTCTATATATGACAATATTGTAGCAAGAAACTGGTAAAGTATCATGTTTTTCATGAATCGTGTCCCATACGCTTCTGGTATAGGATCGATTGCATATGCTGTAATATTCGACCGTTCTAAACTTTCCAAATGCGTAGGGAATTAAGAGGGAAAAAGTACTAGAACCGGAAATGACTAAAATAATGAAACAACTATCGAGGACAATCTAAGGTTCGCTAAGGGTTGGTCCTTGTGGGCAGTTGGAAGTATAGTAATGGATGGACCATATTGACATTATTATGAATAGATAGGACTCTATTTATAATGAGTTGTCATATGGCAAATATGGAAATGTTTCCATAAATGGGAGTTGGATATCAAGAATCTATGTCTAGATTAGAAACTTTTATGCAAGAAGGATGTTCAAAGGAATGTACTTTGAATGTGAGACTTCGTATCTATGGAGTTGTCTTGTAACAATCTACAATAGAGAACTTTGTAATTTCATTGGTAAAGTCTTGGTGAATTTGGTGCTATGAAATTACAAAAGGATTATTGCATAAAATGTTAGAATCTAACATATTCTAATAGTGGCAAGAACGTGGTGTTCTTACACTTACGATAAGGATTAGGAGTTGTGAAATGAGTATTGTTGGAAATGGGTTCAATTGATCTATTTCACAAAGTACGGACCATAGGTAAACATAGTGTGCATGCTTGGAGCATGGGACAACTGTTGTTATAATTCAAGTAATAAGTTGATTATCCGAAACATTATACATTGAATAATGAGTTATCAATATGGTGATTAAATAACTAGGTTATTTAGGATTAGTATTTTTTAGGATTAGTATTATTCTTGTGTCTCACTTTGCATGTTTTGACTTCCAGAATAACTAGGTTATTCAAACTTTCCACAATCAATCATACTTTGGAAGTAGGTATGAGTGAAGATTGTCATGAATCCGACTGTAGATTGTCTAAAGCGTTTAGACATAGCAAAAGTCTACTGCAGTGTTCATGAGTACTCCTGAAATAAGATTTGAGTATTGGATTAAACCCACACTCACTTGAATCACTTCATGGATTTTATCACGGGTGATTAGTGAGACGATAATATCTTATATTCTTGAAACCGAGACATGTGAGTTGTAATTTACAAGTCCGTTGCACATTGAGATATGTAAACGCACCAGTAACTTGGTGTTATAAAACATATTGTTGTGTGTGATTTGATGAGTAAGTACAAGCGAGCATTTGAGTCGAACTTTATCCGTTCCTTTTACCCAAAGTTGGATAAAAACGATATATGTGGGCCCCTCGATGATTTAGTGATGACACCCTAAAGCGCTTGGCCAAGCCTGGGCTAAGTTGATGTGTTCAATTGTAGTCTGTTGTCAGTCGTAATAAATCGTAAATCGGGAAACAACACATAGACTGAGAGAATGATTAAAGTCCATGTCTTATGTCGATACAATATCTAGAATGGAGGAATATATGATCCCTTATCTAAAGGATGCGCTTCTGATAAGATCAGAGTTGACAACGGCTTTTGAAAGCTACGATTGCTAATCAGGTTCTGAAGTCATACTTGCAAAATAGTTATTAGACTTATCCAAGTGGGAGACTGTTGGATTTGGTGTCTAAGCCCATAACTATTTTGGTATGTACTTGACCCGATTATGAGCATGGTCCTTTTGGGTTGCCTTCACCATAGCAACTAATAGGATGATTTAAGGAGAAAGAGGATTAATTATGATTTATTAATATATTATGTGAATAATATATTAAAAGAGAAATCATATTGTTTAATTAATATTGATCAAGAATTGACTAATTTTGTGGTCAAAAGAGATTAATTAAATAAAGGGGACTGATACTGTAATTATAAGATAGTTACAAAGTTGGGCTTATGATCCATAAGGAAGCAGTGGACGAATTCTATATGAGATTCCATATAGAAATCGTCCAAAGGGCCTTCTGGAAGGATCTTTGGGCTGCTTAAGGACTAAGCAACCGGATTAGGGTTTCCAAGTTGATAACCCTATAAGCCTCAACTATATAAGGACCCTTAAGGCTCCCAGAAACGTGGCTAAGCATTCTTAGAGGATCTTGGACGTTTTTTTTTGTGCCTCTCCTCTCTCTCTTGTTCATCCTTATTTCTAGTGGTGTTTGTGACTCCATTAGAGGTGCAATACTTGGGGCACTAGGCTTTCAGAAGTCAAGATCAAGAAGGTTTGTGATTGTTATTGCTACATAAAAATCATGGTAAGATCTAAACCCTAATTATATGTTAATTTCGATTATAGTATGCTAGATCTAGAGTTTATGAGCTTTGGATGATTATTGCATGTACAATTAGAAAAACTAGATCCAAAGCTTTAGGGTTTGCATGTGCACCATAGGATTGATGTAATGCCCAAAACCCATCAGTTTTGGGGTTGCGAGGTTATGCCCCGCGTAGGAGGGAGTAGGCCCCGTGTACTCGCTCAGCCACCCCGTAAGCTGGTCAATGCGAGGCTTCGCGCACGCTAAGCGTACCTCTGGGTTATGCCCGCGTACTTGCATGAATCAGCCCTTATTGAGTTAACTCGGTTGGGTTGACTCGGCTAGGTTGACTTAGTTGGTTTAGTGGGTTTGACCAGTTGACTTTGAGTTTGACCAAGTTTGACTTTAAGGTCATTTTGGGTATTTTGGGATTTTGATGGAATTGGACAATTGGTGGATATAGGTATTGTGTAGAGAGCTAAGATTTGGAGTCGGGCCTCATCAGTTATGTTCAGCTGCGATGTGAGTTTTCCTCACTGTACTTGCGGGTCGAAGGCACCAAGGCCGGCCCATATGTTTGATAACCTAATATTCATTGATATGTTGAGTATGGATTGCGTGCTAGTTTTGATATGCTAGTCTGGTAGATCAGTCGGACTATATGTGATACTATTTGTATGATTATCTGATTATTTGTTTATCTGTTATATATCGACATATTGTGTGGGTTGGGTTGAGGTTGTACTGCTCCGTGCGGTAGCCAACAAACCCGGGAGCAATCCAGATGTGAGTTAATGGCCAGGTAGGTAATGCCAGACTCATACTGAGGGCTCATGAGCATTCCGGATACGATCTAAGGGTCGGGTAGCGCATGCCAGACTCGTATTGAGGGCTTGGTGATATTCAGTGCGAGGACTAATCTGGTCGGGGAGCAAGCCAGACATAAGTTGTGGGCCTCGAGGGGAAGCCCTACTTATATTGTGGGCTCATGGGTAATCTAGTCTTTTAGCTGTGGACCCATTACATGTTGTTATTATATATGTGTTAATTGTTTGTGCGTTGGTACTTTGGGGGAAACAGTCTTGGGTTATGTTCCAGGTACCTCAGATGACCGCGGGAAGGCAAAGGCGTGATCGTGCACCTCCTCGTGTTTTGGTTTATGATTTTGGGAAAAATCTGATATTAAACATGTTTTGAAAACTATATTGTAAAAAATGATGATTTATGGCTTGTTTCAAAGTTTATATTTTTCATGATTTGATGGGTGTTACAAGTTGGTATCAGAGCCTTGGTTTGAGTGAATTGGAATAACAGTCGTGTGAATCCAGTCTCAAACTAAGGGAAAAAGATTTTTAAAACAATTTTCAAATGGTTTTCAAAATAATCAAGGAGGATGTGATGTGTGTAATCAGCCGGAGCCAGAAAGTAGACCCCAAACTCCCACACAGTTAATTGAGATTATGTTATGATATGTTAGAATATCATGCTAGTAATATGATAGGGATCTTCAGAAACTGCATGATATAATTGTTTGATATATGATGCCTTATCTCTTTGTAGTTTGAATAAATCGAGTAAAGTGTATGAAATCAGAGTACAGATCTAATTGAGAACATAGAAAGTAAATAAGATCTGTTTGGCTCTATTATCACTTCAGAAAGAGTATAGGAAAATGAGAGAGCAAAGTAAACATTCGTTACACTCGTTACTCTTACCCTAGTACTTATCCCTATTTATAGGAACATTTGAAGTGGACAAAAAAAAATACATAAGGGCGTAAACATAAAAGCTTTGGAAACTAAGCTACCCTTATGAAATACATATATTTGAATCTAACATACATACATCAAATCCTGTCAAACTACAAGTGCCTTCGACACCTCACAACTAATATTCGAACCCAACATTCTCCCCCTTTGTGAGTAGTGTTGAACTTAAGTCATTAACAACTTTATAGCTTGATGAAGTATCATGGGAACCTCAGTATACCATGTAATAGTCTTTCGAACTTCAGCTATATCTCCTGGATTATTCTTCTTGCAATTGATCATAAGAACCAGAAGATTAGTATAATGGGAATTTGTATACTTCTCAATATCACAAACTTGGAAAAGAAATTTCGTCATTTTGTTATTCTTGTTCTTCCCAACAAACACCACTCCCAGAGGCTTCAAAATAATCTCCCCATCATCGAAATTCTTTAAACTTCTTGGACCCTTTAACATCGATTGCGGTACTTTCACTTGACGACCCATTGCTAATGCCAGCTCTACATCTGTCAAGGCTAGACAATCATAATAATTGTCTATAAACAACTTGATATGAGCAAATCCTATCAAGACGTCTTCCTTGTTATTGATTTTTAATTCCGATGCATCCACAATGCTTAAAATTTTAGCAACATTGATGAGGTCGTTCATGTTCATTAACGGAAAATCAACCACTGAGAAATTGCATGCTACGTTGTTGGCTATGACCACATAAAATCGATAGTTCTGCAACAACCCTTCGAATAACACATCTTTCGAAATGTTGAGAACTTTCACTATCTTCACCAAAGACCAGATGTCTTCTTCTCTTTTTCCAAGTACAAAATGAAATCTTAACTTCAATCTTTTGTATTCCTCCTTGTCTTCGAATTTATCAACAATCTGATACTTTGCTGAAATAAACATCATTTCGTTGAGAGGAAAATCCAGTTGATTGAAATCAGTGTTTTCAGTATTAAAGCTCTTTTTTGGAACTTTCCCAAAAATCATGCATGATCCCATTAAAAATTATATTTTCGATTGTCTCATAGCAAAATGTCTTTGTTGGATCACCCTTCTCAAGCCCTGGAGGATCATTTTGCCTTTGACGAATGATGTTGTGGATTTGCCTCTGCCTTTCAATTTCAGCCTCTTGAGCTTTCTTCTTTTCTTCTGCAGAAGGGTCAATCCCCTTCCCTTTATCACCTTTAGCTTCTTTCAAAATTGGTGGTTTTGAACTCAAACCTCCAACAGATGAACCAATGACAATACCCTTGATTAGAGGCCTTGAAGTCATGGTAGTTGAGGTTGTTGATAACGAAATGGGAAGCGAAGTTGTATTTTGTGTATTGAATACTTTCCCAACAACTTTTCCACTATCAGCATCTTTTGACGAACCAGTACCAGCAACTTTCGAAGAGTCCATGACAACACCCCTTTCTCCTCCTTGCACCACATGAGACACAGGTGGGGCATCAGTTGGTAGCAAAATCACCAATCGTAATAAAGGAGCAACTTCAGCCTTAAGAATAGATTCGAAGGAAGACAATAGCTTCAAAAGAGACACCTGAGAGATTGAAGATGAAGGAGAAACCTCAAGCTTAGACAAGGATTCCTTCAAACTCCCCAATAACACTTCCATCTTTGCAAAAACTTTAAAATCAGACTCTGACTTCGTATCAACCTTGGTGATAAGAGAATTATAGAACTCCACAACCTTCTTAATAGCATCAGAAATTATATCAACCTTAGTATGAAGATTGGAATAATTCTGATCAATATTAAAAGTCTTCTTGGTCATCTCAGTACGAATCTCCTCAACTTTGAAATTAACATCCTCCTTGACTTTCTTAACTACTTTGACAAAGAGAATATGTCGTTCTTTGGAAACAGCCCTCAAATCCTTGACTTCATGGTTAAAAGAATCAAACTGACGCTTCAAACGCTCTTCATTTTTCGTTTCAATCTGTTCCAGGACTGTTTTCAAACGATGTTTTTGATCTTTGAGTAAGATATCAACTTCGATCCCAGAGACACTATTTCTACTCCCAGCATCAGCTTGAAGCTGTAGTAAAGAATTCAACTTTCGATTGAGGATCTTGAACTGCTTACCAGACATAAGCATTTGATCTGGAATATTTTCCTCCTCAGGATCAAATTGGATATCAGCAAATGAAACCATAACGTCATCATCTTCTAGATTATCATCAGGAATGGATTTTTATCCTTTGGTTGACTGTGAAGGAAAAAGAGAAGTGATGGGTTGATCCATAATGTTTGAAAAAGTAGGTGATATAGTAGAAGCAGGTAACAAAGTGAGTGTAAAAGAAATGAATGGTGGTAACGAAGTAGAAGTATCGATAACCGTTGATTCAAGTGTGGATGCAAGAACAATGGAAACAGGAACTGATGAAATTGAAAGCGAAGATGTACCATGGGCTACAGAAGTTGACATCCCATCACCCTTACTTACATTTGTGTCCATATGATATATGTTCACAGGGATGCCTGAAGTTCGAACCTCCTCAGAAACTGACTCGGCAAACAAAACTTTGAGTGGTATGACTTGAGTCTGCTCAGGGACGGAGGAATTAAAAGGATACCCAGATTAGTGGTTGTGTCCACATTAGATGCTTTTACATTGCCACCAGGACTTCCAGTCGCCTTGATAGTCGACTTGACAGGGGAGCCCCTCTGAGGTGATGCGAAGCCCATGTCTTCAGTTCAAATGGGAGACAGAGTACCCTCGTCTTCGAAATCAGTCTCCACCACGACTTCGTCAAGTGAGACTTCCAACTGCCTCTTCTTCTTTTTAATCTTCTTAACCATATCCTGTTCTCTTCGTTTCTTAGATGCCGGAGAAACTGGAGCTGGGATTTCACGAATAAGCACCCCCCTTTGATTTATCTGGGGTTTTCGAATCTTTTGAAGTTTCGATACAAAACTCCCTTTTGGTGAAGAAAGAGTATGCTCAGGAACGGCTTCAATAATAGGCCTCGGGTCTGGTGAATGTCAAGGTCTATGAGCAGGCTTCTTCATTCTCTTGATAACACATGTCTTGGATGGCATTGTTTCTTTAGGAACATCCGAAACAACAGGTTCGTTGACAGGCTTCGTTACCTCCTCCACTGTCACAGGAACAGATGTAGGTTTGTTAACCTTTGAGGACTTTTTAATACTTTTGCCATGCTTGGAAGTGCCTCCAGTTCCATTGGTAATAACACCCCAACTTTGACATCAGGATTGATTGTGGTAAGATAGGAAACAAGAACAGGATGGATCGGGTCCACCTTTTGAAGCATAGCATCCGAAATTCTCACAACAGTATGAAATACCTCCGAATCATCTTCAACAGTCTTGGGATGTTGATAGAGGACAAACTCTGTTTGGGAACATATGATGGATCAAGAATCCCTTCCTTCTCATAAACATTATGTAGAATCAAACTCCAATACCGAGCACATGACACACCATTGGAAACATTGGTATGTGAGATACTAGTAGCAAACTCCGCCCAAAGTTGAGTAGCATAATCAACTTGCAGATCATAATATAGGCCATCAATCATTTCATAAACCTCGAGTTTAGCTTTATCAAGACCAACGCTTCTACCCGTCAAGCATCGAAGAAATTTCCCAAACAAGAAATTCCACATACAAGGTAAAGAAGACTTTTTAAATTGACTGATTTTTGTGAGTGGGGGTTGATGACCCATCTCATTGAACATGTGAATCACCTGTTCATTAGTAACCTCATAGAAAGGTTCAACAGTTGGAATTTTCAGGATTTGAGAAAACTTTTTCTTCGTAAGTGTATACTTATTGTCGTTGGTTAACTGGAAAGTGACTACTTTGGAGGTTTTGTTGAATACGGCTATAGAACCTGCTAAGGATAACCAGGTCATCGACACCGAGAAAGAAGCAGTCATCACAGTGGAGAGAACGGAATGATTGAGAGACAAAATTAACCTTTGCAGTTATTCTGGGTATTTCGTACCATCTGGTTGCACCTTGTAATTAGAACTTTGAATCTTCAACAAGGGTTGAGATGAAGCATCATCAGTTGTTTGAGAAGGATCAACATGAGCAGTTTTCGTCATTGTTAGGGTTTGAAGGTTTGAGAGAAAGATAAGTATAAGGAAAGAGAATTTGGGGAAAATCTTCATCCATAATACGTAAAGTGTGAATTTGTAACCCCCAAAATCCTTTTATACTTAGTTCTCAATTTGAATTTGAAGCGGCTATCAATAAAATCATGCCACGTGGATCCTTGAAAAATGGACCAGTTGCAGTAAAAGTCTCCACATCTGAAAAGTAATGAACACTTTTTCCTGGAAAACCGTGAAGCAACCCAACCATCACATCAATCAGTTGTTTCGCTTCCCCTAATAGGATAAGAACTGTCACCAGAAACTTCGATTCGAGGCTAGGCTCATTCGCTTTTGGGTTTAGAAACGAAATCATAGCCAGACTATTTAAATATAGGTTTGAGTAGGTAATACTCAAGACCTCGAGGATTTCTGTGCTATAGTGTGCCAAGAAAAATAGTAGGAACCAAGATAAAAACAATGTGCGACTAGTGACATCAAATACTCATTTGATGTAAAAGCATATTGATCCCAGACAAAGATCTCTTCATTCAATATCAAAAGAGATATCGAACTGCTTATGTGATATCTCGTGAATGACCATCGAATACTTGTAAAGAAGTATCGAAGGGCTTCTTTTAGACAAACTTCAATGGTAGGCTAAATTTTGTTCATAATCACAACTTAACATAAGTGTGATTTCAATGATCAAAATTACTTGTATGACCAGTGTAGTCAATGACAAGCGAAGGTAAGATAAATATGTAAGTGACAAAAGATTCAAATTGATATTCAGATAGAAATCACATTTCAAGAAAAAATAAGTGTTGGATCCTGTTGGGCAAAAATGTCTTGGGCAAAGAACATTTTATCAAGACCACTCAAATCGAAATAAATATGATTTTGAATATCGAAGAACAGTACAGAAACAAATGTTTCGTTAAAATCTTAAACATAAAGTTCACCATCAATTCCTTAATCAGTTGGAAATTTTGGATTTCACCATCATCACGGTCTCATGAATCAAGATCATGAACACAGACTTGTGTAGTACCTACACTCTGATTGGTTTTTACCAAAGATGTCGAGGATATGCAAGTGAAGTGTGTGCATCGTGAAGAGTTAAGTTGATGAAAAAGATCGATAAAGAACCATTTTGTACCTCTACGAATGATATTGACATAATAGAAATCTCTTTACTCAATGGGAGAAGAGAAAGGTAGGTCGTTGACTAATGCAAATATAGCCTAATTAGGAAGGAACTCTCTTAGTGAGTGATCCATTAAGGCTTCGACACACATTGAGTCTATGAGGCTTAGGTCGACATACAGCAACATGCTTCTAGGGACGCCTAACTAGTGAAAAGTTTTGAAATAATACCTTTCCCCTCCAGTAACGAGAGCAATGGCCACCAGAGTATGTCAAATTGTGATCTAACCTGAAAATCAAAAAACACACAAAAGAAAAAAAATTGATTTTTAGTTTTGAAATTAAAAGAACAAAAATAAGAAAATCTTTTTGAAATTTTTGTTTTGAAATTTAAAGACAAAAGAAAAAATATTTTTGGATTTTTGATTGTTTTTGAAAATGAAAAGAAATAAAATCTTTTTGGTCTTTTTGATTTAGAAAAAGAAAATGAAAAAAAAATACAATGTTACCAGTTATTCGAAAAGAAGAGTATCGACAGACAAACTTGAGACTTCGAAACAATAGGTCGTGTTTGACAACGAAGTCTGATCTGGACCATTCAGAGGAATTTTGAAATCGAAGCATGTCGAACGTTGAACAGTGAACATTAACATCTGATTCCTTCAGCGATAAGTCAACTACCCTTTGTGTGGCACTAGGATGACGAACTAGGAACCACACGTGCATCGAGCATGCCTAACCCCGAAAAAATCCTTAGAAAAGATTTCTCATCCAAAGGTTTAGTAAAGATATCAACAAGTTGATCTGTCGTCTTTAAAAAATGTACCTCGATGTTTCCATCCTCGACATGATTCTTGATAAAATGATATCGAAGTGCGATATGTTTGGTCTTCGAATGTTGCACCGGATTATAGCAGATGTGTATGGCACTTTGACAATCGCAATATAAAGGAATACTTTTCATGTTGATTTCATAATCACAAAGTTGGCTTTGTATCCATATGACTTGAGAAGTACAAGCGGCAACAACAACGTATTCAGCTTCGGCTGTGGAAATCGAAACACATGTTTGTTTCTTCGATTGCCAACTAACAAGCTTTATGTCCAAAAATTGACATCCACCAGTAGTGCTTTTTCTGTCAAGTTGACAACCACTAAGATCGGCATCCAAAAACGCTTGAACGAAGAAACCAGTCTTCGAAGGGTACCATAAACCCAACAAAACAGTCCCTTTGAGATATCGAAAGATATTCTTCACAACTGTCAGATGAGGTTCTCTGGGATTCGATTGATACCTAGCACAATTGCAAACAAAAAACATTATATCAGGTCTACTTGCAGTTAAGTAAAGTAACGAACCGATCATGCTCCTGTACAATGTAATATCAACAGTAGGCTTGTCCAATGAAGGGCCTAAGCGTGTGCCAACAGCCATCGGCACTTTCAATTTCGAACTATTCATCATTCCAAACTTCTCAAAGAGATTTCAGGAATATTTCTCTTGATTAATAAAAATTCCATCTGTGCTTTAACGAACATTTAATCCCAGAAAATTATTGATCTTCCCCATCATACTCATTTCGAACTGACTTTTCATTATATTTTCAAATTCCTTAGACAATGCAGGGTCAGTTGAACCAAAAATAATATCATCTACATAACTTTGAACAAGCATCAGATGATCCCCTACTTTCTTTCGAAATAGAGTAGGATCTAGACCCTTGTTTAAATTTAGATAGTTTCAAAAAATGAGTAAGAGTTTCATACCAAGCTCGAGGTGCCTGTTTTAATCCATACACCGCTTTATCAAGAATATAATAATGATCAGGGAATTTTTCATTTACGAAACCTGGTGGTTGTTCGATATATATAGTTTCTTCTAAGACTCCATTGAGAAATGCACACTTGACATCCATTTGGTAAACATCAAAGACCTTGTGCACCGCATATCGATTTCCCTGTCATGAACACCAAAAATTAAGTCATAGTCAACATCAAAAGAATTAGCAATTTCTGACTCATCATTTGTTTCTTTAAGAATAGGCTTCTGTTCAAAATTCTCTTCGACACGTTTGACAAAACGATCATCGAAAGTTAGATTGAAAGTTTCTTCAATCTTCCTTGTTCGCTTATTCACCACCTGATATGCAACTGAGTCATGTGAGTATCCTAAGAATATCCCCTCATCAGCTTTTGACTGAAATTTGGAAAGGTTATCTTTGAGATTCATAATAAAGCACCTACAACCAAAAAGATGGAAAATTTTCACATTTGGTTTTCGATTATTGATTATTTCATAAGGAGTGATGTTAAAACGACGATGAATAAAATATCGGTTTTGAGTGAAATATGTTGTCGAAACTGCTTCGGTCCAAAGATATTGAGGTAAATTTGCATATGTGAGCATCATTCTTGCTGCTTCGCATAGTGATCTGTTCCGCGTTTCGACAACACCGTTTTGTTGTGGTGTGTAAGGAGATGAAAATTTATGTGCAATTCCAAGATCATTCATAAATGAATCAAGAACTTGATTCTTAAATTTTGTGCCATTTTCACTTTTGATCTTTCTCACTTTCTTTCGCAGACTAAGTTCAATACGCTTAATGAAATCGATCATTATTTGAGCAGTTTTAGACTTCTGTCGAAGAAAGTAAACCCAAGTGAATGTCAAGAAGGGTAAAAGTTTCCTATGCTGTTCTTCGCTTATGTCCGATGAATGAGGTAAATTAGTCAACTTAGCATAAAGTCTCCATGCAAAATTACAATAAATGTTTCTTTGTTTTAGCAAAATACAATTATCTGATCTCATTGTATCCCTATCGCAAGTAACATTCTTAATCTGCAATTCTAGATGATCTATTCTACTTCGCTTCGACGCCAATCTTTTCTGAGATTCTAGTAGTAAAGATTTTGATTTTTCAGCGTCACTACTAACTGAAATAAGCATGTCATTAACATTAAATAGAGTATCATCGAAGTCAGATAGAATTGCATTATATGAACTGAAATGAATTTCATAAGATTCGAGACGAGAACGTACCTTCGAAGTCATTGGAGACTTGTCGGCACCAGTAGAAACGAAGCATTTTCATGTCTCCTTCTGTTCCTCCTCGTTTCCCTCCTCATACTTAGCATACATGGCTCCATGTATGGGGTTTCACATTTCCTCATCATCTGATCCAGATGACCAGATTTGAAAAGTTCCATCCCCATCGCCACTTCCTCTTGCAACCAAATACATCCCTTTTGTTCTAGCTCTCACCTCTTCTAGCCTCTCCACATAATAGGATTTGTCTTTCACCCTCTCTTTCTTCTCTTCTTTCTTCCTCAACATACAGTCGATTGCCATATGGTTTGCACCATTGAAGTAATGACAATCAAAACCAGAATCACCCTTCAATTTTTTTTCTGGCTTCTCCACCTCTGACTTATTTTCTTTCTTTTCCACCTTCTTTTCCTCTCTTACACTCTTCCCAGATGAATTTCCTTTGGAATCATTTTCTTTAAACTTCGGATTGAATGGATTTTTATAATACTTCTTCACTTTATTATTCAAATAAAATGCTACAACTTCGTCATCCGAGTTCATGATAAAACCTTCATTATCAGAATCTTCATTCTCAGCAGACTCAACCTTAGTTTCTTTCCCAGACACCTTCGACACTAAAGCAAGTGGACCTCCCAAGCTTATTTTCGATTCTTCATCTATTTCATTGATCTCACTTTTATGAGCTTTCAGAACATTATATAGATCACCCAGAGGATAGTTGTCAAAGCTTTGTTGAGTCTTAATCATAAGACTGATATTTTGCCACTCATTGTGAATTCCCATCAGAAAGGTCAAGTTGAATTCAAGAGTTGAACGATTGACTCCATATCGACTGCATTTGAATATTAATTTATCAAGACGATCATAGTAGAGTTCAATATTTTCACCTTCTTTTTGTCTGAATTCTCCTAATGTAAGTCCCGATTTCAATGATCCAAATCAGTGATCAAACAGATAGCAATCAATCAGAATAAGAATGGAGTAGAAGAAAGAATAATCCAAGCATGCACACGTTAATATCACAAAAACGTCAGGTACACCTTGGATACACACACATACGTCACCTAAGACTGACACTGACAAGCTCTATTTATAGGACCACCAACCGAACACCCGTGTACGGCCGTACACAGGAGTACAGCCGTACACACGACCACGGCCGTACACAACTACAAAAGATACATATACCAAAATAATACCCAAACCCCTACAAAGACCTAAACAAGATGGATGCCTAGCCCAAACCACATAATTATGACCTATAAATCTCCCCCTTGGTTTGTGGCTAGCATAAACTCAGTCTTTCTTAATGATTAGTACATCAGATCCTTCCATGGCACCACACCACATCTGCTCCTTAATGATCTCCACAACCATTCCAGTGTACTCCTTAGCGGCAGGTTCAAAGATCTCTTCGGCAACCCGGATTTGATGAAGAGCCAATTGATGAATATCCCAATTTCCAAATTGAAAAAGATCCTTCTTGTCAAATAAACGGAAACAGCCATCTGGGAATTTGATGATAGCAGAAGTTGTGGCTTTATCAAATACCCAGTAGAGCATGTTTCTTAAAGAACCATCATGGAATTTCTGCAAGATAGGGATCTATTTCACTTGATTAGTGGCTGGCCACATCACTGTCTGGATCGGTTTGCCAGTCAATGGATTACGAACGTCAGGGTGGCTCTTGAGAAAAGATTTAGCAGTCTTAATACTAGGAAATCCCTTTTTTACTTGATTTTCCAAGAAATGCTTGAATTTAGTCGCTTGAGGAACATTTCCTGGATTGAGAAAGGGAGCATCAGCAAGTTTCAGACAAGTCAACTCTCATAAAAGAGTTGAAATCATGTATGCTTTTGTAATACTCCACATTGGCACTTTTCCGCTTTACAAGCCATAATTGTAATTCATCATGAAATCCCCATGACACAATTCCAGATCTATCTCCATACTTGCCACCAAAACATCTCGGTTCAAGATCTGTAACAGTGATCTGGGGGTGGCCTCCACGAGCATTTTGATTTGATTTCCTCTTGAATAGATACTTTTGCTTATTAGAGGATGAAGCAGCTTTGGCAAGTTTCAAAGTAACAATGTGAGGAGCTTGAGCTGGTTCTTTTTCAAATCGATCAACCACCCTTGTGGTTCTGAGAGAGGGTTGATCTACCGGGTTGTCATGAGTAGGAGACTGAGCTTGAGAACTGGAAGCATCTACATTAGATGGAGGCTGTTGAAATAAAGAATTAAACCTATCACCAAATTCTTCAAAAAGTTTGTTCTTTAAGCTGAAATAGAATGCAGTCAAGGATCCAAGATTGGTCTGCAAGTCAGTGATTTGCTTCGACTTAAGAGCATTATCAGCTTCAAGTTCAGCAATCCTTATATCATGTTGTTCAATCAGAATGTCCTTCTCAATGTTTTTCTAATTTAGAATGTCGATTTCTTCTCTGAGCTTGGACATAGTAGGATCATCATCCCCTGAATGACCTTCCTCAATAGCTATTCCTTTTCCATGTGAGGAAGGTACTGGATTGTGTTGTTGTGCCAAGTGCCTTGCTAGCCTGATAGAGGCTTCATCTAGCGAAGGCCTTGCAGGGGAATATCCTTGAACAGCTGAAGGTCTTCCAGTTTCATTTAAAGAGATTGGGCCTTGTTGGGTTGGTACAGTTGGTGCAGTAACAGATGTAGTTGTGATTGTGGATTGAGCTGGTGGTGCTTGTTGGGTAAAATCTCCCTGCCTTGGATCAAGTTGTCTTCTTTTCACAGAAGGCTGGGAGGTTTGTGTCAGTATTTGATAACTCATC
This sequence comes from Lactuca virosa, assembly GCF_052849685.1. Taxonomy (NCBI): domain Eukaryota; kingdom Viridiplantae; phylum Streptophyta; class Magnoliopsida; order Asterales; family Asteraceae; genus Lactuca; species Lactuca virosa. Next base: position 150,125,415 of record NC_136427.1, on the reverse strand, counting down.
GATGGCATAGATGTTGGAATAGCATCATCAAGGGGAGGAATCCCTGAAGTTGCATCCATTTGACTTGAAATTTCATCCATCGGTTTTGATGTGGGAGGCATTGTTTCAAGAACATCATCAGCAACCCTAGTCTTTGTTGCTGTTTGAGCAACTTCATTGACATTGATAAAGAACCTGTCGAGGAACTCTGAACTTGGACCTAGGTTTTCATGATCAAGATCAAGATTAAGTGGGATTTCCTCATTGTTAAAGCCAGATAAATCCATGTCTTTAAGAAAATCATCATCACCATCATTCTCTTCATCATCACCCTCTACATCAAAATTACTCTGAACCTCCACATTTAGCAGTTGGTCATGCTCTTCTGCAACGATTGCGACAGGAGGAACACGATTTTCTTCGTGCTCATGCTCCGAGGCCGAGATGACAATATCCTCAGATTCAGTTTCAGTAGGGTTTGAAAGATCATCAGAATCAGAATCATCACCTACTTCAGCAAAGTTCCCAAACTTAACCAAGGGATACTTTCCTTCAAAAGTAAATTTTCCCTTACGGTTTTGCTTTATAAGAGCAAAAGCACTAGGACCAACAGACTTAAGTTCCAAAGTCTCTCCTCTTCTCTCAATCTCTGGGTGCATGGAGTTGAATATTATCTGAAGAAATCTTGGATACATAAGAAACTTATTCCTTGTCTTTTCTTCAATGTTTAAAATCATCTCATTCAAAATAAACTGTGAGTAGTTGAAATCCACTCCTGAAGCTAGAGCTGCAATTGGACCAGTGTTGACTAGTGAGATTTCATCAGCTCCTGATTTCCGACCTGAGATACAGCTCACAAATACATGAGCTAAAAATCTCCAGTACGGAGGCAGCAATTTCTTAAGAGTAGGAGGGAACACCCCTTCGTATCCCATTTTATCCAATATCTCTTGAGTCTGATCCAATTCAATATCCTTTGGAAATTCAGGCTTATCATTGATCTGCAACGCTTCACGAAGAATCTGCTCAGTCACCACGATCTTCTTTCCCTAGACAGACGCCTCAATATATTTTGTATCCTTCCCATCATTTAGTACAGTTGCATTGATCCATAACTCCTTTATCAATTGTTGATAGATAACAGGACTGGTGGAGAAATCAACAGACAGACATCATCTTCTCAGTCCATGGATCATGCATTTAAAATCGGAGTGAACTTATGGAGGATCAACCAGGAAGATGGTCAAGTTGTGGACTTCAGCAAACTTAAGTCCTGCCATATTGATCTGCACAAGCCAAGCAAAGTGAGAAAAACACAAAATTAATCAATAAACATCAAGTGTTTCCCGTTTTTCTTAAAAATGAATTCATTTTAAGGTAAAGTTGGGGGTCTACGGCCGCACACGGAGTCTACGACCGTACACGCGAGTCCGACCGTACACAGGTGTCCAGCCGTACATGGGTCTACGGCCGTACACACTTCATCGGCCGTACACACTTCATCGGTGCCGTAACCCCATTTTGCCTTAATAAACCCTCGATTTTCAGTCGTTTTTTATTTAGATTAGCTCTACATAGATCGTCTATGAGATACCTACACAGTGGAATAGTCAATTTTAGGAACAAACGAGAACTTTGAAGGATAATTAGAGAGAAAGTTCTAAGGCTGTGTATGGCCGTACTCAAATGTGTGAGAAGAAGAGTAATCGGCCGGATACCTTGGCTTATATACTTTCTCATACCCGGTCCAACCATAATGGGCTGCAATCCAACTAGCTTAAAACTCTAAGCCCAATGACACAATTAATTTTTAAAAACAACACATTTTTAAGGACTCAAAATAAAAATAAAATAAGATAAAATAAAATAAAATAAAATAGAAATTAAATGTCACTAATTTCTAATGCAGATAATATTTTGAGAGATTGGGATCAAAGTTATTGACAGCCTTCATCCATTTGTCGGTACCTCCCCTTTCATGAATAAATCTGGTCGATTGCCGGTATTGTGGTCCACTTAAACACGAAATATTTGTGACAAATTTGGACAGACTATTAGTGACAAAGTATTTGACCCTATGTTCCTAGAGAGAATTCCTAAGGACCATTTATCTGACGACGACCAAGAATATTGTTGTTCACCTAAATTGAGCAACGAGATCTACAGACAACCTAGTGATTGTTCAATTTTAAATGTACTAGAACATGTTTCCCGCTTCCTGACATATCCCAATAATCAGGAACTTCCAAAGTACTCCTTACTTTAGGTGAGCAGACAATTATTATGGGAGAAGACAGATTTAGAATGCATATGCTATACATCCAGGTCGGATATTCCGATCACGCAGAGGGTGAAACATATGACTAACCAGATTTAGAGGGATTGAGAAGTAGAATGGTGCATATGTTGTGTACCAGGTCGGATGTATTTCAATCACGCAAAGGAGACAACATATGACTAACAGACATAAAGAATAGCATAGATAGAAGATACAGAGAAATAGAGTTGCATATGTTGCAGTCCAGGTCGGATCTTTCGATCACATAGAGGAGGCAACATATGGCTAACAGAAAGAAAGCAAGAAAATAATTTCCTACAGACCTACTTTATCAGAATTCCCCAGTCACCCCATCAATACCGGAATTAAGGACAGAGTTCGTACATGGAGGAAGAGTTAAACCACGGTTCTAGATATGGATTACTTTAGTGTGACTGGTGGATTCTCATGTATATCTCCCCGCTCAATCTATCTAAGCGTCGTATTGTCATGCTAAATGGAACTATCTAGGCAAAGATTTGTCAAATCTCTAGATTCCTTAAGTTCATATACACCTAGTCAAGTCCATTTAAATCTTTCGTGCCTACCAGCGCATCGAACACAGAGTCTAGACAATTCAGCTTTGGTACCTTACACAGGTTCAGATTGCCTGTTATCACCAAGTTTATATCACTTCCCTAGTCACAACACCTACATAAATACACTATATTTTTGGCTTTTTGATTTTCTGTTTTTTTGTTTGGTTTTTGATTTTCTATTTTTTGTTTGGTTTTTGTTGATTTCTCCCCCTAAATTTGTGCATGGGTGAGAATGAAATTAAAATGCACAAATTTAAACTAACCTAAAACAAAAAACAAATAAAATTAGTCCTCAAAACGTATCATTTTCAAGAATCCCACAAGCACATCGAATCGAGCTTTGTGAAACGGTTTTGTGAACAGATCCGCCACATTATTAGAAGTGGGAACCTATTCCAACCGAATGAGCGAACGCTCATAACAATCTCTGATGAAATGCACTTTGATATCGATGTGCTTGGTTTTCGAATGTTGGACCGGATTTTTGGCAATTTGAATTGCAGCCTCATTATCGCAATTCTTCGTCTTCTTACTCCCTTGATACTTGTCTTTCAAAGTATCCCAAATTTCTTTAGCCGTTGTGCATCAACAGACATAGTTGTAAACCACCGGTGGAAGAGCACCACATAATTCATGCATAAATCTCTTGTCATTAGCTTTCTTTTTGTTTGCTTGAGCAGTTACATCAGCGGATGAACCAACATTTCCGATTTCTGCAAGGATTGATGGATGAAAGTTTCCACTCTTGATACACTGCCATAGATCTTCATCTATCCCAGTAAGATAATCCTCCATCCTATCAGCCCATTGTTCATAGTATTTGGGGATTAGCATCGGAATTTTGGTCTACGATCCAAGAAGATGAGAAAATCCAGTCATTGTGTTCATATTGAAGTTCGTCATTGTTGTACGGACTTGAAGAATGAAAAGCTTCAAAAATTGGAATCTAATGAACAAATATTTATGAAAAATATTAGAGAATACTCGATTGAAAAAACAAAACACAATATCAAATCAAATCTAATGATTAGATCGGGTTTTGAGATCAAAAATGCGAAAAACTTTTGAACCAGAAATCGCGATTCAAAAACTTTTGATAGCGAGAGTAAAACCGGAAATCACTAGACAGAATCCTGCTCTGATACCAAATGTAGTTTGAATAAATCGAGTAGAGTGAACAAAATCAGAGTACAGATCTAATTGAGAACACAGAAAGTAAATAAGATCTGTTTGGCTCTATTATCACTTCAAAAAGAGTACAAGAAAATGAGAGAGCAAACTAAACATTCGATACACTTGTTACTCTTACCCTAGTACTTATCCTTTTTATAGGAACAACTGAAATGGACAAAAAATACATAAGTGTGTAAACATGAAAGCTTCGAAAACTAAGCTACCCTTATGAAATACACATATTCGAATCTAACATACATACTTCGAATCCTGTCAAGCTACAATTTCCTTAGACACTTCACAACTAATATTCGAACCCAACACTCTTGTAGAGTACTTGATTGATTGTTGTATGACTCTTTCGCGTGTGAATTAGCTATTGAGTGAACACGTTAAGTCACATGCTACATTGTTTACATGATCTTAGGATAAGGGATTTGGTGTTGCTGTGTAGCTCTTGTCTGAGTCCAACCATTGTAGGATTGAATCTTTTAGTCTAATATTGTTATAACTGTACGACATGTGATTGTATTCATGCGATGTTTATCTGGCACCAATGGAGGGTCATGTAGCAGATTATGGTAAATGTAAGTTATGTGGGGTTAGCCGGTCAGTCGCTTCATGTTTAGCCTTCCTCTAGGAAGTGAGGATAGAGTGTGTGAGTATGCTAGTGTGTGGGTATTGGTGGGGTTGTTGTGATGATCCTCTGAGAAAAATACGGGTAGGTGTGGAAGGTAGTATGGGCTCGTACTACTGAAAGCACATGAATCGTATGCGTAATCAAGGAAGTCACAACCCCTAGGGCTTGTTGGGAGTTGGATCCCCTGGTATGATATGTGCTTCATCTGATAATTCTCTGATTTATGTTCAATATGGTGATGACAAGACGATCAGAGGTGGGATCCAGATCAGGATCGGGAGCTAGTGGACAGGATGGGTCGGTGTTGTCCGTTGAGCAGATGTGGGAGATGATTACCATGGAGATTTTTTTAGATTTTTCAAGAAGAATTGTCCGGTGTCATAGATCGGATCACTGGCAGGGTTATTGCCAGACTCGAGGAGCAAACTGCAACTTTGCAGTCTGTGGGAGGTGTTGTTAATGAGATAGCTGCTGGAGGAGATCTGGTTGTGGGAAGACAACTAGGGAAGAGGAAAAGGGCTCTCTCAGCAGAGGGCGAGGAGACTGAGGTTGCTGGCATGGGTACTGGGAGTCAAGAGAATCATGAGGTGTGTGGCAAGTGTGGGGGAACTCACAGATTTGCTTGTCAAAAGTTCAAGAAGGATCAGATATGCTTTCACTGTCGCCAACCAGGTCATTTCCGGTCCATCTGTCCTACTTTGGGTCGGAGGGAGTCCAGGTTCCAACGCTCATCGTTCCTCATGAGGTCAAGGTCGAGCCGCAAGAAATCTATGGTGTGTAAAATGAATCCCAATTCTGTAATGATATTATGGTTAAATTGTTCTTGATCGGTATTATATCTACCTTAGAATCTTGCTGGGTTTGGGTAAGCAGTATCTTCAGACTAGTTCTCTGTTTTGCTGATTTATGTATTGTGAATATTTATATACCCTTTCGCGCGCCAATAGTCATCGGCGTGTCGTATCTTGTTGGTTCGGGGGTATTCCAACCCGATGGTTGATTGGACCAAACATGTTTGGTATTTCAACCCGATAGTTGATTGGACCAAACATGCTTATGATACGAGGGTATTCCATCCTGATGATGATTGGACCCATCGTAAACATGTCTGGTATTCCAGCCCGAGTCTGATTGGGCCAGTAATGAGTGTTTGTGTATGTGATTGTTTGTTATGGTATATGGTGAGACTAGATTGCTTGTACGTCAGTCAGCAGATCATGGGTGGTTAGAAGTGTTGTAAGACTGCAATAGGATCGTAGCATTCACCAGTTTGGGGTAGATCATTTTTGAGGTGGTCATGAGTATAAAAGGGGATCAGTTCGTGCCTTGGACACGCCGGTCAGGATGGCTGGTGATCGTTTCTCTATTTCAAGTTGCGTACCATTGGGGTCTGAAGCGGAGTCGGGCCTGTGTAGCTCTAGTTTGGGTAAGACCCGTGGCCCGCGTGCATATGTCAATGCAGGTAGGGACCTGGTAGAGGTTTGTGGGTCGAAGTAATGGATCTTGGTTTGGAATGGTTATGTGGGCAGTGAGTGGCGCATGGGGATGCTTAGGCAATGGTAGCCTTGTCTTTTGGACTCTTAGGAACCTGGTGGCTGGCCCAGGTGTGAGACTGGCTGTATCAGCGGTTGCTAGGGATCTTTATATCTAAGTTTAGTGAAGGGTTGCTGTGAGTCAGAATATTTTAGGAAATGTAAATGTAGATCCATAGATCTCCGGTTGTGAATTTTGTACCAAGCTGGCTCTTAGGGGAAACTCGCGTTGGGAATCGCGAGTGTGGTATGCAAGGAGTTTGTGTTGTTAAGAATTGAATTAAGGAATATGAATGCCAACAATTGTTGGGTTTTGAGCATTCTAACACTCCTATGGTGTACATGCAACCCTATAAACCTTGGATCTATGTTTTCTCTATTATACATGCAAATATTAACTATTCCAAGGTTTCATCCTAACTAGCATATTATGAAGCACCTATACTACAAAGTTCTAGTTAGATGACATACCTTTTGATGTAGCTTGATGTCTTCAAGCTTTAAGAGCTTATCCCCAATAGTGTGGAAGCCTCAAATGGAATCACAAATCACCAAAACACCTTGGAAGAACTTGAGGGAATATGTATGCACACTAAAATCGGCCCACTCTTATTTTCACACACTTGTGCCAATTTTGTGAGCCAAGGACCCATTTATATATTATGGAGGATTAGGGTTACATCCATTTAAACCCTAATACCCATGACCTTTCATTTACATAGGATCCATGGGTTAAAAGCTCCATGGACCATCCATGAAAGCTTAGCCCAACCTAAATGAACTTGGCCCATTCCATATATATAAGAGTCCATATTTAATTAGTTCTTTTTGATCACTTAATTAATTCTAAATTAATTCTTGATAAATACTAATTAAATAATATGATTCCATATTAATATATTAGAACTTATAATATATTAATATAAATCATAAATATACTATTCTCAAAAGACTATCCATATAAATTGTGCCGGTGAAGTGCAACCCAAATGGACCATGCCGGGTCGGGTCAAGTACATACCAAATATAGTTATGGACTTAGACATTAATCCAACAGTCTCCCACTTGGATAAGTCTAAAACTATTATTGAGTATGACTTCAAAACCTAACTGGCAATCGTAGCTCTTAAAGTCGCTGTCGAACTCTGACCTTGTCAGTGACTTGTCCATTAGATAAGGGATCATATATTCCTCCATTCTAGATATCATATGGACTGAGACATGGATTATAATCATTCTCTCTGTCCATTTGTTGTTTCCCGATTTTCGATTTATGATGACTGACTGATTGAACAAATCAAATCAGTCCTGGCTTGGCCAAGCACTCACATGTGTCATCGCTAAATTATCGAGGGGCCCACAGATATCGCTTTTATCCCGAAGGTAAAAGGAATGGATAAAATTCGACTCATATGGCTTGTTCTACTACTTGTTGAATCATACACAAAGGCACGTTTTATAACATCGAGTTACCAAATGCGTTTTCGTGCAATCAATGTATAACCAACTCATAGTAACAACTCATATCTCTAGGTTTGAAGAATATAAGATATTATCGTCTCATGATCACTCGTGATAAAATCCATGAAGTGATTCAAATGAGCGCGGGTTGAATCCAATACTCAGAACTTATGAGCACTCATGAGTGTTGTAGCACCACTTTGTCCACCAACTTGGACCTCTACAAACCAACCCATGACAATCTTGATTCATATCTACTTCCAACATATGACCGACTGTGGATGGTTTGAATAACTTAATCATTCAGGAAGAGCGACTTAGTTATTCTGGAAGTCAAAACATGCAAAGTGAAATACAAGAATAAATGAATCAAATATGGTATCAAACCCTATGAATATAAATAAACACTTTTATTTATCACCATACTGATTACTCATTATTCATTGTTTTGGTTTTATCAACTTTATACTTGAATTAAAAACACTAGTTGTCCCACGCTCCAAGCATGTACACTATGTTTTTCTTAAACAATAGCTTTGCCATATACTAAGTATGCACTCTATGTTTGTCTATGATCCTTACTTTGTGAAATAAACCAATTGAACATAATTTCAATGATTCTAATTTCACACTCCCAAATCCTTATCAAAAAATGTGAGAATTTCAAATTCCTATCATTTATCGAAATCTGTTTAGATTTTAAACTTATATGCACTGACCCTCCTGTAATGAATATGTACAAAGTCACAAAGACTTGTCAACAGTCATTATAAGGTATTCCAATGGAGATCAACTCCATGGAAACTAAGTCTCATATTCAAAGTACATTGCTTTGGACATGCTTCTTGCATTAAGTTTTCTAATCTTACACAGATAACTTCCACCTATGGAGACAACTCCATATTCTCATTTTGACTATCACTTCTGAATAAGAGATGCCTCTTTTCAGAATATGTCAATATGGTCCTTCCAAAATTAGCACTATACTTCCAACTGTCCCTGAGCAACCAATCTTTGGTAAACCTCAGATTGTCCTCGACAATTGCTTAATCATTTTAGTCATATCCAATTCTAGACCTTTTCCCTTCTTAATGCCTCTGGGCATTTGGAAAAATTTAGAAATGACAAATATTATAGCACATGCAATCGATCCTGTACCCAAAGCAAATGGTACACGATTCATGATGTCTCACATAAAGACATGATTCTAGACCAGTCTTTTGCTACAATATTTTTATTTGCCATGTTTTCAAAATTTGACTATGAAGAGGGATGCCGTAATCATAATCGAATTTTGAGAACGCAATATATAGAATTTCCTTAAGTTGAACCAATCCAACATGAAATTCATATATATATTCTTGACTAGAGATTATTAAGGTCTCAATCTAAGCCTTTAGAACTGAAATGAAGTATATCCTCTCCCTTAATTATAGCAAAACAACTTTTTCAATCCCTGCAGCCTCACGAATTGAAACTTTTGTTTTCTATAATTAACATTGCTAACTTGCAACACTAACAATAATTATCATGCTCCCACTAACATGATGATTATTAGCATAACACTTATGCTCCCACTAGCTTTGACATGTACTCAGAAATCAGCTGGACTTCTAGAAATCAATACTTTATTGACTTTCTTACCAAAATTGAGATTTCTGATACGAGATGCTTTGATCAAAATCATACACCTTTCCTTAGATAGCATGCATGTGTGTCTAAACAATTTCAGAACTATGAAAAGGGATGCCGTAATCATAGTCTCAATTATTTAGACCTTTTGCCATCTGCTTCAAATCTACTTGGTGGAAGTGTTTCCTCACCATCATTTTCATGAATCGGAGAGAAACCTTATGACCCTTAGATTTTATGGTGTATGTGTTCTTATCCATGTGAATCGTCAAAACCATAATCATATGACAAGGATAATGACAAATCCAAACTCATATGGACTGAACTTATGCAATCTTAACTTCTTGCCACCTGGCAGTACATGGCCTGCCATTGCTTCCAAGTTGTTATGCAACCAATTGAGAACTTTCAGAATTCCTATGCAAAGCCAACTTTAACTGGAATGGGCACAGAATATGTCAACACGATAGGTTATAAACCTCAAGTCGTGTGCTAGTGAAGAACCTCAGGTTTTATTCTTGATTAGTTCTTGAAATTCTTTTTAGGATCTTTAAGACTCCCACTATCCTCTTGACATATAAGACTATCTTGCCAAATATTCAAGAGATAGTGCGGATTCTTTATCAAGACAAACACTTCACACAATTGGCCTTAGTTGGTCTTTGTTTTATCCAAAACATCACAACTTACTAATTTCAAATGTACAAGAGTAGGACACTTTTACTCTTACATTTGACAAGTGTTTTAAACCTTTCTTTAAGATATGTCACTCAAGTTACAATCTTGGAGTATGACTCTAAGAATTGTTTTGGAACGAAGTATGACTCATCTTCCTGATCTAACCATTTCAACAATTCATGACTCCTCTTCTTAGTCATAAGAATGCACTAAGATGACCTTTAGAGGACTAATTGTGATATGATTTCTAAATCATTAAGATGATCACAAACATGATACTAAAGTACTCTCCCATCTTTTCAGATTTGAGAAACTTTTATCTTTCTGCCTAATTTGATTCTTCCCATTCATTCTGCCATACATTGAGACTTTTCCAATGTTTCAGAATTATACTTAAACTTGTAAGTATAACCATATTTACTAAACTTTAGTAAATCAAATAGTCTTAACGAGCTTTGTGGTGGACATGACCAGTGCACAAGAATGTGTACTCGATCCCTTTAGTCCTTCACTTGACTCACACATCCATGTGTACAAGTAATTAGTCTTGATTTTCCAATGCTTGAAAGTTCTCATTCATCATACTATTCAACTTGCATGATTCCAAGTTTCGGTCCAATTAAAACTTGGGTGATGAGGAACTTTCCTGATTTGGTAAATTTAGACACTACCACAAATGAAAGAATCAAATCCATTTTCCAATATTGTTGTCAGTGGAATCATATAAGCAACAATTTTCCACAAATGCCATTGTAAGGATACTTCAAATAAATAAAATTAAACAATTTTCTTTTATTTTAAAACTTTGCGGAAAAACTTATCCTTACAATCCACATGGAAAATTGTTGTTATCTATTCCTTAGCAATATATCATAACTTCTTAAGCAACTGCTCAAAATTCTGATGCGATCGAAATCCACCTTCGCGATCAGAATCAGCATATACTTCCTTTAAGATTTCTCTCTATTCTTTGATTCTTAAAACATCAACATGTGACCCAGTCACATCATGTAATGAGGATCTCAGAATAGAACTTAACAGAGTTAGATAATGGGCTCTACCTGATGTAGAGTCAAACTTATTGACTTTAACATCCTTAGGTAAATTTGGCAGCTTTGCAATCAACGCCCCTTCCTTTGGCAAAATAAACATATGGACCCTTTGGTAATGGGACTATCTCAGACTTAGCCTTTCTCTTTACCATTTGGTCAACCGGGTTGACTATGGCCAATCCCTTTCCATTGGGAAGAGAATGCTTTTTCTGGATTTCCAGTGTCACCATTGTCACTGTCCATAAAGTTTTTGGGAAGTTGATCTTCTAATCAAATTTGCTTTACTATCGTTCCAAATCATTGCTGATTCAGCAGCACCAAGCAAATAGATATGATCATTAAGGTTCATGTCATAGTCTGTTTCATAGTAGTCCCAAAGGAACTCACTATGTGACTTAGAAAGTGATTGAACATCCAACTTTCTCAAGACTTTGACACCCAACTCTCCCGACTTGTCAATATGTGACTTCATCTCTAAGATGTTATCACACATAGACCTTGCTTGCCATTAGGGCTTGAGTGACCTTGAACTTGTGGGTTAGGGAGAATAATTGGAGGAGGTGGAGGAAAGGAAGTATGACTTCCATGAGCCAAACTCGGGAAGTCATATTCATTAGGAAAGCTTGGTTTGGGAAGATCATTGTTGTCTAAACCAGACATCAACAATGGGACAAATTCACGTAAAGTTGATTTAAGTCCTTAATATAACACCCAATATGATATATTAAGGCTAGGACCCAACAAACTATTTTATAACTTGGAAGAGGGATGCCGTAATCCAAGCTATAAAATATTTGAAGGTAGGTGAATGACGATTCACCAATTTCCACCAAGATAAACGAAATGTATTATTAGCTTTTAATTGGTTTTGAAACTCCTAGATTCTTTTGAGATTCATTAAACTTTTCAATGGCATGTTTCAATCTCGAGTGTGCCCTTCAGGTTTTGTGACTGGGATGCCGAGGATCACAAAACAAGGTGTGAAGTAACCATGCAAATATACTTGGTACCCTTAATATTTACCCCTCAATCGATGTGTCGGTTAACCACACACGTGATGGGTTTTAGGTACAACAAATAAACTAGAAAACAACTCCTAAGTTCACATGCAACCTACTTTGGATCTATGTTTTAACTATTGAACATACAACTTTGAATTGCAAAACTAGAACCCTAGAGGAGAGAGGCTAATTTCGAAATTAACAAACTAGGGTTTAGGGTTTACATACCTTTCAATTGTTATAGCAAACAATTGATATTCCCTTGATCTTGATCTTGATCTTCTTGGAAGCTTTAGCACCACAAGTGTAATGCCTCTAATGGAATCACACCCAATGACTAGCAAGAAGGAAAGTAGAAGAGAGAGGGGAGAGGGAGTATGCAAAATCTCGGCCTTAGGGTTTCTTCAAAAGAAAGAGTGTCCAAAAACATGAACCAGGAGGCTCCTTATATAGCTGAGGGATCTAGGGTTTAAGGGAAACCCTAGTTATCCTTTGCTTAGGGCCTAAGCAAACCCAAGGGCCTTATCCAAGCCCCTATGGACGAAATTATTAGGGTTTCCCCTAAAGATTTCGTCCACCCTCTTCCAAGGGGGTTCTAGAGCCTTCCACTCAACTATTAGATAATTGCAAACTAGTCCCTGCACCTTATAATTAATTCTTTTAACCCCAAAATCAATTCTGATTAATTTCTGGCTAACAATTAATTAAACATAATGATTTCTAATTAATATATTAATCCATTAACATATTAATAAATCATTTATATATATATATTAATTAATCTTATAAATTAATATCTCTCCTTTCATAATTTCCTTGTCCAGTTGCTAGGTTGAGGGCAACCCAAAAGGACTGTGCTGCTATCAATTCAAGTACATACCAATTATAGTTATGGGCTTAGACACCTAATCCAACAGTCTCCCACTTGGATAAGTCTGTAACTATAATTGCTAGTATGCCTTCTAAATTTGACCAGCAAATTGTAGCTTCCAAAAGCTGCTGCCGAACTCTGACCCAGTCAGTTACGTGTCCTAAGATAAGTGATCATACAACCCTTCGTTCTGCTTGATATCCCCAGACAAAAGACATGGAATGTAATCAATCTGTTTGTCCAGAATCTATGTTTCCCGATTCCTGATTTGTGATGATGTAGGACTTCTAATCGAACACATCAATTTAGTCCTGGCTGGGCCCAGCACATAAGTCAACACCAAATCATCGAGGGGCCCACAGATATCGCTTTTCCTGTTAGGGCAAAAGGAACGAATAAACGTTGACTCATATGCTTGTATCTTTTACTCATCAAATTATGCATGACAATACGTTTTATAACACCAAGTTACTGATGCGTTTTCGTATCACCAATGCACAACCGACTTGTAAATTACAACTCATATATCTTCGTTTCAAGATTATAAGATATTACCGTCTCAGTATTACTCGTGATGAATTCCATGAAGTGATACTCTGAGCGAGGGTTTATCCAATACTCAAATCTCAATTTCTGAGTACTCATGAACATTGCAGCAATTCTATTGCCATGTCTATCCTTAGACAATCTGCAATCCAATTCATGACAGTCTTAATTCACTACTTACTTCCAAGAGTACGAGCGACTGTGGAGTTTGAATAATCTCATTATTCAGGAAGTAAAACATGCAAAAATGAAACACAATAATAAACAATCGACAAAAGGTAGTAGCCAAACTTATAAATAATACTTTATTATTTAATCACCAAAAGTCAATTACATTTACTTTGTTACAAGTTTCAAAAACTAATCTAACTACTAAAACTAATATCATCTTTCAGTCCTATGCTCCGAGCATGCTGAATATGCTTAGCCCTACTCAGACCCTTTGTGAGAGGATCTGCTGGGTTATCTTCAGATGACACCCTCTTTACTATAAGATGGCCTTCTTCTACTCTATGTCTGATGAAATGGTACTTTCTGTCGATATGTCTGGTCTTACCATGATCTCTCGGTTCCTTTGTCAAGGCAACCGCTCCTTCATTATCGCAGAAAAGTTCCATAGGCTCCTGGATGGTTGGAACAACTCCGAGATCCCCGATGAAGTTCCTCAACCAAGCTGCTTCTTTCGACGCTTCACTTGCTGCTATGTACTCTGATTCACAAGTAGAATCAGCCACCGTATTTTGCTTGGAACTCTTCCAAGTAACTGCTCCTCCATTCAGTAAAAACACCCAGCCTGACTGAGAACGGAAGTTATCTCTATCCGTCTGAAAGCTGGCATCACTGTAACCATCTACTCTCAAAGTATCACTGCCACCAAGCACAAGGACCCAGTCCTTTGTCCTTCGCAAATACTTGAGTATATTCTTAACTGCTACCCAATGATCTCTACCTGGGTTTCCCTGATAGCGACTGACCATGCTCAAAGCAAATGCCACATCAGGGCGAGTACATGTCATAGCGTACATGATCGATCCGACAGCGGAAGCATAAGGTACACGACTCATGTCATCTATTTCAACATCTGTACTCGGGCATTGAGTCTTACTCAATTTGGTATTGCTCTGGATAGGTAGCTCTCCCTTCTTGGAGTTTTCCATACTAAACCTCTTTAGTACCTTATCCAAGTATGTGCTCTGACTAAGTCCAATTAGTCTCTTCTTTCTATCTCTCAATATTCTAATCCCAAGAATATAGGCAGCTTCTCCAAGGTCTTTCATGGCAAAACACTTTCCAAGCCAAGACTTAACTTCTTTCAAGGTTGGAACATCGTTACCAATGAGTAATATGTCATCGACATATAACACCAGAAAAGTTACTATACTCCCACTAGCCTTGATATACACACAAAACTCATCTTCACTTCTAGAGAAACCAAACTCTTTGACTTTCTCATGGAAGCAAAGATTCCAACTGCGAGATGCTTGTTTCAATCCATAAATGGATTTCTCAAGCTTGCACACTCTATTGGGGAACTTTGCATCAACAAAACCCTCTGGCTGACTCATGTAAACATCTTCAGCCAACTTCCCATTAAGGAAAGCAGTTTTGACATCCATTTGCCAGATTTCATAATCATGAAAGGCAGCTATGGCGAGCAATATCCTAATAGATTTAATCTTAGCTACTGGTGAGAAGGTCTCATCATAGTCAACCCCTGGGGTTTGAGTGAAACCTTTTGCAACCAGTCGAGCCTTGAATGTGTGCACATTTCCATCCATGTCTGTCTTCTTCTTGAAGATCCATTTGCACCCAACTGTCTTACGACCTGGTGCACTATCAACCAAATTCCAAACTTGGTTGTCATACATGGACTTAATCTCGCTGTCCATTGCCTCTTTCCACTTGGAAGCCTCTGGGCCTGCCATTGCTTCCTTATAAGTGACTGGTTCATCTAAGTTTACCAGTGTTCTGTCACTTATGAATGTGTCACCATCTGAAGTAATATGAAAACCATACAACTCAGGTGGCACACTCACCCTAGTGGATCTTCTAAGAGGTAATGAGTTATCGATTGGTTCAACAGGAACTGTTTCCTCTGGTTGAGTGCTAGTGTCATCTAAGGTTCCTTCATTGGCTGACTCTTGAATTTCTTCAAGATCAATAGTGCTCCCACTGTCCTCTTTGAATATGAGCTCTCTTTCAAGAAAGACTCCTCTTCGTGCTACAAAGACCACGTTTTCACTAGGCCTGTAGAACAAATATCCAAAAGACTGCTTTGGGTAACCAATGAAAACACATTTCTCACTTCTAGCTGCTAGCTTGTCGTGCGTCTCTCGTCTTACGAAAGCTTCACAACCCCAGACTTTAATATGTGCTAACGAGGGAACTTTCCCTGTCCACATTTCATGAGGTGTTTTGGCAACCTTCTTTGTAGGGACAAGATTGAGGATGTGGGCGGCTGTCTCTAAGGCATACCCCCAGAAGTGAATAGGAAGCGAAGCCCGACTCATCATAGAACGAACCATGTCTAACAAGGTTCGATTGCGCCTCTCAGCTACACCATTTAACTGTGGTGTCCTAGGAGGAGTCAATTGTGAGACTATCCCACATTCTTTCAGATAGTCGTTGAACTCGATACTAAGATACTCCCCGCCTCTATCGGATCTAAGTATCTTTATCTTTCTGCCCAATTGATTTTCGACTTCATGCTTAAACTCTTTGAACTTTTCAAAAGTTTCTGACTTATGCTTGACCAAGTAGATATATCCATATCTGCTATAATCGTCAGTGAAAGTCACATAGAATCGATTAGCATCTCTTGTAGTTGATCTGAAGGGCCCACACACATCCGTGTGTATGAGATCCAACAGACCTTCACCTCTTTCACAAGACCCTGTGAATGGTGATTTTGTCATCTTTCCCAAAAGACAAGATTCACACATATCATTTGATTTTAGGTCAAATGATTCCAACACTCCATCCTTTTGGAGTTGGGCTATGCGTTTCTTGTTAATGTGTCCAAGACGACAATGCCACAAGCATGCCTTGTCTACACTATTAGACAAGTCAATATTAAGTACACTATTTCCTAGGCTATCAACACAAGTCACTGTTTCATACACACCATTACAAGGCAAAGCTTCAAACATAAAAACACCATTCTTATAAACAGAAATTGAACCATTCAAATCATTAAAAGAATATGTAAAACCTTGTCTGAACAATGCATGAAATGAAATAATGTTTCTCGTCATCTCAGACGAATAGCAACAATTTATTAAATCTAATCTAACATCATTACTAAGCAAAAGCTGATAAACTCCGATCTTGGTTACTGGTGAAGACTTTCTGTTTCCCATGATCAGGTTTATCCTTCCTCGCTCTATCTCCTCACTTTCCTTTAGACCCTGCAAATCAGAACAGATATGAAAACCACATCCTGTATCAAGGACCCATGAACGAGAAGATAATGAGTTATTAGCAGAAATAGTGTAAATACCTGCCGAAGATGGCTTCACTTTGCCATCCTTGATATCTTGCAGATATTGTGGGCAAGATCTCTTCCAATGCCCTTTTTGGTTGCAGTAAAAGCAAACTGCCTCTTTTGGATCAGAAACATGGGGAGTGAAACCATTGGGCTTAGCCTTTGGGCCATTACTAGATGACCCAGCTTGAGCCTTGCTCTTCCAGCTTTGCTTGGGAGGACCTTTCCTCTTTTTCCCCTTTCCCTGTCCAATAGCCAAAACAGGGGCACTAGCAGGTGTGGGGGGTATACTTTTACCCTTCATCCCTGCCTCAGCTGTCTGCAACAAGTTGTGCAATTGGGCCAAGGTCTGCTCAGTATTGTTCAAATGGTAAGTTAGAATAAACTGACCATAACATTCAGGAAGTGAGTTCAAGACCATGTCAATGGCCAATTCCTCATCAAAGTGAATATTGAGCTTGACCAAACGCTCTATGTAGCGTTGCATTCTTTGCACATGTGACACAACTGACTCCCCATCTTTCATCTTGCAAGCCATGAGTGACTTGACTACTTCGAACTTTTCTTGACGAGCTCGCTTATGGTACTTTTCCATAAGGTCCTTGTTCATCTCGAAAGGCCAGTAGTCCTCATAGTACCTCTGCAGTTCTGGGGACATAGTTGCCACCATGATGCATGCCACTTTGGTAGCATCATCGTAATGTTTCTTGTAGGCAGCAAGATCTTCAGGAGTAGCTTCATTCTCATCAAGCTCTTTGAGCTCCTTTTCAAGAACATATTCTTTGTTCTCGAAACGAAGAGCCATCTTGATGTTGCGCATCCAATCGTTATAGTTTGAGCCATCCATAACGACTTTGGAGCATATATTGAGCAAAGAGAAGTTTTGGTTGGAGGAGGACGAAGCAGAAGTGTTTCCAGGAGTAGACATCTGAAAAGAAAGAAAGTTTTAGTTAGATTTCAAGATACCTTAATAGAATAACCCAAAGATATAATATCAAGGTTAGGATCCAACTATGAAGATTCACAACTTAGAAATGGGATGCCGAGATCCAAGTGCAAATTTCATAAAGGTAGGTGAATGACGATTCACCAATTCCACCATTAGACGAAACAAACGAAGTGAAATTCCTAATTCTTTTGAGATACATTGAAACTATTCAATGGCATGTTTTATTCTCAGATTATGCTCTTCTATTTGTGACTGGGATGCCGAGGATCACAAACAAGATGTGAATAACCATGCAAATGTGCTTGGTAACCTCATTGTCTTTATCATTAACTATTGATGTGCTGGTAAACCACACACGCTCCATCAAAATGACAATTATGAGATACCCATTGCTACTCTTTATTAGTGCCTTTTAGTGTGCTGGTTAACCACACACGCTCCACTAACGACCAATAAAGCATAATGTGCAATTTCATGGATTAGCATACTTTTCACATTTTTCCTAAAGTAACTAGAGTTGGGATTTTGAAAATAATGTTCTAGTACTTTCTTTAATATCATTATACTTTTAATGAGAAGTAGTTGTCCTATCAAATCCGTTCTGCTAACGACCCTCCACTAATCAAGGAAGCGGTGGGTGAGAGTGGACACCCATTCAACTACCATTTTATAGGCAGTTTCCTTATACCCCCCTTATAGATTAGCTTCGTGAATGAGGCATACTAGCGATTTGACTGACCATATTCTTATACATATAATATTAAACCTTTAATTATAATATATATAAGGTGTGTTTTAAAACTTTTTAAAACTTCAAGGGTTTATATAAATTTCGAAATTTAAGCTGTTAAATTCAAATTTAAATAAACCAATTAACTAGATTTAATATTTATCTATTAATTAACTATTAATCAAATTATTAAATCTTGTAAGGATTATCTAATTAAATTAATCAATTAATTTAATCCTAATCCTTATCCCTCTAATTTCGAAAAATAGGGTAAGGATAATTATCCAATTAATCTAATTAAGTAACAATTATCCAAAAACAAGAAACCCTAGTTATCCTCTAGCATATTTCGAAATTTACAAGGGAGGAGGCTAGGGTTTTCAAAACCCTAACCCTAATTTCGATTAGGGTTCTTTGGAGGCTAGGGTTTTCGAAAAAACCCTTTGATCCAAAACCCTAGAAATCGAAAATTTGGCCTTTAGGGTTTAATAGCTATAAACCCTAATTTGCAATTCAACAATTGTAGCAATTCAATTTAAAACAACAATGGCTCTGATACCACTGATGGGTTTTAGGTACAACAAATAAACTAGAAAACAACTCCTAAGTTCACATGCAACCTACTTTGGATCTATGTTTTAACTATTGAACATACAACTTTGAATTGCAAAACTAGAACCCTAGAGGAGAGAGGCTAATTTCGAAATTAACAAACTAGGGTTTAGGGTTTACATACCTTTCAATTGTTATAGCAAACAATTGATATTCCCTTGATCTTGATCTTGATCTTCTTGGAAGCTTTAGCACCACAA
Source organism: Lactuca virosa (assembly GCF_052849685.1). Lineage (NCBI taxonomy): Eukaryota > Viridiplantae > Streptophyta > Magnoliopsida > Asterales > Asteraceae > Lactuca > Lactuca virosa. The sequence continues at coordinate 150,106,019 of NC_136427.1, read as the reverse complement.
GTGTAATGCCTCTAATGGAATCACACCCAATGACTAGCAAGAAGGAAAGTAGAAGAGAGAGGGGAGAGGGAGTATGCAAAATCTCGGCCTTAGGGTTTCTTCAAAAGAAAGAGTGTCCAAAAACATGAACCAGGAGGCTCCTTATATAGCTGAGGGATCTAGGGTTTAAGGGAAACCCTAGTTATCCTTTGCTTAGGGCCTAAGCAAACCCAAGGGCCTTATCCAAGCCCCTATGGACGAAATTATTAGGGTTTCCCCTAAAGATTTCGTCCACCCTCTTCCAAGGGGGTTCTAGAGCCTTCCACTCAACTATTAGATAATTGCAAACTAGTCCCTGCACCTTATAATTAATTCTTTTAACCCCAAAATCAATTCTGATTAATTTCTGGCTAACAATTAATTAAACATAATGATTTCTAATTAATATATTAATCCATTAACATATTAATAAATCATTTATATATATATATTAATTAATCTTATAAATTAATATCTCTTCTTTCATAATTTCCTTGTCCAGTTGCTAGGTTGAGGGCAACCCAAAAGGACTGTGCTGCTATCAATTCAAGTACATACCAATTATAGTTATGGGCTTAGACACCTAATCCAACAACACGCTCCAACGATACTATGATAAACATTAAGTTACCCTTTGCCTACCTTGTTAAGTCCAGGTTAGTGTGCCGGTTAACCACACACGCTCCACTAACAGCTTAAACAAAGTGCAAAGTGTAATTTCATGGATTAGCACCTTATTCACATTTTCCTAAGTAACTAAGATTGGGAATTTATAAGTGTTTAGTTACTTAGTATTTATCATTATACTTATAATGAAGGGAGAATTATAGTCCTTGTCCAACCTGTTCGGCTAACGACCCTCCACCAGTCAAGGAAGCGGTGCGTGAGAGTGGACACCCATTAAACTTCCATTTTATAGGCAGTAACCTTATACCCCACTTATAGACCGGCTTCGTGAATGAGGCCTACTAATGGTAAGACGACTTGCTCTTATACATATAATATATTAAACTTTTAATATTATAATAGTATAAGGGTGTATTTTAGACATTTAAAATACTTGGTGGTTTAATCTATTAATTAAACTAGACTTTTAATTTAATTAAACTCAAACCATATATTTATGGATTAATAATACTCTTTTAATTAAACGCTTTAATTAACTATTAATAAAGTCCATAAGAGTTAATTTGAACTATTCAACAAAACATCATAATTCCAATTATTAAACTCAAAATTAAAATCATTTAATTAATTGTTTAAGTTATGAACCCAAGAGTTTTAGAATTCAATTCTTTTTTTCATAAAAAACTTTTCTCAAATTCCAAAACTTGAGGGCAAGTTTTGTAATTCTTGAAAACCTTTGGATTCCATAAGTTATGAAATTAATGATGTTTTATGATGAAACTTTCCATGTTCCATGACTTAAGAACAAGTTATGGAATTCTTTAAAACATTAACACCAAATTTTGTAACTCCATAAAAACTTTGAATCAAAAATTTTTTTTTTTTAAAAAAACTTTCATATCTATAACTTATGGAAGTTTCAAAAACCCTTAAGATCACAACTTTAAAAAAAACTTTTGAGCTCCAAAATTTTATGACAAAATATGTAACTCCTTAAAACATTTAGATCAAACTTTTAAAACTAATAAAATAATCATATCATTTTATCTTTTACTAAATTTGACCTAATTCAACTCATATAACAAATGATTCAAATTTTACAAATAATTCGTTTTTCACAAAACAAGTAATTATCTTAAAATTTGACAAACGTCATGTTTTTTTTCCTTTTTTTTCAACTTGAAAATAAAACATTTGCATCAATATAACAGAAAACAACCTGGCTCTGACACCACTATTGGGTTTTGAGCATTCTAACACTCCTATGGTGTACATGCAACCCTATAAACCTTGGATCTATGTTTTCTCTATTATACATGCAAATATTAACTATTCCAAGGTTTCATCCTAACTAGCATATTATGAAGCACCTATACTACAAAGTTCTAGTTAGATGACATACCTTTTGATGTAGCTTGATGTCTTCAAGCTTTAAGAGCTTAGCCCCAATAGTGTGGAAGCCTCAAATGGAATCACAAATCACCAAAACACCTTGGAAGAACTTGAGAGAATATGTATGCACACTAAAATCGGCCCACTCTTATTTTCACACACTTGTGCCAATTTTGTGAGCCAAGGACCCCTTTATATATTATGGAGGATTAGGGTTACATCCATGTAAACCCTAATACCCATGACCTTTCATTTACATAGGATCCATGGGTTAAAAGCTCCATGGACCATCCATGAAAGCTTAGCCCAACCTAAATGAACTTGGCCCATTCCATATATATAAGAGTCCATATTTAATTAGTTCTTTTTGATCACTTAATTAATTCTAAATTAATTCTTGATAAATACTAATTAAATAATATGATTCCATATTAATATATTAGAACTTATAATATATTAATATAAATCATAAATATACTATTCTCAAAAGACTATCCATATAAATTGTGCCGGTGAAGTGCAACCCAAATGGACCATGCCGGGTCGGGTCAAGTACATACCAAATATAGTTATGGACTTAGACATTAATCCAACAACAATATCAGTGGAAGGGTTCAGGGTTAAAGGATGGTTTCAGTTTTGATGGCAGATCAGGTTCTTGTGATTGTATTTTGATTGGTTCTATCTGTGTGGGGCTCGGATTTTTCAACATTAGTATGTTGGTCCAACAGATAAAGGGATCAATGTCTTGTTCAACACTAGAAGGTTTATCCCCCAACTTGTTTTGCATTGTTTATTATATCCATGAGATTTTTTATCATCAGGATGAGCCTTTTCTCGAGGAATTATCTATTCTTTCGGTCAAGTGGGAAGTTTTAGGCATCAATATATGGGTTGGAATTCTGTTTCTAGTGGGAACCTCAGGTAATCAGAAGCTGAGTAGTAAATTTGGAAGACAAGTGGAACGAATTTAGCATGGTCCAGTATGGGCGGTCTGACAGGGAATCATACTGATTTGAGACTCCAGATTTCAGAACTATGCCGACTAACACCGATCCAAGTTGGAGTTCAGGTCAGTGTTATGGTATTACTAAAGGTGTCACCTTGGAAATGTGTGATACACTTCAGGAAGGATGGAAAGTTGGGTCCCCGGTATATTGGGCCTTTTCGATTGATTGTCAGGGTTGGCAAGGTTGCTTGCAGGTTGGAGCTACCTGAGGAGCTCATTCAGATTCAAAACATTTTCCATGTTTTGCTGTTGCGAATGTGTGTATTGGATGAGGATGCAGTGGTTTTCCTTGGGCAATATTCGGGTCAGTGAGCGCCTGATCTACGTTGAGAGGCCAGTATCTATTTCGGAAAGGAAGACAAAGGTCCTGCGCAACAAGGAGGTACCTGTGGTAAAGGTACAATGGCGGCATCAGAGGGGTTCTAAGGGGACCTGAAGCTGAAGGCTGAGATGCGGGAGCATTATCCTGAGTTGTTTGCCGCAGCCGACTTCGAGGACGAAGTCTAGTTCAAGTGGGGGAGAAATGTAACATCCCGATGTTTTGGTATTTCTAAATTCATCCCTTTAATTTCATTATATGACATTTTGGTCCTTAAGTCCAAGCGAAGGTGCCTTGAAGCCCTAGTGGTAATATTGTAATTTTGGGCAGGAGGAATACGTTAAGCATACATGAAGGTACACTAGGCGTACACCTATGTACGCTGGGCGTACTAATGTCAGGAGGAAACCCTAAATTTTAGGGTTTGGGTGATATTTAAGCATCCTTATGGCTCATTTCTGTCCACCTTTTCAGCCTCCACATCCTTTGAGACGTTTTTGCAAAACCCCAGCCCCTTAGTGTGTGTTTTAAGCTCAAGAGTGTGTTTTTGGTGTGTTAAGGAAGAAGAAGTTGCATAAAAAAGCCTTGAAGTGGAAGCAAGCTTGTGTATCTAAGATCTTTGCCTTCTTGTGAAGCTCCAAAAGGTATAATGTCTATACCTTGATGTCTTGGTTGTTAGATCCCATTTTTTGGTGTTTTATGTAGCTTTTCTTGTCACAAAGGTCCCATTTTGTGCATGTTTGGTTATTGTCGTTTTGAGGTGTCCTTCCACCCCATAGGAAGGGTCCTAAGCCATAAAAATGAGGTCCCAATGGTTAGAATTGCCTCATGCCACTTGTAGAAGATCTTAATGGAATAAGACCTTGTGTTAAGGACTTTATGGACGTGTAAATTCATAAGGTTGGAGAATTTATGACTCTAGGGTGCATTTGGACTGTATATTTGAAGTGTGGTCCTATATGCTTAAGCCATTAAGCACTTAATGAAGTTTTGGGGTTGCGAGGTTACGCCCCGCGTACTCGGTCAGCCACCCCGTGAGTTGGCCAATGCGAGGCTTCGCGTACGCTAAGTGTACCTTTGGGTTACGCCCTACGTACTCGCATGAATCAGCCCTTGTTGAGTTGACTCGGTTGGGTTGACTCGGTTGGTTTAGTGGGTTTGACCAGTTAATCTTGACCAGTTGACTTTGAGTTTGACCAAGTTTGACTTTAAGGGCATTTTGGGATTTTGATGGAATTGGTCACTTGGTGGATATAGGTATCGTGTAGAGAGCTAAGATTTGGAGTCGGCCCTCATCATTTCTGTTCAGCTGCGATGTGAGTTTTCCTCACTGTACTTGTGGGTCGAAGGCACCAAGGCCGGCCCATATGTTTGATAACCTAATATTCATTGATATGTTTAGTATGGATTGCATGCTAGTTTTGATATGCTAGTCTGGTAGATCAGTAGGACTACCTGTGATACTGTCTGTATGATTATCTGATTATATGTTTATCTGTTATATATCGACATATTGTGTGGGTTGGGTTGAGGTTGTACTGCTCCGTGCGGTAGCCAACAAACCCGAGAGCAATCCAGATATGAGATAAGGGTCGGGTAGGGTATGCCAGACTCATACTGAGGGCTCATGAGCATTCCGGATACGAGCTGAGGGCCGGGTAGCGCATGCCAGACTCGTACTGAGGGCTTGGTGTTATTCAGTGCGAGGACTAATCTGGTCAGGGAGCAAGCAATACATTAGTTGTGGGCCTCGAGGGCAAGCCATACTAATATTGTGGGCTCAGGGGTAATCTAGTCGTTTAGTTGTGGACCTATTGCATGTTGTTATTGTATATGTGTTAATTGCTTGTGCGTTGGTACTTTGGGGGAACTCACTAAGCTTTGGGCTTACAGTTTTGGGTTATGTTCCAGGTACCTCAGATGACCGCGGGAAGACGAAGGCGTGATCGTGCACCTCCTCGTGTTTTGGTTTATGATTTTGGGCAAACTCTGATATTATACATGTTTTGAAAACTATATTGTAAACAATGATGATTTGTGGCTTGTTTTAAAAGTTTAAATTTTTCATGATTTTATGGGTGTTACAATTAACTTTATGTAGGGTGACACTGTTACCCCCATATAGTAGGCTAGCATACAAGATGGGAGGTCATTACAGGATGATGGTCATGTACATATGTCTACCGTACATATATATAATTATATAGTATATATAACAATGCACCATCATATAATGACTACATCATTAAGGTGGCTTGGTCAAATTACCAAACCCCGCCATTAGTACTTAGATGTATGCAATTAGAGACACATGTTTCTATGTGTTTGAAGTCTTTGTGAGTAAATATGAAAAGGAAAGGAAGTACTCGTGTACGCCCACCCCCTGTGGACGAATTCATGGATAACAGTATTGATACCCTATATCATAAGCAAGATGGTTCAATATTATTTTCTTAGCATTACCTCATATGTGGGACACTGATGGAAGTTTTATGATTCTATACGTGGACATTGACGTAATTTGGTTAGACTGTGATGTAATTTTAATGTTTGTATGTTATCATTATGCAATAAACATTTACTTATGTTATTTACTCTCTTTTATGCATATGTTGATTTTCAATACATTATGTTATATGTATCCTTGCTTTTAGAGTGAAGGCTAGATGATACTCGTTGTAGATTAGTACAATTAGCTTTCAGTATAGATATAAAGGATTGGTGTGAGTTTGCTCCTTGAAGCCTTTATCCAGCTTGGTGTGAATGTGATACGGTATACTTTTGTTTAGATTACATGTATACATTATACTGAAATATACTCTACTAATATATCATGTCCAAAAATTATGCAACCATACATGCCCATAAATATAAAGACCTCTTATTGGTTTTTAGGGTTTTGGTTTATAGCTATGTATACATTATACCGAAATATACTCTTTCTAAGTCCTTCCCTCACCACCACCAGTCTAACCAGCTCCTCCTGAATGCCTCTCCGACATGCCTCCATGGAATGCCAACTTCCAAATACAGATTCCTCTCTGAAATACGATGTTCCGAAGAAAATGTCCATTTTGTAAAATCTCAAAAAGATTGATTATTTTTGCTAAAATTCTCGTTTATAAGGATTAGTTTAAGATAAATCAAATATCCTTCAAATTTTCTTCTATACCAACATTCCTATCCATTTGAAATTATCATATTCCTATCCATTTGAAATTATAATAAATATACAATTTTTTTTAAATAGTAGTTTAGGGCATTTGTCAGTATGAATATCAAAGAAAAATAGTAGGTTTTTTTTAGTTTAATTAATATCCCGATTAAACAAGATAAGAAATAGTGACTGGAATTGATGGAGATTTGTAAGACCATCCACATCGATGGCTTGCAAATGGTTTGCAAATGGTTTGCAAGGCCAAGTAGGTCATTATTTTATGCCACATAGGAGTGTTTCTTTCAAAACTTGAAAGGCTTGCAAAAGGATTATATTAGTATTTTAATCAAATAGCCATATCAAGATATTAAAAACAATTGAATTGATATATTATATTACCTTTATAATAAAATAATAATATCTAATCCATGTGTCTTGCAAACATTATACAGGTGGCCTTTACAAATATATTGCAAGACTACCACTGGTTGCTCTAAAGATAATTATCAAAAAGTCAACAGAAAACTAAATTAATGCAGCTAAAAGTAAAAGATAATTATTCTCCCTAATTATTATTTGAGTAGGTAACTTAACTTTATGATGCTATAGAATATAGATAATAGATTTGAATTATTGTTGTGAAGAAATAATGTAGCGTCTTAAAAGCATCTTTTATGTTGTTTTTGTTCATCGACTTATTATCATTTCTGCAATAAGAATATATTGAAAAAGACAAAGTAAAACAACATAACTATCAATTTTGTTCAAGATCTAATTGCATTCAAGGAATGATCATAATCATAATCATAACCCCACCACTTTCGCCTCAAGTGATTGTGTCAAAACTCGATATAATCTGAACCTATTCGTCAAAATTCATCAAATTCCTGTCATTTTTTCTTAATTTCCCCGATCTAACCCTTGAATTCTCAACCCCTCATCGACAGAATTCAAGCATCCATCTCCAGGTTAAGTATTTCAATCTTATGATCATCTTCTTGATCATGATTCAAGAACCTTTGAGCATCCAATTGATCTTGGATTTGATGAATTCTCTAGCTGCATAATCGAACTGTGCAAGCTACTGCTTGTGCCCAATATTTGAGCCTTGCTTTCACATCCTCAGGATGATCACCTACACCAAAATCCCAAATCAAGTTTAATTATGTTAGAATCAAGAAATCATTGTATGAATTCAAACACCCATTTGAATGATACAATTAAATGACATTTTGAAAACACTCACCAGGGCTAGAAATCTTCCAATTAGCAATCGGAGGTGGGGAAATGGTCTCCTCGACCACCGCCGACGATGGAGACTCCGGCGACTTCTGCTGGTCATCAAGAAATTTTTGACTCATTGAATAACACAATTCCAGCGCCGGCAAAGTGTTGCAGAGTTCGGGAATTTCATCGTAACTAAAACCAAAACCCAAATCCAAACACCCTTTAAGTTCATCAAGATCTTCATCCGTTAAGCTCTTAGCTCTCACGAGTTCATCTTCATCGGATGTCTCCACATACCCTTCAAGAAAGACCTGATTTTTCCTTTTGTAGATGTTGTTTTTGGGCCATGAATCTTGTTTCTTGAACAACCCAGATGGATTTTCGTGAACGAAGGTTGTTTGATCAGAAAATTCGTATTGATCTTCTTGAAAATTCGTCTCATATGAATAGCTCCCCATAGTGTTTCCTTTAGATTGTGGTTGCTTATGTGGATAAAAGTGGATATGTGAGGGAAGGGAGAGGGTTTTTATAGAAATGAAAAGTACACTAACTACCCCTCTGGTTTAATCATACGTATCACGTATGGCAACAAAAGACAAAAAAAAAGTTATGTACAAGTGTTCGAAAAGCATCGTTTTGTGTTTAATTGTTTATAAATAGAATATATTCCAACAAGATTTATATCTTGAAAATTCAGATATGTTTTGATTGTGGAATCATTGAGGTAATATTATTACTAGTTTTTATTTGTTTTGTTTATGGTTGTAATTATAATATTATTTTTTAATAAAACTATCTCTTAATAGAAAATTAATGTATTTTAATAAATAAACTTAATTTAAGTATTCTTCTATAGAAAACTTCTAAGCATAAGCCGAGTAGGAAACACATAAAAACTTATGTTATTAAAACATTATTTGGTGTCATCTGTACAAGTTTTCTGGATAACTGTGATATTCTTTTATTTCTATAAAATTTATTCGATAAATCGTGTGCAAAATATCTTTTATAGCCGAAGTAATGCAATCGTATATAAAACAAAATGGGTGTCGGAAAAGGTTAAGAGATGGGTCAAAATATTTCGGGTAGTGTTGATCTTAAAATATATCGTACTCGAAAAAATAAATGTATATCATATATAATTAATAAAATATATAATTATAATAAGTGCAACATATCATCAGGGCAACATAAGTTAAGAACACATATGATCTTAGGCCATCCTAAATGCTATTACTATGGTCTTCGTGGTCTAGGTGGCCAAGAACCACGACCGTGTACATCATCCCGGTGCCTCGTCGTGGGTTGTGGTCGTGGTAGTTCGTGAAGCCAAGAACTACGTAAAACGACCAATAAACTCATTTCCTCTTTTAACTCTACTTTGACCAATTAACAACTATTTTAATTTTAATTCTTTTATTAATTTTTATCTATATAAATACCACTACAAACCTTCTTATATTTCACACAATTCTTTCAATTTATTAACATTCACACATGTGTGTTGCAAGATCTTTCAAAAATCATGACTCCCAAAAGAATGAATTGGTCGGAAGAGGAAAAAGAGAAGTTAGCACTAGCATGGGTGTCGATGTCCAAAAAAGGAGATAGAAACCTCTAGAGATTTTTTGGGAAAAGTTCAAAGCATGTTCGAAGTTGTACGATACGAGGGTAAATTGTTGCGAGTTCAATGAAATTTACAACTTTGTTATAAACAACGTACACAAATGTGATATGGATCTGCTTAATGTGGTCATGCATCAATATGAAAACACAAACCACAAACGTTTTGCACATCTCAAAGTTTGACAAAACATGAAGAATTCCTCCAAATGGAATAACATTGTTTTTTAAAAAAAAAATAAGATTAAGGCTAGTTGTTTGTGTTTGAATTTTTTTTATGTTTTCTTCTATTTTATTTTAAGTTGTTGATTTTTTTCTATAAATAAATGTAATGTTGTTTTTAATTTAATGAAAACCTAGTTTAAAAAAAATATATGTGTTTATTGTATTTTTGAATTAAATTTAATTAAAAAAATGATGTGGAGTGGTGTGTTATTGGTAAGTATCTCACGGTTTTAGTGGTAAGATGTGGTGAGGAGGTGACATCCACCCTTATAGTAGTTAGTGGTGGATATTGTGGATGACCTTAGTGTGGAAGAAATGAGTCTTTCCCCTCTTTCATAAAGATGCACACACAAACCGGATCCAAGATTTAAAACTACTCCATCTAAAACAGTTTTGGTCAAAACCGGATCGTATTGCATCCGATCCACCGGATTATAACCATATCCTAATCCTATGGTTAGAATAGGATTTAATATCGGATCGTACCTCTCACTAACAGAAAAACAATCCATCTTAACATGCTTTGTTCATTCATGAAAGACAGGGTTGTTTGCAATGTGACGAGCAACCTGGTTGTCACAAAACAAAACTGTCGGAGAATCAATGACAACTTGCAGGTCCTTAAGAAGCTATCTAACCCATAAAATCTCACTCACGGTTGAGGCAATGGGTCGATATTCAGCTTCAGCAGAAGAACGAGACACAACTGATTGTTTCTTGGTTTTCCAAGAGATTGGAGCACTTCCAAGCATAAGAAGATAACATGTTCTTGATCGTCTCGTATATGGACATCCTAGCCAATCTAAATCACAAAAGGAAGTTAAAACAGGCTCTCCAACACGTGGCAAAAGAATGCCCTGTCCTGGTGTCCCTTTTAAATAATGTAGTACCCTGGTGACAGCTTGCATGTGACTAACTCGAGGGTCACTCACAAATTGACTCAAAACACTGACTGCATAAGTGACATCAGGACGAGTGGCTTGAAGATAGAGGATCTGGCCAACAAGTCTTCTATATATGCCAGCATCAATTCGATCTTCCTTTTCCCTTCGATCCAACTTTAAGTTCTGCTCAATAGGAAATGAGCTCGGTTTACATCCCAACATTCAACTGTCCTTGAGAATGTCCAAAATATACTTTCTTTGACTTAACACCAAGCCATCAGAAGTTTTTGCCACTTCTATACCAAGAAAGTAATTTAGTTGCCCAAGATCTTTAATACTAAAAACTTTATCAAGCTGTGGTTTTGTTTCTTTAATCTAATCAAGATCATTCCCTGCTATGATGACATCATCCACATAAATCAAGATGATAGTGTGAACCCCTTCTTGGTCTTGTAAGAATAAAGAATAATCTGCTTTGGATTGGCAAAAGTTTATACTCAAAAGAAACCTCGTGAACTTGCGATACCAGTTGCGAGAGGACTGTTTTAACCCGTAAAGTGACATGTGCAACCGAAAAACACGAGTATCACCTTCTTTAGTGAATCCTTGAGGAACTTTCTGTACACCTCTTCGTCTAAGTCTCCATGTAAGAAAGCGTTGTTGACGTCAAGTTGATGAACAAACCAATTCTTCTTTGCAACTATTGACAATAGAGTGCGCATAGTGACTAGCTTTGCCACCGGTGTAAAGTTGTCATGAAAGTCTACTACCTCCATATGTGTAAACCCCTTCGCCACTAGTCTAGCTTTGTATTGTTCCACCTCGCCATTTGGCTTGTATTTGATCTTATAAACCCACTTTGACTCAATAGCTCGTTTCCCTTTTGGGAGATTAGTGAGGGTCCAAATTTCATTTTTCTCCAAGGCTCGTATTTCTTGTTGCATGGCATGTCGCCACCTTTCATCCTGCGAAACTTGATTAAAGGGTCGAGGCTCATCATTTAAAGTGATGGCTGTCAAGTAAGCTTTATGATTTGTAGAAAAATTTCATAAAAGACAAAGTTAGGAAGAGGGTGTACCGTCGAGGTTCTCGATTGGAATTGGGCTATTGATGGTTGATCGAATGGGGTAGTATGACAACATAATCTTTGAATCTTTATGGCTGTGATTTCATTCTTTTTGTTCTTGTTAAGTTATGTCCTTCAGTTTCATCATTATTTGAATCTTGTTACGTAAGATCTGTGGTATGATTTTGTGTATTGGTTTCATCATGACTCGACTCCCCCTATTGAACATTTCCATTATTATGGTCATTTTGATCATCAACATGATCGTCGTGGATTGATACAGTCATGGGAATGGTATCCAAAGTTTCGTTAACAAGATATTCTTCACAACATGTATCGTTATGAAGTTTGGCCGGTTCATCATCTATATCATAGTGATCAAATTTTTCATACCTGAATGGAAGAGTGATTTCATGAAATAAAACATCCCTGCTAATGATAATTTTCTATGACTCAATATCATAGATTTTGTATCCTTTAGTCCCTTGTGGGTATCCTAAGACCACACCAATATTTCCCTTTTTCTCAAACTTGTCTCCTTTCGTATATGTATTCTTGTAGTAGGCTAAACAACCAAAAACTCTCATATGATCATATTGAGGCTTTTGGTTCCAAAAAATTTCATAAGGAGTTTTGTTTTTAATAACCTTAGATAGAAGCCTATTGATTATGTAGGTTGCAGTCAAGTTGCATTCCCCCCAAAATCTTTTTGGGATATTTGCTTCAAAACGAATGGCACGGGCTATCTCAAGCAAATGTCTATGCTATCTTTCAACCACACCGTTTTGCTGCGGTGTATGGGGACAAGTCGTTTCTAACAAGATTCCCTGTTCATTGTAGAATTGAAGCACATGATTAGAAGTAAACTCCCCACCATTGTAATATCCCAAAAATCAAGGATAAGAATTTCATTTTTATTATAATCAAGATGTAACTTGGTCCAAACATTTAAAAACATTTCTACTTAACACAATTATCAGAGTTGAATCCCAAAATTACGTATTGCGGAATACTCGCGTGTATGCGTTGCGATCAAGTCGGGCCCTTCTCTTCCGAACTGGAAGTACCTGAAACCAAACCACAAACTGTAAGCATGAAGCTTAGTGAGTTCCCCAAATACCACATATAACGCAAACATACTGTCAGGCATATATGGGTGCCCGACCTACCCTACCGAGCATATCTGGGTGCGCGAACTACCCTTGTCGGGCATATCTGGGTGCCCGACCTACCCTCCGGTTTATTTCAACCGGTTACGCGGTCTATTTCACCCCTACCACTACCACATAATATCACACATAAATCACATAATCATCAAGCAATACAGAAACAATGATAATTATCACACAGACAACCATCATATCATGCAATAAATAAGGGGCCGGCCTTGGTGCCTTCGACCGTAACTTTCACGAAGGGAGACTCACCTGATCAAAAGCACACATAAATCTCTACAAGATGTAGCCCAGAAATTAGCCACACTCGGTTCATCCTCAAAGTAAATTAAATCATCAATAATATATATATTCACTTTATCGTGCCACGAATGAATAACTCCTAGAGTCACCCTCGATCGCCAGATGTTCCTGTAACGCCTGGTTCCTGGTATGCATTTAACTTTATTATTTTATTCATTTTAGAAGGGATACTCGATGAGTTGGTGGCCCTAACTCATCGAGTGGAAGGCAGAATATGCGTGGGTTTTAAGTGAGCTACTCGACGAGTCGAATTCCTGACTCGACGAGTAGGACAGTCTGGATGAAACCCTAATCTTTAGGGCTTGCACCCTATTTAAGCATCATATCTGGCCTCCATCCCAGCCTCCATCACCTCCAAACCCTAATCTCGAAACCCTGATCAACCTTGAGTGATCTTGAGTTATTTCTTTGTCATTGTTGTGATTTAAAGCTAGAAGAAGGAAGCAAAGGCTTGGAGTTGCAGAAGGAAGGTTGAAGATCCAAAGCTAAGGACTCATTTCTGACTTGATAGAGGTATAAAGCTTATACCTTGGCTTCTATTCACTTAGATCTTCATTTGAGCTTGTATGTTGTCATTTTTGGGCCATTTCCAAGGTCATTCCGAGATTTGAACTCTTGGGGATGTAAGGACTTCAGATATAGGTACTCTTGAGCTTTAGGAGCTCAAAGTTGCCACTTTTATTCAGCCATGGCCCTATTCCATGACTTAGACCTCTATTTTAGATTATATTGGGTGTTTTAGCTTCATATCACCATGCATGCACCTAAAGTTAGCAACTTTACGTGTAATGCTAGTCTAAGGAGTCCAGATATATGAGTTGGAAGCATTAAAATTGATTAGAATCGACTGTATGGAATTGACACATGGGGTACTCAGCGAGGTGTTCTTACGACTCGATGAGTCGGGTCGCGAACCTCAAACCCCTTTTCTGGTTTGAGTGAAATCATTGAGTCTAGAAGATGACTCAGTGAGTTGGGCAAGATTAGGACCCGAAAACTGAAGAACTCGACGAGTTAAAGTCGTTATGTCTCGACTATCTGACAGGAAGAACTCGACGAGTTTGTTAAAGGACTCGCCGAGTTGACTCAGTTGACCACGAGACTGAGTAGTACATGAACTCGCCGAGTTGGGAGATAACTCGACGAGTTGTGGTTGACTGGGAGTTGACCTTGACCTTGACTTTGACCTGGATGTTGACTTTGACCAAGGGTAAAATGGACATTTTACCCTGAGAAGGATTATCAGGTTTTTGATTATGTGTATTATGTAGTTGATAGTCGGGGAGTCGCCGGAGCAGTAGTCAGAGATTCTTCACTCGAGTTTCAGCAGTCAGCCTTACGAGGTGAGTTTTCTCCTGTAGGAACGGGTCTATGGCCACAATGCCGGCCCGTTTAGTTGTTAGTAGTTTCGGGCTACGGTCCGATGTCGGGCATGGCCCGATGTAGGTTATATGCTTTCCGGATTACGATCTGATGTCGGGGCAGTCCCGAGGAATGTTTATGTATGTTTGATGCCTTTGTGATTCTTGCATGTTATGTGTTATGTGTTTCGGGCTTCAGTCCGATGCCGGGGCAAGCCCGATGTATGTTAGCCTATATGTTATGTGTTATGTGTTCCGGACTCCGGTCCGATGTCGGGGCAAGCCCGATGAATGTTTATATGCTCATGTTATATACTTATGTTATTTGTTATGCTATGTTGTATGTATGCCGGGGCAAGCCCGATGTCGGGGCAAGCCCAATGTCGGATGAGGTCCGATGCCCGATGCGGTCGAATGCTGGGCGGGGCCCGATACCGGGTAAGCCGATGTCGGGTTCGTCCCGATGTAGCTGGGTGGTTTCCCAAGGTTATGATATATGTTATGTGTATGGTATGTGGTAGTTTGGGGAGACTCACTAAGCTTCATGCTTACAGTTTTTAGTTTTGGTTTCAAGTACTTCCACTAACAATGGGAAGGGCTCAGGATGATCGCATGGCACACACCACAGTTTTAGCATGGGATTCTTAGACTCTGATATTTTTACATGATTTTGATACAGTATTCGATATGATTTTTTTGAGATACATGATTTATGGTTTTACTATATGATGATGGTTAAATTATGGTTTTATTAATGATTTTAAAAAGAAATTTTCGGTCTGTATTTTTAGGATGTTTCAAGTTGGTATCAGAGCCTTGGTTTGAGGGATTCGGGCACACTCTCGGGTGTGTCTGAACTCAAACTAAGGACATGGTATGGAAATTTTCAAAAGAAAACCATTTTTACAAAAAGAACTTTTGAAAGAGAAAAGGATCTCTCATTCGAACCGTTGTAGGGTAGGATCTCTCATTCGAAGAATTATCTAGTCTTAGTGATATGTAATGGTATTCACGAGCTAGTTAGGGGAGATAGCAGGGACTTCTTATGCAGCTGATGGCGGAGAGTGGGTTGGTGATTACCCTAGGGCAAGCCTAGGATGAGTTAGCATGAGATCAATAGTAGTAGTAGAAGGGACTTGGTGGAGTCGAGGCAGTTCTTGAGAAAAGTACGGATAGATGTGGAAGGTAGTATGGGCCCGTACTACTGAAAGCAGAGGATCCATACTTGAATCAAGGAAGGCTGAGATGAATCCAGGAAACTTGTAGTATGTTAGATCCCTCGAGATATAATGAGTATACTGATGTTTGTTATGGTGTATTTTCAATATGGTGACGCTACGCACTAGGCCAGTTGGCACTTCAGGCACTGGTGAGGGATCAGGCTCGGGCTCTGGATCTGGGTTGATGGATGAGCAGACAAGGGAATTTATTTCGTCTGAGATCACACGCATCATTCTAGATCAGACTCCTGTGATATTTGGATCGGTCAAGGAGGGTATTTTGGAGCTTCTGGATGAGAAGCTGAGCGCGTTCCGTACTGAGGTGGCGGCCATGATGGGGTCGCGCATACTGACTTTTTGGGAGTTCAGGGCGTGTGGAGCTCTCGACTACCATGAGGCACGGGATCCTATTGCTAGCACCAGATGGTTGGCGGACGTTGCCAACATGTTCCGCACCAGCAGATGTCCCGAGGGGGACAAGGTTAGACTTGCGTCCTGTCTTCTGAAGGAAAGGGCACGCGACTGGTGGGAGGAGGTTGGGAGAGCCATTGGGGATGATTCAGTTTTAGATGCTATGACCTGGAGTGATTTCTCGACCAGGTTCAGAGCCGAGTTTACACCTGTGATTGAGGTGATGGGTTTTGAGCATTCTAACACTCATATGGTGTACATGCAACCCTAAATACCTTGGATCTATGTTTTCTTTATTATACATGCAAATATCAATTTTACAAGGTATTGTTCTAACTAGCATAATATAAAGTACATATAATATAAAAACTAGTAGAATTACATACCTCTTGTTTGGTGCTTGATTCCATGGAGCTTAAGAGCCTAGTGCCCCAAGTGTGACACCTCAAATGGTTCACACAACACCATGAACATTTGGAATAACCATGAGAGAAGATATTAGTCTTATATCTCTATGAAATCGGCTTGCCCTCTATACAATACACTAGTACCGATTTTACCAACTAATGGGGTCTTTATATAGTGGCACATTAGGGTTACACCATGTAACCCATGACTTAACCCATTCCTTATGCTCCATGGGTTTTAACCTCCATGGAGTATCCATGGGCCACCACATGGGTTAAACCCAACATAAGGAATCATGGATCATGAGCCCACATATATAAGAATCTATGATTTACACAATCAATCCCCATATATTTATTTAGTTTCTTTTGATCACTAAATTAATTCCAAATTAATTCTTGATCAATACTAATTAAATAATATGATTTCATATTAATATATTAGAACTTATAATATATTAATATGTCACAAATATCTTCTTCTCATTAAAAGGTCTACCCAAATGTTCCGATGCCATGCAACCCAAATGGACCATGCCGGGTCGGGTCAAGTATATACCAATTATAGTTATGGACTTAGACACTAATCCAACAGTGTCCCACTTGGATAAGTCTAATAACTATTATTGCAAGTACGCCTTCACAACCCGACCAGCAATCGTAGCTCTTAAAAGCTGCTGCCGAACTCTGAACAAATCAATGACGCGTCCATTAGATAAGTGATCATATATTCCTCCATTCTAGATATCATATGGACTGAGACATGGACTATAATCATTCTCTCTGTCCATCTATTGTTTCCCGATTTCCGATTTATGACAACTGACTAACTGAACAAATCAAATCAGTCCAGGCCCGGCCGAGCACTTACGTTTTGTCATCACTAAATCATCGAGGGGCCCATAGATATCGCTTTTATCCCGAAGGTAAAAGGAATGGATAAACTTCGACTCATATGCTTGTACTGACTACTTGTTGAATCATACACAAATGCACGTTTTATAACATCGAGTTACCAATGCGTTTACGTGCAATCAATGTATAACCAACTCATAGTCAACAAATCATATCTCTAGGTTTGAAGAATATAAGATATTATCGTCTCATGATTCACTCGTGATAAAATCCATGAAGTGTTTCAAATGAGCGTGGGTTGAATCCAATACTCAGAACTTATGAGCACTCATGAATGTTGTAGCAACCATTGCTATGTCTAATGCACATTAGACAAATCATACAAGCCAAATTCATCACAGTCTTGATTCATATCTACTTCCAACATATGACCGACTGTGGATGGTTTGAATAACTTAGTCATTCGGAAGAATGACCTAGTTATTCTGGAAGTCAAAACATGCAAAGTGAAACACAAAAATAATACTAATCCTGTATGGCCCCAACACTTTGAGTGTAAATAAAAACCCTTTTATCTAACCACCATATTGATTACTCATTATTCATGTTTCGATTAATCAACTTAATACTTGAATTGAAACAACAATGATGCCATGCTCTAAGCATGCACACTATGTTCGTCCAAACAGTAGCTATGCCATACTCCAAGTATGCACACTATGTTTACATGTGGTCTTCTCTTTGTGAAACAGATCGATTGACAATATTTCAATGATGCTCATTTCACAATCCCAAATCCTTTACAATAAATGTAAGAACACCAAGTTCTTGTCATTTACCGTAATCTTGTTAGATTCTAAACTTATATGCAATGATCCTCTTGTAATGAATATGCACACAAGTCACAAAGACTTGGCAACAAACATTACAAAGCATTCCAATGGAGATCAATTCCATGGAAACAAAGTCTCAAATTCAAAGTACATTCCTTTGAACATCCTTCTTGCATTAAGTTCTCTAATCTTACACAGATTCAAAGAATAACTTCCACCTATGGAAACAATTCCATATTACCATTTTGACTATCACTTCTGAACAAGAGTTGCCTCTTTTCAAAATATGTCAACATGGTCCTTCTAATTGTCCATGAGCAACCAATCTTTGGTAAACCTCAGATTGTCCTCGACAATTTGCTTAATCATTTTAGTCATTTCCAGTTCTATTCCTTTTCCCCTCTTAATGCCCTAAGCATTAGGAAAATTTAGAATGGATGAATATTATAGCACATTCAATCGATCCTATATCCGAAGCATATGGGACACGATTCATGCTATAAAAGATTTTATTTGCCATGTTCTCATAATTTGAACTATGAAGAGGTATGTCGTAATCATAATCGAAATTTTGAGAACGCAACATATACAGAATTTCCTTATGTTGAACCATTCCAACATAACATTCATATATATCCTTGACTAAAGTTGATTAAAATCTCAATCTAAGCTGGTAGAATTGGAATGAAGTATAAAATCCTCTCCCTTAATTTAGGGAAACAACTTTTCAAAGCGAATTGAAACTTTTGTTTTCTATAATTAACATTGCTAACTTGCAACATAATCATCATGCTCCCACTAGCATAATGATTATTATCTTACTAGCATAACACTTATGCTCCCACTAGCTTTGACATGTACTCAGAAATCAGCTGGACTTCTAGAAAAACAATACATTATTGACTTTCTTACCAAAGTTCAGATTTCTGATACAAGATGCTTTGATAAGACTTTATCAAAATCATACACCTTTCCTTAGATAGCTCACTTGTGTGTCTAAACAATTATGAAGAGGGATGCCGTAATCATAATGTTTAGACCTTTTGTCATTCTCACAATTGCTATCTACTTAAAATCTACTTAGTGAAAGAGTTTCCTCACCATCATTTTCATGAATCGGAGAGAAACCTTATGACACTTAGATTTTATGGTGTAAGTGTTCCTATCCATACGAATTTGTCATAATCATAATCACAAGACAAGGTTAGTGGCAAATCCAAACACATATGGACTGAACTTGTTCAATCTTAATTTCTTGCCACCCGGCAGCACAAGGGCCTACCATTGCTTCCAGGTTTTATGCAACCATTTGAGAACTCTCAGAACTCATATGCAAAGCCAACTTTAACTGGAATGGGCACAGAAATATGATATGTCAACACGATAGGTTACAAACCTCAAGTCGTGGGCTAGTGATTAACAAATATCTTGATTAGTTCTTGAACCTATCTTAAGATCTTTTAGACTCCCACTGTCCTCTTGACATATAAGACTCTCTTGCCAAATATTCAAGAGATAGTGCGGATTCTTTTACAAACACTTCACACAATTGGCCTTAGTTGGTCTTTGTTTTATCCAAAACATCACAACTTACCAATTTCAAATGTACAAGAGTAAGAAAACATTATACTCTACATTTGACAAGTGTTTTAAACCTTTCTTAATATTATGTCACTCAACGCTCAATCTCGGAGTATGACTCTAAGATTTTATTTTGGAACGAAGTATGATTTATCCTTTGATTTAACCATTTCCACAATTCACGATTCCTCTCCTTAGCCACCAAATGCACTAAGGTGTCCTTAGAGGATCAATTGTGATATGGTTCCATAATCACTAAGATAATCATAAAACAAGATACACAAGTACTCTCCCATCTCTTCAGATTGGAGAAACTTTTATCTTTCTGCCTTATTTGATTCTTCTTATTCAACCTTTGTGGTGGACCTGACTAGTACACAACCTAATGTACCCGATCCTTTAGTCCTTCGCTTGACTCACATACGAATGTGAACAAGGAATTAGTCTTAATTTACCAAAGATGAAAAATCTCATTCATCACACAATACAACTTGCATGATTCCAAGTTTCTATCCAACTGAAACTTGGGTGATGAGAATCTTTCATTATTTGATAAATTATGACACTACCACAAACGAAAGAATCAAATTCATTTTCCAATATTGCTTATCAATGGAAACATATAAACAACGGTTTTTCACAAATGCCTTTGTAAGGATACTTAAAATAAATAAAATCAAAAATTTTCTTTTATTTTAAAAACTTGCGGAAAAACTTATCCTTACAATGCAAATTCATATGAAAACTTTGTTGTTATCTATTCCTAAACAATATCTCATAACTCTTATGCAGTGGCTCAAAATTCTGGTCATCGAACCATGCGATCAGAATCAGCACACCTTTTCTTTAAGCTTCCTTTGATTCTTCAAAAACATCAAAATCTAATTACATTACATCATGTATTAAGAATCTCCAAAAGAGACTTAATAGAGTTAGATAACTGACTTTACCTGAAGTAGAGTCAAACTTTTGACTTTACCATCCTTATAAGGTTTCAGGTAAATTCGGCAGCTTCGCAACCAATGCCCCTTTCCTTTGGCAATAGGCACATATGGACTCTTTGGGAATGGTACATGGGACTATCTCAGACTTAGCCTTTCTCTTTACCATTTGGTCAACCGAGTTGACTATGGCCGATCCTTTTCCATTGGGAAGAGAAAGTTTTTCTGGATTTCCAGTGTTACCATTGTCAATGTCCATGAAGTTTTGGGAAGTCGATCTTCTAATCAAATTTGCTTTACCAGTATTCCAAATCATTGCTGATTTAGCAGCACCAAGCAAATAGATAAGATCATTAAAGGGTCATGTCGCAATCTATCATCAGGGAGTGACTGAAGAACCAAGCCAACAACCAGCTACCTCGAGACTTCGACACCCGACTCTCCCAGCTTGTCAATATGTGACTTAATCTCCAAGACCTAAGCACATATAGACTTTGTTTGCCAATAGGGATTGAGTGACTTAGAACTTATCAAGTCTTGAAACTTGTGGGATAGGGAGATTTATTGGAGGAGGTGGAGGAAATGAAGTATGATTTCCAGTCCCATTAGTGCTCAATAAAGGGATTAGTCTTTCACCTTGATTGCCTTTTGGGATATCATCTTCATTAGGAAGCTTGTTCCTAAAGATTTGGGAAGACCATAGTTGTCTAAACTAGACATCTATAAGGGAGAAATTCAAGTTAGTTGATTTAAAGTCCTTAATATAACACCCAATTTGAAATATTAAGGCTAGGATCCAACAACCTATTTATAACTGGAAGAGGGATGCCGTAATCCGAGTTATAAAATAGTTGAAGGTAGGTAAATGACGATTTATCAATTTCCACCATGAAAAACGAAATATAATTAAGTTTTAATTGGATTTGAAACTCCTAGATCTTTTGAGATACATTGAACTTTCAATGGCATGTTTGAATCTCGATTGTGCCCTCTCAAGTTTGTGACTGGGATGCCGAGGATCACAAACAAGGTGTGAATAACCATGCAAATTAACTTGGTACCCTTAACTTTATCACCTAATCGATGTGCCGGTTAACCACACACACTCCACCGATCTATAATAAAGTCAAGTTACCCTTTGCCACTCTTACTAGTCCTTATTAGTGTGTCGGTTAACCACACACGCTCCACTAACGACTTGGTAAGGTACAAAGTGTAATTTCATGGGTTAGCACCTTTTCACATTTTCCTAAGTAACTAAGATTGGGAATTTATAAGTGTTTAGTTACTTAGTATTTTTCATTATGCTTTTAATGAAGGGAGAATTATAGTCCTTTCCTACCCGTTCGGCTAACGACCCTCCACCAGTCAAGGAAACGGTGGGTGAGAGTGGACACCCATTAAACAACCATTTTATAGGCAGTAACCTTATACTCCCCTTATAGACCGGATTCGTGAATGAGGCCTACTAATGGTAAGATTGACTTTATCTTATACATATCTATATAATTAAAATTATAATAATAGTATAAGGGTGTATTTTAAACATTTAAAATACTTGGTGGTTTAATCTATTAATTAAACTATACTCTTAATTTAATTAAACTTAAACCATGTCTTTATGGAATTATTAACTCTTTTAATTAAGCACTTTAATTAATTTAATGAAGTCCATAAAGTTTGAATTTTAGCTTTTAAAATTCTAAGGGTTCAATTTGGAATTAAAGTATACATGAAGAGTAACTTTACAAATTCCAAAACTTGAGGGCAAGTTTTGAAACTATTCAAGACTTTTCATTTCATAACTTATGAGTTTAATGTACATTAAAATGAAGACTCTTCATTTTTATGTAACTCCTTATCTTTTAATGACATCTTTTAAAGAAGTGACTCTTTAACATCCATAACTTGAGGACAAGTTATGGAGTCATAATACTACTTAATGAAAAAGACTCTTCACTTTTATGTAACCTATGACACTTTTATGAGTTTTAAGATTCATAAATATGACTTTTCATATAACTTGAAGACAAGTTACATAAACATATTTTATGAACTAACTCTAGATTAATTTGGATCAAAAACCACTAAAACACAATTTTTTTCATTAATCTAAACTAACTCATAAATCAAGGAAACATAAAAAACTTTTGGTAATCCATAATTTGAGGACAAGTTATGGACTCCTTACAATTTCATTGAGATCAAGAATTATAATAACAAACAATTTGCACATAATTCCTATGATCTACCAAAACTCATAAGCATGAACATTCATAATCAACAATTTTCAAGAATTACATAAACATATATAAACTTGAAACTTCGATTATAGCATTGAAATTGGTTTAACACAATCATTACCTCATCAAAAACAGGTTTTATAAGTCCAAAACAGTCAAAGGTAATGATTCTAGACCAATTCCAGCACCAAAACTCGAAGATATGCTGTTTGGGGTTCCAACTCGTCGAGTGCACGAACCAACTCGGCGAGTTGGATGCATTTTGTCTTGGACTCGTCGAGTCCCTTAATGGACTCGTCGAGTCCCCTGTTCAGACAGCACAAAACTTCGATTTTTAAGCAGTTTGCATCAAGTATAAGTGAAAACAAGCCTAGGCTCTGATACCACTGATGAGTTTTGAGCATTCTAACACTCCTATGGTGTACATGCAACCCTAAATACCTTGGATCTATGTTTTCTCTATTATACATGCAAATATCAATTTTCCAAGGTATTGTTCTAACTAGCATAATATAAAGTACATATAATATAAAAACTAGTAGAATTACATACCTCTTGTTTGGTGCTTGATTCCATGGAGCTTAAGAGCCTAGTGCCCCAAGTGTGACACCTCAAATGGTTCACACAACACCATGAACATTTGGAATAACCATGAGAGAAGATATTAGTCTTATATCTCTATGAAATCGGCTTGCCCTCTATACAATACACTAGTACCGATTTTACCAACTAATGGAGTCTTTATATAGTGGCACATTAGGGTTACACCATGTAACCCATGATTTGACCCATTCCTTATGCTCCATGGGTTTTAACCTCCATGGAGTATCCATGGGCCACCACATGGGTTAAACCCAACATAAGGAATCATGGATCATGAGCCCACATATATAAGAATCTATGATTTACACAATCAATCCCCATATATTTATTTAGTCTCTTT
Source organism: Lactuca virosa (assembly GCF_052849685.1). Lineage (NCBI taxonomy): Eukaryota > Viridiplantae > Streptophyta > Magnoliopsida > Asterales > Asteraceae > Lactuca > Lactuca virosa. Next base: position 150,082,199 of record NC_136427.1, on the reverse strand, counting down.
TGATCACTAAATTAATTCCAAATTAATTCTTGATCAATACTAATTAAATAATATGATTTCATATTAATATATTAGAACTTATAATATATTAATATGTCACAAATATCTTCTTCTCATTAAAAGGTCTACCCAAATGTTCCGATGCCATGCAACCCAAATGGACCATGCCGGGTCGGGTCAAGTATATACCAATTATAGTTATCGACTTAGACACTAATCCCACATGAGGTGCAACAACTAGCGAAGGAGTTCCAGGATCTTGAGCAGACGACAGAGACTGTGGCGGAGATCACCGCCAAGTTTAGGGAGATGACCCTTCTTGTTCCACAGTACGTGGTGGACGAGGAGATGAAAAAGGCCCAATATCACGAGATGTTGAGGAGCGACATACGACAATTTGTGAACCGTTCCAGCTGCAAGACGCTGGAAGATATGATTGCGAGAGCTCGGGAAAGGGAGCTAGACTTGGAGATGGAGAGGAAGAGGAAACCCGAGGGGGTGCAGACAGCGAGTGCGGGCAAGAAGCCCAAGGTATCAGATCACAGATCCAGGATCCAGCAGGGCCGCAGCCGGTGTGGCAAGTGCGGCAAGAAGCACGAGGGGGCGTGCAGGGCGGGGAGTTCAGGCTGCTACAAGTGCGGCCGAACTGGTCAAATGAGTAGGGATTGTACAGCTACCACCACCACCACAACAGTTTCAGGTCTGATTTGCTTCCAGTGCAATCAAAGGGGCCACAAGAAGGCCCAGTGTCCGAGTCTGGCAGCAGTAGGACAGGTGGCGGCACCCGCTCCTTCCACATTGAGGATTACAGATGAACGGCAGGGCCGGGCGGAGGCGCCCACAACGAGGAGCATGGATTTTCAGTTTACGGCTGAGGAGGCACATGCGGCTCCCGATGTTGTGACTGGTATGTATTCTCTCCTTATCTCTTTATTTATATTGATTGTCGCTCATGTTTATGTGTTTTATTATAGGATCGTTCCTAGTGAAAGGTATATCTGTGTTGGTACTGTTTGATTTGGGGGCTACCCGATCTTTTATGTCGCTCGCTCTCAGCATGCGATTCGAAAGAGCTCCAGGGGAGCTGGATTGCCCACTTGATGTGGAGATACCAGATGACAGGACTGTTAGGGTTGCGAGGGTTCACAGAGGTTGTACACTACAGTTATTTGATGAGCAGTTTTCAGTGGACCTGGTTCCTATTCCCCTACAAGGGAATAAGGTTATAGTTGGTATGGACTGGTTGAGCCCCAATGGGGCAGTGATTGACTGCGAGCAGTAGCTAGTGAGGGTTCATACTCCTAGCGAGGGAGGGATTGTGATTCAGGGCGAGAGGCCGCAACATGGCTTGACTCTATGTTCAGCAGCGAGGGCTAGGTCCTACCTTTAGCAGGGGTGCGCAGGTTATGTCGCGTATGTTATGGATACCCAAGATAAGGGTAAGGCTACAGCGGATGATGTACCGGTTGTGCGAGAGTACCCAGATATATTTACGGAGGATTTTCCTGGGATACCTCCGGTGAGGCAGGTTGAGTTTAGGATTGACCTGGTCCCTGGTGCGGCTCCGATAGCCAAGGCACCGTATCGGTTGGCTCCTCCCGAGATGCAGGAGTTGTCTACACAGCTGCAAGAGCTGCTAGACAAGGGATTCATCAGACCGAGTAGTTCGCCATGGGGAGCCCCGATCCTGTTTGTGAAGAAGAAGGACGGGTCACATCACATATGTATAGACTACCGGGGGTTGAACAAGGTGACGGTAAAGAACCGTTACCCACTCCCGAGGATAGATGATTTGTTTGACCAGCTTCAGGGAGCATCTTGGTTCTCCAAGATTGATCTACGATAAGGTTATCACCAGATGCGAGTCCGGGACGAGGATGTCTAGAAGACGGCTTTTAGGACTCGCTATGGTCATTATGAGTTTGTGGTGATGTCGTTTGGGCTCACCAATGCTCCAGCCGCGTTCATAGACCTCATGAACCGAGTGTGCAGGCCGATGCTGGATCGGTCTGTGTTTGTTTTCATTGATGATATCTTGGTTTATTCCAAGACTCAGGAGCAGCATGAGGAGCACCTAAGGGAGGTGCTGGAGACACTAAGGAGGAAGAGACTTTTCGCAAAGTTCTCCAAGTGTGAGTTCTGGTTGCGCAAGGTGCAGTTTCTAGGGCATCTCGTCAACCAGAAGGGTATTCTGGTCGATCCGGCCAAGATAGAGGCCGTGATGCAGTGGGAGGTTCCGAGGTCTCCAACTGAGATTCGGAATTTTCTTGGTCTAGCGGGTTATTACATGAGATTCATCTAGGATTTCTCCAAGATTGTTGTTCCTTTGACCCGACTGACCAAGAAGTCGGAGACATTCCGCTGGGGTCCTGAGCAGCAGGCAACCTTCGAGACTCTTAGACAGCGGTTATGAGAGGCACCGATTTTGACTCTGCCCGAGGGAGTAGATGACATCGTAGTGTATTGTGACGCGTCGATTATGGGCATGGGTGCAGTTCTAATGCAGAGGGGTCATGTGATAGCCTGCACGTTGAGGCAGATGAAGCCTCACGAGGCTAACTATCCGACGCATGATTTAGAGCTGGGGGTTGTAGTGTTCGTCCTCAAGATTTGGCGGCATTACCTCTATGGGGTCCGTTGTACCTTTTACACAGAACACAAGAGTTTGAGGTACCTCATGGATTAGCCGAATCTGAACATGAGGCAGCGTCGGGGGTTAGATGTGGTAAATGATATATTATGACTGTGAGATTCTTTACCACCCGGGCAAGGCCAATGTGGTGGTCGACTCCCTGAGCCGCAAGGTGGTAGCGGCTCCCATTAGAGATATATATTTGAGGGTGACAATGATCACTCCACTGTTGGAGCAGATTAGAGAGGCGCATGTTGAGGGCCTGAAGGAAGAGCGCCAAAAGTGTGAGAGGATTGTAGGCTGGGTGGTCTCATTTGATTATGATAGCCAAGGGTTGTTGACCCTATATGGGAGGGTCTGGGTTCCGTACTGGGGCGGAGTACGGCATATTCTGATGGATGAGGCCCATAAGTCGAGGTTCTCCATCCATCCTGGGGCGACGAAGATGTACCAAGATCTTCGCCCTGATTACTAGTGGCCCTGCATGAAGTGGGACGTAGCATGGTATGTGGAGAGGTGCTTGACCTGCAGGAAGGTCAAGGCTGAGCACCAGAGACCACACAGCAAGATGCAGCCGCTAGACATTCCCGTGTGGAAATGGGAGGATATCACCATGGATTTCTTTAAAAAGCTTCTCAGGACCGTACGTGGAGTAGATTTGATATGGGTCATCGTGGATCGGTTGACCAGGAGTGCTCATTTTATCCCGATCCAGGAGAGCATATCGGCCGAGAAGTTGGCCGAGATATATGTGTGTGAGATAGTGGCACGACATGGGGTGCCTGTCTCAGTGGTGTCAGACCGAGATGTCTGTTTCACTTCCATATTTTGGAAGCGATTCCACGAGGAGATGGGTACTCGTCTCCATTTCAGCACCACTTTCCACCCTCAGAAAGACGGACAGAGCGAGAGGACGATACAGACTATCGAGGACATGCTACATGCATGTGTTTTAGATTTCGGTGACAGTTGGGATACGTATCTTCCGTTAGCAGAATTTTTGTATAACAACAGTTACCACGCCAGCATAGACCGACCTCCCTTCGAGATGCTTTCTGGGAGGAAGTGTAGGACCCCAATCTGTTGAGGTGAGGTCAGTCAGAGAGTTATAGGGAGTACTGAAGTACTACTCAAGAATACTGAGAGGATCCAGCAGGTCCGGAGCAGGCTCCAGACTGCTCAGAGTCGGCAGAAGAGCTACGCCGACAAGAGGCGTTCAGATTTAGAGTTCCAGGTGGGCGACATGGTCCTCCTGAAGCTGTCACCCTGGAAGGGTGTCATTCGGTTCCAGAAGCGAGGCAAGTTGGGCCCCAGATTTATCGGTCCGTTTAGGGTGTTGGTCCGGGTGGGTCGGGTTGCTTACCAGTTAGACCTTCCAGCAGAGCTCAGCCAGATCCACAACATCTTCCATGTTTCACAGTTGCGGAAGTGCTTAGTGGATGATTCAGCAGTAGTACCCTTTGAGGATATTCAGGTTGATGACAGCCTGAACTACTATAACGCCCGTGTTCCTGGGCTAAGCATTAGTGCAGTGATGTAATAGTCATGTCAACCATTGTAACCTATTTTGAAGTAATAAAGATGAATTATTTGAGTATTATGTGAATTATGTGAATTTATGTGCTTATTACTTATTTATAAATGTATAATAAATAAAGGATAAAAATAAGCGCCAGAATTTAAGTCTTAGATAAACCCAATATCTATACATGAAGTGGTAGTGGTTGTGACAAGAATTCCGGACATATAAAGAACGCCGAAATCCGAACTATAACGAAGAAGTTATGGCATGTTGAAGTTTCGCGACAGAACCGACACGACACTACGCGACGTAAATAGTGAAGTTACGATAGAGCGATTTTTAGCCTTAGCGATCTAAACGAAAGTCGTATAATCCGTTAAACCGAGAGCGTACACAAAAAGAACGCCCAAATCTGACTTCGTATGAGGAAATTATGATTTTTCTAACATGTGGCATAGTAGTGCACAACCCGAAATTTGAATTTTAGATCGAGCAGTTTTTGGCCAACGTGACCTAAATGAGAATTGAAGATCTCATTAATAGGGACTCAACGACAAAAAGACAGACGAAAACGGAGTCCGTATGTAGAGGTTATGAATTTTACGCAGCCATTTAACAGTATAATCTTCTCATACTGTTAAATTTAAAATCGGTCAAGAATTAGCCGACAGCGTCAAAAGGAAAGTTGTAGATCTTGTTTTTACCTACCTGTGGATATAAAGAACGTCGAAAACGGAGCTTGTATACGAAAGTTATGAAATTTTGAAAATCGGCTGATTTACACCCTGTGTGCGATGCCACGTGTCAGCACCAGGCTTTGCCTTGGTGCCCAAACAGGCTCACGACATGAGCACTAAAATCTCACGATGTGAGAGGGCTCCTGGCAGCCTATAAATAGAAACGCAAGCCCTCTTCATTCCTCACACCTTACCCATTCTTCATTCACTCTATACACTCTCTAATACCCCCCCTAAACCCCCCAAAAAGCCTAGGGAACCCCCTAACATGAGAAGGAAGCCCCAGAGCTCCCAACGGCTCCGAGAAAAAGAGCTTTTCGGCTCGGAAACGCTGCTCCAGCGAAGTCCGGTTTTCAATAAAAACTCGTTGTAAGTGAGATACGCCTACCGTACTTTAAATATAGCTTATATATAAATATAATATTGTTATTATGAACCTATAAATAAGATTTATCAATGATTCAAAGTCGTTATACTGATTGATCTACTTACGGGGATGATGTCTAGGCTGTGATTTAGTGAGGTGTTTAAAGTGGGATTTGCAAACAAGATACTTCGTATACCAAACGGACCCTACCTCCGATATGCTCCTACCTAGTTGTTCCATACTTGATAGATCATGAAGTAGACTCTGAGTTAATGATGAATCTAGACTAATAATTAGTCGCAATGAATATTAGACTAAAATCTAGTGATAATGATACTAGGTTTCTTCGAAAGAAAATAAATTAATAGAAGCGAAGCGCTGTCTGAGTTCGGAATCACCACCTTAACAGGTGAGTGCATAGTTACTTTCATCTTACACATAGACATGAATTATTTTATATAAATTACATGCTATGTGTGCATATTGTCTGAATGCTTGTTGTCTATGCTGAATGAAAGATTTTGTACATGTTTTAAATGATTTAAACTGTATATGTATTTTATATCTACAAAATGTGTTGGGTAAAACATGGGTAGATGTAATAGTTGGGTGTGATGAAATAAAATGATGAAAGGCCCCGATGTTGATGATATTTCCAGTCATCTAGCGGAGTATAGATGACGACCACGGACTTTTCTAGACAGTCCAGTGGAACGCTAGCAGGCTCGCAACCTATAGGTGTTTGTGAACGATATGTTCACCGGTGTACTCCATCCCCCTCATGGTTGCCTTTAGGACATTTATTGCTGAGGAACCCCCTTAGCAGTAGTGTCCATACGGATGATGATCCTTAGGCTAGGTCCCTTATGATAGGTGTTTAGGGACGTAAAGTGAGGATAACGGGAACAGGTAATCGGGTTATTGTTGGTTGATGAAATTAATAAACTTATTTATTGTGGGTGGAAAACCCTATGTGCTCACCAGGCTCCCAAGCCTGACCCACTCAATTTCTTGTATTACAGGTAGTGGCACCCGAGCATAGATGTGATGTTTAGCTGAGGGATTACGGATTATAGGCCTGTAGATATGAATAAATGTTGTAAGGCTTATATTGTACTGTTTATGCTTTTGATTTGTATCGAACATGACATCCCGAGGTTTTTAATGAAACACATTTCTTCAGAAATGCTTTGATAAATCTTTATCATATTTTATTTTGGGAACAAATTCCGCAACACTTTTCTTTAAAATGTTACTCTGATTTTTAAACAAGCATAAACAAAATCGGTCTTTTCTGGCCATGAAAATGGGGATGTCACAACTACATTGAGCGACCTGTAGCTATCCTTGACAGGAAGTCGAAGGATTTGAGGAACAAGAGGGTGGATTTGGTAAAGGTGCAATGGCAGCACCACAAGGGCTTGGAGTGGACTTGGGAGCCCGAGGAGGAGATGAGGGAGCACTACCCAGAGTTGTTTTCAGATGCAGCAGACTTTGAGGATGAAGTCTAAGACAAGTGGGGGAGAATTGTAACGCCTGGTTCCTGGTATGCATTTAACTTTATTATTTTATTCATTTTGGAAGAGCTACTCGACGAGTTGGTGGCCCTAACTCTTGGAGTAGAAGGCAGAATATGCGCGGGTTTTCTTTGCCATTGTTGTGATTTAAAGCTAGAAGAAGGAAGCAAAGGCTTGGATTTGTAGAAGGAAGGTTGAAGATCCAGAGCTAAGGACTCATTTTTTACTTGATAGAGGTATAAAGCTTATACCTTGGCTTCTATTCACTTAGATCTTCATTTGAGCTTGTATGTTGTCATTTTTGGGCCATCTCTAAGGTCATTCCGAGATTTGAACTCTTGGGGATGTAAGGACTTCAGATCTGGGCACTATTGAGATTTAGGAGCTCAAAGTTGCCACCTTTATTCAGCCATGGCCATATTCCATGACTTAGACCACCATTTTAGCTTGTATTGGGTGTTTTAGCTACATATCACCATGCATGCACGTAAATTTAGCAACTTTACGTGTAATGCTAGTCTAAGGAGTCCAGATCTATGGAAGCATTGGAATTGAGTAGAATCGACTGTATGGAATTGACACATGGGGGACTCGACGAGTTTTTCTTATGACTCGACGAGTTGGGTCGCGAACCTCAAACCCATTTTCTGGTTTGAGTGAAATCATTGAGTCTAGAAGATGACTCAGTGAGTTGGGCAAGATTAGGACTCGGAAATTGAAGAACTCGACGAGTCCAAGGAGGGACTTGACGAGTTAAAGTCGTTATGTCCCGACTATCTGACAGGAAGTGCTCGATAAGTTTCTTAAAGGACTCGCCGAGTTGACTCGGTTGACCACGAGTCTGAGTAGTACATGAACTCGCCGAGTTGGGACACAACTCGACGAGTTGTGGTTGACTGGGAGTTGACCTTGACCTTGACTTTGACCTGGATGTTGACTTTGACCAAGGGTAAAATGGTCATTTTACCCTGAGAAGGATTATCAGGTTTTTTATTAAGTGTATTATGTAGTTGATAGCCGGGGAATCGTCGGATCAGTAGTCAGAGATTCTTCACTCGAGCTTCAGCAGTCAGCCTTACGAGGTGAGTTTTCTCCTGTAGGAACGTGTCTACAGCCACAATGCCGACCCGTTTAGTTGTTAGTAGTTCCGGGCTACGGTCCGATGTCGGGCATGACCCGATGTAGATTATATGCTTTCCGGATTATGATCCGATGCTGGGGCGGTCCCAAGGAATGTTTATGTATGCTTGATGTCTTTGTGAATCTTGCATGTTATGTGTTATATGTTATGGGCTTCGGTCCGATGTCGGGGCAATCCCGATGTATATTAGCCTATATCTTATGTGTTATATGTTCCGGACTACGGTCCGATGCCAGGGAAAGCCCGATAAATGTTTATATGCTCATGTTATATGCGTATGTTATTTGTTATGCTATGTTGTATGTATGCCGGGGAAATCCCGATGCCGGGGCAAGCACGATGCCGGACGAGGTCCGATGCCGTCGGATGTCGGGCGAGGCCCGATGTCGGGTAAGCCGATGTCGGGTTCGTCCCGATGTAGCTGGGTGGTGTCCCAAGGTTATGATATATGTTATGTGTATGGTATATGGTAGTTTGGGGAGACTCACTAAGCTTCGTGCTTACAGTTTTCAGTTTTGGTTTCAGGTACTTCCAATAACAATGCGAAGGGCTCGGGATGATCGCATGGCACACACCATAGTTTTAGCATGGGATTCTTAGACTATGATATTTTTACATGATTTTGATACAGTATTCGATATGATGTTTTTGAGATACACGATTTATGGTTTTACTATATGATGATGGTTGAATTATGGTTTTATTAATGATTTTAAAATGAAATTTTCGATCTGTATTTTTGGGATGTTTCCCTTCCTATCTGTTCAATATAAAATATTATAAATTTCTTGTTTAAACGTATGGTGTCAAACCCCAGATCAGTTCAGTGTCCCAACTGCTTGGTAGACTTATTTCAACCTCCCTCATTAGTTATAGGATATGTCTCAGATAATCTCAATTACTTATAATTCGCCATCTCCTCAACATAAATCATACTTAAATGTCGCTACCTAATATTACTCGATCTACATTGAATAACCATGTTCATATGAATAATTACACCCAACCATATTTAAATAAATATTGTCCATCTAATTGACATATTAATTAATTACATGGTAAAAATATAATCAGCCCCAAAATAAAGCTTTGCTATTGCAACTCAAATTCCAAGTCCAAATACTAGATGGCCTCATTTTCATCCCAATGGATTTACCAGCCCAAAGTGATTCGTTAGCCCATTAGAAATTAAACTCGATATCCAAACATGGGAGTTAAATGAGTCAGTACCTTCATTGCTTTCAGCTTCGATGCCAAGCAGGCACCTTCGTCCTTGCTCGACCCCACACTTCCACTCCAGCGATAGCATCACCTCCGCCGAAGCTCCCATCTCTGGCGCACAATATTCACTCGTCGGAAGCACTCAGAAGCCTTCATCATCGTCTTCGGAGATAAGTAGGGATATCTGATCCATCTCCAAATTCTGGTTCCATCCTCTTCGATTTGTAGGCTTCACAACCTCTCCTATCTACTACCGAAGAACCCCATCCTCGCTCGCCGGAAGGGACCACGAACATCATCGGAGCTCGATAAATTACCAGAACTCACACACCCACACTCGACAGTCCACATGATGCTCTATTTATCTTTCTCTCTCTGTCTTTCAGAATTGTAGATTGAAAAGGAGGGCTCTGGTCATAAAGGAGAGTAACACTTGATTTAAATGGCCAACATGGAACGTGTAAAGGAATGGGACCAGCTCCCTTCAATGGCATCGACAATTTCAGGACCATAATAGGAAAATCGAAAAGCTGCCATCGATGAATCAGAAGAGTGAAACACGGTTTTGAAGTTGATAGGTTTGGTCCCTGGGGTTCATGAAGCTTGACGATTAAAACCCTAAATTTGATTGTCTTACAAATCGATTTCCGAAAATTACTATTTGGCACTTGGACTAACACATTCCAATAATTATCATTATTATTAACCTTCGCAATGAGCTTAATCAATAATTCACTTAAAACTTTCATTTAAATTTATCTAATTCATCCACTTCGCCCATAAATGTGTTTTATTTAATAACTTGACTATCTCACCTCATAATTTATCCCTGAATGAAATCATTATCCGAATTATTTTATAACCTTAATTTGATATAGCTAGATAGATAATGGGGCGTTACAACCATTGTCACTTCTAACCCTTTTGATGTATTTTCCAAATTGAACAATCACCATCTTCTGAAAGTCAACAAGGCATCTACTAGCATCGCTTTTATGTTTGATAAGAAAAACCCAAACAACCCTACTAAAATCATATACAGTAGTAAGAAAGTAGTTTGCTTTTGTATAAGAAGGTACCCGATATCCACCCCAAATGTCACAATGAATTAAATCGAACATTCCTTTGGTTTTGATAGAGCTAATAGGAAAAGGTGTACAGGCAAGTTTTGCCTTTGCACAAGAATCACAAATTTGACTACTAAAATTGATAGTATTACTCTTAGCTAAAACGATTCTATAGAGTTTATCTTTGGAAGCGTGACCAAGTCTCTTGTGCCATGTGTCTGCAATAGTCGTCATTGCCTTCCTGGTCTTGGTCATTCCTATTCGATACAAGCCACCATCATATCTACCCACTCCAATCAAGTTCCTCGTAAGTAACCCATGCATAACAAATAAATCAGGAAAGAATGTCACAACACATTGAAGGTCCTTGCATAAACGACTAACTGAAAGCAAATTGCATTTAAATTTCGGTACACAAAGAACTTCATTCACTTTTACTCCCCCTGGGAGCATGTAGTAACCTCTTTCTTCAACAGGAACTGATCCACCATTGGGTATAACCACTGGTGACTCAAAAGGTATCTTCTTCTTGCTTTCGAGTATATTGGGCAAAAAGGTAATGTGTCCGGTACAACCATAATCAACAATCCACTCACCTTTATTTTCTTCTTTACATGTCATGTTAGCAACACGTGGAGCGGCTTCTTGCTTGTTGGTTTCAAAAAAATGTTTCACGAAAAGTTGATATTGTTCATTCGTCAACTCTGGTATGGGGCTAGATTCCGGCTCAGTGTAGATTGCTCTTGTTTTCCTTTTTTCTTTCTTTCTTGGCCACCATTCCGGGTATCCCACCAATTTGCAACACCCTTCTTTTTTGTGTCCATTCTTACCACAGAACGTGCAATGATCGTTTTCTTTGCCTTCTTTGGTGTCTTTGGTGGTTTTTGTCAAGTTCCTTTATTTGAACGTGTTATAGTTTCCATCTCTTCTTTGGAATGCCTTGAACGCCGTAGTATCTGGTTGAGCTCTCTTGTCATTCGAATCCAACCTTTGCCTCTCATCTTCCGCCACCAGATGATAGGCATTGCCCAAAGTTGGAATGGGTTTGGTTTCCAATATTTGTGTTTTGATGACATTAAACTCTGCATCAAGCCCCATAAGGAACTGGTACAGGCGTTCCTTTTCTTGAAGCTCGTCCATCCTCTTCCCAATATCGTAGGAACAATTATCACAAGTACAGCGCGGGAGTGGTTGGATCGACGCATTCTCATACCAAAGAGATCGAAGGCTAGTGAAATATGTGGAAATAGAGGCTCTATCTTGTCGTGTTGCTACAATTCTTTGTTTCAATTCATAATCTCTAGGTAAACTTTCTTTGCCAAATCGTTCAAGAAGATCTTACCAAATATTGAAGCAGTAGTGGCATACTTCACGTTGTTACAGATGTTCTTCTTCATTGCAGTCGTAAGCCAGCCTTTTATCATTGCATCACATCGCATCCAAGACATGTAATGCATGGTTCCCTTTTCTGGTTTCTTGATAGTACCGTCAACGAACTCGATTTTATTTTTGGAGAAGAGGAAGTTCTCCATCTCCTGGGACCAGTCAACGTAATTGGTGTCGGTAAGGACATCATTCACGTGAAGCTATTTTGGTGAATCTGATGGGTGAATGTAATAGGGAGAACTATGGTCGATTATAGTCCCGAAACTTTCTCATGTGTTGTCTTTGTTCTTGGGATCATCTCTTTCCATCCTTCATGATTAAAACAGGAAAAGTTCTTGTATTTGTAACGACCCAAAAATCGAGGGTAAAAATTTCATTTTAATTATAGTCAAAACATAGATATCTTTAAATCCAAGTATTCCAAAACATTGCTAATTAAAAACATCTATCAGAGTTCATCCCAAAATCACATAATGCGGAAAACACGGGTGTGTGCTGCGATCAAGCTGAGCCCTTCCTTTCTAAAACAATGATACCTGAAACCATAAACAAAACTGTAAGCACGAAGCTTAGTAAGTTCCCCAGAGCATACCCCATACATTCCACATAATCACACAATCCATATTAGCTATAAAAGCTACATAAACCACATAAGCCATGCATACAACATATAGGGATGCTGTGGGCTCGTCCCCAAGGTCTTACTCCAGGATGCCATGGGCTCCCTACATGGTCTTACACCTAAGTGCCATGGGCTCCCCCATGGTCTTTAATAGGAAAGCCATTGGCTCTCCACATGGTCTTACATCCAGGTGCCATGGGCTCTCCCATGGTATTTAATAGGAAAGCCATGGGCTCTCCACATGGTCTTACATCCAGGTGCCATAGGCTCCCCCATGATCTTCCATGCATGTATCACAAAGACAACTAGCATACCACATACCACATAGTCAACTAGCATACCACATAATCACTAGCATACAGTATATACATGCATACCAGACATGTCAGTAGTGAATCTACAATAAACACTAAAACATAATAGGAAAGCCATGGGCTCTCCACATGGTCCTACATCCAGGTGCCATGGGCTCTCCCATGGTCTTCCATACAAGCATACCACATATACCACTAGCATACTTCCTAACACATAAACAGCTAACATGCCACATAATACAACTTCAGCTAGTGTACCACATATCATAAAATGGGTCGCCCTTGGTGCCTTAGACCCATTGGTATGGTGAGGAGATGTGACAACCCGGAAAATTTTTACTTTTAAAGCCCATTCAATCAACTCAACTGAGTGTCAGACTCATTGGTAATGAGTTCTAGCCCGGTTAAAGGTCATTCTAAGGAGTTTTAAGCCTAGTACACTTAAGGAATGAGTGTTAGAATGTACCTGCTAGAGACACTGTCCAAGAAATCAAGCCTTAACCTTCTTATTGAGAGTTCACGGCCACCACACTTTAGTTTACGGCCGTAAACTCAAGGTGGGCCGTAACTCACCTTTAAGACTCATTTCCCTCACTTTCCTTCATTATCTCACTTTCCCTCAAGAACACTTGAGTTTTCTCTCAAGTATCATCCAACTTTTCATCTTAGATCTTCAAAAGTGTAAGTGTTCTTTCTCTAGTTTGTTGTTAATCCTTCTTAACTAGCTTCATCCTCATGATTCATCCATGGAAATCATGTTTTCTTAGATCTTTAAGAAACACCAAGAACACACACTAGTGTTCTTGGCCAAAACCGACCATTTCAAGCTTCTAGATCGTAAGTACTCTTCCCTATATTTCATATCTAGTAGGAGGCCTTGAATTACAACATTGAAACATGCCTTTTCCATGAAGATCATGAGTTTACGGCCCAAGATCTTCCTTGGCCGTAAACTCCATGTTATGACATGTTTGGGCCTTAAAATCTTCCAACAAGCAAACCTTTGACCTAGAACCCTTCCTTGATGGAAATAAGACCTTAAACTACTCTCAAATGCACAATGACCATGAGTTTACGGCTGTAAACTCCTTTGGGCCATAAACTCATCAAAAGCCTCCAATGAGTAGGTCTTTCTCATCCTTGTGTAGAGCAAAGGTCCCTAAAGTTTCCCTAGCATTCAAACAAACACTTATGCATGTTGGACCATGAGATTACGGCCGTAAACTCCCTTGGGCCGTAAACCTATGGTAGTAAACTCATGTTAGTGCCATTCCACTCTCCTTTGATGAATCACATGTGATTCCAACACTTGGTCAAAGTGTTTCCTAGTCCCGGAAGGTGTTTCCTTTCATATAGTTGCTTATAAACACTATATTCATGCCAATATATGTCATTTAGGACTTTTTGTGTCTCGGGACTTCATTCGTGGAACTTCTCATCCTTACACGCATACCCGTTTGAATCACCCACATCAGGTGAGTTCATACCCCGTAATGAATCTTTTAACTGTTTCAAATGTTTTAAGGGGGGAATACAAGTTGAACACAATGGTAATTGTGTAACTGTTTGTTATAAACATCTTTCAAAATGTTACTCATGTCATTTATAAGTTGTCAAAACATTTCAAAAACTCTTTTAAAGTTATGTTACTTTATAGTTATACAAAACTCCGTTTTTAAAGTACAAGCATAACTTAGTAGATAAACGAGTCTTTTCAATAACAGTTCAAGTAAAACTTTAGTAAACTATAATAGGTATAGTTTAGGAGGATGCTATTCATTACTTCTAGTACAATGAAGCATACAAACAAACAATAACATACAGAGAGAGATACTATTATAAGAAACAAACAATAACATACAGAGAGAGATACTATTATGAGAAACAAACAATAACATACAGAGAGAGATACTATTATGTGAAACAAACAATAACATACAGAGAGAATATTATGATGAGAAACAAACAATACCATACAGAACAAACAAACTAGGTTGCTATAGCATGAGAACATACAAGATCTAATTATACCAATGAATCACTAACTCATTGTTTTTAAACAAAAGGTAATAGTTATATTGGGTATACATGATCATATAACTTTAATGTGAATTACACAGCGTAGCAACTGTTTGCTAAAAAGTCGCATTTGGTTCCCTTAATCTCTAGACAGGGAGAGTGTATAGTAGGGGTACTAGGCTTTGATGGGATTTAGGTACAACAAATAAACTAGAAACAATTCCTAAGTTTACATGCAACCTACTTTGGATCTATGTTTTAACTATTGAACATACAACTTTGAATTGCAAAACAAGAACCCTAGAGGAGAGAGGCTAATTTCGAAATTAACAAACTAGGGTTTAGGGTTTACATACCTTTTAATTGTTATAGCAAACAATTGATATTCCCTTGATCTTGATCTTGATCTTCTTGGAAGCTTTAGCACCACAAGTGTAATGCCTCTAATGGAATCACACCCAAACTAGCAAGAAGGAAAGTAGAAGAGAGAGGGGAGAGGGAGTATGCAAAATCTCGGCCTTAGGGTTTCTTCAAAAGAAAGAGTGACCAAAAACATGAACCAGGAGGCTCCTTATATAGCTGAGGGATCTAGGGTTTAAGGGAAACCCTAGTTATCCTTTGCTTAGGGCCTAAGCAAACCCAAGGGCCTTATCCAAGCCCCTATGGACGAAATTATTAGGGTTTCCCCTAAAGATTTCGTCCACCCTCTTCCAAGGGGGTTCTAGAGCCTTCCACTCAACTATTAGATAATTGCAAACTAGTCCCTGCACCTTATAATTAATTCTTTTAACCCCAAAATCAATTCTGATTAATTTCTGGCTAACAATTAATTAAACATAATGATTTCTAATTAATATATTAATCCATTAACATATTAATAAATCATTTATATATATATATATATTAATTTATTAATCTTATAAATTAATATCTCTCCTTTCATAATTTCCTTGTCCAGTTGCTAGGTTGAGGGCAACCCAAAAGGACTGTGTTGCTATCAATTCAAGTACATACCAATTATAGTTATGGGCTTAGACACCTAATCCAACAGTCTCCCACTTGGATAAGTCTGTAACTATAATTGCTAGTATGCCTTCTAAATTTGACCAGCAAATTGTAGCTTCCAAAAGCTGCTGCCGAACTCTGACCCAGTCAGTTACGTGTCCTAAGATAAGTGATCATATAACCCTTCGTTCTGCTTGATATCCCCAGACAAAAGACATGGAATGTAATCAATCTGTTTGTCCAGAATCTATGTTTCCCGATTCCTGATTTGTGATGATGTAGGACTTCTAATCGAACACATCAATTTAGTCCTGGCTGGGCCCAGCACATAAGTCAACACCAAATCATCGAGGGGCCCATAGATATCGCTTTTCCTGATAGGGCAAAAGGAACGAATAAACGTTGACTCATATGCTTGTATCTTTTACTCATCAAATTGTGCATGACAATACGTTTTATAACACCAAGTTACTGATGCGTTTTCGTATCACCAATGCACAACCGACTTGTAAATTACAACTCATATATCTTCGTTTCAAGATTATAAGATATTACCGTCTCAGTATTACTCGTGATGAATTCCATGAAGTGATACTCTGAGCGAGGGTTTATCCAATACTCAAATCTCAATTTCTGAGTACTCATGAACATTGCAGCAATTCTATTGCCATGTCTATCCTTAGACAATCTGCAATCCAATTCATGACAGTCTTAATTCACTACTTACTTCCAAGAGTACGAGCGACTGTGGAGTTTGAATAATCTCATTATTCAGGAAGTAAAACATGCAAAAATGAAACACAATAATAAACAATTGACAAAAGGTAGTAGCCAAACTTATAAATAATACTTTATTATTTAATCACCAAAAGTCAATTACATTTACTTTGTTACAAGTTTCAAAAACTAATCTAACTACTAAAACTAATATCATCTTTCAGTCCTATGCTCCGAGCATGCTGAATATGCTTAGCCCTACTCAGATCCTTTGTGAGGGGATCTGCTGGGTTATCTTCAGATGACACCCTCTTTACTATAAGATGGCCTTCTTCAACTCTATGTCTAATGAAATGGTACTTTCTGTCGATATGTCTGGTCTTACCATGATCTCTCGGTTCCTTTGTCAAGGCAACCGCTCCTTCATTATCGCAGAATAGTTCCATAGGCTCCTGGATGGTTGGAACAACTCCGAGATCCCCGATGAAGTTCCTCAACCAAGCTGCTTCTTTCGATGCTTCACTTGCTGCTATGTACTATGATTCACAAGTAGAATCAGCCACCGTATTTTGCTTGGAACTCTTCCAAGTAACTGCTCCTCCATTCAGTAAAAACACCCAGCCTGACTAAGAACGGAAGTTATCTCTATCCGTCTGAAAGCTGGCATCACTGTAACCATCTACTCTCAAAGTATCACTGCCACCAAGCACAAGGACCCAGTCCTTTGTCCTTCGCAAATACTTGAGTATATTCTTAACTGCTACCCAATGAGCTCTACCTGGGTTTCCCTGATAGCGACTGACCATGCTCAAAGCAAATGCCACATCAGGGCGAGTACATGTCATAGCGTACATGATCGATCCGACAGCGGAAGCATAAGGTACACGATTCATGTCATCTATTTCAACATTTGTACTCGGACATTGAGTCTTACTCAATTTGGTATTGCTCTGGATAGGTAGCTCTCCCTTCTTGGAATTTTCCATACTAAACCTCTTTAGTACCTTATCCAAGTATGTGCTCTGACTAAGTCCAATTAGTCTATTCTTTCTATCTCTCAATATTCTAATCCCAAGAATATAGGCAGCTTCTCCAAGGTCTTTCATGGCAAAACACTTTCCAAGCCAAGACTTAACTTCTTTCAAGGTTGGAACGTCGTTACCAATGAGTAATATGTCATCGACATATAACACCAGAAAAGTTACTATACTCCCACTAGCCTTGATATACACACAGAACTTATCTTCACTTCTAGAGAAACCAAACTCTTTGACTTTCTCATGGAAGCAAAGATTCCAACTGTGAGATGCTTGTTTCAATCCATAAATGGATTTCTCAAGCTTGCACACTCTATTGGGGAACTTTGCATCAACAAAACCCTCTGGCTGACTCATGTAAACATCTTCAGCCAACTTCCCATTAAGGAAAGCAGTTTTGACATCCATCTGCCAGATTTCATAATCATGAAAGGCAGCTATGGCGAGCAATATCCTAATAGATTTAATCTTAGCCACTGGCGAGAAGGTCTCATCATAGTCAACCCCTGGGGTTTGAGTGAAACCTTTTGCAACCAGTCGAGCCTTGAATGTGTGTACATTTCCATCCATGTCTGTCTTCTTCTTGAAGATCCATTTGCACCCAACTGTCTTACGACCTGGTGCACTATCAACCAAATTCCAAACTTGGTTGTCATACATGGACTTAATCTCGCTGTCCATTGCCTCTTTCCACTTGGAAGCCTCTGGGCCTGCCATTGCTTCCTTATAAGTGACTGGTTCATCTAAGTTTACCAGTGTTCTGTCACTTATGAATGTGTCACCATCTGAAGTAATATGAAAACCATACAACTCAGGTGGCACACTCATCCTAGTGGATCTTCTAAGAGGTAATGAGTTATCGATTGGTTCAACAGGAACTGTTTCCTCTGGTTGAGTGCTAGTGTCATCTAAGGTTCCTTCATTGGCTGACTCTTGAATTTCTTCAAGGTCAATAGTGCTCCCACTGTCCTCTTTGAATATGAGCTCTCTTTCAAGAAAGACTCCTCTTCGTGCTACAAAGACCACGTTCTCACTAGGCCTGTAGAACAAATATCCAAAAGACTGCTTTGGGTAACCAATGAAAACCCATTTCTCACTTCTAGCTGCTAGCTTGTCGTGAGTCTCTCGTCTTACGAAAGCTTCACAACCCCAGACTTTAATATGTGCTAACGAGGGAACTTTCCCTGTCCACATTTCGTGAGGTGTTTTGGCAACCTTCTTTGTAGGGACAAGATTGAGGATGTGGGCGGCTGTCTCTAAGGCATACCCCCAGAAGTGAATAGGAAGCGAAGCCCGACTCATCATAGAACGAACCATGTCTAACAAGGTTCGATTGCGCCTCTCAGCTACACCATTTAACTGTGGTGTCCTGGGAGGAGTCAATTGTGAGACTATCCCACATTCTTTCAGATAGTCGTTAAACTCGATACTAAGATACTCCCCGCCTCTATCGGATCTAAGTATCTTTATCTTTCTGCCCAATTGATTTTCGACTTCATGCTTAAACTCTTTGAACTTTTCAAAAGTTTCTGACTTATGCTTGATCAAGTAGATATATCCATATCTGCTATAATCGTCAGTGAAAGTCACATAGAATCGATTAGCATCTCTTGTAGTTGATCTGAAGGGCCCACACACATCTGTGTGTATGAGATCCAACAGACCTTCACCTCTTTCACAAGACCCTGTGAATGGTGATTTTGTCATCTTTCCCAAAAGACAAGATTCACACATGTCATCTGACTTTAGGTCAAATGATTCCAACACTCCATCCTTTTGGAGTTGGGCTATGCGTTTCTTGTTGATATGTCCAAGACGACAATGCCACAAGCATGCCTTGTCTACACTATTAGACAAGTCAATATTAAGTACACTATTTCCTAGGCTATCAACACAAGTCACTGTTTCATACACACCATTACAAGGTAAAGCTTCAAACATAAAAACACCATTCTTATAAACAGAAATTGAACCATTCAAATCATTAAAAGAATATGTAAAACCTTGTCTGAACAATGCATGAAATGAAATAATGTTTCTCGTCATCTCAGACGAATAGCAACAATTTATTAAATCTAATCTAACATCATTACTAAGCAGAAGCTGATAAACTCCGATCTTGGTTACTGGTGAAGACTTTCTGTTTCCCATGATCAGGTTTATCCTTCCTCGCTCTATCTCCTCACTTTCCTTTAGGCCCTGTAAATCAGAACAGATATGAAAACCACATCCTGTATCAAGGACCCATGAACGAGAAGATAATGAGTTATTAGCAGAAATAGTGTAAATACCTGCCGAAGATGGCTTCACTTTGCCATCCTTGATATCTTGCAGATATTGTGGGCAAGATCTCTTCCAATGCCCCTTTTGGTTGCAGTAAAAGCAAACTGCCTCTTTTGGATCAGAAACATGGGGAGTGGAACCATTGGGCTTAGCCTTTGGTCCATTACTAGATGACCCAGCTTGAGCCTTGCTCTTCCAGTTTTGCTTGGGAGGACCTTTCCTCTTTTTCCCCTTTCCCTGTCCAATAGCCAAAACAGGGGCACTCGTAGGTGTGAAGGGTATACTTTTACCCTTCATCCCTGCCTCAGCTGTCTGCAACAAGTTGTGCAATTGGGCCAAGGTCTGCTCAGTATTGTTCAAATGGTAAGTTAGAATAAACTGACCATAACATTCAGGAAGTGAGTTCAAGACCATGTCAATGGCCAATTCCTCATCAAAGTGAATATTGAGCTTGACCAAACGCTCTATGTAGCGTTGCATTCTTTGCACATGTGACACTACCGACTCCCCATCCTTCATCTTGCAAGCCATGAGTGACTTGACTACTTCGAACTTTTCTTGACGAGCTCGCTTATGGTACTTTTCCATAAGGTCCTTGTTCATCTCGAAAGGCCAGTAGTCCTCATAGTACCTCTGCAGTTCTGGGGACATAGTTGCCACCATGATGCATGCCACTTTGGTAGCATCATCGTAATGTTTCTTGTAGGCAGCAAGATCTTCAGGAGTAGCTTCATTCTCATCAAGCTCTTTGAGCTCCTTTTCAAGAACATATTCTTTGTTCTCGAAACGAAGAGCCATCTTGATGTTGCGCATCCAATCGTTATAGTTTGAGCCATCCATAACGACTTTGGAGCATATATTGAGCAAGGAGAAGTTCTGGTTGGAGGAGGATGAAGTAGAAGTGTTTCCAGGAGTAGACATCTGAAAAGAAAGAAAGTTTTAGTTAGATTTCAAGATACCTTAATAGAATAACCCAAAGATATAATATCAAGGTTAGGATCCAACTATGAAGATTCACAACTTAGAAATGGGATGCCGAGATCCAAGTGCAAACTTCATAAAGGTAGGCAAATGACGATTCACCAATTCCACCATTAGACGAAACAAACGAAGTGAAATTCCTAATTCTTTTGAGATACATTGAAACTATTCAATGGCATGTTTTAATCTCAGATTATGCTCTTCAATTTGTGACTGGGATGCCGAGGATCACAAACAAGATGTGAATAACCATGCAAATGTGCTTGGTAACCTCACTGTCTTTATCATTAACTATTGATGTGCTGGTAAACCACACACGCTCCATCAAAATGACAATTATGAGATACCCATTACTACTCTTTATTGGTGCCTTTTAGTGTGCTGGTTAACCACACACGCTCCACTAACGACCAATAAAGCATAATGTGCAATTTCATGGATTAGCATACTTTTCACATTTTTCCTAAAGTAACTAGAGTTGGGATTTTGAAAAAAATGTTCTAGTACTTTTAATATCATTATACTTTTAATGAGAAGTAGTTGTCCTATCAAATCCGTTCTGCTAACGACCCTCCACTAATCAAGGAAGCGGTGGGTGAGAGTGGACACCCATTCAACTACCATTTTATAGGCAGTTTCCTTATACCCCCCTTATAGATCAGCTTCGTGAATGAGGCATACTAGCGATTTGACTGACCATATTCTTATACATATAACATTAAACCTTTAATTATAATATATATATAAGGTGTGTTTTAAAACTTTTTAAAACTTCAAGGGTTTATATAAATTTCGAAATTTAAGCTATTAAATTCAAATTTAAATAAACCAATTAACTAGATTTAATATTTATCTATTAATTAACTATTAATCAAATTATTAAATCTTGTAAGGATTATCTAATTAAATTAATCAATTAATTTAATCCTAATCTTTATCCCTCTAATTTCAAAAAAATAGGGTAAGGATAATTATCCAATTAATCTAATTAAGTAATAATTATCCAAAAACAAGAAACCCTAGTTATCCTCTTAGCATATTTCGAAATTCATAAGGGAGGAGGCTAGGGTTTTCAAAACCCTAACCCTAATTTCGATTAGGGTTCTTTGGAGGCTAGGGTTTTCGAAAAAAAACCCTTTGATCCAAAACCCTAGAAATCGAAAATTTGGCCTTTAGGGTTTAATAGCTATAAACCCTAATTTGCAATTCAACAATTGTAGCAATTCAATTTAAAACAACCTGTCTCTGATACCACTGATGGGATTTAGGTACAACAAATAAACTAGAAACAATTCCTAAGTTCACATGCAACCTACTTTGGATCTATGTTTTAACTATTGAACATACAACTTTGAATTGCAAAACAAGAACCCTAGAGGAGAGAGGCTAATTTCGAAATTAACAAACTAGGGTTTAGGGTTTACATACCTTTCAATTGTTATAGCAAACAATTGATATTCCCTTGATCTTGATCTTGATCTTCTTGGAAGCTTTAGCACCACAAGTGTAATGCCTCTAATGGAATCACACCCAAACTAGCAAGAAGGAAAGTAGAAGAGAGAGGGGAGAGGGAGTATGCAAAATCTCGGCCTTAGGGTTTCTTCAAAAGAAAGAGTGACCAAAAACATGAACCAGGAGGCTCCTTATATAGCTGAGGGATCTAGGGTTTAAGGGAAACCCTAGTTATCCTTTGCTTAGGGCCTAAGCAAACCCAAGGGCCTTATCCAAGCCCCTATGGACGAAATTATTAGGGTTTCCCCTAAAGATTTCGTCCACCCTCTTCCAAAGGGGTTCTAGAGCCTTCCACTCAACTATTAGATAATTGCAAACTAGTCCCTGCACCTTATAATTAATTCTTTTAACCCCAAAATCAATTCTGATTAATTTCTGGCTAACAATTAATTAAACATAATGATTTCTAATTAATATATTAATCCATTAACATATTAATAAATCATTTATATATATATATATATATATATATATATATATTAATTTATTAATCTTATAAATTAATATCTCTCCTTTCATAATTTCCTTGTCCAGTTGCTAGGTTGAGGGCAACCCAAAAGGACTGTGCTGCTATCAATTCAAGTACATACCAATTATAGTTATGGGCTTAGACACCTAATCCAACAGGCTTCACATTATGACCAGTATAAAATAAACATGTTTTAGGTCATCAGTACATCCGTATGTAATTTTAAACGACATCTGTGTACTTACATTTCCCATTACTTTCATAAAGTGACAGTACCACTTGAAAGTCAAACGCAAACTATTTTCGAGTTAAGATAGTTATAAACTAGGGAAAACTTACATTTTTACAAACGACAAACATAACAGTCGAGTCTAGCACATAACAGTAGATGCCTTGGTAGAAGGCTACGTTTAATAGAAAGGACCATAATGCTAACCTTATGATTCCTTAATGTATACATTAAAGGATATATATATATATCAATAGGATCCGACATGTAATAGGATGTGTGCTCTCCGCTTCATTTCCTGTTCCTTGTTTGGTTGTGGGCTTGGAACGAATTCACCCAATCTATTTTCTATTCGATTCTAGATATATATATGCTCTGTATACATTAAGTCATCATAAGGGTACCAGGTATAGGTCAAGTCATAAGACACAGAGTCAATGCACAGTTTTCTAGTACAAAACATACTTTCCAAATCAGAACTTTTGGTATACAAAACTAGAAACTTCCCATAAAAGGGTTTAATCCATTTTATTATAACCATTATAAACTTAAAGGACCTTAGGTGATTAACTCTATAATACTTTAGTTTATTCACCTTGGTTATATATAATTAATACCCAATATGTAGTTGTATGTGTGCTTTCCTCCTTACTTCCTGTTCCTTGTTTGGTTGTGGGCTTAGGGCAGATTCACCCAGTCAACTTTCTATCCGATATTAGATTATATATATCAAGTATAAACTAAGTTATTATAAAAGTAATCACTGTGGTCACCATTTTATTATAAGAAATAAGGGTTTTCTTAAACAATCTTTTCATTAAATATAAAGGAACCATTACAATTAACTCCATGAGTAACAAGTGAATACACCTGGGTTATATACCACAATGATCAAACAAACAATGGGATGTGTGCTTTCCGCCTTAGGGCAGATGCGCACAATCGATTGTTTGTTTACTCTGAGTCTTATATAACTTGTATCCATTTAGTACTCATAGAATGGATTGTAGAGTCATGTTTACTTATCTTTCATTAAAGTAGGAAATATAGGATTTTCTAGAGGAACAGGCGAACTTTTCTAAACAGAACTTACAATTTATAACATTTTACAACTTACTACAACTTACTACATTTTCAACTACTTTTTACAACAACTTTCTACGAACTTACTTACATCACATAAATCTTATGAACTCACCAGCTTAATTGCTGATCAACTCTTTCAAATAACTTGTATTCTCAGGAGACTAATAGACAGGTACTCGTGCTGGGAATTCAGAAGATGGAGCATAGTAGCTTCAAGTCTTGTTTTGTTATTTGCTTATGAATTCTATGTTTTGTGAACACACACATTGTAAACACTTTCTTTCTAAATGAAATGGTTGTTCTTTATTTGCGTACTATATACATATCTTGTGATACTAAACATGACGTCCCTCACCCCCGAACGTTTCCGCCGTTCCGGTTTTGGGGTGTGACAGATTGGTATCAGAGCATTGTTTATAGTGAACTAAGTTTATCAACCGATAAAAGATATACAACTATAAATACAATGGGGCTTAAGTGCTCTGGATAATGGTATAGTTTAAAAGTATAACGATAAGTTATAAAAATATACCTACTTGCTTATACATGTACATACTAGACCAAGTATCACAAGAAGAACATAACTAAAGTATTTAAAGGTTGAACACTTTCGTCAAACCTGAACAGTTATGTAATCATAGCTAGGATCAATATAGCCTGATCAACTATATTCATTCGAGATGTGACCGACATGTGTTTGGGAGTGATGTGGTGTTGCAACAGTCTTAAAACTTACCTAAACACCAGTCAAGAGAATACTAGATCAAGAACATTAGAGTTAGAATACTATAGGAGTATTCTATGATTCCATGACGCGATAACAAGTTTAAAACATACCAAGTACTTTACGTTAAAATACTATAGGAGTATTTTAGGCACCATATAAATAACTTATGTGATAACGTAAAAGACCCTTACGAATAAGTGTATAATCTTACAATGTATACTCTTAAGGTTTTATATAATTGAGATCTTATAGACTTAGAATTTGTGATCTACGCTTCACTACCCATTCCTTAATTGGTTGTGGTTTTAGAGCAGGACCACTTATTCGAAGGTCTATTTAATCTTGAATTATATACAACTTGTATACATTGTACAATTATAGCAGGACTCTGTAAGGATCACCCCATTAAGTTACCCTAAATCTCATAGATTCTTTAGACACTTCCATTCTCGCACGACAAGCCCAGGTAGATGTAACCACTTCCTCAGAGGAGACAACAGTAGAGTCAGGAGGAAACAAGAGCAAGTTCATTAGGAGCCTTCAAAGAGGGATCAACAGAAGTAACCAGAACGTCTTACCCGTCACACAAATAAATAATAATCTTGTTAACTTAATGAGCGAGTGGAAAGACTGCTCACATTATATGTTAGGATTATTTTTTTTACTTGCAGCTGGTAACAGTTATTCAGGTAATAGATATTCATTCGAGGATAGCCATTTCAAATTCATAGACTTTATTAGGTATAGACTCTTTTATGAATTGTTTCTAGAACCCTGTGGAAGTCAGGACCCGATACACCCAGAACTAGGATAACCTGGTCTTTTCAGCTTTCGGCTTGTGTCCATTGCTTTAGACTTATTCCGCCTCATCTTTGTATTCTTTTAGCAAAGATGCCTCCTCATAGATCAAACAGACGCACTACTCCGATAACTCCAATACCTTCTCCACAAATCGATGCGGCAACTCTAAATGATGCGGTAGTTGCGGCTGTGGCAACAGCCATGGCTCAATATCATCCTACCAGTTCCAGCGAAGGTGGAACACCTGTTCATTCTACTCAAAGTGAGGTCCCCGTGCGCTCGAGAGAGTGCTCCTACAAGGACTTCACCAACTGCAAACCTCTTCCTTTTAATGGAAAAGGTGGAGTCATCGCTCTGATGCGATGGTTCGAGAAAACAGATTCGGTCTTCGAAATCTGTTCGTGCCCAGAAGGGAGCAAAGTGAAGTTTGCTGCCTGCACCTTCTCCAACAGAGCCCTGACATGGTGGAACAGCCATGCTAAGTCACTGACCCTATCAGTGGCTAACTCAATAGGTTGGGAAAACCTAAAAGAGTTAATGCTGGAAGAATACTGCCCGAGAGGCGAAGTACAAAAGTTGGAACAAGAACTATGGGAGCTCACTATGGTCGGCTCAGACATAGTGACCTACACTGACAGGTTTTATGACCTGGCAGCACTATTCCCCGGGATGGTTAGCCCGGAGAGCAAGAAGATAGAAAGATACATTTGGGGTCTGACTGCTCCGACCCAAGGAAATGTGTTGTCTTCTAACCCAGCCACATTCGATAGTGTTAAACGCCTGGCTCAGCGACTCATCGACCACGGAGTCCGCCATGGTGTAAAAGTTCCTATTCCCGAGCCATCGAGGGAAGAGGACTATAAACAGAAATCGGGGAACAAGAGGAAGAAGAAGCGAACAACACATGACACCCCGCAAGAGCAACAAGCGAGTACTATGTACGCCGCTACAACACCTGCTGCTACAGCACCTGCATGTCGATATGTTGGAACCCTCCCAAAGTGTGGAAAGTGAAACTACCGCCACACCGGAGTATGCCGGGAAATGCAGTGTCTGAACTGCCACAGAAAGGGACACACAGTCCGTTTCTGCAGGGCGCCGGCTCAACCGATCTCCCAAGTCCCCGGAGCTGAAGAAAACCAAGCCTGTTATGGCTGTGGTGAGACTGGACACTATCAGAGGGACTGCCCGATAACAAAGAACTTAGGAGCGGATGGACGTATTCTGATGATCACCGTAGGAGAATCTACCCCGGAGTCGTCGACGAGCAGCGGTACGTTTTCGAAATAGTAATTACTTTGAAATTTTATTTATATTCATATAAGATTAAAACTTGGGGAAAACACTTAAAAAGTAATTATAATAACTCACATATCGAAATAGGTCACAGTATTCAAGAGAACTAAAAGATCCGTTTAGAGAAGCTATGATGGCTTAGCATATACATCAGGGTTGTGCATAACTAAGATGTTGCCGACTTAGAGTGAGTAATTCCGCTTAAATCCCTGTTCCTTAGTTGGTTGAGGATTTGAGGCAGAGTTACTCAGTCGACTGTCTTATTCATCTTAAATATTCATAACTTGTATATGACAGGCAATCGTAGTGGTACCAAGGAGGATCATGATATAAAGTATCATCACCAATTATCAAAGCACTTTCATTTGTATGTATGCACACATAGCGGTACGATACGTAGGAGTGTTAACATCTAAGGGGAAACAGAAAGCCCTGGATCATTTACAAAGAGTACATTTTCTAACACACTAGGAGTACATTATCGAACACACTAGGGATACATCAGCGTATAACAGACGTTTCTTTCAGATTGGCCAAAACTTTGTTCAGTAAAGAGTCCGTTACTATCATTCTTCATGAATTGGTGTGGTCCTCACCATACTAAGTTCATATGTTTCTATCGCCTCGATCGGCAAGTTCTCGAAACTTTCGTCATTTGTATCGACAGTCCGACCTAAAACTCAGTTTTATCTTTCGTATTCTAAACCCAGAAGTACTCGTGCGAAGAGTACTTTGTCCTCTGAAGCCTTATCGTCAGATGTCCGCAGACCGTCACGAAATACCACTCGTCCAACAGACTAAGTTCAAGCACAGAGGCTAAGGACGAATACAGCCCACCTATCACTATTCAGTGTATACGCGAGGGTGGTATATGATTATGATTACGCAGATTTAGTATGTGTATTTCCGCCCTATCTCCTGTTCCTTGTTTGGTTGTGGACCTGGGGCAGAGTCGCACATACGACCGTCTTACTAATCCTAATTATATACGACTTGTATACACGAGGTAATGATAGATGGAACAAGTATGAATCCTATCATGAACACCAGGGTAAAGTTCCCAGGTCTACGAGTAGGTATTCTGCCAATCAGAGGAGCGCAACCCCAGTAGTACTGCTAAGAAAGCTAATTTCGGGACGAAATTCCATCTAACGGGGGGATGATGTGACAACCCGGAAAATTTTTACTTTTAAAGCCCAGTCAATCAACTCAACTGAGTGTCAGACTCATTGGTAATGAGTTCTAGCCCGGTTAAAGGTCATTCTAAGGAGTTTTAAGCCTAGTACACTTAAGGAATGAGTGTTAGAATGTACCTGCTAGAGACACTGTCCAAGAAATCAAGCCTTAACCTTCTTATTGAGAGTTCACGGCCACCACACTTTAGTTTACGGCCGTAAACTCAAGGTGGGCCGTAAGCTCACCTTTAAGACACATTTCCCTCACTTTCCTTCATTATCTCACTTTCCCTCAAGAACACTTGAGTTTTCTCTCAGGTATCATCCAACTTTTCATCTTAGATCTTCAAAAGTGTAAGTGTTCTTTCCTTAGTTTGTTGTTAATCCTTCTTAACTAGCTTCATCCTCATGATTCATCCACGAAAATCATGCTTTCTTAGATCTTCAAGAAACACCAAGAACACACACTAGTGTTCTTGGCCAAAACCGACCATTTCAAGCTTCTAGATCGTACGTACTCTTCCCTATACTTCATATCTAGTAGGAGGCCTTGAATTACAACATTGAAACATGCCTTTTCCCATGAAGATCATGAGTTTACGGCCCAAGATCTTCCTTGGCCGTAAACTCCATGTTATACATGTTTGGGCCTTAAACTCTTCCAACAAGCAAACCTTTGACCTAGAACCCTTCCTTGATGGAAATAAGACCTTAAACTACTCTCAAATGCACATTGACCATGAGTTTACGGCTGTAAACTCCTTTGGGCCGTAAACTCATCAAAAGCCTCCAATGAGTAGGTCTTTCTCATCCTTGTGTAGAGCAAAAGTCCCTAAAGTTTCCCTAGCATTCAAACAAACACTTATGCATGTTGTACCATGAGTTTACGGCCGCAAACTACCTTGGGCCGTAAACCTATGGTAGTAAACTCATGTTAGTGCCATTCCACTCTCCTTTGATGAATCACATGTGATTCCAACACTTGGTCAAAGTGTTTCCTAGTCCCGGAAGGTGTTTCCTTTCATATAGTTGCTTATAAACACTATATTCATGCCAATATATGTCAATATATGTCATTTAGGACTTGTTGTGTCTCGGGACTTCATTCGTGGAACTTCTCATCCTTACACGCATACCCGTTTGAATCACCCACATCAGGTGAGTTCATACCCCGTAATGAATCTTTTAACTGTTTTAAATGTTTTAAGGGGGGGGGGGGAATACAAGCTGAACACAATGGTAATTGTGTAACTGTTTGTTATAAACATCTTTCAAAATGTTACTCATGTCATTTATAAGTTGTCAAAACATTTCAAAAACTCTTTTAAAGTTATGTTACTTTATAGTTATACAAAACTCCGTTTTTAAAGTACAAGCATAACTTAGTAGATAAACGAGTCTTTTCAATAACAGTTCAAGTAAAACTTTAGTAAACTATAATAGGTATAGTTTAGGAGGATGCTATTCATTACTTCTAGTACAATGAAGCATACAAACAAACAATAACATACAGAGAGAGATACTATTATGAGAAACAAACAATAACATACAGAGAGAGATACTATTATGAGAAACAAACAATAACATACAAAGAGAGATACTATTATGAGAAACAAACAATAACATACAGAGAGAATATTATGATGAGAAACAAACAATACCATACAGAACAAACAAACTAGGTTGCTATAGCATGAGAACATACAGGATCTAATTATACCAATGAATCACTAACTTATTGTTTTAAACAAAAGGTGATAGTTATATTGGGTATACATGATCATATAACTTTAATGTGAATTACACGGCGTAGCAACTGGTTTGCTAAAAAGTCGCGTTTGGTTCCCTTAATCTCTAGACAGGGAGAGCGTATAGTAGGGGTACTAGCCTTCACATTATGACCAGTATAAAATAAACATGTTTTAGGTCATCAGTACATCCGTATTTCATTTTAAACGACAACTGTGTACTTACATTTCCCATTACTTTCATAAAGTGATAGTACCACTTGAAAGTCAAACGCAAACTATTTTCGAGTTAAGATAGTTATAAACTAGGGAAAACTTACATTTTTACAAACGACAAACAGAACAGTCGAGTCTAGCACATAACAGTAGATGCCTTGGTAGAAGGCTACGTTTAATAGAAAGGACCATAATGCTAACCTTATGATTCCTTAATGTATACATCAAAGGATATATATATATATATATATATATATATATATATATATATATATATATATATATATATATATCAATAGGATCCGACAGGTAATAGGATGTGTGCTCTCCGCTTCATTTCCTGTTCCTTGTTTGGTTGTGGGCTTGGAACGAATTCACCCAATCTATTTTCTATTCGATTCTAGATATATATATGCTCTGTATACATTGAGTCATCATAAGGGTACCAGGTATGGGTCAAGTCATAAGACACAGAGTCAATGCACAGTTTTCTAGTACAAAACATACTTTCCAAATCAGAACTTTTGGTATACAAAACTAGAAACTTCCCAAAAAAGGGTTTAATCCATTTTATTAAACCAGTATAAACTTAAAGGACCTTAGGTGATTAACTCTATAATACTTTAGTTTATACACCTTGGTTATATATAATTAATACCCAATAGGTAGTTGGATGTGTGCTTTCCGCCTTACTTCATGTTCCTTGTTTGGTTGTGGGCTTAGGGCAGATTCACCCAGTCAACTTTCTATCCGATATTAGATTATATATATCAAGTATAAACTAAGTTATTATAAAAGTAATCACTGTGGTCACCATTTTATTATAAGAAATAAGGGTTTTTTCTTAAAGAATCTTTTCATTAAATATAAAGGAACAATTACAATTAACTCCATGAGTAACAAGTGAATACACTTGGGTTATATACCACAATGATCAAACAAACAATGGGATGTGTGCTTTCCGCCTTAGGGCAGATGCGCACAATCGATTGTTTGTTTACTCTGAGTCTTATATAACTTGTATCCATTTAGTACTCATAGAAGGGATTGTAGAGTCATGTTTACTTATCTTTCATTAAAGTAGGAAATATAGGATTTTCTAGAGGAACAGGCGAACTTTTCTAAACAGAACTTACAATTTATAACATTTTACAACTTACTACATTTTCAACTACTTTTTACAACAACTTTCTACGAACTTACTTACATCACATAAATCTTATGAACTCACCAGCTTAATTGCTGATCAACTCTTTCAAATAACTTGTATTCTCAGGATACTAATAGATAGGTACTCGTGCTGGGAATTCAGAAGATTGAGCATAGTAGCTTCAAGTCTTGTTTTGTTATTTGCTTATGAATTCTATGTTTTGTGAACACACACATTGTAAACACTTTCTTTCTAAATGAAATGGTTGTTCTTTACTTGCGTACTATATACATATCTTGTGATACTAAACATGACGTCCTCCACCTCCGAACGTTTCCGCAGTTCAAAGCTTTATTGTTTTTGCATATCAATAGAACCGTCCTGTAGCACCCCCGAACCGGAACGGCAGAAACGTGCGGGGGCGGATGACTTCATTGTGTTGTATCATAACAATTGAATATGAATGAAACATAGCAACCATCATCATAATACATTACGATATCAACATACATAGTTTACATCATTGTGTTTGTTTATGAATTACATCCAAATACATAATGTATGATAAATCAACAAAAAGATATAAAATATCCAAAACTCCATAGCTGCCAAACTGCTTAGTGTGTTCCTGAGAATACAAGTCATTTTGAAAAGCGTCAACATAGAATGTTGGTGAGTTCATAAGTATGTTTGTATGAAAACTTTGTAATAGTTTGTAAACCTCTAGAAAATCCAATATTTTCTTGTAAAAAAAATAGTTTGTGAGTGTTGTTTCAAATCATGTATAATTGCATGTGTATTCATTGTTTATCTTGTTTGAAAATGTATAGAGAGTGACTCCCAGAAAATCCTGTATTTTCTGTTTTATGAGAAATTGTGGCCTTAAACCCTAAGACTGGAGTGATGTGGCTAGTTACAAAATAGTCGACACAATGTTTATACTTTGTAAAATGAGTGGTGTGCATATTCAGCGTAAATCTTTATAATAACATTGTGATTCTCTATGTGAGTCATTATAACCATACTAATATGACGGAGTGTCTGTCTTGACGTTCTTCAGGCGTCGGTTTCTGAGAAGATATTTGTCACCCTAGACTGGCCTGTCTAGCTGTAGCGAGCAGCTCAGGTGTGGGGTGTCAACCCCGTATAGATCTATACACAAACTCCCGTTCTCCCTCCAGGAGACTCTGGTTATAACTACAGGGCTTACGGTGTATACTAAAATAGGTACGGTGAAGGTGTGTCTCACAAGAGCCTTAACGAAATTTACGCAAACATTGAGTTTCATTATTTAACGTTATAAATAATGTTACGAGTGTATATTTTTTATTATTTAACGCAAACATTGAGTTTCATTATTTAACGCAAACATTGACTTTCATTATTTAACGTTATAAATAATTTACGCAACTACAGGGCTTACGGTGTACACTAAAATAGGTACGGTGAATGTGTGTCTCACAAGAGCCTTAACGGAATTTACGCAAACATTGAGTTTCATTATTTAACGTTATAAATAATGTTACAAGTGTATATTTTTTACTACAACCATACGTAATAAAAAAAAATATAATAATTTTTACCGAAAGTGTCAAAATATCACATTGTTACTATTATTGTCACTAAATGCCCAATAACAATGGAGTTGTCACATAAGGCGCAAGTTTTACTCAATTTGTTATAATAGGCCCATTTTTATTAAGTTGTTTGACAAATGGTCCAATATTATCCAGGATGTCAATATTGCCCCATTATTATACAGTATGTCGAAAAATGGCCCATTTTTACTAAAGTTGTCAAAAATAACTCATTTTTACAAAAATATTCATTTAAGGCCCATTTTTACTAAAATGGTCAAAAATTGCCCAAGTTTATCAAAAAGCCCATTTTCAGCCCACTTTTGCGAAGATGTTCAAAGATGGCCCAAGTTTATTAAAATGTTAATTTTCGGCCATTTTATTCTAAAATGTTCAATAAAGGCCCAAATTTATCAAAATGTTCAAAAATGGTCCATATTTACTAAAAAGGCCAATTTTCGGCCCATTTTACCAAAATGGTCAAAAATGGTCCCTTGTTAATGAAAACTTCTAATTTTATCATTTTCCATGTTTTCTTGTTAAAAATGGTTCCTTTTTAAGTTCTTATTTAGTTTCATAGTGAATTTCTAACATATTTAGCATACTCAACCAAACATAAGAAGTTACATAAGGTAACTTGTTCCAACAACTTCAAGACTTGGATAAATCTCAAATTTGTGGAAATTTTAGCAAGATATCACAACATTTCACACACCAAAACATGTAAAACATACACATACAAACAAATATACAAAGATTACACAAGACTTTGACTTGTATCCTCCCCCAAAACAAGGAAAACTCGAAAACAAGGGGTATGAAGCTCACCTTAGGCTTTTTCGGATTTTGAAGAGTAAGAGGAAGGAGGTTTTTGGCCCTAGCTTGCTTCTTTGAGGAGATCTTCGAAACTGAGGGAGTTCTAGGAAGCAAAACACGAAATGGTGTTGTTTAAAGGGTGATCTTAGCATAAATTGAAAACAAAACAACTTGAGTTTGGCAGCAACTTACCAAGCTTATGGTTAGTGAATAAAACTTCTTGGAAGAACACACCTAACCCACAAAATTTTAGGACGAAAATGTGAGAGTTCCTTAAGAAAGCAAGAGAGTTTGAGAGCAAATGAAGTGAGTGGGTGAGTGTTTGAATGAATTATGGTGTGGAGAGAGGGCTTTGGCCGATTTTTAGAGAGGAGAGAAGAGAGAGAGAGAGAGTTTAGAAGGTTAATACTTGTTGGTTAACACATGTTACCTAGATGTATGTAATGCAAATACTTAGTTGTATGTGATACAAAAGTGAGGTGTCACATTTACATTAATCTATTTATTTTTTTTTTAAATTCGATCGGCCCAAAATGGAGAGGGAAGATGGGCTTGAGTTTTCAAGGATGGCCGAACACATTGAGCCCATTGACGTTTTCGGTTAGCTCGAGTTTTTGGGCTAAGTTCGGGCCCAAAGAAGGTTTCGGCCCAATGGTGGGTCCAAGAGAAATTGATTTGGCCCAAAGAGATTAAGTAGAAAGGTTTTCGGCCCAATAGGGTCCATTAGGAGGTCTTGGCCCAATAAAAGCTCCAATAGCAAATTGCGGCCCATTATGGTCTAAGAAAGGTGTTCACGGCCCAATAAGGCTCAATAAGGGTCCTATGGCTCAAAACAGTGTTGAATAATTATTTTCGGCCCAACTATGGCCCAAATATGGGTTCTCGGCCCATATAAAGGTCAACTAGGGCTTTTGGCCCAAGAAAGGGCCCAATAAGAAAGTCTTGGCCCATTAAGAGGTTTTGACCGAGAAGACTTAGGTTAAGGCCCAAAGTTGGATGGACCTAGCTTATTAGGTTAGGTTTTGGGCTTACACGAGGAGGTTTCGACTTGAATCACGACTTTTGGATGAATCAACTTAGAAGACATTGAAATTAATTTATACTACACGTAGTGTCACTTAGTTACACAAAGGAACTATTTACACATGGATAGAAATTTCTAGCCCTAAAATGCTAGTTGTGACATTATCCCCCCGTTAGAGGGAATTTCGTCCCGAAATTCTTTTGAAAGCAATCCTTAACGAGTTAGAGATGAGATGAGGGCATTTCTGTATCATTTGATCCTCGCGTTCCCATGTGAATTTA
The DNA here is from genome assembly GCF_052849685.1 of Lactuca virosa. NCBI lineage: Eukaryota > Viridiplantae > Streptophyta > Magnoliopsida > Asterales > Asteraceae > Lactuca > Lactuca virosa. The sequence goes on along the minus strand of NC_136427.1, from coordinate 150,047,524 downwards.
GGTCCGTGTTTGGCACTCCATCGAATCTTTACGATAGGAATGCGACTTTGTATCGTACGTTTTGTTTCTCTGTCCATGATTTAGACTGGCTCCTCGACGAACAGGAGATTCCCGTTCACCTCAATCTCGTCGAGTGGAACAACGAGGGTTATGTCCGATAAGCATTTCTTCAGGTTTGATACATGGAAGACAGGGTGTACATTGATGAGTTTCAAGCGATAGTTGGAGTTTGCAAGCCATTGGACCAATCCCTAGCAAGGATTTTTAAGGGTCCGATGTGCCTTGGGTTCAATTTCCTATGCTTTCCCAAAGCGTATTATCTCTTTCCAAAAGGGGCTTTTAGTAGTACTCGATTACTGACTTGGGGTTCCAATGGGCTTCTGTCATTTACTGCCTATAAAATGGCAGTTTAATGGGTGTCCACTCTCACCCACCGCTTCCTTGACTGGTGGAGGGTCGTTAGCCGAACGGCAAGGATAGGACTCTAATTCTCCCTTCATTAAAAGTATAATGATAAATGTAAAGTAACTAAACACTTATAAATTCCCAATCTTAGTTACTTAGGAAAATGTGAATATGGTGCTAACCCATGAAATTGCACTTTGCACCTTGTTAAGCCTTCAGTGGACCGTGTATGGTTAACCGGCACACTAATTGGGACTGACAGTGCGTAGCAAAGGGTAGCTTGATGTTAATCATAGATCAATGGAGCGTGTGTGGTTAACCGGCACATTGATTAGGTGGTTGTAACATTGGGTGTACCAAGCTAATTTGCATGGTTATTCACACCTTGTTTATGATCCTCGGCATCCCAGTCCCAAACTTAAAGGGCACAATCGAGATTTAAACATTCCATTGAAAGTCTCAATGAATCTCAAAGGATCTAGGAGTTTCAATTCACTTAAAACCTAAAAGTCTTTTTCATTTTTCGTGTTGGAAATTGGTAAATCGTCATTTACCTACCTTCAAATATTTTGTAGTTTGGATTACGGCATCCCTCTTCCAAATTGTAAAATATTGTGTTGGGTCCTAGCCTTAATATTTCATTTGGGTGTTATATTAAGGACTTAAATCAACTAACTTGAATTTCTCCCAATGTAGATGTCTAGTTCAGACAACTATGGTCTTCCCAAATCTTTTGGAACAAGCTTTCCTCTTGAAGATGATGTCCCGCGGTTGGATCGTGGAAGTCATACTTTACTTCCTCCACCTCCTCCAATAATTCTCCCTAACCCACAAATTCAAAGACTTAAAAAATTCAAGGTCACTCAAGCCCTACTTGCGATGAAACATGAAGATGGAAGGCATGTGTGTACTCACGTCTTGGAGATGAAGTCACATATTGACAGGCTGAGAGTATTGGGTGTTGAAGTCTCAAGGAAGTTGGCTGTTGACTGGGTTCTTCAGTCACTTCCCGAGTCACATAGTGAGTTCATTAAGGACTACTATATGACACACCACGACATGACCCTTATCGATCTTAACTATTTGCTTGTTGTTGCTGAATCAGAAATGATGTGGCGCACTAGAAAAGCAAATTTGATTGGAAGATCTACTCCCCAAACTTCCATGGACATTGACAATGGAAACATTGGAAGTCCACAAAAGATTTCTCTTTCCAAGGGAAAGAGAAAGGCTAAGTCTGAGATTGTTCCGCGTACCATTCCCAAAGAGTCCATATGTTTCTGTTGCCGAGAGAAGGGGCATTGGTTGCGAAGCTGCCCTGACTACTTGAAAAGGTAGAATCGAAAAGTTTGACTATGACTCAGGTAAGTCTACCATCTAACTCTATTAAGTTCCTAATTTTTGATTCTTAATACATGATGTGACAAGGTTGCATTTTGATGTTTTGAAGGATCATGCAAAGGGAAGGAAGCTTAAAGGAAGAGTATGTTGAATCTGATCGCGAAGATGGATTTCAATCGCATGGTTCGAAGATCGGATTTTTGAGCTGCCGCTTAGGAGTTATGATAGATTGCTTGGAAATATGTAATAACATAGTTTTCATTTGTAATTGTATTGTAAGGAAAGGTTTTTTCTGCATTTTATAAATAAATAAAATTTTGTGTTATTATATCTCCTTGCAATGACATTTGTGAAAATTGATGTTTGTATGTTTCTATGTTAGCAATATGGATTTGATTCTTTCGTTTGTGGTAGTGTCAAAATTTACCAAACAAGGAAAGATTCTCATCACCCAAGTTTCAATTGGGCAGAAACTTGGAATCATGCAAGTTGTATTGCATGATGAATGAGAATTTTCATCTTTAGTAAATTAAGACTAATTCCTTGTTCACATGTATATGTGAATCAAGTGAAGGACTAGGGGATCGGGTACACTGGGTGTGCACTGGTCAAGATCCACCACAAAGATCGATAAGACTATTCGTCATGATTTACTAAAGTTTAGTAAACATGGTTATGCTTACAAGTTAAATATAATTCTGAAACGTTGGAAAGGGTTCAATGTATGGCAGAGCGAATGAGAAGAATCAAATTAGGCAAAAAGATAAAAGTTTCTCCAATCTGAAAAGATGGGAGAGTACTTTAGTATCATGTTTTATGATCATCTTAATGGTTATGGAAAACCATATCACAATTGATCCTCTAAGGACATCTTAGTGCATTTATATGGCTAAGAAGAGGAATCGTGAATTGTTGATATAGTTTAAATGAAGAAGATGAGTCATACTTCGTTCCCAAAACAAGTCTTAGAGTAATACTCCAAGATTGTAACTCTGAGTGACATGATCTTAAGAAATGTTTAAAACACTTATCAAATGTAGAGTAAATGTTTTCTACTCATGTACATTTGAAATTGGTATGTTGTGATGTCTTGTTAAAGACAAAGACCAACAAAGACCAATTGTGTGAAGTGTTTATCTTGATAAGAATTCGCACTAACTCTTGAATATTTGTTTTTCAAGTAATGTTCCTTGACAAAGTGAATCATATAAACCTGTTGTTAAACACTAGCACACGACTTGAGGTTTGTGACCTATCGTGTTGACATATTTTTGTTTCTATGCCCAATCCAATTAAACTTGACTATGCATGTGAGTTCTGAGAGTTCTCAATTGGTTGCATAACAACCTGGAAGCAATGGTAATCCCTTGTGCTGCCAGGTGGCAAGAAATTAAGATTGAACAAGTTCAGTCCATATAAGTTTGGATTTGTCACTAACCATGTCTTGTGATTATGGTCATGACAAATTCACATGGATAGGAACACATACACCATAAAATCTAAGTGTCATAAGGTTTCTCTTCGATTCATGAGAATGATGGTGAGGAAATGCTTTCACTAAGTAGATTTTAAGGAGATAGTAGTTGTGATATTTGCATTCTCAAATTCGATTATGATTACAACATTCCTTTTCATAATTCGAATTGTGAGAAATGGCAAAAGGTCTAAACATTTGAGACTTATTGCTGTAAGTTCTTAAAATGTTTAGACACACATGTGAGCTATCTAAGGAAAGGTGTATGAGTTTGAGAAGCCTAGATAAAGTCTTATCGAAGCATCTCGTATCAGAAATCTGAACTTTGGTAATGAAAGTCAATAAGTATTGATTTCTAGAAGTCCAGCTGATTTCTGAGTACATGTCAAAACTAGTGGGAGCATAAGTGTTATGCTAATTAGGATGTAATTATCATGCTAGTGGGAGCATAATCAATTATGGTGAATATTGCAAGTTAGCAATGTTAATTATAGAAAACAAAGGTTTCAATTCGCAAAGTTGCAGGGTTTGAAAAGTTGTTTTGCTATAATTAAGGGAGAGGAATTGATAATTCATTTCAATTTTAAAAGCTTAGATTGAGATTTTAATCAAATTTAGTCACATATATATATATATGAATGTTATGTTGGAATGGTTCAACATAAGGAAAATCTATATATAGAAATGTTAATTGCGTTCTCAAAATTTCACTATGATTACGGCATCCCTCTTCATAATCAAAATTTTAAGAACATGGCAAATAGAAAAATTATAGCAAAAGACTGATCAAGTATCATGTCTTTATGTTAGACATTATGAATCGTGTCCCATATGCTTCGGGTGTAGGATCGATCGCATATGCTATAATATTCTCGTGTTCTAATTTTCCAAATGCCCAGGGAATTAAGAGGGAAAAGGGACTAGAACCGGTTATGACTAAAGTGGTTGAACAACTGTTAAGGATAATCTAAGGTTCGTCAAGGATTGGTCGCTTAAGGACAGTTGGAAGTATAGTAATGGATGGACCATATTGACATTATTATGAATAGATAGGAGTCTATTAATAATGAGTTGTCGTATGACAAATATGGAATGTTTCCATATGGGTAGTTGAAGAATAGATCAGAAAGTTAGAAACTTTTATGCAAGAAGGATGTTCAAAGGAATGTAGTTTGAATTTGAGACTTCATTTCCATGGAATTGTCTTGTAACAATCTCCAAAGGAATATTTTGTAATATCATTGGTTGAGTCTTCGTGACTTTTGGCACCTAGACATTACAAAAGAATCATTGCATGATAGTTTAGAATCTAACACTTTCTAGCAGTGACAAGAATTTGGAATTCTTACACTTGCAATAAGGATTTGGAATTTTGAAATGAGCATCATTGAAATGTTTTTCAATTGATCTATTTCAAAAAGTAAGGACCATAGACAAACATAGTGTGCATGCTTGGTGCATGGCATAACTATTGTTTAGACAACCATAGTGTGCATGCTTGGAGCATGGCATAACTATTGATGTAATTCAAGTATTAAGTTGATTACTCGAAACATCATACAATGAATAATGAGTAATCAATATGACTCAAAAGTTTTTGGGCTATATAGGATTAGTATTATTCTTGTGTTTCACTTTGCATTTTTGACTTCTCGAGTAACTAGGTTATTAAAATCATCCACAGTCGATCATACTTTGGAAGTAGGTATTGAGGCAAGACTGTCATGAATGGGTCTGTAGATGTGTTTTAGTCATAGCATAAATTCGCTACAGTGTTCATGAGTGCTCCTGGAATAAGATTCGAGTATTGGATACAACCCACGCTCATTTGAATCACTTCATGGATTTTATCACGGGTGATCATGAGACGATAATATCTTATATTCTTCAAACGGAGATGTGTGAGTTGTAGTTGCGAGTCGGTTGCACATTGACATATGTAAACGCACCAGTAACTTGGATGTTATACAACATATCGTTGTGTGTAATTTGATGAGTAAGTACAAGCGAGCATTTGGGTTGAAGTTTATCCGTTCCTTTTACCCCATGTGGACAAAAGCGATATATGTGGGCCCCTCGATGATTTAGTGATGACATCAGGCCTGGACTGATTTGATTTGTTCAATTAGTCAGTCGTCATAAATCGGAAATTAGGAAACAACAGATGGACAGAGAGAATGATTATAATCCATTTCTCAGTCCATATGATATATAGAATGGAGGAATATATGATCCCTTATCTAATAGACACGTCATTGACTAGATCAGAGTTCGATAGCGGCTTTTAAGAGCTACAATTGCTAGTCGGGTTGGAGTCATGCTTGCAATAATAGTTATTAGACTTATCCAAGTGGGATAAGCCCATAACTAATATTGGTATGTACTTCACCCAAGAGTAGCATGGTCCATTTGGGTTACATGCCATCGGACGAATTTGGATAGACTTTTATGAGAAGAGGATATTTATGATTTATTAATATATTATAAGTTCTAATATATTAATATGAAATCATATTATTTAATTAGTATTGATCAAGAATTAGTTTGGAATTAATTTTGTGATCAAAAGAGACTAATTAAATAAATGGGGATTGATTTGGTAAATCATTCATTCTTATAAAGTGGGCTTATGATCCATATTTCTTCATGTTGGGCTAAACCCATGTGGTGACCCATGGATACTCCTGATGGGTTTTGAGCATTCTAACACTTCCTAAGTGTACATGCAACCCTAATAACCTTGGATCTATGTTTGTCTAATAATCATGCAAAGTTGAATTCCAATGTTATATTCCTATCTAGCATACATGGGGAACATTTTTAACTTGAATGAAAGATAGAATAACTTACCTTGTTGTTGATTATGATCCTTGAAACCTTGTGAGCCTAGCACCCCAAGTGTGATGCCTCAAATGCTTCACACAACACCAAATGCAAAGGAGTAAACTTTGAGAGAATCTTACACTTGCAAAATCGGCTCTAGCCCTCTTGTTTCTTAGTGTCGCCGATTTTGGTGGAGAACATGTTGCTTATATAGTGTGTCACATCTAGGGTTACACCATGTAAACCCTAATGTGGCATGACTCTTCATTTCCATGACCCATGGGTTTGTAACTCCCATGGAGCCTCCATGGAGCATTCAATGGGTTTAACCCAACTTGATTATCCATGGAGCCTTTTAGCCCACTATACAAGTTATGGATGATTTACATGATCAACCCATATATTTAATTAGTCATCTTTTGATCACTTAATTAATCCTAGATTAATTCTTGATCAATACTAATTAAATAATACTATTAATATATTAGAACTTATAATATATTAATAAACCACAAGTGTTATTTCTCTCATTTAGTCTATCCAAATGCATGATGCCATGCAACCCAAATGGACCATGCCGGGTCGGGTCAAGTACATACCAGAAATAGTTATGGACTTAGACACCTTATCCAACAACTCCATGGAGGTTAAAACCCATGGATCATGAGGAATGTGGAAAGTCATGAGTTACATGGTGTAACCCTAATGTGCACACTATATAAGAAGCCTCATAGCTCATGAAATGTGACCTAGAGTCTTGGCAAGGAGGGCTAGCAGATTTCATGAGGTGCAATATGATCTTCTCTCAAGTTATTCCAATTGTTGGTGGTGTTGTGTGATTCCATTTGAGGTGAAACACTTGGGGCACTAAGTTTTTAAAGGTCCAAGGCTTCCAACTACAAGAAAAGGTATGTTATCTAACTTGTTTTATTACCCAAGTATCAATGTTTTGTATGCTAGTTAGGGTAATACCTTGGAAAGTTCAAAAATGCATGTATAATAGAGAAAACATAGATCCAAGGTATTTAGGGTTGCATGCACACCTTAGGAGTGTTAGAATGCTCAAAACCCATCACTTACATAGGTACCTAAGATTCTAGATGCCAGGGATGATTTGGGGATTTATTGGATGTAAGGGTTTCGTTAATCGATTGGTTAAGGCGAAAGGTCTCTTTGTGGTACATAAATTTCGTAGGGTGAGAATCAAGCCAGCCCATGTCAAATGACGCTGTGGGGCTCCTTGTTGTAGTAGATGTTGGATTGATTTGGAAGGAATGGTTGTTTGGAATGATAGTGAGTTCTATGTACACGTTTTTTTAATGTTACCGGTTTCGTCCTTGTTATCACTACTGCGAACGTTTTGCACCACACTTAGCGAGTAATAGCAGTATAAGTGTTCCGATTATTAGTGATGAACATTGATAGTATGGTCCCCATCAGGCCCCTCTATAATAGCTTGGTGTATATGAGTCATGTGCAATTAAGAATGGGAAGACCGTCGACTGAGGGACTCTGCCCTAAATCCACAACCAAATAAGGAACAGGAAATAAGGCGGAGTCACGCACTCTAAGCACTTAGAATCTAAATTATTTATGACTCCAATGTATACACTAATCCATCCTAGCTCACCTATAAGGACCCTTAGTTTTCATATGAATGGTATGTTTCGTTCGGACGACAGAGTAATTTATAATTATTGAATAAAGCCTTTAGATATCTTTATCGGGAAAACGTACTGCTGTTCATAGGTGATTCCGGGAGGGTCTCTCCTGTAGTTATTGCCAGCATCCTTCCCTCCTTACCAGAGCACCTTGTCATTGGACAGTCCCTCCTGAAGTGTCCAGATTCACTGCACTCGTAACAGGTCGAGTTTATACCGATACTAGGGGTCTGGGAGATGGGTTGTGCCGGTGTCCTGCAAAAACGGGTAGTGTGTCCTGGGGTTTTCGGCATTGAGGTAGCAGGGTCAGTGGGGGTAGGGGCTGCTAGAGCTTGCTGCCTTTTGGTAGGTCCTGGGGTTGAACAGCTCCCTCTCTTGTTACAAGACTTTCGCTTCTTGTTCTTAGATTTTTGGTTCGGGGTGGTCCTGTAGGTAGATACTTGCTGGTGCCTTAGGTCCATGCTGCGGGTAGGATTGTCGACACCGTTTCCGTTACCATTTGTGTTGTTGAGTTGTGCCATGACAGCTATCACAACAACTGTCACCGCGGCTTGGAAAGTAGCGGAGTCTATTCGTAGGATTGGTGTTTCGCCGTTTGGCTGATTGTTTCCATGGGAAGACATGATTCTGTTGCATGAAGAGAAATGAGCGCGTGAGTAACCATGGTCAGTTCTAGTTGTATCCATCCATTTATATTCACAAATAAATTTCATGTGTGGTTGTACAATTCTTAATGCTTCGACCTACATCTCGATGATGTATTTATGGTAAAGAGTAAAAATAGACATTGCACGAACGCTAAGTTTATCATAGTAGAATATTGCCAACAATGCAATTTAGTGAATTTGGATTACATAGATTTTTGGAGGGCGCACCTCTCTTGATTCTACTACTACTAGTTATAACAAAATACATAGTAAACCTAGGACATAGTGCAAGTAGTGTAATAACGCTCATATGTCGAAATAACGCTCATATGTCGAAATAACGCACAAGGGGTATAAATTGCATGTGTATTCATTGTTTATCTTGTTTGAAAATGTATAGAGAGTGACTCCCAGAAAATCCTGTATTTTCGGTTTTATGAGAAATTGTGGCCTTAAACCCTAAGACTGGAGTGATGTGGCTAGTTACAAAATAGTCGACACAATGTTTATACCTTGTAAAATGAGTGGTGTGCATATTCAGCGTAAATCTTTATAATAACATTGTGATTCTCTATGTGAGTCATTATAACCATACAAATATGACGGAGTGCCTGTCTTGACGTTCTTCAGGCATCGGTTTTTGAGAAGATATTTTTCACCCTAGACTGGCATGTCTAGCTGTAGCGAGCAGCTTAGGTGTGGGGTGTCAACCCCGTATAGATCTATACACAAACTCCCATTCTCCCTCCAGGAGACTCTGGTTATAACTACAGGGCTTACGGTGTATACTAAAATAGGTACGGTGAAGGTGTGTCTCACAAGAGCCTTAACGAAATTTACGCAAACATTGAGTTTCATTATTTAACGTTATAAATAATGTTACGAGTGTATATTTTTTATTACAACCATACGTGATAAAAAAATATAATCATTTTTACCGAAAGTGTCAAAATATCACATTGTTACTATTATTGTCACTAAATGCCCAATAACAATGGAGTTGTCACATAAGGCCCAATTTTTACTCAATTTGTTATAATAGGCCCATTTTTATTAAGTTGTTTCACAAATGGTCCAATATTATCCAGGATGTCAATATTGGCCCATTATTATCAAGTATGTCGAAAAATGGTCAATTTTTACTAAAGTTGTAAAAAATAACCCATTTTTACAAAAATATTCATTTAAGGCCCAATTTTACTAAAATGCTCAAAAATGGCCCAAGTTTATCAAAAAGCCCATTTTCGGCCCACTTTTTCTAAAATGTTCAAAGATGGCCCAAGTTTATTAAAATGTTCATTTTCGGCCATTTTATTCTAAAATGTTCAATAAAGGCCCAAATTTATAAATATGTTCAAAAATGGTCCATATTTACTAAAAAGGCCAATTTTCGGCCCATTTTACCAAAATGGTCAAAAATGGTCCCTTGTTAATGAAAACTTCCATTTTTATCATTTTCCATGTTTTCTTGTCAAAAATGGTTCCTTTTTAAGTTCTTCTTTAGTTTCATAGTGAATTTCTAACATGTTTAGCATATTGAACCAAACATAAGAAGTTACATAAGGTAACTTGTTCCAACAACTTCAAGACTTGGATAAATCTCGAATTTATGGAAATTTTAGCAAGATATCACAACATTTCACACACCAAAACATGTAAAACATACACATGCAAACAAATATACAAAGATTACACAAGACTTTGACTTGTATCCTCCCCCAAAACAAGGAAAAACTCAAAAACAAGGGGTATGAAGCTCAACTTAGGCTTTTTCGGATTTTGAAGAGTAAGAGGAAGGAGGTTTTTGGCCCTAGCTTGCTTCTTTGAGGAGATCTTCGAAACTGAGGGAGTTCTAGGAAGCAAAACACGAAATGGTGTTGTTTAAAGGGTGATCTTAGCATAAATTGAAAACAAAACAACTTGAGTTTGATAGCAACTTACCAAGCTTATGGTTAGTGAATAAAACTTCTTGGAAGAACACACCTAACCCACGAAAATTTAGGAGGAAAATGTGAGAGTTCCTTAAGAAAGCAAGAGAGTTTGAGAGCAAATGAAGTGAGTGGGTGAGTGTTTGAATGAATTATGGTGTGGAGAGCTTTGGCCGATTTTTAGAGAGGAGAGAAGCGAGAGAGATTAGAAGGTTAATACTTGTTGGTTAACACATGTTACCTAGATGTATGTAATGCAAATACTTAGTTGTATGTGATACAAAAGTGAGGTGTCACATTTACATTAATCTATTTCTTTTTTTTTTTAAATTCAAGTTGCCCAAAATGGAGAGGGAAGATGGGCTCGATTTTTCAAGGATGGCCGAACACATTGAGCCCATTGACGTTTTCGGTTAGCTCGAGTTTTTGGGCTAAGTTCGGGCCCAAAGAAGGTTCCGGCCCAATGGTGGGTCCAAAAGAAATGGATTTGGCCCAAAGACATTAAGTGGAAAGGTTTTTGGCCCAATAGGGCCCATTAGGAGGTCTTGGCCCAATAAAAGCTCCAATAGCAAATTATTGCCCATTATGGTCTAAGAAAGGTGTTCACGGCCCAGTAAGGGTCCTATGGCCCGAAACAGTGTTAAATAATTATTTTCGGCCCAAATATGGGTTCTCGGCCCATATAGAGGTCAACTAGGGCTTTTGGCCCAAGAAAGGGCCCAATAAGAAAGTCTTGGTCCATTAAGAGGTTTGGACCGAGAAGACTTGGGTTACGGCCCAAAGTTGGATGGACCTAGCTTATTAGGTTAGGTTTTGGGCTTACACGAAGAGGTTTCGACTTGAATCACGACGTTTGGATGAATCAACTTAGATGTCATTGAAATTAATTTATACTACACGTAGTGTCACTTAGTTACACAAAGGAACTATTTGCACATGGATAGAAATTTCTAGTCCTAAAATGCTAGTTATATAAACTAAAGTTTAATGTTATAAATGAAATTCCCTGCTTACCATATACATGTGGGCGCAACGTAAGATTTATAACATACTTCAAAAGTTTGTCATTTAAAGGGCATGGGTTGATACTTTTGTCATGCTATTTTTTTATAAAATTAATTTATATAAAACATAATCAATTTAAACAAATTATTTTTTATAAAAACTTAAATTTAATTAACTTGAAAGGAGATTGCCACACACTTAAAAAAAAATACAACATTAAAGAAAACACAAGATAGTTCAAATTAAATAAAATGCAACACACTAGAAATTAAAACATGTGAAACATTAAAAAACACAACAATAGTTCATTCTAACTGTTGACGTCATTTGTCGTACTGCCTCACAATTTGTCAAAAACTCAATAAACCAGAAAAGTTTGTTGCCGCCGTTTTCATTTTCACCATACAGTGCTACACGCCTCACCTTACGAAACACACTGTTAAAATGCACTGCAACTGCGTTTGCATTTCTCCATGCATTTGGAGAAGAAGTGATCTTTACTTCGAGGTTGATCGGTTTTACGGTTTTATCTTTCGATGATTCTCCTCCAGAAAGTAGGTGTATCCACGCTAATGTTTATTGGTTCTTCAGTTACATCGCCCCATGAATGAACGAGCTAATGTTTATTTGTTGTCCAAACACGAGCCATTTTTTAGAAATGAAGTCTTGAAGAAGATGAAAAATAAAAAAAAAGTCAGGAGAATTGAATTAAAAAGGTTTGAATCTGATAAAGAATTAAGAAAAATGTTGGTATTTATAATAGAGGATGAAATGTTTAAATTTTGAAATTAAAAAAAAAACAGTTATATTTTAAAAATATGATGATTTTTGAAATTGAAAATGTTTGATTAAATAGTAAAAAATAAAAAATAAAAGAAAAAGAACACACACCTTTCTCTCTCATTTGTATACATTCATTATGGTTTAGCCGACAAATTCAGAATGTTGAGTTGGTGGCGCGGTGTTAACCGAAGCCAACCGAAACATACTGAGACTTGCTATCGTCCACTCCGTCTAGCCTAATATGTGTGTAGACGGTAACTTAAAAAAATTCAAGAAAACGGGTGTAAAACAATTCAAGAAAACCGGTCTGAAAAGAAAATTGATGATGCGGAAGGTGGAACAAATGCAAACCAAGCAATGTGGATGACAGTGATTGGAAGATAACGTGGGATCACTTATAATCATGAGGATTTGAATAAATCTGGCATGCAATGTGGGTCTCACCCATGTTCTATTGGTGCTCTTTAAATTTGTTATTTTGACGGTACAACGACAAAATAAGTTTATATATATATATATATATATATATATATATATATATATTTATCTTTACTATATTATTAAGGATATTGCCTATTTCTTGAAAATTAAGAGATACAATACCTATTACCTCATGTACAATAATATTAAGCTTATAATCACATCGTATAGCTATACACGGTATTAGGTATTAGATGGTACCCTAATCTTCTCTCTACACACAACAGCCGCCATCACAAAATCGAAACCCTATTCTTTCCATCTCCTTCCTACACACAACACTACTCACCAAATCAAAGCCACCTGAAACGGACCCTAAAACTTCAATCAAGATTCTGGGTTCTTGCAATGGATTAGTATGTTTAATCGATGGCACACGTGACATAATCATCTACAACCCATCAACCAGAAGGCATTTCAAGCCATTTCAATCACCTCAACAAGTTCTTCATTGCTCAAACCGGGTCGAATTCGTGTATGGATTTGGGTGTGCATCAAAAAACCCTAATCGACCGAGCATATGGTGGCGAGCGTCTACCACTACCTCCTTTGCGCAAATACCTGATCCACGTCACCTGCCAAGCTTCCGCCTATGTCGTCGGCAGCGACTCCGTCGGAAACTCAAATTGGAGAAGAATATGGTCGTTGGGTTCTCTCTGCGTTCGTTCGAATCAAACCCATTCACGCCAACTCACCTTTCCTGAAACCCCACATGGAGGATGCTAATGGTGAGTCTTTCATTTCTTTCGATCGCCTTTCCCCCACATGCCCTTCCTTTTTCGTTTTTTTGTACTTTGCTTTTGCTTTCAATGTTGTTGATCATGTAATGTCCAAGTCGATCTTCCGATCTTCATTTTATATCATTGATTGCTTCTTGTCTAGCAGGTTTTCGTCTGTTGATCCCCAATTTAATTCCATATTTACCTAACAGATCCCATTTTCCCTTTGTTAGGTATTGAAATTGACAATTCATAGTTAACAGTTTTCACAATTTTGTTTTTGTATTTAGTTTTATGTTTGCGTCAATGATCTTCTCATGGAGTAGTACTTTTACTATTTTTTTTAAAGGATCCACAATCTGATGATTGATGTTAAGATGAAACCCTGGTATGAATCGAAAACTTGTATCGGATCACAGGCTAAATCCCCCTTCAGCACTTCTAATTACACTAAATGTTCATTAGACACTAAAATCAAAATCATCAATACATACTACATTTGATTCTTTCATTTTAACTGGTTTCTGAATCACTATAGTTGGATCTTTACTTCTTTAGTTTTATAATTAAATCTGGTCTCATTGTTCTTCCTTTTCTTGATTAGTTGTTGAAACTAAGGATGGAACCATCGCAGTTGCTTCTGCTTTTACTGGACACCAGCAACATAGATGCTTCATTTTCCCTCCACGAACCCTAATCGGCATCTCAGTCGCAAGAGTTGATCCATGTTGCTCAATCGGGTAATTTATATTCAAATTCTGAGTTTAATTTGTTAATGGGAATTGTACATATATTATTGTTTCTTTTTAGCTTCCCTCTCATGTGAAAAAGTGAAGATTCTCATATAAAGCTTATTGATTTTGGGTTTTCTAATAATGGTATCGTAGGAAGTGCATATTATGTTCCACCAAAAGTGCTTCATATTCTGAGAATTTCTTATCCATCTGTACATTTCAGTCTCCTTGGCTATTCACAATCATGTCAAGTAAAGCATGTCTAAAATTGTGGTTAGTTTAATTTTAGGTTCATGAATTCTTTACAATTACCAGTTGCATCTTATTTTGATCCAAAGCAGTGATGATGTAAGGGAATTACAAATGATCTAATTTTTATGGCCTTGATTAAGCAGAAGTAAAAGATGATGAGTATGAGAGAGATGATTGCTTCTGCAGGCTTCTTCTGGCAAAAAGAAGATTATAGGTGTTTTCTACAAGGCACATGAGTATGCTGAGATGAACCCCAATTTCTTGGGTTGTGCAGAAAATGAATTAGGCATTCGCAACCGGTTGGAATCACAGGGCCATGAGTACATAGTCACTGATGACAAAGAAGGACCAGATTGTGGTAAGCACTTAATTTGACTCCATTTTTAAGTTCCTGACATTACATTTATTTTAAGTCTATATGTAATTATGTATACACACTCAGTTTTTGTTATCATTTCTCATTACAGAACTTGAAAAACACATCCAGTTTCAAGATTATTAGGTGATGCATCTTTCTATTTTTGTTCATTTAATATATATTCGGTAATATCACTAAAAACAATGTAAATTTTATGTTTGAATTTGACACAGGTTGTGTTGAAGTTGTTGGATTTGTTACATTTGACGAACTTGCATCATGGGAAGATATTCCTTAAGGGGTAAACATCTGAAACTCCACTCCAACAAAAAAAATTCCTGTTAACTTTGTTTCATAAACTGTCCGCTGAATAATCTAATTTTATTGTTCTTTTTTGCTATATGCACTAATAACCAATTAGAATCTGACCATGGTTGTTGTGCTGAAACTGTTTCCTGTTCTTTGTTGTTCTATTTTATAAATAAGATAAATAAATTTTGCTATATAGATTAATAAAATAATCTAATTTTATTTCACTTTTTCCATTTTTATTTATGAAACTTTTCATTACACATTGAAAAAAAAATCATGATTTTAATAAGGCTTAATAAAAAAAAATAACAACATTTTCAACTAATGATTTTAATAAAACTTTGTTGCTTACACGTTTTTCAAAAAAAATCTAATACAGTTTTTTTATCTTTGAAAATGATGTCAATTTTGCGAAATAAAAAAAATCACAATTTTTAATTATTTTTTAGTGGGGACTATTGATAAAACAGTTTTTAATTATTTTTGGTATGATTTAAAATATTTTTGGTATGACTTAAAATATTTTTAGTATTATATTATCTTAATTAAAATAGTATAATTTTGGTATGATTTAAAATATTTTTGGTATGATTTAAAATTAAGCAAATTGAGATCTAACCATAAATACTAACATTAAAAAAATATACTAAAATAATTTTTCAACTAATGATTTAAATAAAAATTTATTGCTTACACGTTTTTCAAAAAAAAATCCAATACAATTTTTTTATCTTTGAAAATGATGTCAATTTTGCGAAATAAAAAAAAATCACAATTTTTAATTATTTTTCAGTGAGGACTACTGATAAAGCAGCTTTTAATTATTTTTGGTATGATTTAAAATATTTTTAGTATTATATTATCTTAATTAAAATATTATAATTTTGGTATGATTTAAAATATTTTTGTTATGACATATGACAGTTATTAAACAGATTTTTAAATTATTTTAGTATATTTTTTTAACGTTAGTATTTATGGTTAGATCTCAATTTGCTTAATTTTGGAATGATTATCAGTTTTCGAAATTATATCATAGAATACATTTTCCACCTATAAATCTAATATGCGTTCTTATTTTTTACTCTTACAGCACACAATTCACAAACAAAGAATCAGGAACAAGAAGACTACTTCATTGCATTGCATTGCATTTGTTGACACTAATTCAGGTTCTGTTACTTCTTCTATCACTTATAACTTGAAGTGTGTATGATATTTAATTTTTTACTTCTTCTGTTTGAAGTGATTACTTCTTCTATCACTTATAATCTGAAGTGTGTATGATATTTTATTTTTTACTTCTTCTGTTTGAAGTGATATACTTCTTTTGTTTTAAATGATAATCTTCTTCTCTCAAATAATACATGTATATAATATGTATATATGTTTGTATTTGTTTGTTTGTGACATCCTATATATTTATGGTTTGTATATGTATATGTTGGGACATTGTGTGCTTGTGTATTTGAGTGGATTTTGTTTTGAAAACATATCATGTTTTAATTTATGAGTGAATATTGTTTCTAAAATATATCATGTTCTAATTCCATAGATTGAAACTGTCTCCTTCCATATGTACATAAATACAAATATGTTTCTATGTTTTATTTTATCTAATTAAAGACGATTACATCTATTATAAAACCTCAAAATATGTTTGTAGAATACAACTTTTATTACACGAATTTGTTTAACAATACCTCGACTAAATTACACAAAAATAAAATAAAATAACATATGGAAATTAAATGTATTTAGCTTTTTTATTTTTGAAAAAGATAAGTAATAAACAATTGACGCAATTTCCTTCGTTTTAATGCACCAAAAGAAAGTCAAAGATTGCATTTTTTATATTATTTGCTTATAATCCGCATCACAAAAGCCTATTTCTGTGACATCCTATATATGTATGGTTTGTATATGTATATGTTGGGACATTGTGTGCTTGTGTATTTGAGTGAATATTGTTTTGAAAACATATCATGCTCTAATTTATGAGTGAATATTGTTTTGAAAACATATCTGTTTTTCTTAAAGCTTTGAACTATCATATTCTCCATCATGTTCATAACTTTTCTTGACATTAAAACTATCATCACATTAAAACTATCTTCCGAAAGAAACTCTTTGCCGTCCGGTGCTTAGCGCGAGTAAACGGCTAGTATATATATATATATATATATATATATATATATATATATATATATATATATATATATATATATATATGGAAAAGTTCAATAGAAAACCATAATTAATGGTTCTCCAACAAACCAATTTTTTTTTAAAGTTGTAGAGTTTATTCTTTATCGAAAAAAAAAAAAACTAAAAATTTCTAAATTCATAACTTAACATTGTGAATGTTAAATATATTTTTCGGATTCACCGTGTGAATTTAGATTCACATTGTGAATATTCAAAGATTCACATTGTGAATTTGACGAAAAAAAATTTATCGAATTTGATATTATTGGAAAAAGGATAAAAAGTTATGAATTTCTGTATTTTTAGTTTTTTTTTATTAAAAATAAGTTGAAAAAGTTGAAAAACAAGATTGGTTCCTTGGTTAATTATGGTTCCCTATTGAACCTCACCATATATATATATATATATATATATATATATATATATATATATATATATATATATATATATATATATATACACACGGGTAGGTTATGGTATGGACGTCTAAATAGTGTTTAGTTCTTAAAGGTTTAGGAAGTTTAAATACAAGACGGAACAAACATTTTTAGTGATTCAAACTTGTTGGTGGATACATTAGATTATTAGGTATACGCAATATGTTAAGACATGTTATCACATGTCATGTCCTGTATGGTGTAATAACACCGATTGAGGAAATGATGTTGAAATGTTATAACATGTTAAAAGGTAGAGAAAGAGAAAAAAAGAAGAAGAAAATGGTGATCGGTTGATTTCTTCCGTTGAGATATGTTGTCGTTACCACATCTATCAAAACCCATCAGATTGAACATGTATCTGTGCCCCTGGCTTTTTTGTATCGGCGTTACTGTTCGTACCTCCAATACCATCCTACATGTTGGTGATTTGTTTCACGAATTGTATTTAATTGTAATGGGTTGACTTGTTGACCAAAAATCAATCTTGATGAATATTAAACAAGTAAGGAAGGTGCGGAGTGCACACTTGTTTAAGTTTATTCAATATTAAAAGTAGACTGTCATTTAGGAGCAAAACCCCTGAACGAACGGGGGTCCGTAGGCAGCCCCCTGGGAGCCGGGTCCAAGGGGCAGAGCGTCTGGCTGGGGTCGAAATCCAATTTTTTTATTTGGGTTATATTGTTGTATTAAAAATGCATCAGAAATCCAAATTTTGAATATTTAACGTGTTTTTGGCTTTGCATTAATCCTGATAGAAAACCCGTATTTATGATAGTTTTTTACTGTTGAAAAAACTGTTTTATGACAGTTTTGACAGTTTTCAGACAAATTATGTTTTTAACCAATTTTTTGGTCAGTTTTCCGGTACTCACGAAATTCATTCATTTTCATTCTCTGTTCTAAATCTCTTCTGAGTCTTACTCAATCAAAGATTAGGGAGTACCACCAAAATATTTTGATTTGAAAGTGAAATCACAATTCTCAGAATATCCAAATGCTTTTATCACCCGAAAATCTAACACTACATACCGCGTCACCTATCACAGCTCGGTACACCTTTATTTCCATTGTTATACCCCGAAGACCTCACCTTCTTTCTCAGTAGCCTACCTAAAGATTCCCCATGATAACAAATTCCTACCTAAAGATTCGTCACGATAACAAATCCATATTTGAATGCACTGATCTTATTGTCGATTATTTGTAAATTTAGAAGTTTCCATTTTTGTTATAAAATGTTGCTATCAGTTGCTTCTTGGTGTGTGGCAATTAATATCTCCCTTTAATCATTATAGTTACGTCACCAATATTGTTCTTATCCTATAATTATATCCATTGTAATCAACCTTTATTATTATTATTTTTTTTGGGTTTAATCCCCTCAGTAATTGATTTTGGACATCACACTCTCAAAACTTTTAACTAAGATAAAATTCAGCTACAACTATTTTCATGGATCAAACATAGAATTAAATTACATTTCTTTATTTGGCATGACATGTGTTATACCTCTTTAGTTGTATATAATTTCTAGTTGTGCTATTATCTAACATCTTTCTACTGTTTGTCACTAGTATAATGTTGTTGTCATTTAAAAAAAAAACTACGTGGCAAAACCCATTCTAATTTAACGTTAGAAGTTACACATTTGATCTTTCAATAATTTATAGAATTTCTAAAATTTTCGTTTACTTACGTTTTATTGGAATGTCAAATATTAGATTAAAAAAGTAACAAAGAACTAGCAAAGACATATTACAAAGTCATTGTAGCAAGAAAAGATCGTGGATCCACCCAACCGAATTCAAATTATAATTTTGACGCTTACCTCAAAACATTTTCTTTGACCAACATTTAAGTCGACAATATCCGACCACTTAATTCAAGCATCAACCGAATTAGAAGTAGGACGTTGTATACCCTCCATCACGCAATGAGCTGCCAAATACCCATAACCTCTTAACAATAAGTGGACAAGTGATTGACCGTTTCATGGTCACAAATAGGACAAAGCGTAAAATCCAAATGACCAAATCAATGTCTTTTTCAGCAAAACTTGGGACGTATAGTGATCCAATTTAGACCTAACGTCCAAAGTAACATATTTAACTTAATAGAAACATAATTATTTCATATAGTTGACACTTCATTAGTGTAGAGAGTGATGTTATCCAAGTGAGATCTTGCATAAGAAACAGAAAAGACTCCAGACGGATCTAATGATTGTACATGATAATTAAAGAAGTTGAAGTTCGAATTAACGTGACCAAATCAATCCAATGGCCATCCTCCACTCCACCTCATAAGGATCTTTTACTTTTTATTGATTTTGTATATTATGATCAAGGCACTCTATGAATTCATTAGGTTACGAAACAAGTTGTTATTTTTTTTTTTAAGTATGTATAGGTGGGCAAGGGTATAATGACATATTTTAAACTGAAAAATGGTAAACCATATGATATGAGTGAACCATGTAGAACATGTCCTAAGGATCATCACATGGGGTGACGGGGGTCATTCACGAAGCACCAATGTCAAATCTAGAATAAAAAACGGTATGGTTCTCTAACTAGGTTCAACTAGGCCGGTTCAAACAAACAAAAAAGAAAACTTTGTTCAACAAGTATAAAAACTATTGGTGAAAGTTTTAAGCCTAAACTGTCCATTCCTTAAACTTTGTTGACAAAAACCAACTTACAATTGGAGCAAAGTCGGTTTGAACCAAGCCTCAACAAACTTCATGGTATGGAAGTGTGAAATATGCAACATTTGTTTATAATGGAAAAACCCTCACCTCTTTCTTTTTATAGTCGATATGAGATTCTTTTCTATCAAATATGACATGCATTTTATTGTCTAGAGTTTATACCTATTTTTTTTCTTTTATTTCCCAACACTACAAGACAGGTCATAAAAAAATTATATAAATTATAAATAAATTTTATAAAAATTAGGTGAGTCATTGGACCCACTTAGGCTAACCTAAATTCACACTTGCAAAATACTAACAATATTTAGAATGTGCTAAGGTTAACCTAAAGACCATGAAAAAGCTTTTACATATGAAAAACTAGACTCCCATAGATAAAATAACAACCGCAATTTGCAAAATAAGTGTAGTTGAATTTGTTATGCTACGGAATTCGTATTATATCCATCATGAAAGATACAAACATAAAACATAAGTGGCATAATGAAATAATACCTATCTATCAATCTTGCATATTCACCACTCGTTATTAGAGTTATTAGAATAAGGGAATACGACTTACTAAGGTAATTAAATTCTCAGTTTGTTCACATCTGGTAACTATATATATATATATATATATATATATATATATATATATATATATATATATATATATATATATATATATATATATATATACATCTAGTTAACGTACTTTTTGAAGTGTGCACATATAACCATTATGACCTGCTGTAGCAGGTTACATCCGGTCATAATGGTCCTATGTGAACACTTTCAACAAGTTTGTTACCTAAACGTGTAAAAAAAAATATTTACCCAAATATTAACAAAAAGAAAAGTAAGAATACATTACACGAATGGTCCCTATGGTTTGGGAGAATTTATGCGTTTGGTCCCTAACTTATCTTTTTAACTCAGATGGTCCCTACTGCTTATTTTTGTTGCGTGCTTAGTCCCTTCTTACGTAAGCGCGCAACAAAAATAAACAGTAAATACCATCTTAGTTAAAAAAAATAATTTAGGGACCAAACACAAAAATTTCCCCAAACCATAAGGACCATTCATGTAATTTGCTATTACTTTTCGTTTTATTTATATTTGAGTAACTATTTTTTTTTACATATCTATATAACAAATTTGTTGAAAGTGTTCACATATGACCATTATAACCGGATGTAATCTGCTATAGCAGGTCATAATGGTCATATGTAAACATTCCAAAAAAATTCGTTATGTAAATGTGTATAAAGAAAATAATTATACTGATATAAACAAACAAAAAATTAATTACCTTAATAAGTCATATTCCCTCGTAATAATGTGTTAAGTATATATTTTTTCAATTACCTTACAATAAGATGCTCAATAATAAGTGGTATAACACTTAGAGCGGACTAGCGGAGCCAATAGGTTAGCCTGCGCTTCCCAACAAAATTTGCGGCGCATTATAAACTTTTTGAGAAAAATAATTAACGTGCTGCCCTAAAATCATTTGTGCTATACTTATATTTTGTTTTCGATTCGATTCGATTCGTCACTCATAACACTACAACATTTTAATTTGACAAATTGATATATATCTTTTTTTCTTTAGTCCAAATCAATCATAATTTAGTTGATTTTAATACGGATCTAGCTTATAAGTATTATAATTAATATGTTTATCGAAATTTAATTGTGTTTTTCCTCAATAATCCAAATAAAATCATATAAGTGAAAAGGAAAAAAATGTATCATGTATATGATACAGAAGATGCACGTGGGTGTGTATGATTGAAGGAAGAAAACAAAATAGAAGGCCAACAAACCCATGTGCCCTCGTCACCATCATCACCAAAAAAAAGCCCATGAAACAACATTCGTCGTTTTTGTTATTATTTATTTTGTTTTTAGTGTAGAAAATTTTCATCCATATAATTATTTTTATCGTTTGTGCATAGATAAACTACAAAATGGATTAATAAATGATACATATCTATTCGATTGAAACTTAAGAAGTATGATCACGTATACATCCTCACAACCGATGCTTTTGCATGTTCAACTCGCAAAAAAACAAAAGCCAGGAGTGTCTTCCTTTGAATAGGATAAATTTAAAATCCGACATGGAGTTGGAACCTTATCAATAATTTGACGTGGGAAGATTTATCCTTTAGACTGAACGGAGTTTTGACTGTTTTCCCATACTCCTTTCATTTCTATTCTATCGTTCAGGTTATAGGTAATTTTTCTTCTATTCCCTACGTTTTATTTTATTTTTAATTTTTAAACAAACACTAAACATATAAAATTAAGTAAAAAATATCTTAATAAATATAAAATTAATAAAAAAATTTCATAACTTCAAAATAAAAAATACATAATAAAAATTGAACGGAAAATAAAACATAACAAAAATAAAAATAAAAAATAATTTGATTCATACAAGATTAATAAAAATAAAAATATTTCATTACTAAAACAATTATATGATTAATAGTGTGTGTATATATATATATATATATATATATATATATATATATATATATATATATATATATATATATATATATATATATATATATATATATATATATATATATATATATATATATATGAATGATCATTTGAGAACTTACAGTTTCCCGAGAACCTGAGAATTAAAAGTAGAGCGTTGGATTGTATTATTGAATGGTTTGGGTTGAGCATGTCATTATTGTAAATCTGATGGAATGCAATGACATTTTAGGTTTTTATGGATACACAATAAGGGTAAATATGGTATAAAAATAATTAAATAAAAAATAAAAAAAAAACCAATTTCCCAGTTAATATAAAAAGTTAAAATTCAACCCTTATACTTTATAATATTATAAGTTTAATAATATATATATATATATATATATATATATATATATATATATATATATATATATATAAGTCAAAGTCGGTCTTACCGTTACTAGGCCTCATTCACGAAGTCGGTCTATAAGGGGGTATAATGTTACTGCCTATAAAATGGTAGTTTAATGGGTGTCTACTCTCACCCACCGCTTCCTTGACTGGTGGAGGGTCGTTAGCTGAACGGGTAGGATAAGACATTAATTTTCCCTCATTAAAAGTATAATGATAAAATATAAAGTAACTAAACTTTTATTAAAATTCCAAATCTTAGTTACTTTAGGAAAAATGTGAAATGGTGCTAATCCATGAAATTACACTTTGCACATTGCTAAGTCGTTAGTGGAGCGTGTGTGGTTAACCGGCACACTAATCTGGGACTGACAATGTGTGGCAAAGGGTAACTTAATGTTAATCATAGATCAATGGAGCGTGTGTGGTTAACCGACACATTGATTAGGTGATTTGTAACATTGGGTGTACCAAGCTAATTTGCATGGTTATTCACTCCTTGTTTGTGATCCTCGGCATCCCAGCCACAAACTTGAAGGGCACAATCGAGATTTAAACATGTCATTGAAAAAGTTCAATGAATCTCAAAGATCTAAGAATTTCAAATCCAATTAAAACTTAATGATCTATTTCGTTTTTCATGGTGGAAATTGGTAAATCGTCATTTACCTACCTTCAAATATTTTACAATTGGATTACGGCATCTGTCTTCGCAATTGTAGAATATTGTGTTGGGTCCTAGCCTTAATATTTCATATTGGGTGTAATATTAAGGATTATCATCTAATCTAAACTTTGTTCTTTTTCTTTTACAGATGTCTATCCCAAACAATGCTTCCAACTCAATCCCTTCAGGCTCTTTCTCCCACATAAACCTATGTGTGAGGGTCATTTTCAATGGCTCGAACTTCAATGACTGGATTCGAAACATCAGGATGGCTATTCGCTATGAGGACAAATAATATGTCCTAGATAAAGAGCTCAAAGAGATTAATGTCACCACTGTTACTCCCGAACAAATCACTGAACACACTACTCATGAGAGGGATGCGACAAAGGTGTCGTGTCTAATGATTGCAACCATGACTGCTGAGCTGCGGAAGTCCTATGAGGACTACTATCCTTATGAAATGTATCATGATTTGATGGAAATATGTCATCAAAGTGCTCGGCAGGAGAGGTATGAGATCATTGCCTCCATGATCACAACCAAAATGAAGGATGGTGAACCTATCACGACCCACTTGCAGAAGATGCAGAGATTCGTGGACCGCTTGCTTAAATTGAATGTCAATTTTTATGAAGAGTTGGCCATAGATATTATTCTACACTCTTTACCTTCTTGTTATGATCAGTTTTGAATGACCTATCATATGAACAAGGAGGAGGTCACTCTTAGAAAGCTTCAAGGCCTTCCTAGGACTACAGAAAGCAATCTGAAAGGCAAGTCGGTTGTGTCTACTCCTACTACTACTTCTGCCCATGTTCTGGCAATCGGACATGGGAAGGGAAAGAAGAGGAAGGCTCCCTACAAGAGCCGCTAGGGAAAGTATCTTGATGGATCCTCTTCAAGTGGGACCAAAGTTGGTCTGCTAATCCCTCTTCCAATCCGAAGAAAGCAGAGTGCTTCCATTGTCAAGATAAAGGGCACTGGAAACGAAGTTGTCCCAAGTACTTGCAGGACATAAAAGATGGCAAGATCAAGCCCTCCTTTGCAGGTATTTACACTATTCAATCTAATAACTCATCACATGCTAATTCTTAGGTCCTTGATACAGGTTGCGGTATTCACATTTGTTCTGATTTGCAGGGACTAAAAAGAAGTAGGGATGTGGAGCACGGGAAGATAAACTTAATCATGGGAAATAGGAAAATGTCGCATGTGACCAAGATTGGAGTTTATTCTTTATTGCTTAGTAATGGTTTAAATTTAGATTTGAATAACTGTTGTTACTCGGCCGATATGGCGATAAATGTTATTTCCTTTCACAGTTTGTATAAACAAGGTTTTACCTTTTCTTTTAATAATGAAAATGGTGGTATTTATGCTTATTGTAATGATGTATTTTATTTTGAAGCATTACCTTGCAATGATATATATGAAACTGTGATGATTATAGATAATTTAGGAAATAATGTGTTGAATATTGATTCTTCCAATGATTTGGATAAGGCATGCTTGTGACATTGTCGTATTGGACATGTCAATAAGAAGCGCATATCCCAACTGCAAAAGGATGGAGTTTTGGATCGGAGTCATTCGACTTAAAGTCGGATGACACTTGTGAATCTTGTTTACTTGGAAAGATGACCAAGTCACCCTTCACTGGTACTTGTGAAAGGGGTGAAGGTCTGTTGGATCTCATACACACTGATGTGTGTGGACCATTCAGAACCGCCACAAGGGATGCTAACCGCTTCTATGTGACTTTTACTGATGATTATAGTAGATATGGGTATATTTACTTAATCAAGCATAAGTCGGAGACTTTTAAAAAGGTCAAGGAGTTTAAGCAAGAAGTAGAAAATCAATTGGGCAAGAAGATAAAGATGTTGCTGTTGGATTAGTGTCTAAGTCCATAACTATATTTGGTATGTACTTGACCCGATTGGCATGGTCCATTTGGGTTGCATGGCATCGGAACATTTGGATAGACCGTTTTATGAGAAGAGGACATTTCTGACATATTAATATATTATAAGTTCTAATATATTAATATGAAATCATGTTATTTAATTAGTATTGATCAATAATTAATTTGGACTTAATTTAGTGATCAAAAAGAGACTAATTAAATATATGGGGATTGATTGTGTAAATCATTCATTCTTATATATGTGGGCTTATGATCCATGATTCCTTATGTTGGGTTTAACCTATGTGGTGATCCATGGATACTCCATGGAGGTTAAAACCCATGGAGCATAAGGAATGGGTAAAGTCATGGGTTACATGGTGTAACCCTAATGTGCACACTATATAAGGACCCCTTTAGCTCAAGAAATTTGCACTAATGAGACATATATGAGGGCTAGCCGATTTGAGCATGAGTGTCTTCTTCTCATGGTTATTCCATGTGTTGATGATGTTGTGTGAACCATTTGAGGTGTCACACTTGGGGCACTAGGCTCTTAAGCATCAAGGAATCAAGCTACATAAAAAGGTATGTCTTCTAACTTGTTTTATTACCCAAGTATCAAAGATTGTATGCTAGATAGGGTAATACCTTGGAATATTCATATTTGCATGTATAATAGAGAAAACATAGATCCAAGGTATTTAGGGTTGCATGTACACTTAGGAGTGTTAGAATGCTCAAAAACCCCAACAGTGGTATCAGAGCCTAGGCTTGTTTTCTATTATACTTGATGCAAACTTGTTTTTTCAAAGCTGAAACTGTCCAGACCATAAAACTCGACGAGTTTATGCAAAAAAAACTCGACGAGTTCATCATTTTGAGCATGAACTCGATGAGTTCCTCAAAGAACTCGACGAGTTTTGGGTGGTGACAGCTTGTTGTTTGAATTTTGTGGCTGGAATTGGACTAGGAACATTACCATAAGCTGTTTTTGAACCTATAAACCTATTTTTGATGTGGTAATGTTCATTCTAATCCAATTTCAAAGATAATTGTCAATAGATTCATGTTTTGTATTAGTTTAATGATTAGGCTAATTACATGAAAAAGTTTGATTTGTATTATCTTGTTCTTATGAGTTGCTTAGATTAATAGAAAAATTATGTGAAAAATGTGTTTTCAATCCAAATTAATCTAAGAGTTGATTCTAAAATGTGTTTTTGTAACTTGTCCTCAAGTTATGTGAAAAGTCATATTTAAGATTCATAAAACTCATAAAGGTTTCCATAAGTTACGAATAAGGAAGAGTCACATTCTTTTAATGGTTTAATGTCTTCCATAACTTGTCCTCAAGTTATGGAACTTGAAGAGTTTTTTAATTAAAACTACTTTAAACTCATAAGTTATGGAACTGAATAGTCATGAATAGTTTCAAAACTTGCCCTCATGTTTTTGGAATTTGAAAAGTTTTCTTTCATGAATACTTTAATTCCAAATTAAGTCCTTAGGATTTTAAAAGTTAAAATTCAACCCTTATACTTTATAATATTATAAGTTAATAATATATATATGTATAAGAGCAAGTCAGTCTTACTGTTAGTAGGCCTCATTCACGAAGCCGGTCTATAAGGGGGGTATAAGGTTACAACCTATAAAATGGCAGTTTAATGGGTGTCCACTCTTTCCCACCGCTTCCTTGACTGGTGGAGGGTCGTTAGCCGAACGGGTAGGGCAAGGGCTATAATTCTTCCTTCATTAAAAGTATTAATGATAAATACTAAGTAACTAAACACTTATAAATTCCCAATCTTAGTTACTTAGGAAAATGTGAATAAGGTGCTAACCCATGAAATTACACTTTGCACTTTGCTTAAGTCGGTTAGTGGAGTGCGTGTGGTTAACCGGCACACTAGCTTGATTTAACAAGGTAGGCAAAGGGTTTCTTAAAATTTATCATAGGCCGGTGGAGTGTGTGTGGTTAACCGGTACATCGGTTGAGTGATAAACATTTAAGAGTACCAAGTAATTTGCATGGTTACTTCACACCTTGTTTTGTAATCCTCGGCATCCTATTCACAAAACCTGAAGGGCACACTCGAGATTGAAACATGCCATTGAACAGTTCAATGAATCTCAAAAAGATCTAGGAGTTTCAAATCCAAGTAAAACCTAATTAAATTATTTCGTTTTCATGGTGGAAATTGGTGAATCGTCATTCACCTACCTTCAAATATTTTATAGCCTGGATTACGACATCCCTCTTCCAAGTTATAAAATATTGTGTTGGGTCCTAGCCTTAATATTTCATATTGGGTGTTATATCAAGGACTTTAGATCAACTTTCTTGAATATCTCCCAAAAGATGTCTAGTTCAGACATCTATGATCTTCCCAAATCTCTTAGAACTTCACTTCCTCCACCTCCTCCAATTATTCTCCCTAACCCACAAGTTCTTGAAAAGTTTAAGGTCACTCAAGCCCTATTGGCAAGCAAAGTCTATGTGTGATCGCTTCTTGGAGATAAAGTCAAATATTAACAAGCTGGGAGAGTTGGGTGTCAAAGTCTTAAGAAAGTTGAATGCTCAATCACTGTGACAACCCGAAATTTTCATTTGTACAAACTCTACAGTCAAGCACTACAAATAAAAGTAAAATTCATTTCAGTACATTTTTGGTCGGATTTAAGTACGTTTGGGTGTTTTTATTTTAAAATCGTCAAACGAATAAATAAAAGGAAGTGTCGTTTAGAAGTGTTGTGTAACAAACAATCAAACAACACCTTAGCTAGGTGTTTATGGCCAAACATGAGGAGTTTAGGCCGTAAACTCCTTTTTACCAAGAACTCATGCATATAGCATGAGTTTACCCATTATTCCCTCACTTCTCACTTCCTAACTCAAGAACACCCACCATTCTCTCTCAACTATCATAAAATCATCTTCCAATCTTCCAAAAATGTAAGTTTTTCTTCACTTGTTTGGTTGTTATAACACCTTATCTAGTGTTTATACATCATTTCATCCATGAATTCTTCATTTCTACCTAGATCTTCAAGTGTTCTTCAAAACACCAAGAACACACTAGAGTTCTTGGCCCTTAAACACTCTTACAAGCTTCCTATAAGTAAGTACACTCCTCCTAACTAGTTACTTGCTTAGAATACTTGCTAAATCATTGAAGAACATCAAAAACCCTCAAGAACACTTGTGTTTACGGTCAAGGGATATCCTTGAACCGTAAACACCATCAAATGGTGTTTAAGTGCCCCTAACACCTTCTAAGGCTTGGATATTGGACTAGAACCTTACATGCATGAGCTAGAAACCCCAAATCACGAAATGGTTGGAGTAACCATGAGTTTACGGCCATAAACTCATGGGTTTACGACCATAAACTCAAGGGTTTACGACCGTAAACTCCCAAGGGTGGTCCAAGGACCGTAAACTCCAAAGATGAGCCATTTTGTGCCCTAAACCCTTCCTAAGCCTTTGATTCAAACCTAGAACACTTCCTTGAGGGGTATAAGACCTTAAAGCTCACAAATGCACCAATTACCATGAGTTTACGGCCGTAAACTCATGGGGGAATTGACCAAAAACCGTAAACACATGTAGGGTTACCAAATGAGGAGTAAACTCCAATGTGAGGCCATACTCTCCTTAGATGCAACCCTTAACACTCCTAGCACTTGAAACAAAGTGTTTCCATGTATTAGGATGTCTTTACTTGATTAATTAGTTGTTAAGTGACTAATTAGATACATTTATGTATCACTACATGTTACATAGGATCCGTGTGTGTGTTCAAGTCCTCACTTGACACCTAGCATCCTACCCGACACTTCCATCCAAACCACTCACTGTAGGTGAGTTCATACCCCTGAAATAACCTTTTAAATGATTTTAAATGCTTTTATGGGGGGAATACAAGTTGAACATTTCTAGTTATTGCTTTAATCACATGTGATTAAAAACTAGAACAAACAGGAAGATTTGCTACTACTTTCAAATTGCTATCAAACTTAGGGATTTTCAAGCTTTCAAACCTTTTATTAAACTCTTATGATGCTAAAACAGTTTTCAAACTCTTTTATACTTTCAATATTTTCAAATCCATATCTACACCAGTATATTTATATAAGTAAGACTTGAAGGACTTAGGACTGATAGCTCACCTTATTTCCTGTTCCTTGTCTGGTTGGGGACTTAGGGTACCCTGTTATTTGTCCGAATGTCGTTTAATTGTTAGTTATATATCATGTATATATGTGTTGGATATAAAAGCTTTCACTTCGATTCAATACCTTTGTTTAACAAAGGCATCCAAACAACATGACTATTTAACTATTATAGGTATAGTTAAGGGATTACTACTCACTACTACTATTACAACGACCCATACAAGAGTCAATACAATTATGAGCCATTACAAGAGTACTACATTGAGTAACAGAACATACTATACACTATACAAGAGAACATACTATACACTATACAAGAGAACATACTATACACTATACATACATTAAATACTAAAACAGAATGTGACATACTATCTCTCGATACGAAACTTCATTGTGCTATCACCGTGTAACTAGAGTCTCCCGGAAGGAGAGCGTTCATTATGTGTATAGATAGATCTATACGGGACAGACACTCCCACATCCCGACTGCTAGCTACAGTCCGAGCCGTTAAGGCCTAGGGGTGACAAAATTTCACCATACTACGTGTGACCTGGAGGGTCATCAGTTATTCAGCCGTCGATCAGCATGGTTACATACGAGTTCACATTCAAACCTTAAATTAACTATATAAGGATTTAAGGCAAAAATGGACTTTTCGAGGCGTACCGCCTGGAGTCTACATATTTCTACTTTGGACTTTTCGAGGCGTACTGCCTGGAGTCTACATATTTCTACTTTGGACTTTTCGAGGCGTACTGCCTGGAGTCTACATATTACTACTTTGGACTTTTCGAGGCGTACCGCCTGGAGTCTACATATTTCTACTTTAGACTTTTCGAGGCGTATTGTTCATTCAGTACCACCTGGAGTCTGTATTTTCATTACTTTGTGACTTTGTCACATACTCGTTTCAGTAAACTATATTCTTATACAAATTGTTTTCACTGGGGAAAAACCCTTACATTTACGAAAGAACAAACATACAACCAATCGGGTCTTGGTAGAAGACTACTTTTACTAGGAAACATAGGGTTTTATAGGGAGTATACTATTTTCAAAACATTTGAAATCGATTACTACACTACATTGTTACTAACATTTTTATACAAGCAATGACACTAAATACTTATGAACTCACCAGCTTTATGCTGATACTCGCTTTCAAAATAACTTGTATTCTCAGGTCATCAGTAGATAGGTACAGATGAAGCTTTTGAGAAGATGAAGCACATACAAGACTCATCTTTTATTTTGATTATACTTTTGGTGTCTTACAAACTATACAGAACACGCTTGTAATACAATTATTATATTAATGCAATGGATGTTGTTGCTTGTCTTTACTATTATGCATTGTTGTGATACTGTACATGACGTCCTCCACCCCAGAACGTTTCCGCCGTTCTCGGTTTTGGGGTGTGACAGATTGGTATCAGAGCACTGTTTATAGTGAATCAAGTATATCAACCCATAAAAGATATACGAACTATAAACACACCGGGATTAAAACACTCTGACCAAGAATATATACTTTTAAATAATAAAATATTTAACTAAATATATATATATATATATATATATATATATATATATATATATATACATCTATTCATACCAGGGTCAGTATCATACTAGAACAGAACAAAAGTATTATGATTGTTGGACATCACAATTAGGCTTAGAGACATATAGTCAAATCCTAAGGGGATATAGCCTGATCAACTATATTTTCTGAGGAGTGACTAGCATGTGCCTAAGAATGATTGTAATGTTGTGACAAGTCTAAAAACTTACCAACACTACTACAACAAGAACATTAGGACAGAATACTATAGGAGTATTCTGGGTTACTCTAATTACTTATGTGCAAACAAAAAGGATCTTCATTAGTACGTCTATTAACTATTCTTTCCCCATTCTCGCGTAGATACCATGGCTGACTGAAGGGTTTGCCCAAAGGGTGCCCGTCGCCAGTAGAGGATTTTCTACTCATCCTTTCTCTTCTTAAAAGAATAGCCTTCCTCTTCAGTATCTCTGTTTCACTTGTCTGTAAACATTCCTAACCTTGAAAGTACTCTAACTAGACTATTAAACTGCCAACATTTTCCTTTATGGTTTGATGTAAGACCTACTGTTAGGTCACTTTTCCTGAATTCATTTTACATCATTAATATCAGTAATATTGGCAGTTGTCTAATCTATGGGAAAGTCTGTGCTTTTGCATTTCCCTACTCTATTGTTATGACTCTATCTGATATTTGGACTATGGTGATTTAGTCTATGGAACCCACTCTCATCATACTCACAATCGGTTCTTACTATTATCATCATCTCTATCAATTTTCAGTAAAAGATGCCGCCTCGTCCTCGTCCGACCAGGGGCAGGCCTGCAACTCAAACTCCACCACCACCACCTCCTCCACAGCAGTTCGATGCAGTCATGCTCCAGGCAGCTGTGACCGCCGCCATGGCCCAAGTAAACTCTGGGGGCGTTAGTGGAACGGGGACTAGCACTAACTCTAGCCATGGTGAAATCCATCCACGTGCACGGGAGTGTACTTATAAGGATTTCATCAGCTGCAAACCTACATACTTCAACGGAACCGGAGGGATCCTTGCACTGTCCCAATGGATCGAGAGAATAGAAGCAATCTTCGAGATGTGCTCGTGCCCTGAAGGAAGCAAGATAAAGTTTGCTGCTTGCACCTTCACCCAAAGGGCCCTGATGTGGTGGAATGGCCATGTCAAATCACTTTCACTGGTAACAGCCAACGCTATGGGCTGGGACACACTGAAGGACCTTCTGACAAGGGAGTACTGCCCGAGGGGCGAAATACAGAAACTCGAGGAGGAACTCTAGAACCTCAAAATGCAGGGTTCCGACATAGCGGCTTATACAGCCAGGTTCTGCGACCTGGTGGCTCTATGTCCTAACATGGTTCCCACCGAAAGCAAGAAAATTGAAAGATACGTCTGGGGTCTAGTACCCCCATATCGAGGGAACGTTCTAGCCTCACACCCTGCGACCTTTGAAAGTGCCAAGGAATTGGCCCAAAGGCTCATCGATCACGAGGTTCCTTCTACCCCATCAACAACTACAACCACTACCCCAACCCCAACCAACGCGACCGACAACAAAAGGAAGCGTGGGGACCGAAGGAGGGGTAAATCAAATCAACCCCCTTCCAAGAACCAACAGACGGTGGCTGTCCATGCTGCCACTACTCCTGCTGCCCCTGTACCATCCAAAACATATGCAGGGAACTTACCCAAGTGCACCAAGTGCTCTTTCCATCATAACGGCCCCTGCCGTGAGATGCACTGCACTAACTGCGACCAGAAGGGCCATACCGCCCGGTTTTGCAGAGCACCTCCCAAACCCACCACCCAAGTTCCCAGTACCGGAGTGAGTCAAGCCTGCTACGGGTGCGGCGAGACAGGGCACTTCAAAAGAAACTGTCCGAAAGTTGGGAATGCGAGAGGAACTGGAAGACTACTTGCTATGGGCCACAATGAAGCCGTAGCAGACCCCACGGTAGTCACGGGTACGTTCCTTCTCAATAACTCTTATGCTTGTATCCTATTCGATAGTGGGGCAGAAAGAAGCTTCATAAACCAAAAATTTAAACACCTACTTAAACAATCACCGCAAACACTAAAAGAAACCTTCGTCGTAGAGATGGCTAACGGCAAGACAGAGAGTTCTAACGAGATTTACATAGGTTGTTCCCTCACGCTAGATAATCATTCGTTCTCAATCGACCTCATACCAGTAGCTATCCAGAGTTTCGACGTCATCATAGGCATGGACTGGTTGAGTCTTTATCGTGCCGATATTCTGTGTTTCGAAAAAGCAGTCCGCCTGAATCTACCAAATAACGAAACCTTGGTGATCTATGGAGACAAACCCAGTACGAGTCTTCGTATCATCTCGAGTATTCAAGCCCAGAAGTACTTGCGTAAGGAATATCGTGCATTCCTGGCGCATGTTGTAGATACGAGCCAGAAAACCAAAGACCTAAAAGATCTCCCCGTAGTACGCGACTTCCCCGACGTATTCCCTGAAGAACTACCGGGTTTACCTCCGCAACGTCAAGTCGAGTTCCGAATCGACTTAATTCCAGGAGCGACCCCCGTAGCCAAATCGCCCTACCGTCTAGCACCTGCTGAGATGCAAGAACTGTCCGGTCAACTTAACGAACTGCTCAACAAGGGCTTTATAAGACCAAGCTTCTCACCCTGGGAAGCACCAGTCTTGTTCGTAAAGAAGAAAGACGGATCGTTCCGTATGTGCATCGATTACAGGGAACTCAACAAGCTTACAGTAAAAAACCGTTACCCTCTTCCTCGCATAGACGATTTATTTGACCAACTGCAAGGGGCGAGCTACTTTTCCAAGATTGATCTGAGGTCCGGGTATCACCAGTTACGAGTGCTTGAGGAGGATGTTCCGAAGACAGCCTTCCGAACTCGTAGTGATGCCATTCGGATTAACCAATGCGCCCGCAGTATTCATGGACTTGATGAATAGAGTATGCCGTCCTTACTTGGATCAGTTCGTCATCGTCTTCATTAATGATATACTTATCTACTCTCGAAGTAAGGAGGAGCATAGCGATCATCTACGACAAGTCCTAGAAACCTTACGATCGGAGAACCTTTATGCGAAGTTCTCTAAATGCGAATTTTGGATCCGAAGAGTCGAATTCTTAGGGCACGTGGTTAGCGAAGAAGGAATCCACGTGTACCCCTCTAAAATTAAGGCTATTGAGAACTGGTCAGCACCAAAGACGCCTACAGAAATTCGTCAATTTCTAGGCCTCGCTGGCTACTACTGCAGGTTCGTTCAAAACTTCTCTCGAATCGCGAAACCTCTTACGACATTGACCCAGAAAGGCGTGGTCTTTGACTGGGAAGAGAAGCAAGAAAAGGCATTCCAAACGCTGAAGTGAGCCTTGTGCACCGCACCGATACTGTCCCTCCCCGAAGGAACAGAAGACTTTGTGGTCTATTGCGATGCGTCAAATCAAGGGCTCGGCTGTGTTCTGATGCAACGAGGTAAGGTCATCGCCTACGCCTCAAGATAGCTTAAGACACATGAGGTCAACTACACCACCCACGATCACGAATTAGGAGCAGTTGTGTTTGCTCTGAAGATCTGGAGACACTACCTATATGGTACGAAGAGCACTATCTTCACGGACCATAAAAGCCTACATCACATATTCAACCAAAAGGAGCTCAATATGAGACAACGACGGTGGGTAGAGCTACTCAATGACTACGAATGCGAAATTCGTTATCATCCAGGTAATGCCAATTTAGTAGCGGACGCCCTAAGTCGGAAAGAATATTCTGGTCGAAGAGTCAAGTCATTAACAATGACTATCCATTCGCATCTACCCGCACAAATTAAGGAGGCTCAGCTCGAAGCCTTGAAACCTGAAAATGTAGCGGGAGAATCCCTGCGAGGAATGGATAAGAACCTGGAAGCCAAGGGTGATGGAGCCTTATACCCCATGGACCGGATCTGGACCCCGAAACACGGTGGCTTCAGAGACTTGGTCATGAAGGAAGCGCACAACACTCGATACTTCGTCCACCCGGGTTCAGATAAGATGTATCTGGATCTTAAAAAGTCATACTGGGGGCCTAACATGAAAGCAGAGATTGCTACCTTCGTGAGTAAATGCCTTACTTGTGCAAAGGTTAAGGTCGAATACCAGAAACCATCAGGTCTACTACAACAGCCGGAGATACCGGAATGGAAGTGGGAGCGGATCACTATGGACTTCATAACCAAGCTACCCAAGGCAACGGGTGGGCTTGATACTATTTGGGTCATCGTCGACAGATTGACCAAGTCCGCACACTTCCTGCCTATCAAAGAAATAGACAAGATGGAGAAGCTTACAAGAACATACATTAGGGAGATCGTACGACTGCATGGTGTTCCTATATCTATTATCTCCGATAGAGATAGTAGATTCACTTCGAGGTTCTGGCAGTCACTACAAAGCTCCTTAGGAACGAGGCTGGACATGAGTACTGCCTACCATCCACAAACCGACGGACAAAGTGAGAGAACTATCCAAACCTTGGAAGATATGCTGCGAGCCTGTGTGATCGACTTTGGGAAGGCATGGGATACTCACTTGCCTCTTGTAGAATTCTCTTACAACAACAGTTATCACACGAGCATAAAGGCTGCTCCATTTGAAGCCCTCTACGGCCGGAGGTGCAGATCCCCTCTGTGCTGGGCTGAAGTGGGTGACACACAGTTAGCAAAAGGACGAGTTCCTGACAGCGCTCTCACGGGTCCGGAGATCATTCGGGAAACGACAGAGAAGATCGTTCAGATTCGTGAACGATTGAAAGCCTCTAGAGACCGACAGAAAAGCTACGCAGACAAACGAAGGAAACCTTTGGAATTCCAGGTGGGAGACCGAGTCCTTTTGAAAGTCTCACCCTGGAAGGGCTTGATACGCTTCGGAAAGCGTGGAAAGCTAAATCCAAGATACATAGGGCCTTTCGAGATTCTCGCTAGAATCGGCCCCGTAGCTTACAAACTCAACCTACCCCGCGAGCTCAGTAACGTACATCCTACCTTCCACATCTCGAACTTGAAAAAGTGCCTATCTGACGAGACTCTTGTAATCCCACTCGACGAGATCGAGATCAACGAGAGCCTCAACTTCGTGGAAGAACCTGTAGAAATCATGGACCGAGAGGTCAAACGAACCAAGCAAAGCCGTATCCCTATCATGAAGGTTCGCTGGAACGCCAAGCGAGGACCAGAATTCACATGGGAGCGCGAGGATCAAATGAAACTTAAATATCCTCACCTTTTTACTTAGTTATTATAATAACTTAGTTTTTTGAACTCTAATTTCGGGACGAAATTCCCTCTAACGGGGGGATGATGTGACAACCCGAAATTTTCATTTGTACAAACTCTACAGTCAAGCACTACAAATAAAAGTAAAATTCATTTCAGTACATTTTTGGCCGGATTTAAGTCCGTTTAGGTGTTTTTATTTTAAAATCGTCAAACGAATAAATAAAAGGAAGTGTCGTTTAGAAGTGTTGTGTAACAAACAATCAAACAACACCTTAGCTAGGTGTTTACGGCCAAACATGAGGAGTTTGGGCCGTAAACTCCTTTTTACCAAGAACTCATACATATAGCATGAGTTTACCCATTATTCCCTCACTTCTCACTTCCTAACTCAAGAACACCCACCATTCTCTCTCAACTATCATAAAATCATCTTCCAATCTTCCAAAAATGTAAGTTTTTCTTCACTTGTTTGGTTGTTATAACACCTTATCTAGTGTTTATACATCATTTCATCCATGAATTCTTCATTTCTACCTAGATCTTCAAGTGTTCTTCAAAACACCAAGAACACCAAGAACACACTAGAGTTCTTGGCCCTTAAACACTCTTACAAGCTTCCTATAAGTAAGTACACTCCTCCTAACTAGTTACTTGCTTAGAATACTTGCTAAATCATTGAAGAACATCAAAAACCCTCAAGAACACTTGTGTTTACGGTCAAGGGATATCCTTGAACCGTAAACACCATCAAGTGGTGTTTAAGTGCCCCTAACACCTTCTAAGGCTTGGATATTGGACTAGAACCTTACATGCATGAGCTAGAAACCCCAAATCACGAAATGGTTGGAGTAACCATGAGTTTACGGCCGTAAACTCATGGGTTTATGACCGTAAACTCCTAAGGGTGGTCCAAGGACCGTAAACTCCAAAGATGAGCCATTTTGTGCCCTAAACCCTTCCTAAGCCTTTGATTCAAACCTAGAACACTTCCTTGAGGGGTATAAGACCTTAAAGCTCACAAATGCACCAATTACCATGAGTTTACGGCCGTAAACTCATGGGGGAATTGACCAAAAACCGTAAACACATGTAGGGTTACCAAATGAGGAGTAAACTCCAATATGAGGCCATACTCTCATTAGATGCAACCCTTAACACTCCTAGCACTTGAAACAAAGTGTTTCCATGTACTAGGATGTCTTTACTTGATTAATTAGTTGTTAAGTGACTAATTAGATACATTTATGTATCACTACATGTTACATAGGATCCGTGTGTGTGTGTTCAAGTCCTCACTTGACACCTAGCATCCTACCCGACACTTCCATCCAAACCACTCACTGTAGGTGAGTTCATACCCCTGAAATAACCTTTTAAATGATTTTAAATGCTTTTATGGGGGGAATACAAGTTGAACATTTCTAGTTATTGCTTTAATCACATGTGATTAAAAACTAGAACAAACAGGAAGATCTGCTACTACTTTCAAATTGCTATCAAACTTAGGGATTTTCAAGCTTTCAAACCTTTTATTAAACTCTTATGATGCTAAAACAGTTTTCAAACTCTTTTATACTTTCAATATTTTCAAATCCATATCTACACCAGTATATTTATATAAGTAAGACTTGAAGGACTTAGGACTGATAGCTCACCTTATTTCCTGTTCCTTGTCTGGTTGGGGACTTAGGGTACCCTGTTATTTGTCCGAATGTCGTTTAATTCTTAGTTATATATCATGTATATATGTGTTGGATATAAAAGCTTTCACTTCGATTCAGTACCGTTGTGTAACAAAGGCATCCAAACAACATGACTATTTAACTATTATAGGTATAGTTAAGGGATTACTACTCACTACTACTATTACAACGACCCATACAAGAGTCAATACAATTATGAGCCATTACAAGAGTACTACATTGAGTAACAGAACATACTATACACTATAAAAGAGAACATACTATACACTATACAAAAGAACATACTATACACTATACAAGAGAATATACTATACACTATACAAGAGAACATACTATACACTATACATACATTAAATACTAAAACAGAATGTGACATACTATCTCTCGATACGACACTTCATTGTGCTATCACCGTGTAACTAGAGTCTCCCGGAGGGAGAGCGGTCATTATGTGTATAGATCTATACGGGACAGACACTCCCACATCCCGACTGCTAGCTACAGTCCGAGCCGTTAAGGCCTAGGGGTGACAAAATTTCACCATACTACGTGTGACCTGGAGGGTCATCAGTTATTCAGCCGTCGATCAGCATGGTTACATACGAGTTCACATTCAAACCTTAAATTAACTATATAAGGATTTAAGGCAAAAATGGACTTTTCGAGGCGTACCGCCTGGAGTCTACATATTTCTACTTTGGACTTTTCGAGGCGTACTGCCTGGAGTCTACATATTTCTACTTTGGACTTTTCGAGGCGTACTGCCTGGAGTCTACATATTACTACTTTGGACTTTTCGAGGCGTACCGCCTGGAGTCTACATATTTCTACTTTAGACTTTTCGAGGCGTATTGTTCATTCAGTACCACCTGGAGTCTGTATTTTCATTACTTTGTGACTTTGTCACATACTCGTTTCAGTAAACTATATTCTTATACTAATAGTTTTCACTGGGGAAAAACCCTTACATTTACGAAAGAACAAACATACAACCAATCGGGTCTTGGTAGAAGACTACCTTTACTAGGAAACATAGGGTTTTCTAGGGAGTATACTATTTCCAAAACATTTGAAATCGATTACTACACTACATTGTTACTAACATTTTTATACAAGCAATGACACTAAATACTTATGAACTCACCAGCTTTATGCTGATACTCGCTTTCAAAATAACTTGTATTCTCAGGTCATCAGTAGACAGGTACAGATGAAGCTTTTGAGAAGATGAAGCACATACAAGACTCATCTTTTATTTTGATTATACTTTTGGTGTCTTACAAACTATACAGAACACGCTTGTAATACAATTATTATATTAATGCAATGGATGTTGTTGCTTGTCTTTACTATTATGCATTGTTGTGATACTGTACATGACGTCCTCCACCCCAGAACGTTTCCGCCGTTCTCGGTTTTGGGGTGTGACAATCACTTTCTAAGTCACATAGTAAGTTCCTTATGGACTACCATGTAAAGGACTATGACATGACCCTTAATGATCTTATCTATTTGCTAGGTGCTGCTAAATCAGAAATGATTTAAGGACTAGTAAAGCAAATTTGATTAGAAGATCAACTTCCCAAACCTTCGATGGACATTGACAATGGTAACATTGGATACCCAGTAAAAGCTTTCTCTTCCCAATGGAAAGGGATCGGCCATAGTCAACTCGGTTGACCAAATGGTAAAGAGAATGGCTAAGTCTGAGAGAGTCCTACCAAAGGGTCCCATATGTGTCTGTTGCCAAAGGAAGAAGGCATTGATTGCGAAGCTGCCTATTTACCTGAAAGATCATAAGGTTGATCAAGTCAAGAAGTTTGACTCTATTTCAGGTAAAGTCCACTATCTAACTCTGTTAAGTTTCTATTCTGAGATTCTTATTACATGATGTGATTGGGTCACATGTTGATGTTTTAAGGATCAAAGAAAAGTGAAGAAACTTATAGGAAGTATATGCTGATTCTGATCGCGAAGATGGATCTCGATCGCATGGTTCGGTGATCAGACTTTTTGAGCTACTACTTAAGAGTTGTGATAAATTGCTTAGGAATAAGTAACAACATAGTTTTCATATGCATCTGCATTGTAAGGATAAGTTTTTCCGCAAGTTTTAAAATAAAAGAAAATTTTTGATTTTATTTATTTTAAGTATCCTTACAATGGCACTTGTGTAAAATTGTTGTTTGTATGATTCAATTAATAGCAACATTGGAAAAATGGATTTGATTATGTCGTTTGTGGTAGTGTCATAATTTACCAAATAAGGAAAGATTCTCATCACCCAAGGTTTCAGTTCGATAGAAACTTGGAAATCATGCAAGTTGTATGGCATGATGAATGAGAATTTTCATCTTTGGAAAATTAAGACTAATTCCTTGTTCACATGTATATGTGAGTCAAGTGAAGGACTAAGGGATCAAGTACACATTCTGGTGCACTAATCAAGTCCACCACAAAAGATCGATAAGACTATTCGTCATGATTTACTAAAGTTTAGTAAATATGATTATACTTACAAGTTTAAGTATAATTCAGAAACATTGAAAAAGTTTTGATGTATGGCAGAACGAATTGAGAAGAATCAAATTAGGCAGAAAGATAAAAGTTTCTCAAATCTGAAAAGATGGGAGAGTACTTTAGTATCATGTTTTATGATCATCTTAATGATTTAGAAATCATATCACAATTAGTCCTCTAAGGAAATCTTAGTGCATTCTTATGGCTAAGAAGAGGAGTCATGAATTATTGAAATGGTTAAATCAAGAAGATGAGTCATACTTCGTTTCAAAACAAGTCTTAGAGTCATACTCCAAGACTATAAGTTGATTGACATACCTTAAAGAAAGGTTTAAAACACTTGTCAAATGTGAGAGTAAAAGTGTCCTATTCTTGTACATTTGAAATTGGTAAGTTGTGATGTTTTGGATAAAACAAAGACCAACTAAGGCCAATTGTGTGAAGTGTTTGTCTTGATAAAGAATCCGCACTATCTCTTGAATATTTAGCAAGATAGTTTTATATGTCAAGAGGACAGTGGGAGTCTAAAAGATTCTGAAGGTATTTCAAGAACTAATCAAGAGTAAAAACCTATATTTCATCACTAGCACACGACTAGAGGTTTATAACCTATTGTGTTGACATTTCTGTGCCCATTCCAGTAAAGTTGGCTATACATTTGAGTTCTACATGTTCTCAATTGTTTGCATAACTACTTGGAAGCAATGGCAGGCCCTTGTACTGCCAGGTGGCAAGAAGCTAAGATTGCACCAGTTCGGTCCATATGAGTTTGGATTTGTCACTAACCTTGTCTTGTGATTATGGTTTTGACAAATTCACGTGGATAAGAACACATACACCATAAAATCTAAGGGTTATAAGGTTTCTCTCTGATTCATGAAAATGATGGTGAGGAAACGCTTTCACTAAGTAGATTTTAGGTAGATAGCAAGTGTGATATTTGCATTCTCAAAGTCGTTAGTGGAGCGTGTGTGGTTTACCGGCACACTAACATGGACTTGTGAGGAATGGTAAAGGTCTAAACAATTGAGAGTATGATTACGGCATCCCTTTTCATAGTTCTACAAATTGTTTAGACACACATGTATGATCTTGATAAAGTCTTATCAAAGCAATCTTGGATCAGAAATCTGAACTTTGGTAAGAAAGTCAATAGAGTATTGATTTCTAGAAGTCCAGCTGATTTCTGGATACATGTCAAAGCTAGTGGGAGCATAAGTATTATGCTAATAATCATCATGTTAGTGGGAGCATGATAATTATGACAAGTATTGCAAGTTAGCAATGTTAATTATAGAAAACATAAGTTTCAATTCATGAAGTTGCTGGGGTTGAAAAAGTTGTTTTGCTATAATTAAGGGAGAGGAAATTATACTTCATTTCAATTCTAAAAGCTTAGATTGAGGTTTTAATCATATTTAGTCAAGGATATATATGAATTTTGTGTTGGAATGACTCAACATAAGGAAATTCTATATATGGGTCCATTATTTGCGTTCTAAATTTCGATTATGATTACGACATCCCTTTTCATAATCTGAATTATGAGAACTTGGAAAATAGAAATATTATACCAAAAGGACTGGTTTAGTATCATGTCTTTATGTGAAATATCATGAATCGTGTCCCATATGCTTCGGATATAGGTTCGATTGCATGTGCTATAATATTCATCCTTTCTAAATTTTCCAAATGCTCATGGCATTAAGAGGGGAAAAGTCTAGAATTGGATATGACTAAACTGATTAAGAAATTGTCGAGGAC
This sequence comes from Lactuca virosa, assembly GCF_052849685.1. Lineage (NCBI taxonomy): Eukaryota > Viridiplantae > Streptophyta > Magnoliopsida > Asterales > Asteraceae > Lactuca > Lactuca virosa. Next base: position 150,004,756 of record NC_136427.1, on the reverse strand, counting down.
AATCTAAGGTTTACCAAAGATTGGTTGCTCAGGGACAGTTGGAAGTATAATGTTAATTTTGGAAGGACCATTTTGACATATTCTGAAAAGAGGCAACTCTTGTTCAGAAGTGATAGTCAATATGAGAATATGGAAATATTCCTATAGGTAGCAGTTGTTCATTAAATCTGTGTAAGATTAGGAAACTTAATGCAAGAAGGATGTTCAAAGCGATGTACTTTGAATTTGAGACTTCGGTTCCATGGAATGATCTCCATTGGAATACTCTATAATGTCTGTTGACAAGTCTTTGTGACTTTGTGCATAATCATTACAAGAGGATCAATGCATATAAGTTTAGAATCTAACAAGATTTAGGTAAATGGCAGGAATTTGGAATTCTTGTGTTTGCGGTAAGGATTTGGGATTGTGAAATGAGAATCATTGGATTTAAGTTTAATCGATCTATTTCACGAAGTAAAGATCATAGACAAACTTAGTGTGCATACTTGGTGTATGGCATGACTAGTGTTTAGAAAACATAGTGTACATGCTTGGAGCATGGGACATCTATTGTTTTAATTCAAGTATAAAGTTGATAGTTTGAAACAGTATGCAATGAATGATGGGTAATCAATATGGTGATAAATAAAAGATGTTTTATTTATATTCATAAGTTCTGAGACCATATTGGATTCGATTATTCTTGTGTTTCATTTTGCATGTTTTAACTTCCAGAATAAACTAGGTCACTCTTCCCGAATGACTAAGTTATTCAAACCATCCACAGTCGGTCATATGTTGGAAGTAGATATGAATCAAGACTATCATGAGTTGGCTTGTAGATGTCTAAGATGTTGGACATAGCAAAGAGGTGGTACAACACTCATGAGTGCTCATAAGTTCTGAGTATTGGATTCAACCCGCGCTCATTTGAATCACTTCATGGATTTTATCACGAGTGATCATGAGACGATAATATCTTATATTCTTTAAACCTAGAGATATGAGTTGTTACTATGAGTTGGTTGTACATTGATTGCGCGAAAACGCATTGGTAACTCGATGTTATAAAACGTGCTTTTGTGTATGATTCAACAAGTAGTAGAACAAGCCATATGAGTCGAAGTTTATCCATTCCTTTTACCTTCGGGATAAAAGCAATATCTGTGGGCCCCTCGATGATTTAGTGATGACAAATGTAAGTCCTCGGCCGAGCCTGGACTGATTTGATTTGTTCAATTAGTCATTCGTCATAAATCGGAAATCGGGAAGCAACAAATGGACAGAGAGAATGATTTATAATCTATGTCTCAGCCCATATGATATCTAGAATGGAGGAATATATGATCCCTTATCTAATGGACAAGTCATTGATGAGATCAGAGTTCAGTTACAACGTCAGAGTTCGACAGCGGCTTAAAGAGCTACGATTGCCAGTCGGTTCTTGAAGTCATACTCAATAATAGTTTTAGACTTATCCAAGTGGGAGACTGTTGGATTAGTGTCTAAGTCCATAACTATATTTGGTATGTACTTGACCCGATTGGCATGGTCCATTTGGGTTGCATGGCATCGGAACATTTGGATAGACCGTTTTATGAGAAGAGGACATTTGTGACATATTAATATATTATAAATTCTAATATATTAATATGAAATCATGTTATTTAATTAGTATTGATCAAGAATTAATTTGGCCTTAATTTAGTGATCAAAAAAAGACTAATTAAATATATGGGGATTGATTGTGTAAATCATTCATTCTTATATATGTGGGCTTATGATCCAGGATTCCTTATGTTGGGTTTAACCTATGTAGTGATCCATGGATACTCCATGGAGGTTAAAACCCATGGAGCATAAGGAATGGGTAAAGTCATGGGTTACATGGTGTAACCCTAATGTGCACACTATATAAGGACCCCTTTAGCTCAAGAAATTTGCACTAGTGAGACATATATGAGGGCTAGCCGATTTGAGCATGAGTGTCTTCTTCTCATGGTTATTCCATGCGTTGATGATGTTGTGTGAACCATTTGAGGTGTCACACTTGGGGCACTAGGCTCTTAAGCATCAAGGAATCAAGCTACATAAAAAGGTATGTCTTCTAACTTGTTTTATTACCAAGGTATCAAAGACTGTATGCTAGATAGGGTAATACCTTGGAATATTCATATTTGCATGTATAATAGAGAAAACATAGATCCAAGGTATTTAGGGTTGCATGTACACTTAGGAGTGTTAGAATGCTCAAAAACCCCAACAATTGCGATCCGATCGAGGAGGAGAGTATCTTAGTATCGAGTTCCTTGACTATTTTAAGGAATGTGGAATTGTTTCACAATTGACGTCAATATTATCGGGGAAAATCTATATTTAGAGTGATTACCTATCGACGATTTGGGGGTTTATATGTTCGTTTGTAGTTTTACCGTCGGGAAGATTTGAGACGTTCTTAATGGGTGAAGCACTGAAACGACGGCATGACATCAGAACCATCATGGCGCCTAAACGATGTACAGTGCAAAAAGACCAAAGTGCCCTTGAAATCATTCCAAATATGTGATTACTAAGGGCAGTTGTGTCAAAACAAATTATTCAAACATTATAACCTTTTTTGGGTCAAAGTAGAACTTTGACAGTTTAAATGAAATAGACGAAGTTAAATAAAAAGATTGAAGGAAGTAGGATTTGAACATGCGACTTCGGGAAAGAAGAAAGACGTGTCATTCGGCTGAACTAAACTGCCTTATGTTTCTCACAATTGAATAACTTTAATATTATCTTCATTAATGTGGATTCGATTAATACATGGTATTTGAAGTAATTATATATGTACAATATAAATATAGCAAATGTGTATTTACTACAAATCGTTTCACATATTATACTCAACTTATTAGACCAACTCCACTGGAAAAACATTAAAATGGTGATGTTTACACATTAAAATGGCGTTTTCAGTCCAATCACACACTAAAATGGTGATTTTAATTTTACTAAATTAACATATGTCTCAAAATTTGATAATTATAACACAACCATTTAATTTTAAAGGAACATACACTAAATTAACATATATGTCAAAATTTGATAATTATAACACAACCATTTAATTTTACTAACATAATATAAACACTAATATGTATATATATTAAAACTTGACCAAGTTAGGAATAGTAAGCTTTTGTTGACTTTCATTTTGCCACACAATTTTCCAAACTTTTACTCTTTTAGTCCCTTATTAACAACACAGCATATTTACTAATCAAGTAACAACATCAAGTAACTACTTATCAAGTAAATTACTATATATTCATATATTAAACCAAAAGAGTGTATATATCATTAATTGTCATAATATGAAAGTACATATCAACAAACTACTCATAAATGATCCCAAACTCCCTAGCAAAACTAACGAAACAAGCATCCCACAAACAAATTTCACACCTAAACACCCATTTGTATCCATTCACAAAAGCGTCTGACACACTAATCACATACTTATGCATTAAACAAGTTCTATGGGAGCCATAGAAGTGTACATGTTTTCTCCCGTCCTTATTTAAGTGGAGATGAACCTTAGAACAAGTTGCTCTAAGATTCCAAGTACCTTTTGTTCTACGGTACGCATTGTTCAACATGTCCAAAGCTTCTTGCTTCCTCTGTCTGCCTTCTGCCATCAGCATCATTCCCAGGACAAATGTTGAAACCAAATGTCCCAATGCAGATGCTTCTTCAAGCATCATTTTCCCTTCATGATCAGCTTCCAAGAAAAATAACTTTATCTGATAAAAAAAAACAATAAACACATAATTTCTAGTTAATGTAATGCAAAACAAGAAACAAATTAATTAATACTATGCATATAACAACATACCAATCCATCCGTGAACAGGATATTTGGGTTTCTCATATCTTTGCATTTGTTGACAACTGCATGTTTCTGGTCAGACCAACGATGAAATCGTAATCCATTTGTTTGTATATTTCTTCCGTTTTTCCTGCCTCGTTCAATATTTTGCAACTGCAAACGAAACACAATATTGGCCCCAAACTGTAAGCACAAATCAAATATACACGTGTAATAGAAGGATCGAAGAAAAAACTTACACACTCTTCATCTTGAAAGCGCCGACTGCTGAAAATTTTACCAACTTGACTATTATCTTCTCAATCACTTCCAATGGCATGTTAGTTAGCGATTTGCTTTGCTTTCTTGGTTGAATCTTCGAAGAAGTACTGGCTTCCATAATATTATTCCTCGACTAAGATAACGATTATGTAGAAACAATTTTAGGATTTTTTTGACTGTCAAAATTTTAAAATTGGGGTTAATTGCAAGTGACTGAAATAAGATTGAAGAACTGAAACGACATGATTCGTCGGAAAAATTATGGCGCCTACAAGATGTTAACTATAAAATAACCAAATTGCCCTCATACATACAATGAATAACATTTGATTAGTAAGGGTAGTTTTGTCAAAAATCATAATTAAAAAAAATCAATCTATTTTAAAACACAACCGACACAATTGATATATGCCTTTTTAATCTAGCAACTACCACATTGACCAATGACCCATATGTCATCCATGGGTGTTACCACGACACTATAAGAAACTACCACATTGACCCATGACCCATATATGTCATCCATGGGTGTTATCATGACACTATAACCAACTATCACATTGACCCATGACCCATAGGTATTACCATGACACTATAAGAAACTACCACATTGACCAATGACCCATATGTCATCCATGGGTATTACCATGACACTATAAGAAACTACCACATTGACCAATGACCCATATGTCATCCATGGGTGTTACCATGACACTACAAGCAACTACCACATGTCGAACCATGACCCATATGTCATCCATGGGTTTTACCATGACACTAGAAACTACCACATTGACCAATGACCCATATGTCATCCATGGGTGTTACCATGACACTATATAAGCAACTGTCACATGTCGACCATGACCCATATGTCATCCATGGGTGTTATCATGGCAGTATAACCAACTATCACATTGACCAATGACCTATATGTCATACATGGGTATTACCATGACACTATAAGAAACTACCACATTGACCAATGCCATATGTCATCCATGGGTATTACCATGACACGATAAGCAAATACCACATGACCCATGACCCATATGTCATCCATGGGTGTTATCATGACACTATAACCAACTATCACATTGACCCATGACCCATGGGTATTACCATGACAATGTAAGAAACTACCACATATCGACTAATGACACATATGTCATCCATGGGTATTACCATGACACTATAATCAACTACCACATGTCGACCCATGGCCCATATCCATAGGTATTACCATGACACTATAAGCAACTATAACTTGATCCATGACCAATATGTCATCCATGGGTGTTACCATGACACTATATAAGCAACTACCACATGACCCATGACACATACATCTTTTAAATATAAATTTTGGTTCAAACATAGCAACATAAAGATGTATAGTTTGTTATTGTTTAATTCCCGTTTATAATTTTAAATTAAAATTATGCTATGAACACCTCGTTACTCTTTGTTCTTTCTTGACATTATATACCCTTTCTATCAAGCTGGAACTACTTTAAAAAATTCGAATTATTAAATATTTAGCGCTATTTTGTACCGTTCGAATTTTTCATTAGTGGAGCTTCAAAATATTTCGCAATTTCTTTCCCCCTAACCTACACATGTTAAGGCTGCATATTAGGGTAAGTTAACTGATTAGAAATAGGGTTTACATTTTCTGTAATCATCTCCGGTGGCTAATTGATCGAAATCTTTATTCATTACGTTTGTGCATTGACTTTGGCGATATAGGTTGTCACTCATCTAAAATTTATTTTTATTTAATTTACTATTGTCGTGATCATCATTTCTTGTTCTCTGATCATCTTCATGTATATTATCATATTAAATTACAACTACATTGGTTTTGATTGTATTCAATAGTATGCATGCGTAGTAATGCCTTCATCAATAATTTATTTTTATTGTATGATTGTTCTCTACTCATCAATAGTTTATCATCTTTAATACATTGGTATTGACTATAGTTTTTTGTTTATTTTTAAGCAAGAAAGATATCGAACTTGAAACCAAAAGGAGCATCAGGTGTGAAGCCAACTAAATTCATTACACCACAGGTTTTGAACTGCAACAGGACTTTAACTGCAAAATTCATAAGCAGACAATTACAAGATGAAGAAATCGACTTCCCAATATCAGCAACCACATCCAATGCACCTATAACATCTAGCACCAAAACCCCTGAACCTAAATCATTAACACCAACCATGACTACCACTTCCCCGGCATCACTTACAACATCCACACCATCCTCAGTAAATACATCTAAAACTTCAGCAACTGGAACAATACAATCCTCAACACCTACACCAACAACCAAAACTTCAGCACCTACATCATCGAAACCATCCTCAACACCGACATACACATCATCAACACTTATATCTACTACCACAACCTCAAAACCTTCATCGACACTACCATCTTCAACAACTACCATAACTACCACATCCTCCTTACCTAAAGGAACTACCACATCCTCAACATATACATCTATCCCAACACCTACCCTAAAATATACCCCATCACCAACACCAATCACAGACTCTACCCCATCACCAACACAACCAACCATGAATGGATATGTTGTGGAAAATGTAGAAGATGAAAACAATTCCTCTGAAGATTATGGACCAGATGGACATTTAACTGTTCATGTTTGAAAAAAAACGTGAGTTACCAATCATATCTTACAACTTTTTTCTATGTATAACCTTTTGGTGTACACGTACATATGAATTTAAAACTAAACCGATCACATGAGTATTTGCAGGCTCATGCCACCAGGCCCTTGTGCACACATTATTAGTCGGTCCTTTTTACAAAGACTAAATCTACAAGGGTACACTTGGGGAAAAGTAAGCAAATAAATGCGCGAATTATATTGGGAGGAGTTCCAGGTAGTTAACTATATGTGATTAATTGTTGTTTGGTAAACATTTACATTTAAACTTATGTTTATATTGTTAATGTGTAGAAAAAATGTTGTTGGGATGAAACAATAGACTCGCTGGTGAGGCAAGCTTGGGTAAGTAAAGCGGCACCAAGTTATGGACAATATCTCTACAACATGTGGAGCCCACAAAGAAACCTACATGCCTTTAAACCAGCTCATACTGCACATGAAGTCTGGAACTCCTGGCAAGTAAAATGCAATACAAATGAATACAAGCTAAAATCCGAACAGAACAAGAAAAATAGGCGTAACGGTGTGGCTGATAGAGTAGCACAACCTACCCCTAACGCTGGATCCACATATCATTTAAAGATAGCTTCTGATTTGGTAATTTTTTTAATGGTACATTAATGTTTATGTTTATCTGTATATTTGACATTTTATGGTATTTATGCAGAAAATGAAATTAGGATGTGATCCACCCCATAGTGATTTGTTCCTGCATACACACACGAAGAATCACGATGGAGTCACTTCCACAAATGAAAAAGATAGACAAATTCATGTAATATTCATTTCAGTGCAATTAAACTTTTATATTGTAGCTAGTCCATAATGTCATTCATAACTTTGATCTATTTTAACTTATATTATTTTTATTTTGTAGGCGGCCTATACAGAAAAACAGGAAAAGTTGGAAGCTAAATGTGCTGAATTTGAGGAGGACAAACTATTTTATGATGTTGTTGGTGGTCATGACAAAAAAAGAAGACTTTATGGATTAGGCTCTTTTGGAAAGGGGGTTCCCGATATTAACGGTAAAACGGATGTATCTTACATTCTGGGAAAAAATGATGAAATGGAAGAAATGAAAGAGCTTGTTGCTAAACATAAAGAGCAAAACGAAGAGCTTAAACAAATAATGAAGGCCCAAGAAGAACAAAACAACGCAAGAGTCGGACAACTTGAAAAACAACTCAAAACGGAAATGGATCTTATTAATGTCATTACAAAACAACAACACTAGCGGGTAATAAAGTGTTGATATGTTTATTGCAAAGTATTTATTTTAGATTAGCCATTTTCCATTTTTCCATGTAGTAAATAATTATTGTATTATTTTATGATATAATGTTATTTTACTTTTTTGTTATTTTTGGTTTTCATATATTACTATAAAATAATTTGAATTTAATTTATAAATCAATTATCCATCCATCCATATGGAATCTTTGATATGGAATCTACTATATAATATACACCACAAAAATTGCTAGGGATTCACCAGCATGGAATTTGCTAGGAAGTCATCAAACGGAAGTTGCTAGGGATTTATCACCACCAAATTTGCTAGGGATCCACAACCATGGAATTTGCTAGGGATTCATCACCATGGGTTTTGCTAGGGATTAACTACAACGGAATTTGTGAGGGAAGAACTACCACAGAATTTATGATGGAATCCTACTATGGAATACACGGCGGAATACCATCTACCACGGATTTCATTTCGATGTCATAATTGCGACGAAATGATTGCCTCCCTATAAAACGATCGCTACGGGTTTTTTTGGGACGGAAATTGGTCGTCGCGAATTTCGTCGCTATTCGTGTTTTGGAATGGAATTTCAGCTTTTCGCAACGGATTCCTTCCATAGCAAAATCGTGTTTTTCTTGTAGTGTATGATACTTGTTTGGATTGCTCCAAACATCCACCAACATGAATCAGACTCTTGACACCACAAATGATTCAAATATGGAGCTTGAAACCACAAATGATACCCAAATGGTTTGAATACGCATCAAAACAAAGAACAAAGACAAGAACAAAATAACAAAAGGGATAGTGCGAAGATCAAACTAGACCTATAGCTTGAAACTTCGGTGAAAAAAAACCAAGACCTATTGATTTGGGTTCGGTGAAAACAAGTAAGGACCTGTTAACTTGAGTTCAAAATCAGAATTACGAAACGCGTCCCAATAAAGATCGGTTTTGAATTGTACGCAAAAACTCGAAAAAATATCACTTCAAATTTTATATCTTCAACATAACACGATGCTCTACAAATCATAGAATATGGATTTATATAGCCTTACAAAAATAACTATAAAGATAATCAAATGAAACCTAATAACTATGTCACTTATTGCCTTATTAAAGGAATAAATAGATGCTGGTAAAGTAAAGTCTTGGGAAATGATGTATTGGGAAGTGGAAAAGGCGGCGCTTGTACTCCCCAGGCTTCCAAGTACCTGTATCGGAACTCAAGCTGCCTTCGTACTCCCATAGTATTCACGCCCATCAGAACCAATTTCGAAATCGGAATAAGAGTCTGATGGCATCCGAGGTTTGCAACTGATCACATGTTCCGAGGCTAATCGCAATCGCAACCTATCTTCTGAATCCGATGTCTTCCAAGAATTGCAATCGCACCCCGTCGTAACATGAGACTCTGATGCATTCCAATTGGTCGGAACCAGTCGCAATTATTGGCCTTGAATATCATTTGCAACGAACCAGTCCAAACGACTCTGATACGTTCCATTGTTCGCAACAGTCCAAATGTGAATGCAACGCCTTGTGATCGTTCGCACCCAATCACACTCTTTTGAATTCATCAACAACCACTTGCAACTTATCGGCTCCAGACTCATAGTTTTTGCTAAAGAAACGCCTTCCGACAGATTGCGATCGTTTGTATCCTTTCGCAACCGATCATAACCACTTGTAGTTAGGCTGGAAATTTGAAGTTTGAGAACCGCCTTCCACAATCGTAGCATTCCCTCCCCTTTTGAAAGGAATTGTCCTCAATTTAGCAAGGACGTTATAATTGAAGGGTTTTAGTATACTACAACATCCTATGGTGCACATACAACTCTAAATGATTTGGATCTATGTTTTCTCTAATTGTACATGCAATATTGTTTCCAAAGCATTAAGCCTACAACTAGCATACAAAATGATATAATCAACATAAAAGGGAGTTATTGAGTTACCTCTTTTGTTGTAGCTTGTAGAACTTCTTGAGTTTGGCCTTTAATAACTTAGTGCCCCAAGTGTTGCACCTAAAATGGAATCACACAACACCACCAACAATGGAGGACTTGAGAAGAGATTGTCTTTCACACACAAAATCGGCTATCCCTCTTGTATCTCACTTAAGTGCCGATTTTGGTAGCCATGAGGTTTCTTATATAGTGTGACACAACTAGGGTTACACCATGTAAACCCTAATGTGCATGACTTTCCACATTCCTTTGGATCCATGGGTTTTAACCTCCATGGAGTATCCATGGGTCACCACAGGGGTTTAACCCAACATAAAGAACTATGGATCATAAGCCCACTTTATAAGAATGAATGATTTATACAATCAATCCCCATATATTTAATTAGTCTCTTTTGATCACAAAATTAATTCCAAATTAATTTTTGATCAATACTAATTAAATAATGTGTTTCATATTAATATATTAGAACTTATAATATATTAATAAATCATAAATATCCTCTTCTCAAAAGTCCATCCTTACAAATTGTTTCGGTGCCATGCAACCTAAATGGACCATGCTACTCTCAGGTCAAGTACATACCAATTATAGTTATGAGCTTATACACCTAACCCAACAGTCTCCCACCTGGATAAGTCTAATAACTATTATTGCAAGTACGACTCCAGAACCCGACTAGCAATCGTAGCTCTTAAAAGCCGTTGTCGAACTCCGACCTAGTCAATGACGCGTCCATTAGATAAGGGATCATATATTCCTCCATTCTAGATATCATATGGACTGAGACATGGATTATAATCATTCTCTCTGTCTATCTGTTGTTTCCCGATTTCCGATTTATGACGACTGACTAATTAAACTAATCAAATCAGTCCAGGCTTGGCCAAACACTTCGGGTGTCATCACTAAATCATTGAGGGGCCCACAAACATCACTTTTATCCACATGGGGTAAAAAGAATGGATAAACTTTGACTCATATGCTTGCTCTATTTACTCATCAAATCACACACAGCAATATGTTTTATAACACCGAGTTACCAGTGCGTTTTCATATTATCAATGTGCAACCGACTTGTAAACTGCAACTCATATCTCTCTGTTTGAAGAATATAAGATATTATCGTCTCATGATCACTCACGATAAAATCCATGAAGTGATTCCAATGAGCGTGGGTTGAATCCAATACTCGAATCTTATTCCAGGAGTACTCACGAACACTGCAACTATGTCTAAAACACCTAGATAAACTACAGACCCATTCATGACAATCTTGCCTCAATACCTACTTCCAAAGTATGATCGACTGTGGATGGTTTGAATAACCTAGTTATGCGGGAAGTCAAAACATGCAAAGTGAAACACATGAATAATACTAATCCTATATGGCCCCAAAAAGTTTGAGTGTCATATTGATTACTCATTATTCATTGTATAATGTTTCGATTTATCAACTTAATACTTGAATTAAAACAATAGTTATGACATGCTCCAAGCATGCACACTATGTTTGTCTATGGTCCTGACTTTGTGAAATAGATCAATTGAAAAACATTTCAATGATGCTCATTTCATAATGCCAAATCTTAATCGTAAATGTAAGCATATCAAATTCTTTCCATTTACTATAATCTGTTAGATTCTAAACTTATATGCAATTATCCTCTTGTAATGAGTATGCACAAAATCACATAGACTTGGCAACAGACATTACAAAGTATTCCAATGGTAAGCAATTCCATGGAAACGAAGTCTCAAATTCAAAGTACATTCCTTTGAACATCCTTCTTGCATAAAAGTTTCCAAATCTTACACAGATTTAAAGAATAACTTCCACTTATGAAAACATTTCCATGTTCCCATTTTGACCATCACTTCCGAACAAGAGTTACCTCTTCTCAGAGTATGTCAATATGGTCATTTCCAAAATTTAAAGTATACTTCCAACTGTCCATGAGCAACCAATCTTTGGTAAACCTCATATTGTCCTCGACAATTGCTTAACCATTTTAGTCATATGCGGTTCTATTCCTTTTTCCCTCTTAATGCCCTAGGCATTTGGAAAAATTATAACGTGAGAATATTATAGCATATGCAATCGATCCTATACCGAAGCATATGGGATACGATTCATAATGTCTAACATAAAGACATGATACTTGATTAGCATTTTGCTATAATATTTCTATTTGCCATGTTCTCATAATTTTTATTATGAAGAGGGATGTCGTAATCATAATCAAATTTTGAGAACGCAATTAACATTTCTATATATAGAATTTCCTTATGTTGAACCATTCCAACATAATATTCATATATATATATATATATATATATATATATATATATATATATATATATATATATAACTAAATTTGTTTAAAAACTCAATGTAAGCTTTTTAGATTTTGAAATGAAGTATAAATTCCGCTCCCTTAATTATAGCAAAACAACTTTTCAAACCCACAACTTTGCGAACTGAAACTTTTGTTTTCTATAATTAACATTGCTAATTTGCAACACCTACCATAATAATTATGCTCCCACTAGCACAATAATTATTATCTTACTAGCATAACACTTATGCTCCCACTAACTTTGACATGTACCCAGAAATCAGCTGGACTTCTAGAAATCAATACTTATTGACTTTCATTACCAAAGTTCAGATTTCTGATACAAGATGCTTCGATAAGACTTTATCTAGGCTTCTCAAAATCATACACCTTTTCTTAGATAGCTCACATGTGTGTCTTAACAATTTTAGAACTTACAGCAATAACTCTCAAATGTTTAAACCCTTTTCCATTTCTCACAATTCAAATTATGAAGAGGGATGTCATAATCATAATTGAATTGGAGAATGCAAATATCACAATTCTATCTCCTTAAAATCTACTTAGTGAAAGCGTTTCCTCACAATCATTTTCATGAATTGGAGAGAAACCTTATGATACTTAGATTTTATGGTGTATGTGTTCCTATCCATGTGAATTTTTCATAACCATAATCACAAGAAAAGGTTAGTGACAAATTCAAACTCATATGGACTGAACTTGTTCAATCTTAATTTCTTGCCACCTGGCAGCACAAGGGCCTGCCATCGCTTCCAAGTTGTTATGTAAACAACTGAGAACTCATAGAACTCACATGCATAGTCAACCAACTGGAATGGCACAGAAACAAGAATATGTCAATACGATAGGTTACAAACCTCAAGTCGTGTGCTAGTGATAAACACTAGGTTCATTCTTGATTAGTTCTTGAAGCTTTTCAAGATCTTTAAGACTCCCACTGACCTCTTGACATATAAGATTCTCTTTGTCAAGTAACATTACTTGACAAATAAATATTCAAGAGTTAGTGCGGTTTCTTATCAAGACAAACACTTCACACAATTGGTCTTAGTCGGTCTTTGTTTTATCCAAAACATCACAACTTACCAATTTCAAATGTACAAGAGTAGAAAACATTTTACTCTACATTTGATAAGTGTTATAAACCTTTCTTAAGATTATGTCACTCAAGGATCAGTCTTGGAGTATGACTCTAAGACTCTATTTGGAACGAAGTATGATTCACCTTTTTGATTTAACCATTCCAACAATTCACGATTCCTCTTCTTATCCATAGAAATGCACTAAGATGACCTTAGAGGATCAATTGTGATATGGTTTTCATAACCATTAAGATGATCATAAAACACGATACTAAAGTACTCTCCCATCTTTTCAGATTGGAGAAACTTTTATCTTTCTGCCTAATTTGATTCTTCTTATTCGTTCTGCCATACATTGAAACTTTTCCAATGTTCATAATTATACTTAAACTTGTAAGTATAACCATATTTACTAAACTTTAGTAAATCATGACGAATAGTCTTATCGTTGTTTGTTGTGGACTTGACCAGCGCACACCCAGTGTACCCAATCCCCTAATCCTTCACTTGACTCACATATACATATGAACAAGGAATTAGTCATAATTTCCCAAAGATGAAGGCTCTCATTCATCACACAATACAAGTTGCATGATTCCAAGTTTCTATCCAACTGAAACTTGGGTGATGAGAATCTTTCCTTATTTGGTAAATTATGACATTACCACAAACGAAAGAATCAAATCCATATCGAACATTGCTAGAATATACATAAACATCAATTTTCAGTGTAAGGAGATATAAAATAAATAAAATCAAAATTTTATTTATTTATAAAACGCGGAAAATTTTTCCTTACAATGCAGTTACAAATGAAAACGATGTTTCTAAATATTTCTAAGCAATCTATCATAACTCTTAAGCAGCAACTCAAGAATCTGATCATCGAACCATGCGATCGAAATCCATTTCTTCGCGATCAGACTCAGCTTACTCTTCTTTCAAGCTTCCTTTGATTCTACAAAACATCAAAATGTAATTGCATTACATCATGTATTAAGAATCTCCAAATTGGAACTTAATAGAGTTATATAGTGGATTTTACCTGAAGTAGAGTCATACACTCTGACTTTACCATCCTCGTGGTCCTTCAGCTAGATACGGCAGCTTCGCAACCAATTCCCCTTCTCTTCGCAATAGAAACCTATTGACTCTTTGGAATGGTACACGGGACTATCTCAGACTTAGCATTTCTCTTTACCATTTGGTCAAATGACTTGAACATGGCTGATCCCTTTCCACTAGGAAGAGAAAGCTTTTCTGAACTTCCATTGTTACCATTGTCAATGTCCATGGAAGTTTGGGAAGTAGATCTTCCAATCAAATTTGATTTTACCAGTGCACCAAATCATTGATGATTCAACAACAACAAGCAAATAGGTAAGATCAATAAGGGTCATGTCGTGGTCTGTCACATAGTAGTCCTTAATGAACTCACTATATGACTTGGGAAGTGATTGAAGAACCCAGTTAACAACCAACTTCCTTGAGACTTCGACACCCAACTCTCCCAGCTTGTCAATATGTAACTTCATCTCCAAGACGCGAGCATATATAGACTTTCCTTCCTGCCAATAGGGCTTTGAGTGACCTTGAACTTGTGGGTTAGGGAGAATAATTATAGTAGGTGGAGGAAGTGAAGTTCCACTATAGCACGAAGAAGGGGTTAATCTTTCACATTGATCGCCTTGTGGAAAATCATCTTTATCAAGAAAGTTTGTTTTTAAGATTCGGGAAGACCATAGTTGTCTGAACTAGACATCTATAATGGGAGAAATGAAAGTTTAGTTGATTTTAGTCCTTAATATAACACTCAACATGAAATATTAAGGCTAGGACCCAACACAATATTTTACAATTCGGAAGAGGGATGTCGTAATCCAATTGCAAAATATTTGAAGGTAGGTAAATGACGATTTACAAATTTCCACCATGAAAAATGAAATTGATTATTAATTTTTAAATGGATTGAAATTCCTAGATCCTTTGAGATTCATTGAACTACCTTCAAGTTTGTGACTGGGATGTCGATGATCACAAACAAGGTGTGAATAACCATGAAAATTAGCTTGGTACACCCAATGTTACAACCACCTAATCAATGTGTCGGTTAACCACACACGCTCCATTGATCTATGATTAACATCAAGCTACCGTTTGCCACGCACTGTCAGTCCTAGGTTAGTGTTCCAGTTAACCACACACACTCCACTAACGACTTAACATAGGGATGAGCAAACGGACCGAGCCGGCCGGAACCGGCCTGAACTGGACCCGACCCGGGAACCGGCTTCGGCCAAAATCAAGAACCGAACCGGCCCGGCGGTTCTACCGGTTCCCGGTTCCTACCGGTTCTTGTCGTGTCTTCAAATGTTGGAACCGGTCCTCGAAAAATAGCATCATACGGTTCCGGTTTTTTCCGGTTCTACCGGTTTTTGCCGGTTCTACCGATTCCGGTTATATCAGTTCCGGTTCCTACCGGTTCCCGGTTCCAAAAATCCACAAAAATAACGTCCCGGTCCCGGGCCGACCGGTTCCATCGGGTTCCGGTTCCGATGCCAGTTCCGGTTCCGGTACCGGTTCCGGCCGGTTCCCCGGTCCATATGCTCATCCCTAACTTAACAAGGTGCAAAGTGCAATTTCATGGGTTAGCACCAAATTCACATTTTTCCTATGTAACTAAGATTGGGAATTTATAAGTGTTTAGTTACTTATTATTTCATTATACTTTTAATGAGAATTATTGTACTGTCAAACCCGTTCGGCTAACGACCCTCCACCAGTCAAGGAAGCGGTGGGTGAGAGTGGACACCCATTAAAGTGCCATTTTATAGGCAGTAACCTTATACCCCCTCTTATAGACCGGCTTCGTGAATGAGGCCTACTAACGGTAAGACTGACTTTACTCTTATATATATATATATATATATATATATATATATATTAAACCTATAATATTATAATAGTATAAGGGTTGAATTTTAAACTTTTAAAATTCTAGGGTTTGTAACTAAATGTTTCAAAGTAAGACTTTGCATTTACAGATTCCAAAACTTGAGGGAAAGTTTTGAACTATTCAAAATCTTTTGGAATCCATAACTTATGAGTTTAATATAGGTTTTATGAAAAGACTTTTGACATTCCATAACTTGAGGACAAGTTATGGAGTTCATAAAAACATTTATGTAAAAGACTCTTCAAGTTCCATAACTTGAGGACAAAGTATGGAAGACTTAAAACCATTTTATGATGACATTTAAAAATGAGACTTTTCACTTTCCATAACTTGAGGACAAGTTATGGATTTCATCAAAAACATTTATATCAAAAACTGTAACTTACAAAATCAAACAATTTTCCTATGATCTAATTAAACTCATAAATTAAGATAATTCATATCAAACAAGTTTCAAGAAATTAGTCTAATCATATAAACTAATACAAATCATGAAACTTTGACAATTATCTTAAATTTGGATGAGGATAATCATTACCATAGCAACAAAATCAAATTTTATGAACAAAAACATTTTGTGGTAATGATCCTAATCCAAAACAGGCAAAAAAAAACGAATTTTTTTTACTGAACAGTCACCACCTCATGGTAATTTTTACCATCTCGTGGTGATCAGGCAGATTCAAAAAAAAAATGATTTTTCTTGCTTTAAAAAACAATAAGCATCAAGTATAATAGAAAACAATCCTAGGCTCTGATACCACTGAAGGGTTTTAATATACTACAACATCCTATGGTCCACATACAAGCCTAAATGCTTTGGATCTATGTTTTCTCTAATTATACATGCAATATTGTTTCCAAAGCATTAAGCCTACAACTAGAATAAAAAATGATATAATCAACATAAAAGGAAGTTATTGGGTTACAAAATGATATAATCAAGCCTAAACTTAGTGCCCCAACTGTTGCACCTCAAATGGAATCACACAACACCGCCAACGACGGAGGACTTGAGAAGAGATTGTCTTGCACACACAAAATCGGCTATCCCCCTTGTATCTCACTTAAGTGCCGATTTTGGTAGCCATGAGGTTTCTTATATAGTGTGACACAACTAGGGTTACACCATGTAAACCCTAATGTGCATGACTTTCAACATTCCTTAGGCTCCATGGGTTTTAACCTCCATGGCGTATCCATGGGTCACCACATGGGTTTAGCCTAACATAAAAAACTATGGATCATAAGCCCACTTTATAAGAATGAATTATTTACACAATTAATCCCATATATTTAATTAGTCTCTTTTGATCACAAAATTAATTCCAAATTAATTCTTGACCAATACTAATTAAATAATGTGATTTCATATTAATATATTAGAACTTATAATATATTAATAAATCATAAATATCATCTTCTCAAAAGTCCATCCTTACAAATTGTTCTGGTGCCATGCAACCCAAATGGACCATGCTACTCTCGGGTCAAATACATACAAATTATAGTTATGGGCTTAGACACCTAATCCAATAATAATCTCCTTCTCCAATTTCTCCAATGAATTCCCCGTCCCCATCAGTGTCATAGATGGGGCCAGAGTCTTCATTATCCTCTTCTTCCAGAATTGTTTCGACCATCTCATCCCCAACCACGAAATTTATTCTTTCAATAAATTCCCCTTCCCCATCAATGTCGTAGATGGGACTAGAATATTCGTCCTCGTCCTCCTCTTCTTCTTCCTCCTCATCAGTGTTATAGACAGGGCTAGAATATACTTTATATAACAATCTTTTCTTTAAAAAAAACAACTCCTGGAAACTCTTATTTTTAACAGGAACCTTCGGCTCTGCAGGAAAGCTTTAAATCAACAAAAAACTAACATGAATTTTTGGGCTCTAATACCACATACGATACATGTTTGGATCGCTCGAAAAATCCACCAACATGAATTGGACTCTTGACACCACAAACGATTAAAATATGGAGCTTGAAAGCACAAATGATACCCAAATGGTTTAAATACGCAACGGAACAAAGAAAAAAGGCAAGAACAAAATAACAAAAGGGATAGTGTGAAGATTAAACTAGACCTATAGCTTGAAACTTTGGTGAAAACAAATCAAGACCTATTGATTTGAGTTTGGTGAAAAGAAGTTAAGACCTATTAACTTGAGTTCGATATCAGAATTACGAAATGCGTCCCAATAAAGAAAGGTTTTGAACTATATGCAACAACTCGAATGAACAATAGTTAAGATTTCATATCTTCAACATAACAAGATACTCTACAAATGATAAAATATGGCTTTATATAGCCTTAAAAAATTAACGGTAAAGTTAATCAAAAGACACCTAATAACTATGCCAATTAATGGCTTATTAAAAGAATAAATAAATGTTGGTAAAGAATAAATAATGTTGGTAAAATAAAGTCTTGGGAAATGATGTCTTAAGAAGTGGAAAAAGCGGCGCTTGAACTCCCCAGGCTTCCAAGTACGTGTATCAGAACTCAAGCAGCCTTCGTATTCCCACAGTATCCACGCCCATCGGATCCAATGTCGAAATTAGAGTAAGAGTCTGATAGCAACTGAGGTTTGCAACTGATATCATGTTCCGAGGCTAATCGCAAGCACAACTGATCTCTTGAATCCGATGTCTTCTGAGAATTGCATTCGCATCCTGTCATAACATGAGGCTCCGATGCATTCGCATCCTGTCATAACATGGGAATTCCGTGAATCGATTGTGCATCTAAGTGGTTCCATAGATTCACACAAAATAATAAGAATATAACACATAGCAGATAACAACATCACGATAAAACACATAATATTTTCCACTAATAATATCCGCCCTTGATACATGAAAATTTGCCCAAAAGGGCATACATAAGGGTACAAAGTTTGGCAGAATAACGACTCTATGAGTAGTGTGGTCACTTAAACATAGAGCCGGCAATACATAACGTAGTGCACATAAAAGAAACATAACCCTAGTAGGTAAGTCTACTGATTCTAAACACACTAGGAGGCGCCCAACGGTGGTAGCGAGTTCATATCCCAAGATGTTGTGCCAACATCTGAGCCATCTCGGTCATCTACCCGATGACTTCATCCCTTTCCAGTTCAGCCTGCACGGCTCGTGCCTCCATGGCAAATAGCTGTTGCCGAAGTGCGGCAGCCTCTGCTTCCAGAGAACGATCCTCACCAACGGGATATCCTGATGGAGCAGGGTGGTCCTGGTGTGCCTCGTCGGTAGGTGGTTTGACGGGGGCTTCGTCAGTGCCTCTTTCCTCCTCCATGTCGTCATCAGTCCCGTCAAACTCGTAGTCTGTATCAGTGTACTCGTCGGGCTCAATGCCGGGTGCGGCCCCTTGTCCTTCCTCGGGGTCATCTTCAATCATTCCGTGGGCCACCAGGGCCTGGTGAAATTGAATGCCTTGATGCCCCTCCTCCATGGTGACTGTGCGAGAAATTTGTGATGAGGATCGCGTAAAGAAGGTAAATTTTGTAGAAATGAAATTTTCTTCTTCTGAGTATTAAGTTTTTGTTTTATCGACCATTACAATCACACTCGGGCACATGACAGTCGTATTTTGGGTGAATGTAGTTGACCAGGCTACATTCTACCCCCATTACGGCTTCATAACTGTCCGAGCACAATCGAAAATGTTTGAATCCTCCAAGGACTTTTAAATGTTGTTATATTTGTTTTTTTAATATAAGCACATATGTATGAAATTTTATTTTTGTTCAGAGTTATTTATTCCCATTATGTTTATAGTTGCATATCATGTATGGTTAGATATGCTAGTTCACTATAAACAAAGCTCTGATACCAACCTGTCACACCCCCAAACCAGACGGCGGAAACGTCTGAGGGCTCGTGTGACTTACATTGAAATATCATCACAATGAATATACATGAAACATAACATAAGCATCACCATGCAATAATACATTACAACCGTCATTGTTCACATCAAGTACATTGTTTACATTACATAATCCAAAACATAAATTGTTTATCGATTGACATTACACTAAAGACATTTCAGAAACACGCTTGATAATTCTTCAATCTAACGGTTACCTGAGAACACAAGTTATTTTGAAAACGGTCAACATATATAATGTTGGTGAGTTCATAAGCAGGTTTGATGTAAAAATGTTTTGTATTGTTTGTAAAACCCAGAAAATCCGATATTTTCTGTAACAAAAACTGTTTACGAAAAAGGTGTGATGATCCATAAGTATACGTGTATATAATTTCAAAACGTGTAAAAGTGAAATGCCTTTCATAATTGTTCCTTGTATCATAGTTGTTGTAAGTAGGAGTGAAAAATGTCGTTCCCCAGCAAACCCGATGTTTTCCGATTTAAATAGTAGGATAGTTTTGTATTATTGTATAATCACTTTGCATCGTCACAGCGTATGAATATGATTTCCCATGATTACTTAGATGGTAATGGATCTCTATGTGAGTCGTTATAACCATGCATAATAATGACTAATTCGCCTGTCTTGGCATTTTATCGAATGCCGGTTTTGAATTACGATTTTGTCACCCTAGACTGGCCGAGTCTAACTGTAGCGAACAGCTCAGGTGTGAGGGAGTCACCCCCGTATACATCTATACACAAACTCTCGCTCTCCCTCCAGGAGACTCTGATTATAACTACAGACTACGACCGACACTTATTGGTGTCACCCGTTATTTCTCACTAAATCCAAATGAAATTGAATAACATTGTTTTACAACCCGATTTGTGTTTACGTGAATATAAGGTAAGCCTAACAGACAAAAAAAGGACAACGGAGGCCCACTAACTTTGTATGTTATTACAGGCTGTCGAGTATGCTACGGACACGTTATAGCCCATTAAGCATATGATGAATGTTTAGGACCATATTAGCAAAGCAAATGGGCCACTAAGGCCCAATAGCATGTCGAAGCTAATAAAGGCCCGTCGGGCATGTAATTGGGTCACCAAGGCCCAATATACATGTTATGTTTATATCGGGCCCAATAATCGATATTGGACCCAATCCTTGAATGGTTTATCTGTTTTGTCGTTAAATTGTGGTATAGGATTTAGAATACACTTACTGTTTACTTTTTGATGTTAAAATACTCAGTGTTGTTTATAACGATATTTTTAGTTTTTATAAAAATACCATTTTTAAACCTTCTTGTTGTAAAATTTTATATCTTTAATCAAATGCTTTTAGAATTTACATATTTGGCTCAAAATGTTTATTTGATCATTTCAGTCCCTTTCTCATATAAAATTTACATTTTCAACTCTTAATGGTACAAAATGACACTTTTAGTCCTTTTTGATGAAAAATGGCATTTTAGTCCTTTAGATTATTTAACTTGGCATTTTCAGCCCAAATAAGATCTTAAATTATAATTTCAGCCCAAAATACCACTTTTGACGTTTTCAGCCCTTATTTGCTAAAAATTTACATTTTTGGCCCAAAATCTAAAAACTTTGCATTATTAGTCCAATTTAGCGAAAAAGGTCATTTTCAGCCCTTGAACTTAATTCATTCACGTATTTGACTTTGTACTTTGATAACTTTACAATTTTAGTCCCAAACTTCCATATTTTCGCAAATTTGGGCCCAAAAACCGTTGGGGCCCAAATATAAGCCCAATAAGCAAAAAGATATGTTTTTGGTCCTTTGAGAAGTTTTATTTCCATAAAAATCATATTTTATATAGATATATACCATATTATCCTTGAAAAATCAAAAATGTCATCTTTTAACCAAATCTTTGTTATTTTTGCAAAAATGACACTTATGACAATCTTGGCCTTGTTTTTCACCTTTTAAACATAAAGATTCTTAGATCTTTGAAATATGTTGTTTATTTTGTTATTGTTCATGTATCCTTCACACTTTAGCCATAGATTTCGAGATATAGCAAGTAATATCATATTTTTACAACACAACCCAAAGAAATCACATATAACAAGCATACACACATAGATCAACACATAATACTTGTATTCTCCCCAAAAAACAAGTAAAAACCGAAAAAAGGGGGTATGAACTCACCTTGCTTAGTTGTTCTCAGTTTTGAAGTAGAAATGGAAGAAGATGGTGTTGTTTTTGGCCCTAACAAGCTCATTGAGGGACTTTCGAACTTAGATGGGCTCTAGTGAATTAGATCATGAAATAAAGCTATGTAAGAAGGAGTTTTAGTATTAAGATGGAAGTATATGTTTGTGTTTGATACCAACTTACCAAAGGTTGAAGAAAACTTGATGAAGATCCTTAAGAACTCAAGCAAAATTCAAGATATCTTGATGGAAGATGGAGGATGATCTTGAAGGTGGTTTGGAGAAGATTTGAAAATGTGTGTGTGTGGGTGTGTGATCTTCGGCCGAGGATAAGAAGAAGAGAGGATAGAAGGAGTGAAATGATAGGTGCATGGGGAAGTGTAAGTCTTGCATGGATACATGATGGACAATATGGAGGTGGCACCTCCTAAGTCCACCCTTATCACAATTCTTTTTTTTTTGTTAATTGATGTTGGGCCGAGTTGGGCTTAATAAAAGAAGCATGGATTAATTTTTCCAACCTCTAGCCTTGGTTTGAAATCATGAGGTTCATAGAGGAGGTTTTCGGCCCATTGGGCTTCTTTAGATGGTTCACAGCCCATTTAGCATGAGAGGATGGGTTTTATGGCCCATTAAAGCTAATTAGGTTAGTTATGGCCCAATAAGGCTTATTGGAGTAGTTTATTCCATTTTAGGCCCAATATGGACCAAAATGTTAAATCTTATGAAGGTGGGTTGAATTAGAGCCCAATTAAGGGTTCTAAGCCCAAACTCGTCAAATTGGAAACTTATTGGTCCATTAGGCCCAATAAGGAAATCCTAGTCCATAATAGACTTAATCCATGATTTTTAGGGTTTCCAATCTTTCGTTGACCATTTGAAGTGTTTGTATAGAGTGTTTGATGGAATTTTGTTGTCATTGAATAAACATCATGCATTGCTTTCAAGTTTTGGTTACAATTTTTTCATTGTTAATGTTTACAAAAGTATAGAATTTTCCTGGTTGTGATAGAACAGGAAGTAAGGCAGAAGTCACACATTCAACTGCCTATCGGATATTAATTATATATAACCCTGATGTATAAACTAATGTATTATAGAATTAACCACTAAAGGTCCTTTAAGTTATATTGGTTTAATAAAATGATTTAAACCTTTTATAGATACGTTTCTAGTTTAGCCAACTTAATGTTCTATCTGAAAAGTATGTTTTGTACTAGAAAACGGTTTACTGAAATTGTATGCTATGACCTGACCCATACATGTTACTCCCTATGATTACTTGGTGTATACAGAATATATATATATATATATATATATATATATATATATATAGCTAAGATCGAATAGATAGTAGATTGTGTGAATCTGCTCTAAGCCCACAAGGAACAGGAAATGAAGCGGAAAGCACACATCCTACTGCCTGTCGGATCCGATTAATATATATCCCTGATGTATCTATCGAGGAATCATAAAGTTAACATTATAGGCCCCTTTCTAACTAAATGTTCATGTTACGAGTAAGTTATGTGGCGTTGTTCTATTGTTAGGACGACTACTAGAAGTAATGAAATCATGCACTCTTAATGCCTCAGTGATACTGTTGTGAGTTTTGGATATATTAACATGTTTTATTTATTATGGTCCGGTACTTTGTAGATGTACCCTTTTTAAATAAAGTCCAGTACTTTGTAGATGTACCCAATATATAACTCCGGTACTTTGTAGATGTACTCCATATATATAACCTGACACATTTGTAGATGCACCACATATATATAACCATATACCATGGTTATTATCATCTTTTGTTTAGAACAATGAGTTAATGATACGTTCCCTTCCTAGGTTACTGGGTGTGTAAGGTATAAGTATGTAAATCATGATTTGTTCTTCTGTTCTAGTTATAGTATGTTCCTCTATATACAAGTTATAGTATGTTCCTCCCTGTACTAGTTATAGTATGTTCCTCCCTGTACTAGTTATAGTATGAACTGAACCCCCTAAACTATACCTATTATTGTTTACTAGTATGTTTACTTGAACTGTTACTGACTTTGAAGAAAAGACTCATTTATCTACTGAGTTAAGCATGCACTTTTAAGAATGAAGTTTTACAAACAATCAAACTAATACTTTAAAAAGAGTTTTTGAATCGTTTTGAATACTTACAAAAGCATAAGAAAACTTTTAATGTGATGGATATCATAGGTAAATATTTACACAATATTTATTGTGTTCAACTTGTATTCCCCCCCCCCCCCCCCTTAAAAGCATTTAAAACATTTAAAAGATTGATTATAGGGGTATGAACTCACCTTATGTGGGTGATTCAATTGAAGATTCGAGTAAGGATGAGAAGTTCCACGGATGAAGTCCCGAGGCACAAACGAGTCCTAATTGACATATATTGATACATATATGTATATAATTAGTGTCTAGAACAACTAACATGAGGGGAAACAACCTTAGGAACTAGGAAACACTTGATATGAAGTGTTAGAATCACATATGATTGTATGAAAGGAGTTTACGGCCACACAAGGATGTGTTTACGGCCATACCATGATCTTATGAAGGGTTTACGGCCAAAGGAAGAATTTACGGCCATAAACTCTTGAAGATCATGCATTTATTGTTTGTTTCATGGCTAGGAATCAAGTGTTTCTTATGGATAACTAGATGATAGAAGAGATACTCACACTTTAGAGGTCTTTAGGGTGTTTACGGCCCAAGAAACTAGTTATGTGTTCTTGGTGTTCTTGATGAAAAGGATGATGATTTGAAGATCTAACCCAAAAGAGTTGAATTCATGGATGAAATTAAAGGGTTTAACAAATCAAGAAAGATATCAAGAAACAATGGAAGAATCACTTACAATATTGAAGAGAAATGGAAGTGTTCTTGATGATACTTGAGAGAGAATGAGTTTTCTCGACTTAAAGATGTGATAAATGAAGAAATAATGAAGGAAGTATATGATATAGGGAAGGGTTCACGGCTGCCAAGAGTTTACGGCTGTAAACTCTAGTTTACGGCCGTAAACTCCTTGTGATGGAGTTTCCGGCTCGAATGCAACACGATGAACTTTAGTTAACACATCCTAACACACAATCCTTGAATGTAATAGGCTTAGAACACTCAAACAGACCCTTAACAATGCTAAAAGATAGTAGAAACAAGTCTGACTTTTGATTGAATTGAATGGCTTTACAAGATAGAAATTTCGGGGAGTCACACGAAAAGTGAATCTTTTTCAACTTAATCCATTAAGTCGAAGTTTCCAACCTTTAGATCTGAATCAAAATGATGTTTAGATGGATAAAAATTTCCAACTTTATCCATAACAAGGTCACAAACTTTCAAGATCTAATCTTTATGCATTAAAGTGAACAAAAAATCATAACACCTAAAACTAGCTACATCTAACAAGTTCATCATCAAGATTAAAACTTTATACCTCCAAAAGAAAGATTAAGGTGAACAATGTCTGGATCTACAAGCTCCAATGCAACCAAAACTTCTCTAATGAGCTCCTTCTTACCAAGATGCACCAAGAACACTCCAAATCACTTAAAACACCTTCTTTTTTCTCGCAAGGCTCAAATTAGGATTAAGGTTTCAAGGGAGGATGTTGAAGGGGTGGAGGTTGAGAATGAAAAGGGTTTAGGGGAGTTAAGGAGCTTAAATAGGGCTCAAAACATGAAAATAGAGTTTGGGCACTGATTGCGTATGCCCAACGTACTCATGGATGCCCTAGTACGCCCATCGTACTTCCACGTACGCCCAACGTACGCGGCTTAACCCAAAACCATCCTAACTTCAAACAGTCATAACTTCTTCGTTTCAACTCCTATTTTGACGATCTTTATATCCATGGAAAGGTGTTGAGGAGCCCCACCATATTATCTAAATATCTTGGACTAAAAACATCTCGAACAAAAATCCATATTTTATGCAAGAACCCGACCTATGACTTTTCCCTTTTTACCCTTCGGCCGAAAACACAATTCAAGGTTTAAATCTCTTAACTATCATTACCTCATTCCACAAGGACTAAACTTCTCCTCTTTAAGGCCCAAATCCTTACACAATCGACTTCCGGCCCACGACTCAGAAATGACAAGAAACAAGATGTTACAAATAGTCTTCACTAAACCCAAGAGCAACAACTACTGCCCGAAATCTACAATGTCCAACTCAACCTATTAATATACTAAAACTATCCAAAAAAAACATACCTATCAGTTTGAAAATTCGCCATATAATTCAATCGTTGTAGATATATTGATTTAAACAAAGATATGAGATATGAAATTATCGAATGAATTTTGCAAATTATTTAGACAAAGACAAAGATATGAGATATGAAATTGCAAATAATTGATCGATTGTATTATATATACATAATAATAGAAGGAAACAAAACAACAAAACAATTTCTTTTTTATTAAAGATAAAGTTAAAATTAAAAAGACATCAAATCAAATCAATAATAATAATAATAATAATAATAATAATAATAATAATTGATAATAATAAAAGACAACAAAAAAAGATAAAATATGTGAAATCAAAATAAGTTTAGGATGGAGGGAGCAAGCATTCCATGTCATGCTGCCACATCAGTATTGAAACTACAAACTGGTTGTCATTTTGAAGGGATGGATCAAGATTAATTTTTCTAGAAAAACAATTAAAAAAAAGAAAGAAAAGAAATAGCCTTTAACCCTCTATCTCTCTCTCTCTCCTCTCTCATCGACATTCAAATGCCGTCCAACAACCCAATCCTTAGGATGCCACCATAAGGCTATGGGGAGTGGTCACCACCAACCCACCGAAAAAAGTGTTGCCAGCTCTGCGCTACGTCAGCTTCACTACCAATCCACTAGACATTGGAAATGGTTACCACTCCACAATATTCTTTTTAGTTATTTTTTTTAACATTATATTAAATAAAAAACATAATTTATAACATAAATAAATTTTTTGAAAACATAAAAAAATAAAACCACATTTCATTAATTAAAAACATAGAAATTTAAAACCTAAATTACTAAAGTAAACATAAAACATACCAAATAAAACATACCAAATAAAACATTACACTACTTAAAAAACATAAAAATTTAAAACATAAAAAACCATAGAGAAATACTACTCGTCATCGTTGTCGTCACCTACCTCATCCGTTTCGTCGTCACCATCCTCATCGTCTTCGTCTTCATTGTCATTTTCCCCTTGGAATTGTCTTTCTCATATGTGCTCGGTCAAATCGTGACATAGATTGTGATGTGTTTCATGATTTTGTATTTCCAAAATCTAGAGAAGTATGTCGGGCTGCCAACTTGTATTACTGCAGGTGGATTAAGTATATCGTTCCTGGTATATGAACAAATAGCCCTACCCTCTTCTTTTATTGTCATGTTATGTAAAATAACACAAGCAGTCAACACCGTCGTTAGTTTTGCCCCATCCCAGGTTCGTGTCGGATGTTTGATTATGTGTCACTTTTGTTTTATGACTCCAAATGCTCGTTCCACATCCTTCCTTGCAGATTCCTGTGCTAACTTGAACAATTTTCGTTTTTCATCGGCCGGAAATGAATATGACTTGACAATTGTAGCATACTCTGGATATATCCCATCACATAGGTAATAATCATACTTATATTCATTTCCACTCACAACGTATGACATGTTTGGTGCTTTACCCAGCAAAATATTGTTAAATAACGGAGACACTTGGAGCACATTCATGTCATTGTTTGACCCCTCCATACCAAAGAATGCATGCCAAAAGCATAGGTCATGTGAAACAACCGCCTCTAATATAACAGTCGGGACCCCATGATCACCTACCGTGAGTTGACAACGCCACACATTGGGACAATTTGCCCACTCCCAAGGTGTACAATCAATACTACCAAGCATCCCTGGAAAACCATTTTTAGCTTTATGCGTAACATACAACTGTTCGACATCACTTTTAGTCGGACGTCGCAATTATATGTCACGGTAAATCTCTATAACATACTCAAATACTCATCTGATGCGTCTACGGCTATGCTATATCCCAATTGTCTAAGAGCGGCCATACATTTTTGTATTGTAGTAAGACCATGTTTACCTCTAGCATCCCATATTAATTGGAAAAACTCATAATTACATTCCAAATATCTAGCTATACGTAATAATAAATTTCTACTAATACGAAAACGTTCTTTAAATTTCGATAGATCATATAAACTATTTGGTGGAAAATAATCACGTACCAAAAGTTCATTTGCTGCCTCTCGATACCGGTTGATCCATTGTCTACGCTTCTTCTCGTCGTGTGAACATTCCCCTCTTACACGAACCATGTCTTGTGCCGCAGACAATAATGTGTGCAATACAAATTCGTCATCAGAATCGTAATCAGATGAAGAAGAAATTGAACCGAAAAAATTATCTATTTTTTTTAAAGTGTGTGAATGTTTTGAAAAAGTGTGTGTTTTGTTGTGAGAAAGGGTATATATATATATATATATATATATATATATATATATATATATATATATATAAGGAGAGAGAGAGAGAGAGAGAGAGAGCTAGGTTCAAGTATTCTACCTAATTATTGTGTGAATGTGTGGACAATGTTATTCTATGAGAATTACTAAGAGATTAAGTTGTTTAGCAATGCGAATACGTTCAACCTTACAAAAATACCGTCATTTTCATGCATTCTCGCTAATTATTATTTATTTTTGTTCTCACACATCGTTTTTCACTCATTTTCATTCTGACAGAATACGACTCAATAAACATTCTGACAGAAATGAGAATAATAATAATAAGTGCATAATAACCTTATAGACGATTTAATTAGTGAGAATGTGTGTTAATGACAATAGTTATGTAAGATTGAACGTATTTATATTATCAAACAACATATTTTCTTTATCATTCTCAAACAATAACATTGTACATACGTCCGCACAATAATTAGTTAAAATAGAATAACCTACGCCTATATATATATATATATATATATATATATATATATATATATATATATATATATATATATATATATATAGAGAGAGAGAGAGAGAGAGTTAATTAAAGTGAATGATTTTTTATTTTAATATTTTAACGGTAAAATGCTGCCCCCCCCCCCCCCCCCCCAACAACAAGAAAAAAAAACGGTCAAAATCAATTTCAACCAATGAATGCGTCCGTCTTCTTCCGTCTCCCCACTCACGCCACAGCTAGAACACCGGCCCTTGGGGCGGTGTTAACGCGTCTTGGGTGTGCCACCTCAGCACTCACGCGTGTTTTTCCTTCCCCATACCGGTTAGCCTAAGAGGGTGGTGTGTGCCGAAATTGCCAAACATTTTTGTCCGCTACTCCTTCAAGTCTTAAAAAAACAAAATGACAAAAAAAAGAGGTATATGGAAGAATTTTATGAATTATGGGTACATACAACAACACAAAAACACCCATGTATGCACCTAACATGATTTTTAATTATGAATTATGGGTACCACTAAACCATAACCCGAATTAGTTTTTTTAATTATTTAGTTTATTTTCTTCAATATGCAGCAATCAAACTTTATCCACAAAAGTATGCACGTAATATGCTTTTTAATTACATGATGGTTTATAATATAGAGAAAATTACAAAAATAGCCTAATCCCATAATTATTTTGTGGAAAATAGCCAAAAAAATCCAAATTACAAAAATAGCCATCAAAATCACAGATGGACTCAGTCCATCTGCGATTTTACTTGTCCATCTGCGAACGTACAAGTCGCTAAAGCACATTTGTGCTTTAGTGTAACATCGTGAAAATTCAAACCAAATTTTTCATTTTTAATTCATAAAAACATATATTATCTTGTTCAACATCAAACATTCATTTAACAAAGTTTCCAAATCATCTCATAAAATCCAGGATCCACAGCAGCTCTTCCCAAAACATAGTGTGTGTACAATCATGTCGGCGCCTTCCCGCGATCCTCGCTGGTACTTGAAACACATATCACATAACACGGTAAGCATAAATGCTTAGTGAGTTCCCCAAAATACCACGCACATTCAACTAGCCACTCGAGGCTATAACTCTACGAGACCTTCCGGTCAATGTGTCTCAGGGGCCTTCCGGTCCCACTCTTGGAGTAGACCTTCCGGTCCTACTCTGTCGACCTTCCGGTCCATACCATGTTGACCTTCCGGTCCATACACTGCTGACCTTTCGGTCCATACCCTGTTGACCTTCCGGTCCATACCATACCGACTTTCCGGTCCATACCATGCTACTCTTAACATACATAACATATACATATCACATAGAAACATATATCACATACTCGTCACAGCACATAAGACCTTCCGGTCACACATAATTACCACTCTAGGTAAGGTATGGTGAGAAGACTCACCTTGTATGATGTCTAGTAAACTCTCGTGCTCGATATCCCCGATCTAGCCTCCGCCTCTAATCACATAAAGTAATTTATCTGTAATTAACAACGATTCTCATAGGCTAGACTAATCCCTTCCTATAATCTCCCAGAAGGGAAAAAGACCATTTTACCCCTCCAATGGTCCAATTATCCAAATGCTGACCAACCCTAAAAGTCAACGAAAGTCAACTCCAGTTAACGGTCCAACTCTGACCAGACTCGCCGAGTGCACTCGTGCGACTCGTCGAGTCCCATCGATTCTCAGTGAACTCAGGAAGACCCAGCTCGTCGAGTTAACCCCTAACTCGTCAAGCTATCGCATGATTCAACTCATTGGGACAAACCCTAAGCTACTCGCCGAGTCGGCTCATCAATTCGGCGAGTCTGTTAAGACTCAGCTTGCATTCAGACGATTTTAAGGTGGAATACTTCCTCAAACTCCAGATCCATACTCTAAGGGCTCATTTACCACGTAAAGTCATAAACTTTACGTCCATGCATGCCATTTTGGGCATGAAATGCCAAGAACATGATCTAAATGGGGTTTTCACTCATAAATACCATCAAGGCTGAATAAAGCAGGAACCTTTGGGTGTTAGAGACCTCCTAAGGTCCAGATCTGGAGTTCAAGCCTCCTCATGAACCCCAAATCCTCAAGTCCCAAAATGAAAGGAAAATAAGCCCTAATCTTCAAAATGAGAGATCTATTCAAATAAAAGGGAAATGTTCGAACTTGATACCTCTAATAGAAGCTCTTGGACGAATAAGCAGTAGATCTATCAGCTTCTTCTCAATCCTAGCTTGGAATCTTCCTTTCCTTCACCAAAATGCACTCACAATTCTCAAGTAAGGCTCAAGACTCTCTCACAAGCTCAAGGGCACGATTAGGGTTTCTTCTCTGAGAGGTGTGGCCGCAAATGAGGCTATAAGTGCCTTTAAATAGGTCCCAAACCCAGGGATCTAGGGTTTCCACTTACAACGCCTACTCGGCGAGTCTACTCTTGGACTCGTCGAGTAGTTCATTAAACTCACGTGGCCACCCCGCTTCTACTCGACGAGTTATAGCACCAACTCGTCGAGTAGATCAATGATTCTCAAAAATAAATAATTAAAATAACATACCTGAAAATCCGGATGTTACATTTAGCGACTTGTACATTCGCAGATGGACTCAGTCCATCTGTGATTTCCCCTTTTCAGGGGTATAAAAACGTAATTTTTTTTTCTTCTTTCATTTTTCAAACTTTTTTTTTTGCAGAACTCTCTCTAGAGGCACTATGGACGATTTCATTTTTCAAATATTTTTCAAAGTTTTTGTTGAAGAATTCATTTTATTAGAGATGTTTTAAACAAATGTTCCAAAGAAATAAGAAATAAATTTATAATTTTTTGTAAAACTTTATATATAATAAGGTTGTTTCGTAGTTAAACCCTATCAATTTTGTAGTCAAAATTAAAAAAAAAAACGCAAAATCGCAGGTGGGATGAGAGGAAATCGCAGATGAACTTAGTTTATCTGCGATTTCAGTCAAAGATTGGGGTATTTATATGGAAAAAATAAAAAAACTAAAAAAAAACACCTGCGAACGTACAAGTAGCTAAAGCACGACTATACTTTAGCGACTTGTACGTTCGCAGATGGAATGCTAAAATCGCAGATGGGCTTAATCCATCTGCGATTTTCATGGCTATATTTGTAATTTGAGTTTTTTTTTTGCTATTTGCAATTTTCTCTGTAATATATTAAAATAGGATTAAAAACATGTTAAATAACATATTTAATGTCAATTATATATATATATATATATATATATATATATATATATATATATATATATATAACTTTAGAGAATTTCAAAATAATCTATTTTCCACAAAGTTTCAATCGTCCTAAACGTTTTTATTTGTTTTGTTTTGTTTTTTTTTTAACAGCGAAACAAACTCTAATAAAATCATTGATTAATTTATATCATTTTATAAATCAACAATTTTAACTTTGTATTATTAATTTCTATAATCGTATCTAATTTCATCCTTTTGATATCTGTAACCAGTGTAAATTTGTTGATTTTACTAGTTTAGTTGTTAAAAGTCATTAAAAAAATTAAAGTTAGTTAAGCTGAAAAAACAAAAAGTTAGTTATTATTTAATATTATTAATTTACATGTTAAATCACTTATCAAGCAAGCCAACAAATTGAAACAAGTTAAGACGTTGCCTTTTCTATCTTTTTATAATCCGAATAAAAAAGGGTTTAGGTTATTTTTGTTAGACTTTAACTTTTGGTTTTATATTTATTTGGTCATTTAATTCATTTTAAGTTTAAAACGTCATCAAATTTTTGGTTTTGTGCTCATTTAGTCACCTAACTTTTGGTTTGGTCACTTAACATTTTGTTTTGTGTTCATTTAGTCACTTAACTTTTTGTTTTGTGCTCGTTTAGTCACTAAAATTTTAAAATAATATTATAAAATTAAGCACAATTTTAAAAGTTAGGTGACTAAATTAATAGAAATCCAAAAGTTAAGTGACCAAACAAAAGTTAGGTGACTAAATGAGCACAAAGTCAACAATCGGTGACTTTTTAAAATTTAAAATGAGTTAAAAGACCAAATGAAGATAAAACCAAAAATTAAATGACCAAAAATAACCTAAAACCTAAAAAGAAAACTTGAATTTTAAAATCACTTAAAAAGTGTGAGGTATAAGTGATACGAATTTGAAATTTGAAACTTTATATGTTTATAATTTTAAGGGTTTTTTTTTATAAAATATTTGTAAAATTAAGGACTTTTTCGTAGATAATAGGGTTTTTGTCATAAAAGCCCCCAATTTTACACAAAAAAATTGGTTATGCCCAAAGTCGTTTTTTTTTGCCACAGATGCCTCAAATACCGGAAAATTGGTTCGATTTTGCCCTTTATCCGGATTTTACCTTCTGGGGTCAGTCACATTTGTCATAGAAGCCCTTATATTTACTTATCACCTCCACCACCACACTTTTCCACCACCACCGCCCTTTGCTACCAACACCACCATCAACCACACACAAACCACCACCACCACTATCGTCCATCGTCCATCATCCACCATCCCCACCACAGCGATCATCAAAATCGATCTCCTCTCTCTCTCTCTCTCCCATCTTCTGATCGGAAACAAATCATTGATCTACATACCAATTTCCGATTTCTAGTTGAGCAGGTGCCATGAAAGACGATGGATTACAAAATCAGTCTATCCCCTTCTTTTTAACTAGTTGCAAGTTATTAATAGAAAGAACAACAATGGTGATGATAAAGGTGGTTGTTCGGTGATGAAGAACCCAGATGTGAAAAACCCCATCTGGACCGACCATCATCCCATTTCACCTGTTCAAAACCAACAAATACCACCCACACAAACACCATCTAGCACTGATAAGCACATCTGAACACCAAAAACAAAAATTGCAACATAAAAATCTAAAAAAATATATCAACCCATATAAACAACATTGCCATCATCTTAGTCCACCATCAATTAAGAGAAAAAGAAGGGGATTGATATTTCAATTTTGAATTCAGTTTCTTTCTGAGAAGAGTGCACACACAGAAAGCAATAAAGAAACATTTAACCTGTTAATCGACCTAAGGGGTGAAACTCAATTCTTTTAAGCAATTTGAGGGGAAAAAGGGAGAAGGAAGGTTGTGAATCTTGGTGAGTGTGGATCGATAATACAAAGCAAGAGAAGAGAGACTTGCAAATCATAGGGACTAATCTCAATTCTAGCACCCTTGTGTTTGATAATCTTGATGAATTAAGAACACAGGTTCTCTTCTTCATTGATGAATTAATTTGCAGGTCCGAATCAATTTGTGTGTTCCTCTGTATCGCATACGATGCTTGGAGGCGGAGGTGTCTTACCAGGTGAGTATGGATCGATAATACAAAGCAAGAGAAGAGAGTGAGAGAGCTGCGAAATCAGAAGAGGAAGAAGAACCTTCAATCGATTTTGGAGAGTGAGAGAACTGCGATTTTTTTTCTTGTTTCTTTGGATCCCGTCGATCGAAGAAGCAGACGGTGGTGAAGGGAAAAATCGAAGATGGTGGTGAAGGCAGAGAGGGTTTGAGAAGAAGACCAGGTGGGCTACCGGCCATAGAAGGTAAAATCAGAGTAAAGGGCAAAATCGAACCAATTATCCGGTATTTGAGGCATCTATGGCAAAAAAAAAAAAAAAAAAAACCGACTTTGGGCATAACCGGTTTTTTTTGTGAAATTGGGGGCTTTTATGACAAAAATCCTAGATAATATTTCATGGTAACCTAAAAACCAATTGTTTGGGAGCAGGGAGTCGTGGCGGTTTGGGTGGTGGGTACCGGCGGTACCGCCAGGATGTGGTACTGTCGCCCGGCGGGAACAATGGGTTGGAAGAAACCGGTCTTTCAACGGGTTGGTGAAGCCGTTTCCTTTCTCTCTCTCTCTATTCTTCTATTCTTCTTTAACAAAATTCTTTGTTTTTTTGATGACGGGGAAAGCAAAAACACAGTTACAGTGGGTAGAGATGGCTATGGAGAAAAGATAGATGGAGGCGGCATATTTCACGAAATAGGTTTAGGGTAAAGAGTTCATATATAAATTTCATTTTAGTCCCTATAGTTTATAGATTTTATTAAAATAGTATACACTTCAAATATTTTTAATAATTTATATTTGTTTTATAATTATTAAATAATATTTATTTTAATTAACTGATATTTTTAAGTTTTATTTTATTTTATTTTAATTAACTGATATTTCACGAAAAAATGAAGCTATGGGTATTAATATTTTTAATAATTTATATTTGATTTATTTTAATTAACTGATATTTCACGAAAAAATGTTAAGTTTTATTTTATTTTTTATTTTTTAACATAATTAAATAAAAAATAAAGATGTGACAAATGGGTTGAGTAGATTGGAAAAGATAGGTTTCCATATGTTGTGGGTTGGAAAAGATGGAAGAGAGAAAAGATGAAAAAGCTGATGTGGCGGTGGGTTGAGCGGGTTGAGAAGGAATGACTCCCTTCTCTTTTATCTCCCTTACAGGTAAAAAAGGAAAAACCGAAGAAAAAAAAAAAAAAAAGCAAGTTTGCCGCTAAATTAATACCCATAGCTTCATTTATCTGTTGCCACTAAATCTAATCCTGATATTTGGACGATACAATAATCATCTTAAAAACACATCCAAAAGTAATCCCTAAAGTTTCAAACCTTTTAAAATACATCAAAACAAAACTACGCCTCATCATCTTCAAGTAGGGATTCCATACCATTCCCATTACCATTACCAAATCCCCAAGCCCTTTCCCTCCACAATTTCTCCACCTCCTCAAAACTCAACCCTTTAGTCTCCGGCACAAACACCACCACAAAACCCACAGCCACCACCCCAATTCCCGCCAAAATCAAAAAAGTCATCCCAATTCCAACCGCATCCGCAATCGAAAGAAAGCTCTGAGCAACAATCAAATTCGACACCCAATTCACCGTAGCCGACATTCCGCCACAAATCCCGCGATACGATTCCGAATATATCTCGGAATTCACCGTCCACGGAACCGGCCCCATCCCAGGGGCAAAAGCGGAAATATAAAGCACTAATCCAAGAACCGCAACCCATCCGATGTTGGCGTGACCGGATGATTCGAGGAAGAACGCAACCGCGAGAAGGATTAATGACAGAATTACCCCTGTTAGGCTGCTGAGCGCGAGTTTCCGGCGGCCGACATGGTCGATGAGGTAGATTCCGACGACTGTTCCGGCGGCATTCATTAATGCAACTATGAGAGAGAGTTGGAGGGCTAATTGGTTTGATCCGAATCCGGCCATTTGGACTATGGTTGGACTGTAGTACATGACAGTGTTGATTCCGGTGAATTGTTGAAATGCCTGGAAAGTAAAAAAGTTGTTACACGAATGTTTCATTTGTTTTGTTTCTGACCAAAACCCTAAACCCTAAACCCTAAACGGATTACACAGTAAAACATGGGAAAGGTAAATCAGAATGTCGTAGAGTAAACCACCAAATATCGTGTTAATACTATTTATTTACATAAAAATATTTGGTGTTAAAGGCTCCTTTGTACAATTTGGTCTTTCAACTTTGAATTTATGCATTTTTAGTTTATGATCAATATGTAATATTTTTGTTACTTGTGATGCTATATTATAAATTAAATTGATATTACTTTATAATTATTAAACTTAGTACTTACAAACGGACAAAAAGTTTAAAAAAATGCTGTTTTTTTTGGGAAATGACATCATCCCGCAAATTATGAGCAATTTCGCAAATAACTGCTAAATAAAAAATTCTGAAATTTTTTATTATTTTTATGGTGAATGCCATTCACAAATTGGTAGATACATTTTCTGGTATGGGTCAAAAAAACTCGTCAATTTGTTATATCCACGTCATATAGTGGTTATTCTTATAATTTATTACTTTGTCCATTTAAAATATTAATACAATGGTTATTTTAATAATATGATAACTAAATATAAACAAATAATTTATTTTTGTTTTTTACTTTTTACCTGTAAACCAGCTCCAGCCACAAATGCAAGTCTGATTTCTTTAATTTTAAAGACATCGCGATATCTCACAGAATTCCTGTTTCGGCGTTCTTCATCTAAGGCAGCAGAAAGCTGTTGGAGCTCATCTTGTAATCGATCAGGATCATAAATCTTTGACAACATGGCAATTGCCTCTGAACTACTTCTCTACATAACACAACAATTAAATTCAAGATATATATATATATATATATATATATATATATATATATATATATATATATATATATATATATATATATATATATATATAAACACAAACACACACACTATAGAATACAAAGTATCTTACGTTTTTGTATAGCCAACGAGGTGATTCGGGTAAAAGCAACATTAAGGAAAACTGAAGGATGGCTGGAATGGCAGCAATTCCAAGCATCCATCGCCATGTCCCACGAACCTGTCGAGAATTATTCAAATAAGTTAATTTGCATAAATTACATTTTCAGTCCCTGTAGTTTTAAATTTGTGGAATTAGACTTTTGGTCCATGTGCTTTTTAATTTGCAAGAAGGAAGTAAGCAAAAGACACTTTTGGTCCCTGTAGTTTTTAATTTTCATAAATTACATTTCTGGTCCCTGTAGTTTTAAATTTGTGGAATTAGACTTTTGGTCCATGTGCTTTTTAATTTGCAAGAAGGAAGTAAGCAAAAGACACTTTTGGTCCCTGTAGTTTTTAATTTTCATAAATTACATTTCTGGTCCCTGTAGTTTTAAATTTGTGGAATTAGACTTTTTGGTCCATGTACTTTTTAAGGGAAATCTACAGAAAAGT
The DNA here is from genome assembly GCF_052849685.1 of Lactuca virosa. NCBI lineage: Eukaryota > Viridiplantae > Streptophyta > Magnoliopsida > Asterales > Asteraceae > Lactuca > Lactuca virosa. The sequence continues at coordinate 149,966,408 of NC_136427.1, read as the reverse complement.
CCAAACTTTTGGGAAAAGTTTCAATAAAGTCCTAAAAGTTTTTTTTTTTTTTAATAGAAAAATCTCGATTATTTAACATTTTGCCCAAATTAACGAATTTTTTTTTTATATTTGAACAGCAATTAACAGATTATATGATTTTCTCAAAATAATAGGACTTTTCTGTTCAAAAAAAAATTAGGACTTTATTGAAACTTTTTTAAAAATTTTGAGACTTTTATGTAGATTTCCCACTTTTTAATTTGCAAGATGAAATTAAGTAAAAGACACTTTTGGTCCCTATAGTTTTTAATTTGCATAAATTATATTTCTAGTCCCTGTAGTTTTAAATTTGCGGAATTACACTTTTGGACAATGTACTTTCTAATTTGCAAGAAAGAAATAAGCAAAAATCACTTTTGGTCCCTAGAGTTTAATTTTCATGAATTACATTTTTGGTCCCTGAAGTTTTTAGTTAGCATGAATAACATTTTTGGTCCATGTAATGTTAATTTTCCTTACTTTTAATCCGTGTAGTTTTCAAATTGCAAGAAATGAGTGACTTACATTTTTGGTCCCTATAGTTTGCAATGTCAGGTTTTGACATTCTTTATAAGAAGACTAAATTATGTCATCTCTCTTAAATTACACAAGCACGAGAAAGATAAAAAGATACGATTAATCTAATAAAGGTGTAAGCTTTATGAGAAAAGATTAAAATATGAATCTTTTTTACCTGTGTGAAGCCAAGATTAACAAGATATGAAAGAAATTGTCCACCAGTGATCATAAGCACATTGGTGCTCACAAGCCCTCCTCTTATTTCTGAAGGTGCAGCTTCAGCAATATACATTGGAGCTGTAACAGAAGCAATTCCAACACCAATTCCAACCAATAATCGACCAAATATAAGCACATATGGATCAGGGGCACTAGCCATGACAAAAGATCCAATTGCAAAGATGACGTCCGCAATAAGTGTAGCACTTTTTCGCCCATGGGTGTCATTTATCCACCCACCAGTTGCAGCTCCGATTATGGCACCAAGTAAAGCCATGCTAACAATTGTCTCCTGTTATGTAAATCGAATTTAGAAAGTTGAAGATTTGAGAAAGGTTTTGTTGAAAGGTTTAAAGGGAAGGGCTTTTTGGTAAATCACATTGGTAAAGTCGAGGTTGTTGATACTTTGTGCTTCTAGATGCCACCGATTAAGAAGTTGGGAAGTGAACTTTTTTGTACCTGTAAGACACTGCTTTGATCGACTGCTTTAAAATCATCACGGATGTATAGAAGGGCTCCTGATATGACTCCTGAAAGAAATGCAGAAAGGTGATCTTAATAAAAGTGAGTTTGAATCCTATTAGGGGTGTTTTTGTCTTTTCACGTCTTGGAAACACTACCGAAAAAGAATATATATCGCATCGATGGAAGTGTAAAGGGGGCAATTTGGTTTAATCTTTGGTTTAGTGTGAGTACTATATGGATTCTGCGATAGCATCTGCTGAATTTTGAAAAGATAACAACTTTTTGACTAAATCGTAGAATATACAATCACATGGCTAATTATTTGAACAAGAAAATTTGCGTAAGAATCAAAATGAACACAGATATAGATACGATACATATATGCGATGTTCATGAAAAAAAGTGAATACCTGTGTCATAACCGAAAAGGAGACCACCAATGCCGGCAATTACAGTCAAGCCCAACACGTATTTGTTGCTAAAATATGTGATTTTCTTGTCACCACCAGCGTCGATTAACCCTGAACTCCCTGGTACCAAGTCAATCGTCATCTTTTCTCTGAAGAACCCTAATCTCGTTGCTAATTTTGTCAAGCAAAGAATACCGACACTTTGTTGCGATGAATTATAACAAAAAACTTCACACGGGCAAATGATCGAGCAGAAGGTGTGCAAGAGAAAAACCCAGGCAGGATTCTGGACTTCGACGTGTTTGCTTGTTTCGTTTTCAAATGAAGACCACACCCGCCTGGGTATTCAACCGATTGTTGATTCCCAAAGTTAAAATCAATATTGGGTGATTATCAAGATTCAAGAAGCCAGATAAAGGAAATGAAAATGCCGATCTTTTTTGAGGTTTAACTAATGGGATGACGGCTTGTTTGTAAAGATTTAAGGGGAGACAAGATTTGGATAAATGGTTTCTTGCAATCCCCTAAAAACTTGTGGATGATGATTTGATTTTTTTCCCCCAACGGACCCGCTTTTGAATACACAAAACGTCAAAACCTGATAAAGGAAAGATCTTTGGAAAGGAGGTAGACGACTCACGTATCAAATGTTTTTTTAAGTTCTTTTACCATGGAAAAAGTGCCGTTACATCCATTTGATGCTTTTATGAGTAAATTACCGTTTTAGTCCCTCTGGTTAGGTCAGAATGCATCTTTGACCTAATCTTTAAAATGTTGATGGATCAAATCTTGTATTTTTAACAAATTGACTATTTACTTTGCTAATATCTTTAACTTTTTATTTTGACAAAACTGCACAAATGGTCCCTATGGTTTGCTGAAAATTGTCACTTTGGTCCAAAAAGTTTTGGGCTAGCACCACAGGTCCAAAGTTTTCATTTTGTTGCGAGTTTGATCCAATTTACTTTAAAAAATTTTGTAATGACGATTTTACCCTTCTTTTTTGTTTTTTTCATTTTTTTATTTATTTAAATATTTTCGTAATTAAAAGAAAAATAAAAAAGAAAATAATTCTCTTTTTCTCATTCTCTCTCTCATATCTGAATTTTTCCTTTCACAATCTAAAATGAAATTAGGGCTTTTAATGGCACTCCCGTGTTCAATGTATGATCGGGCAATGGATAAACGCGTATAAACACAAGGTAACAGAAGGAAAGGAAGCGTCATTGCAAGTAGAGGAGAAATCGAACACCAACTTAGATTTTGGGGGGTTCGATCCTTGCTTCCTTGCTCGTCGCAGGCCAGAAAGGGGACCAATGAGGTATCGGCGATTGCAGATCGTGAGGAGGGAGATGTCTCCGGATCAACGAGAGCGAAGCGACGCAGGTGGGAAGAAGCAGCGAGCGGATGTGATTTCGGGACTGCTGGGTCGTGGATGAGTAAGGGGAAACACCCTCGTTGTGTTGAGTGAACCGAAGAAGGGAAGAAGAACGGGGCAGTGAAGCTGTCGTCGAACTTGGTGGGTTCAGCGAGGGCTGCTAAAGCAGCTCTTGGTTGCTTGTTTCTGCTCCAGCTGTGGATCGCGAGGGGGAGGAGGGAAGGAGCAATGAAACATCGGTGTAGGTGGGGAGGCTCGTGGGTTGGTCGAATGCTCACAGGTCGTTTACTTCTTCTTTTTTTTTGATAAAAATTGATAGGCTTAAGCAGGTGTTTGGGATTGATTCTTGACAGAAATTTATGAATGGAAAGACTTTTTGGGGTTAATGTTTATAGGGGATCCATGGGTGTTTGTTTATTTTGCTTGATAAAATTCGATGGGTTTAAATCAATAGCTTTAGGTTGGTGTTTTGTTTTGCTTGATAGAAATCGATGGGTTTAAATCAAATTTTGGTGTTTGGGAATGTATGAAGTTTGAAGAACATTATCTGAGTTTTCAAGAAACAAGAGAGGGAAGAGTGAATGTTGGAAGTCTGGAACCCTTGATCGAGAGAGAGAGAGAGAGAGAGAGAGAGAGAGAGAGAGGGAGAGAGAAAGAGAGAGAGAGAGAGAGAGAGAGAGAGAGGGGTATTTTCTTTTAATCATAAAAATATTTAAATAAAAAACTAAAAAAACAAAAAAGAAGGGTAAAATCGTCATTCCAAAAAAGTTTAAAGTAAATTGGACCAAACTCGCAACAAAATAAAAACTTTGGACCTGTGGTGCTAGCCCAAAACTTTTTGGACCAAAGTGGCAATTTTCAGCAAACCACATGACCATTTGTGCAGTTTTGTCTTTTATTTTCATATTTATAGTTTAAATCAAAATTAAAAAAACACCCACATAATTTATGGTCACCCAACCCTCCTCAAATCCAACGTCTTCGTTTGCTATTTCTTTTCTTTCGGCCAACGTGATGAGAGTTTAAAGCGTGTCTATTGAGCCACTAAAATATAGGACCCGATTCTTGTTTTATTTTTTGCATTTTGTATTATTTTTTTTGCCCAAATCATATTAGGTTAGGAATTTCTCGACCATCAGTTGAAAGTAACCGGGAACGATGCAAGATGATGAGTTGGAATCATAAATGACGAAAAACAAGAATAATAATTTTTTGGGAGAAGTAAAAATTGTTTTGGCTCCTTCATTCTTGATTATTACTGATGGCTGGTGAATCGTCAAGACTCCATGTCACTAACGATCTCCTTACTTCCTTCTTCATAAGCTTTTAACTCTTTCTTCTTTTTTTCTTATCTCTTTCTTTATCAATAATCAAAAATCAATGAATGGCAAACAAATCGTGAAGCCTTTTTAATTAAAAAAATAAAAAAAAAACTTCACAAGCAAATTGGCGTTTACTTCAAAAATCAATAAACCATAATTCAAAAATCGAAAGATATTCTTATTCCTAATAATTTCTTTATAAGAAGTAAGTTTTTTTTCTTTAATTCTTTCTCTAATTTAGAAGCTTTGAGGTTTCGAATATTAGAGCTAATCATAATTTTAGAAGAAAACAATCCTCTTGCAGTGTCGAAAATATGAAGGTATATTCATAATATTTTATCAGAGTTTTTTTACGAGAAGCAAATTAGAGTATTTCTTTTCTAAGAATGTAATATAAGAATTTTTAATCAGAATTTTTTTATCAAATGAAAATCAGAGTATTTCTTTTCTGAGAATGTAATACAACTTCTAATTTCTGTTTTTTTTTTTTTTTTTTTTTTGTAATCTGTTTTTTACTTTCTAATTTATGAGAATGTAATAATGACATAATGTAATCTGATTTTTATAGTTCTTTTAGAGTACAGAGGTGTATTTGAGTTTCATAATCTAATGAGATCTACAAATTAATCGCCACGGTTGAAAGCAACAGTTTAGATAAAATTATTTATGAAGGTGTTGTTGAAAAATTTATTTCAACAGATATTAGAAGGACTGTTTTCAAGTGGAAACAAATTTCTTTTTTTTAATTATTTTGTACGAAAATTTTAATTTATGTATTTTGAAAAAAAATTTGCTTAAAATTTTAGATCCTTCAAGATTTATGGTCCGTTTATGTTAAATTGCACAGGGCCTTCGAAATCTCGGGATTGGCCTATCTCCTTCCCTTCTACATCACCACATCCTCCATCATCTTTTTTTTCTTTTTGTTCCTACTCTCATGATCAAAGTACTCTCTCCAAATTTTAATGAAGCTAACTCTTTTATGTTACCCAAGCCCTCAAATTTCATACACACTAGATGGAGAATCTTCTCTAGAAAAGCTATAGAGAATTAGCTTTCACATAAGCTATAAACAAATTAATCAACTTAACCTTCGTCTCTTGATCTCTTCCAAATACCAAAATTTTATCACGTTAGAATAAGCTACAACACCATTAAGGTGGTGTTTGGGATTGAGTTTGAAAATGGTTTATTGACTTATTAGCTTTTCAAAAATTCAATTAGTCTACAAAAATGTTGGCAGAGCTAATAAGCACTTTTGAGAATAGCCTTTACCACCCTTTAAAAGTCATTTTTCATAACTCACGCTTACCTGACTTTTTGAAACGGCTTATAGCCTACTAAACTAAAAGGACAATAATACCCCCAAATCTATGTACCCTTATCGTTTGCCTCCTTTTAACAATTTCAAAGCCTTCACGATATCATTTTTGGTCATTTTACATATATTATAAGTTAATCCAAACATTTTTAGAAAAAAAAATTATCTACTTATAGCTTTTTGCCACCGGATACGCTAATCAAAACACTTTTATTAGAAACTTCATTTTGCACCACATAAACTAATAAGCATTTTGATCAAAAAATCTTATTGAGATAAATAAGCAATCCCAAACACCCTAAAACTTATGTTGAATCAAGTCCTAAATGATCATACCTATTTTAAGAACAACAATCAAACAAACAAAGATTGATGTGTAACTTAGCTACAAAATCTCCGTCTGATTTGGTACTTTGGTTGTCGGTGGTTGGAGAAGAAAATGAAGGGGAATGGTGGTTTTATGGTTTGGTTTGTCGTTAGTGTGACGCTTGTTAAGAACCGAGTGTTCCAAATCAGCGTTGCTTAAATAAAGCTCCTTTAACCTATCCCAAATTTCCTTAGTCGTCTCACATGCACTCACCAGACGAAAAGTATATGGTGGAAGAGCAAACATAATTATTCTCATCGCCTTGATGTTACATAACAGTTTATCTTTTTCATATTGAGGAGTGTCTTTATGATCAACCAGAATTGCGTTTGTAGTCGGGTTGAGTCATGACGATCTTCCTTGTAGTTGTGTAAGGGAAAGTTTGTTGCGTCATAGCATCCCATATGGTTAAGTCGTGTTCTTCAAGACCTAAAACATAATCTTCAAAGTGCAAGGCCCAGACTTCATAATCCTGCGGAAAAAGGATTGGGATTCTAGTAGTACACCCGATACTGCTGGAAAGATTGAAGGAAAGAGTATGAGGATCTTCGTGCTGCATAATTTCGAGATTCACAAGAACTGTTATAGAATCAGTTGTGTAAAGCGATGATCGATTTTAGGGTTACAAACAGGATTCAGATATGTCGTTTGTAATCGATAGAAACGATCAAAACAACAAGAAAAAATCCAATAACAAATCAAAACCCTAACAAAACACGTCAGAAGAGTAGCGTATAATTTACAGAATCTCACGCTCTGATACCAATTGTAAGAACAATGAACTAAAGATTGATAGATTCTAAACAATAGATTGAATCAAACAGCAAGAACAATGATCAAAGATGTGTCGAATGCTTAATATTATCAAAGCTTTAGAAGAGTTCAACGTGAACTTTTCTGTAAAAGCTTAGTCGGGCAATACAATCGATTAACCCTAAAACAATACATGCATGCACTATAAATAGTCTAACCCTAGCAACATAAAGACGGATGGACAGGCCCAACCCGTTAACAAAAGACTAAATACGTACATAACAAAATTTGACACAATACAATAAATAACCCAACATTTTTCCTTGCACCTTGGCTTGAAGATTCGCCAACTCTTCTTCATCCCCCTTTTGGGACGATTTCTAACCCTCTTAGGGTTTATGAAATTGACTATTCTCCTAGTTATATTTATTCCACTCTTTGGTGTCATTGGGTGTGATACGATTAGAGGGATTCTGGTTTGGGTCCTCTCATCCAACCAACTTCGTGGAGGACAAGATCAAGACCTCAAGCATGGAGATCAAGGGTAGCATAAGAGGTTTGTTTTTCTTCTTTATGTTTTTATGTTACACAGGGTAGATGTAATTAGCATGAAATCATAGATCCATAGGTTGCATGTATACTTAGGTATATCGTATTTTCAAATTTTCTGCTACATAGTTTAAAGTGTATTTTATGCATATAAAACCCAATAGAAACTAATTCGTATTCTATTTATTAGTTGTGTACAATAACACTGCCTATAAACATACATGACCTAAGTGATCATCACTAATAGTGGTCCTAAATACTCTTTTTCTTTTCATGTCCTATAATTTAATTCTAGGTCTGAACACACTAAACCTAATACGATTAAACTATGGCTATGATACCATTTGTAACATACATGACCTAAGTGTGTAACATCCAAAAATATGGTCCCAAAAATTTTTATTTTTAATAAAAGATAAAATAGTAAACTGCCATATCATCCAAACATTTCTAATAAATCAGTGTATCAATATGTCATAAATCAAAGTGAAACATCATAACAAAACCCCAATGGTGTGTGCGATGCAGTCATCCTGAGCTCTTCCCCTTGGAACCAGAAGTACCTAAAACATAAACTGAAAATCGTAAGCACAAAGATTAGTGAGTTCCCCTAAAATACCACATACCAATCATAAAATAACAAATAGTAGGACCCGCCCGTCATCGGCCCCCGCCCGGCTTCGGACCCCGTCCTGCATCGGGCCCTGTCCGGCATCAAGTTGAGCTCGGTAAAACGGGCCCTGCCCAATCATACAATAACATATATCAAATAAACACATACACATGCAATAATCACAGAGACATATAGCATACAAATATCCATCGGACCCCGCCCGACATCGGGCCTTGACCCGGGAAAACATATAAACACAACACATGCGAGAGTCACGGAGAGAACTAGCATACTAACAACATAATATAAACATGGGTCGGCATTGGTGCCTTCGACCCGCTAAACCCGGTAAGGAAACTCACATCGAATGCTGAAAGATAACTGGATAAATCTCCGGCCCCAGAAACAGCTCTACTCAACCCCTAAACAAAAACAATCCCTTAGATACCGATCAATATTTCAAAACCCCTTAAAGGTCCAACTTGGCCAAAGTCAACGCTCCGAGTTGACTCCACTCGTCAAGTTATCCCACAACTCACCGAGTTTCCATTAAGCACAAAATCGCGATATATCGATCCAACTCGCCGAGTCTCCCTTTAACTCGTCGAGTTCCTCCTTTTTCAATAGAATCGGGACAATCCCAACCCAACTCGCTGAGTTCCCTTAAGAACTCGTCGAGTTCTTCGATCAGCCAACCCACTTAATGCATTAAGCCACTATTCTTCAAACCGAAGCCCTATCTTCCAGATCTAGACTGATAATACGTCTAGAAGGGTAAAGTTTCCAACTTTACCCATTAAGAACCACCCTAAAGGCATTAAGCTCAAAACATAATCCTAAAAGGCTTATCTCTTAATCCAAAAACCACCATATCTTCAAGATAGAGCTCATGAACACAGATCTAGACCTTAAAGGCTAAAAGGTCACGTAAAGTCTTGAACTTTACTCACATGCATGGCCAAATGAAGCTTAAAAGGCCAAAGAAAGGCTTAAAGGATGCATGGAGCTCTTAGGACCATAAAGTTGGCACCTTTATGCCATAACAGCTCAAGAGGACCATAGATCTGGAGAGATAGCACTTGGGACGACCTTTAACCCCACCAATCACCCAAACATGGCTAAATGCCTCAAAACTAACCCAAAAAGAGATTCAATCAAATATTGAGCAAGGTTAGAACTTTATACCAGAAAAGTGTCGAAAACGAAACAAGGATTCGAGATCTAGTAGCTCCTTCTTGTATCACCAAGCTTCCCTTTCTTCCAATGGCTTCAAACACACACAAAAACACTCAAAATAACTCACAAACAGTCAAAAGTGCCTTAGGGTTTCGAGGTTAGGGCTTAGGACAATGGAGGCTGGAAATGAGGCTAACTTTGTGGGGTTTAAGTTGTTTAAATAGGGTGCAAAACCCCGGAATTAGGGTTTCATTTCTTCCAGCCAACTCATCGAGTTGGTCACTTAAAATACGCGGTCCAAATCATTTCAACACAACGAGTTCGGGGCCACCAACTCGTCGAGTTGCTCTATAAAATTGAATAAATCATAAGTTTAAATACATACCAGGAACCAGACATTACAATTCTCCCCCACTTGTCTTAGACTTCGTCCTCGAAGTCTACTGCCCTAAATAATCCTGGATAATGCTCCCTCATGTTCTCCTCTGGCTCCCATGTCCACTCTGACCCCTTGTGGTGCAGCCACTGCACCTTCACTAACTAAACAACCTTGTTCCTCAAGGTTTTCGTCTTCCGATCTAGAATCTGATGGGTTTTTGAGCATGTCTACATTCCTATGTGATCATGCAACCGTAATTGCTTTGGATCTAAGTTTTTCTCTATTGAACATGCAAATATGAACACCAAAGCAATAACCTTAGATCTAGCATATACAATTCGAAATTCATATATAATATTAGGGTTTGATCATTACCTCACTTGTTATGTAGCAATAACAAGACCAATCCTTGAAGATCATTGACTCTTGAAAGCTTAGTGCCCCAAGTGTTGAACCTCTAATGGAGTCACAAACACCTAATGCAAAGAATGAGTAGGATAGATGAGGAAATCGGCCAGGGTTCTCTTAGAATAACATAGGGCCGAAATTCCATGTAGAGGGGTTCCTTATATAGTTGTGGCTGCTAGGGTTTTCAGCTCGAAACCCTAATCCTTGATTAGGCTCCAAGCAGCCCATGGACCTCCCTTCTGGAAGGCCTTGGACGATTTCTATAGCACCTGCCTATAGAAATTCTTCCACCCATTCCAAGGGAGTCCAGCAGCCCAACTTTGCAACTATCAATGATTTGCAAAAGACAAAATTGCAAAAATGGTCCCTATGGTTTGTCAATTTCTGTGGGTAAGGTCCAAAAAAAAGTTTATTAGCAAAAAAGGTCCCTATTTGATGGTTTTGTTGCGGTTTTGGTCCAAACGTCGTTAAGTTTAACAGCATGGCTGTTAACTTTTGGCAAATGACGGATTTACCCCTGGGACCATTTTTGCAGTTTTATCTTTTTACCAAACTACAAGGACCAATTATGCAATTTTTCTTTTTCATTTTATTAAATTATTATATATTAATTATTTTAATTACTTTTTTTTGAACTTTTTTCTTATTGTATTATTTTTTATTGGATTATTATATATTAATAAATATTATTTTTAATATATTATATTTATATATTAATAAATATTACTTTTTTTATTATTAATTTTTTTAATTATTTTTTTTTAATTTCTTCTTTATTGCATTAATTCTTTTTTATTGGATTATTATATATTAATAAATATTATTTTTAACATATAATATTTATCTTTTAGTAAGTGTTACTTTTTTGAATTATTAAATTCATTTAATTAGTTTTTTTTTGTTTTTTTATTTCATTAATTCTTTTGATTGGATTATTATATATTAATAAATATTATTTTTAATATATTATATTTATATATTAATAAATATTACTTTTTTATTCATTTTTTTAATTGATTTTTTTTAATTTCTTCTTTATTGCGTTAATTTTTTTATTAGATTATTATATATTAACAAATATTATGATTTTGACATATACAATTTCCCTAAAAATATTTCTATATGAATTACCAAATCTGAGTATTCGCTACTCTACGGTCGGCCGAACGAGTACCGAAGAACGAGTTCTATAACTTTGTCACCACCTGTAGTGGCTATGGTGGTTTGAAAACCTTCGATCTAACATTGTCGTCATCGATGGTGGTATCTGTAATGAATGGTTGGCTGGAAAAAGTATGCTTTCTGGGGTTTATTTCACATTGTGTGGGTAGTCAGCTGGTGTAGCTTTTGTCGAGAATGACCGACTGTAGTCGATGATCGATGATTTCCAGCGAGATGATACGACGACGCAAGGTGGTAAAATGCAACGAATGGATGAGCTGACCTGGAGTGTTTGGTATTTTTATTTAAAACAATAAAGAAAGAAATTAAAATAAAATAAAAACAATTAAATAAATATTATTTATTATAAATAAAAATAATAAATTTAAATTAATAATCCAATAAAAAGAACTAATGCAATAAAAAAATTTTAAAAAATAATTAAATGAAATTAATAATCCAATAAAGTAACACTTACTAATAGATAAATATTATATGCTAAAAATAATATTTGTTAATATATAATAATCCAATAAAAAGAATTAATACAATAAAGAAAAAATTAAAAAAAATCTATTAAAATAATAATAATAATAATAATAATAATAATAAGTAATATTTATTAATATATAAATATAATATATTAAAAATAATATTTATTAATATATAATAATCCAATCAAAACAATTAACGAAATAAAAAATTAAAAAAAAAATAATTAAATGAATTTAATAATCCAAAAAAGTAACACTTACTAATAGATAAATATTATATGTTAAAAATAATATTTATTAATATATAATAATCCAATAAAAAAGAATTAATACAATAAAGAAGAAATTCAAAAAAAAATTAAAAAAATTAATAATAATAAAAGTATTATTTATTAATATATAAATATAGTATGGTAAAAATAATATTTCTTAATATATAATAATCCAATAAAAAAATAATACAATAAGAAAAAAGTTAAAAAGAAAAAAGTAATTAAAATAATTAATATATAATAATTCAATAAAATGAAAAAGAAAATTTTCATAATTGGTCCTTGTAGTTTGATAAAAATATAAAACTGCAGAAATGGTCCCAGGGGTAAATCCGTCATTTGCCAAAAGTTAACAACCATGCTGTTAAACTTAACGAGGTTGGGACCAAATCCGCAACAAAACCATCAAATAGGGACCTTTTTTGCTAATCAACTTTTTTTTTTGGACATTACCAACAGAAATTTACAAACCACAGGGACCATTTTTGCAATTTTGTCTTTGCAAAACAACCGCTCCATTATTAATCAGTTCCTTTAATCCCAAAATTAATATCAAATTAATTTCTGACTAATTACTAATTAATAATATGATTTCCAAATAATATATTAATAAAATCATTTTGAGTACCAATTTATTATTCATATAATAAATCCTACTCTCTCTCTCTCTCTCTCTCTCCACTAGTCATCCTATCAAGTTGAATGAGTGAAGGCAACCCAAAAGGACCATGCTACATATCAAATCAAGTACATACCAATTATAGTTATGGGCTTAGACACCTAATCCAACAGAATTGTCACTGGCCTCTCAACGTAGTTCAGGCGGTCGTCCACCTGAATATCCTCCAAAGGCACAACTGCATAATCATCCACTAAACATTTATGCAGTTGAGTGACATGAAAGGTGATGTGGATCTGACTAAGCTCAGCTGGCATATCCAGTCAATACGCAACCCGGCCCACCCGAGCCAAAACCCTGAACGGACCGATGTACCTAGGGCCCAGCTTACCCCGCTTCCTGAACCGGACGACACCTTTCCAAGGTGACAGCTTCAGGAGAACCATATCTCCCACTTGAAACTCTAAGTCCGATCGGTGCTTGTTGGCATAGCTCTTCTGCCGACTCTGAGCTGTCTGGAGCCTGCTCCGGACCTGCTGGATCATCTCAGTAGTCTTGAGTGACACTTCGGTACTCCCCATGACTCGTCGACCGACCTCGCCTCAACAAATCGGGGTCCTACATTTCCTCCCGTAGAGCATCTCGAAGGGAGGTCGATCAATGCTAGCGTGATAGCTGTTGTTATACGAAAATTCCGCTAATGAAAGATACGTATCCCAACTCCCACGAAAATCTAATACGCACGCACGCAGCATATCCTCAAGAGTCTGAATCGTCCGCTCACTCTGCCGATCGGTCTGCGGATGCAAAGCTGTACTGAAATGGAGACGAATGCCCATCTCGTCATGAAACCGCTTCCAGAACCTGGAAGTAAAGCGAACATCCCGGTCTGAAACTACTGATACCAACACTCCATGACGAGCCACCACCTCCCGAACATAAATCTCGACTAGCTTCTCGGCAGAAATACTATCTTGGATCGGAATAAAATGCGCGCTCTTTGTCAATCGATCCACGGTAACCTAAATAGAATCCACTCTGTGTGCTGTCCTGGGGAGCTTCGTGATAAAAACCATCGTGATATCTTCCCATTTCCATATGGGAATCTCCAACGGCTGCATCTTGCCGTGAGGTCGCTGATGCTCGACCTTGACTTTCCTACAAGTCAATCACCGATCCATAAACCAAGCTATATCCCGCTTCATGCAGGGCCACCAATAATCAGGGCAAAGATCCCTATACATCTTCATCGCCCCAGGATGAATGGAGAATCTCGACTTCTGACCCTCCTCCATCAGAACTTGGCACACACCGCCCCAATAAGGAACCCAGACTCTCCAATTCAGGGTCAACAATCTGCGGCTATCATAATCGAAGGAAGCCACCTGACCCACAATCCGCTTACACTTCCGGCGCTCCTCCTTCATAGCCTTAACCTGAGCTTCCCGAATCCGTTCCAGCAACAGAGTAATCACTATCATCCTTAAACATAAATCCCTGATTGGAGCTGCGACCGCCTTGCGGCTGAGAGCATCGTCCCCCACATTGACCTTCCCCGGGTGGTACATGATCTAACAATCATAATCCTTCACCACATCCAAGCAACGGCGCTGCCTCATGTTCATATTCGGCTGATCCATCAAATACCTCAGGCTCTTATGGTCCGTGTAAATAGTATAACGAACCCCATAGAGGTAATGCCGCCAAATCTTGAGGGCGACAACCATATCCCCCAGCTCCAAATCATGTGTCGGATAATTCGCCTCATGAGGCTTCATCTGCCTCGAAGCGTAAGCGATAACGCGACCCCGCTGCATCAAAATTGCACCCAAACCCGTGATCGACGCATCACAATAAACCACAAAATCATCAACACCCTCTGGCAGGGTCAGAATCAGCGCCTCACACAATCGCTACCTAAGAGTCTCAAAAGTTGCCTGCTGCTCAGGCCCCCAATGAAATGTCACCGACTTCTTGGTCAGTCGGGTCAATGGAACAGCAATTTTGGAGAAGTCCTGGATAAATCTCCGATAATAACCCGCCAACCCATGAAAACAACGAATTTCAGATGGAGACCTCGGAACCTCCCACTACATCACGGCCTCGACCTTGTCCGGATCGACCAGAATACCCTTCTGATTGACAATGTGCCCCAAGAACCGCGCCTCGCGCAACAGAACTCGCACTTGGAGAACTTTGCAAAAAGTCTCTCCCTCCTCAAAGTCTCCAGCACCTCTGATGTGTGTGAAATGCACTACTTTTAGTCCTACTATTTTAACACAGATTAGACACACGAAAGGTAGTGTACCTATCGATTAGTGGTATAGTATAAGCAAGTAGGGTATCTGTAACACCCAAAAATTTCAAGACAAATTTGAACTTTTCAAAACATTTAAAACCCATAGTTATTACAGACTTGTTTTCAAAATAGTCTATATCAGAGTTTTTCCCAGAAACATAAATAAAACACGAGGAGCTGTACGATCATGCCTTCGCCTTGCTGCGATCCCCCGATGCACCTGAAACAATAAACTAAAACTGTAAGCCCGAAAGCTTAGTGAGTTTCCCCCAAAATACCGATACACTGCACATAACATATATACCAATAACCGCATATCCTGGATCCACAGCTTTACAGACTGGGTTACCCCCTGGGCCCACAGTGTGAGTCTGGATTGCCTTACGGGACCACAACTCACATCTGGATTGCCACCTAGCCCACAGTACGAGTCTCCCTCAGCTCGTAGCTGGAATGCTCCCGGGTTTGTTGGTTACCGCACGGAGCAGTATCACCTCAACCCATCCCACATAACATATCACCATGTAACATAACTACTGAGCATGCAACTAATCATATAACAACACAGGTAGTCCTACAGATCTACCTTACTGGCATAACCACTAGCATGCAACACTAATTCATACTCAACATCTAACACTGCTAGGATAACATATCCAATGGGCCGGCCTTGGTGCCTTAGACCCCTTAGTATAGTGAGGTAACTCACCTCGCAAGTAACTCGAAAGATAGTGTCAAACTCCTCCAAATGTAACTCCAACTCCAACACCTATATTCACCAATGTCCTTTGCTATAATATCCAATTTACCAAAAATACCCTCAGAAGTCAACTGGTCAACCCTTGGTCAAAGTCAAAGTCAAAGTCAACTGCCAAGGTCAACAGTCCATGTTGACCTCAACTCGTCTAGTACCCTCAGCTACTCGCCGAGTCACTCGACTGACACGCCGAGCCCAAGGCAATCTTCATCGGACTCGCCGAGTCACTCTACTGACTCGCCGAGTCTACGGAAATCTTCATCGGACGCGCCGAGTCGACTATGCCACTCGTCGAGTCCCTTCGGTCCTTCATCCATACAGATGCTTTTTAAGCCATGCTAAGGCTCCATACTACAGACCAACTTCCCAAGGCATGCTTATCACGTAAAGTTGCAAACTTTACGTGCATGCAAGGCTCTAATGACTCAAATCAAGCTAAATAAGAGGTTCTAGGCAAAAAGGGCTTCACCAACATGCTAAAGACTGAGACTTTATGATGATAAGAGCCAAGATGAGCATAGATCTGAAGTTGCAACTTCAGATCTTGGTTCATCACTCGAAATGTAACACCAAATGCCCAAAATGCTCCCAAAATTCAAATATAAAAGGCATCTAGCCAGAAGAAGCTCAAGGTGATGACTTGATACCTTCAAATGATGATAAACTGAGGTAAACTTCAGATCCCCAAATTTTCCTTGCTCAAAGCTTCTTGATCTTCAAGCCTTTCCTCACCAAGATCCACCTTTCAAGCTTAAACACACAAGTATGGAGAGAAAATGGAGATTTAGGGTTTCTGGACTCATAGGGGCTGCAAGGGGAGGCTAAGAGGAAAAGAATCCTTTAAATAGGGTGCAAAACCCCGGAAATTAGGGTTTCGCCCTCCAGCTCCAACTCGTCGAGTCACTCATTCGACTCGGCGAGTTGGTCACTTAAACACGTGGCCCCAAACCCACTGCTACTCGACGAGTCAGGGCATCCAACTCGTCGAGTAGACCTTGAAACTTGAAAATTAAAGCCATAATATTACTACCTGAGAATCGGGACGTTACAATTCTCCCCCAATTGAACTAGACTTCTTCCTCGAAGTCCGATGCGAAGAACAACTCCGGATAGTGCTCCCGCATCTCAGCCTCCAACTCCCAAGTCCA
This sequence comes from Lactuca virosa, assembly GCF_052849685.1. Taxonomy (NCBI): domain Eukaryota; kingdom Viridiplantae; phylum Streptophyta; class Magnoliopsida; order Asterales; family Asteraceae; genus Lactuca; species Lactuca virosa. The sequence goes on along the minus strand of NC_136427.1, from coordinate 149,949,758 downwards.
CTCGGAACCCTTCCGAGGGTTTTTGATACTCTATCTTCACTTTAGCACAAGTGAGGCACTTGCTAACGTAAGTGGCAATCTCTGCCTTCATGTTAGGCCACCAATAATATTGCTTAATATCCAGGTACATCTTATCTGATCCCGGATGGATGGAGTATCGTGTCTTATGAGCCTCATTCATGACTACCTCTCTGAATCCCCCAAGTTTAGAGACCCAAATTCGGTTCATGAAATATTATGTTCCATCCTCCTTGACTTCGAAGTTCTTTTCCATTCCACGTAACGCTTCGCTTGTTCTGTTTTTTGTTTTCATGGCATCAGACTGGGCTTCTTTGATTTGTGAGAACAGGTGGGATTGAATGGTTATTGAAAGAGTCTTCACACGATGATTTGAGTATTCTTTCCGACTCAAGGCATCAGCTACCATGTTAGCCTTGCCTGGGTGGTACTTGATTTCGCACTCATAATCGTTTAGCAGCTCAACCCATCTTCGTTGCCTCATGTTTAACTCCTTTTGATTTAAAATGTGTTGGAGACTCTTGTGGTCAGTGAAAATGGTGCACTTCGTACCATAAAGGTAGTGCCTCAAAATCTTCAAAGCAAAGACCACGACTCCCAATTCGAGATCATGGGTGGTATAATTCACCTCATGTGTCTTTAGTTGTCGAGATGCATAAGCTATCACCTTCCCACGCTGCATGAGTACACAGCCTAAACCCTGATTCGAAGCATCGCAGTAAACTACGAAGTCCTCAGTCCCCTCTGGTAATGATAGTACTGGTGCACTACAGAGAGCTCGTTTCAGAGTTCGGAAGGCAACCTCCTGCTTTTCTGTCCATTCAAATGGTACGCCTTTCTGTGTAAGCAGGGTAAGTGGCTTGGATGTTCTGGAGAAGTTCTGAATGAATCTTCTGTAATAGCCTGCGAGACCCAGAAATTGACAAATTTCTATGGGTATCGTTGGGACTGCCCATCCTTCAATGGATTTGATCTTAGAAGGGTCCACATGTATCCCTTCTTGACTGACAACATGACCTAAAAAGTTTACGCTACAGATCCAGAACTCACACTTAGAGAGTTTTGCGTATAACTTTTCGGTCCGTAGGGTTTCCAAAATTTGCCGGAGATGTCGACTATGCTCCTCTTCGCTTCGAGAATAGACCAGGATATCGTCGATGAAAACGATGACAAATTTTTTGAGGAATGGTCGGCAGACTCGATTCATCAGGTCTATGAATGCGGCAGGGGGATTCGTTAGACCGAAGGGCATTACAACAAATTCATAATGTCTATAGCGGATTCGGAAAGCGGTTTTGGGGATATCCTCTTCCCGGACCTTGAGTTGGTGGTAGCCGGATCGCAGATCTATCTTAGAGAAGTAGTTTTTTCCTTGAAGCTGGTCAAATAGATCGTCGATTTGTGGAAGTGGGTGGCGATTTTTGATAGTGAGCTTATTCAGTTCTCTATAATCGATACAAATCCTAAAGGATCCGTCCTTTTTCTTAACAAAGAGGACCGGAGCTCCCCAGAGTGAGAAGCTAGGTCGGATGAATCCTTTGCTCAAGAGTTCGCTGAGTTGGCTTGACAGTTCTTGCATCTCTGCAGGAGCCAACCTAGAGGGTGATTTGGCAATGAGTGTAGCTCCTGGCACAAGGTCAATTTGGAACTCGACTTGTCTTTCTGGGGGTATCCCCGGAAGATCTTCAGGAAAGACATCCGGGAAATCTCAAGCCATTGGGATGCCTCGAATATTGACCTCTTCCTTGGACTTATCCACTATGTGAGCCAGAAACGCCAAGTCCTTCTTTTGTAGACACTTCTGTGCCTTAATACACGAGATAAAATGAAGGTTCGTACTGGGTTTGTCTCCGTATATAATTAGGGTTTCGTGGTTAGGGAGATGAAGGTGAACGGCCTTCTCGTGACACATAATTTCGGCATGATGGGGGCTCAACCAATCCATGCCGATAATCACATCAAAACTCCTAATAGATACAGGCATCAAGTTTATTTGAAATGCGTGGTGATTTAAAGTTAGGGTACATCCTACGTAGATCTCCCCAGTTGATTCTGTTTTCCCATTAGCCATTTCCACCGTAAAGGCTTCATTAAGCTTCTGGGGTTGTTGTTTTGGCAAATGTTTGAATTTATTACTCACAAAACTTCGCTCTGCCCCGGTATCAAACAGGATGCATGCATATGTGTGGTTAAGGAGAAACGTACCAGTGATAACAACGGGATCCTGAACCGCTTCTCCTTGACCCATGGTCAGCACTCTCCCTGCTCCTCCATTCCCTTGCTTGTTGATATTAGGGCAGTTTCGACGGAAATTCCTAGTCCTTCCATATCCATAACAGGTGTGGCTAGCCCCAACGTTGTTACCGTTGTTGTTGTTGGTGTTGTTGTTGTTGTTGCGGTTGTTGTTGTTTCCTTGTTGCTGGTTTTGGGGAGGATAGGTCCTATAGTATTTTGTCGTGTGACCCTTTCGGTTGCAACTAGTACAATACATCTCCCTGCATTCACCATTTTGATGGAGATTGCACTTGTTTCACTTTGGTAGATTCCCGGAATACTACTTAGGGGCACTTCGGGTGGATGAGGCTGGAGCATGTGGTGCGGAGGGAACATGGGTGGTTGCAGCATGAATTGTCACTGTTTGTTGTTTCTTTGACGACTCTGAGCCTTGTCGTCCCTTCCTCTTGTTATTCTTTCCTTTCTTGTTGTCACTCTCCTTCTTGCTTTCAATTTCACCTACCTTCTCACCCTTCTTGTTGTTGTGGTCGTATAGCTTCTTGGCCAACATCTTGGCACTGTCAAAGGTTTCTGGATTCACAGCAATCACGTTTCCTTGAATTGGGGGAGTTAATCCCCAGATGAATCGTTCGATTTTCTTTCCTTCCGAAGTAATCATGCCAGGGAACAACAGGGATAGTTCGCTAAACCTCGATATGTAGGCATTGATGTCAGAGTTTCGGACAGTGAGATTCCATAACTCTTGCTCCATTTTCTGAACCTCGCCACGCGGGCAGTATTCAGCCATCAACATTTCCTTTAATTCCGTCCATGGCATGGCATTAGCCACCGGAAGAGTCATAGCCTCCACATGTCCTTCCACCAGTTGAGAGCTTGATCAACAAATGTACATGCTGCAAACTTCACCTTGACTTCTTCAGGGCATCCGCATATCTCGAACACCGGTTCCACCTTTTCAATCCATCTCTTCAGGGTTATCATTCCCCCTGTGCCATTAAAGGTTCGTGGCTTGGCGTTGGTGAAATCTTTGTAAGAGCATGCCTTGATAGGTCCTTGGTTCATCCCGTTGTTTGAACTTCCGGCCCCCTTCCCGTTTCCTCCACCATTGTTCCCATTGTGGATCTGCGCCAGTGCTGCTGTGACTGCAGCAGATACAGCTGCTTGAAATGCAACTGAGTTGATTTCTGGTGGTGTCGGTGGTTGATTGTTTCCACGGTTTGGTCTTTGCGGCATCTTGCTGTTATGGAACATAAAGATGTTGAGTACTTATTGTATTAAGTTGGGAATTTCGTGAGTCGATTTTTGCATTTAAGTGATTCCATACATTTACACCAAACAATAAGAGTATAAAACACATAGCAGATCACAACATCACAAATAAACACATAATATTTTCCACTAATAATATCCGCACTTTGATACATGAAAATTTGCTCTAAGGAGCATACATAAGGGTACAAAGTTCGGCAACATAACGACTCTATGAGTAGAGTAATCACTTAAACATGGAGTCGGTAGTACATAACATGGTAAGCATAAGAGAACATAGGACTAGTAGGGTAAAACTGGTCCTAAACACACTAGGAGGCGTCCAACGGTGGTAGCGAAATTATATTCTGAAATGTTGTGCCAACAACTGGGCCATCTCAGTCATCTCTCCAATGACTTCATCCCTTTCCAGTTCAGCCTGCACCGCTCGTGCTTCCATGGCAAATAGTTGTTGCCGTAGTGCGACAGCCTCAGCCTCCGAAGAACGATCCTCTCCCACGAGATTTTCTGGTGGGGCAGGGTGGTCCTGATGTGTCTCGTCGGTAGGTGGTGTGACGGAGGCTTCGTCTGTGTCCCTTTCCTCCTCCATGTCATCATCGGTCCCATCAAACTCGTAGTCCGTGTCCGTGTACTCATCGGCCCCAATGTCGTGTGCTGCCCCTTGTCCTTCCTCGGGGTCGTCTTCAATCATTCCGTGGTCCACCAAGACCCGGTGAAACTGAATGCCTTGATGCTCCTCTTCCATGGTGACTGTGATGAGGAACACGTAAGGAGGGTATATAAAGAAACTATCATTATTCCTAAGATATTTTTAGTTGTTATAAAGTTGGATTGATGTTCTCCTCTTGTTTAGCAAGAGGGTATGCCTTAGGTTTACTGACCATCGCGATCGCCCCAGGGCATGTGATAGTTGTATTATGAAGAAATGCAGTTGATCAGGCTACATTTATCCCTAATACTACCGTAAACAGTCCTGGCTTAACCGAGACGTCAGGTTTTCCCAATCATCTTCTTTGATTCGTTATTATGTTCATTTTTCTAAGTCGCACAAGTAAGAGTGTTTATTAGTATATTTTATTTGTTTTTGTTCAGAGTTATTTAGTCCCTCTTTGGGTTTATAGTTGCATATCAATGTGTGGTTAGATATGCCAGTTCACTATAAACAGAGCTCTGATACCAACCTGTCACACCCCCGAACCAGACGGCGGAAACGTCCGAGGGCTCGTGTGACTTAAATTGAAATATCATCACAATGAATATACATGAAACATAACATAAACATCCCCATGCATTAATACATTACAACCGTCATTGTTCACATCCAGTACATTATTTACATTACATATTCCATAGCATAAATTGTTTGAGAGTCACAAAACATAACATCCTAACACACTTGGTAATTTTCTTCAGCTTATCTGTTACCTGAGAATACAAGTTATTTTGAAAACGGTCAACATATATAATGACAATGTTGGTGAGTTCATAAGCAGGTTTGATATGAAAATGTTTTGTGTAGTTTGTAAAACCCAGAAAATCCGATATTTTCTGAAAAGACAATTGTTTACGAAATAGGTGTGATGATCCATAAGTATATGCGTGAATGATTTCAAAACGTGTAAAAGTAATATGTTTCTCATAATGAATTCTTGCATTATAGTTATCGAAAGTGAAAGTGAATGATGTTGTTCCCCCGGAAAACCCGATGTTTTCCGATATAAATAGTATGATCGTTTTGTATTATTGTATCGTCACAACGAATAAATATGATTTCCCATGATTACTTAGATGGTATTGGATCTCTATGTGAGTCGTTATAACCATGCATAATAATGACTATTTCGTCTGTCTTGGCATTCTAGTGAAAGCCGATATTGAATTTAAGATTTTGTCACCCTAGACTGGCCGAGTCTAACTGTAGCGAACAACTTAGGTGTGGGGGAGTCACCCCCATATAGATCTATACACAAACTCTCGCTCTCCCTCAGGGAGACTTTGATTATAACTACAGACTACGACCGTCACTTATTGGTGTCGCCTGTTATTACTCACTAAATCCAATGAAATTGAATAACCTTGATTAACAATCTGATTTATGTTTACTTGAATAAAAGGGTAAGCCTAACAGACGAAGAGAAGAGGACTACGGAGGCCCACTAATCACGTATGTTATTATAGGCTGTCGAGTATGCGACGGACACGTTAGCTCATCACACATTATGATTGATTTGGACCTTACTAGCAATGCAAATGGGCCACTACGGCCTAATAGCATGTAAAAGTCATTGAGGGTCCATTAGGCATGTAATTGGGTCACCTGAGGCCCAATAAACATGTATAATTATATTGGGCCCAATAATCATAATATTGGGCCACAAAGGCCCAATAGCACGAATAGAAGGTATTTGGGCCCAACCATTGAATCGCTTATGTTTTATCGAGTTTAAGTTCGTATTGTTGGTATTTGTTGTATGCTAAATGTCTATTTGCAATGTTAAAGAAATATCTTAACGCTTGATTTATAACGAAGCTTTTCGTTATATAAATATATTTTTAAACTCATGCGTTATAAACTTGATATTTTTAACCCAAACATTCATAATTATTTATTTGGCCCAAAGATATTTAGATTGACCATTTTGGCCCCTTTTTCTTTAAAAATGGCACTTTTAGTCCCTTTTTATGAAAATTGACATTTTTGGGTCCTTAAACCATTTTTCTTGACATTTTTCCAGCCAAACTTTATTTGAATAGTGATTTCAGTCCAAAACTATTTCAGTTGTCATTTCCAGCCTTTATTTGTAAAAAGTTTACAGTTTGGCTCAATTTCCGTAAGTTTTACAATTTTGACTCCAAAATCAAAAACTTTGCATTTTTAGTCCAATTTGGTAATAAACTCATTTTTAACCCCTGAAAAAGTTTATTTACGTTTTAGACTCATAGTTTGTTAAGTTTTCCAATTCAGCCCCTCAAAACTTCATTTTTTCGCAACCTTGGGCCCAAAACTCGTGAGGCCCAATTTTAAGCCCAATAAGCTAAAATTTATATTTTTGACCCCTTTGAAAAGTATTATTTACATAAAATCAGATTTTATACAAATAAACACCTTACAACCCCCATAAAACCGACAATTTACAATTTACACCCAATCTTTGTTATTTTTGCAAAAAATGACACTTGTAAGGTTCTTTGGTTTTATTTTTCACTTTTTAAACTTAAGGACCCTTAGATCTATGATGTATGTTGTTTATTATGTTTTTGTTATTCTTTCACCCTTTTTTACTTTAGATCTCGAAATATAACAAGCATTTCATAATATCACAACCAAAAACTAAAGAAACCACATATAACATGCAATCACACATAGATCATCACATAATACTTGTATTCTCCCCCAAAAACAAGTAAAAACCGAAAACAAGGGGGTATGAACTCACCTTGCTTAGTTGTTTCGGTTTTGAAGAAGATGTGAAGAAGATTTTTGGTCCTAGCAACACCTTGTGTGGATTTCGAACTTGGATGGGTTTACTAGAGTGCATAACCACGAAATTAGGGTGGTAAGAAGGATGAATGAGTTCAAAAGAAAGTATGCTACTTAGATTTGTGAGATCTTACCACTAGAGTGCAACTTGATGTGATTTTTGGTTGAAACCTCCTTGAAAAGCTTCTAGTTCTCGAAAATTATTGATGAGAGGGGAGGGTGTTCTTGAATGTGTTACACTTAGAGAGAGTTTTGAAATGGTTTGTGTGTGTGTTCCTTCCTTCTGTAACACCCAAAAATTCAAGCCAATTTAAAACTTTTAAAACATTTCCAAAACCATTAACCATTACAAAATTTGTTTTCAAAATGTATAATATCAGAGTATCCCAGAAACAAAGTCATAAAAAGTGAGGAGCTGTACGATCACGCCTTTGCCTTGCCACGATCCCCTGATGTACCCGAAACAATAAAGTGAAACTGTAAGCCCGAAAGCTTAGTGAGTTCCCCCAAAATACCCATACCCACAACAATACACATATCAACATAAGCAGCATACTATGGGTCCAGTCAACCATCGGGTTGGAATACCCCAGGCCCTCAACCATCCGGTTGGAATGCCAACATACTATGGGTCCAATCATCCTCGGGATGGAATACCCCAGGCCCACAACCAACAGGTTGGAATGCCCATATACTATGAGTCCAATCATCCTCGGGATGGAATACTCACAGCCCACAACCAACAGGTTGGAATGCCCAGGTCTATTGGCTTTCGCACAAGGAAGACAAGCCTCAACCGCCAAACAAAATGTGCACATATAACAGATAATCACATAATAGTCTATAGACACAACTGATCTAATGGATCACACCACATACCGCATAACATTATCCTACCCTCTAGGATACCGGACTAACAGATCATACCACATGTCACATAATATCATCCTACCCTCTAGGACACCGATCTAACAATCATACTAGCATAACATAACCAATAACAATTCAAAGGGCCGGCCTTGGTGCCTTAGACCCTTGAGTATAGTGAGGATAACTCACCTCACAATGTCACACTGAAGTGATAGGCTCAAACTCTCGAATCACCAACAAGAACTCCACCACCTATAGTCACCATAAAACCCCTTTACATAAATTTCCAAATTACCAAAATACCCCCAGAGGTCAACTGGTCAACCCTTGGTCAAGGTCAAAGTCAACAGTCAAGGTCAACAGTCCATGTTGACCCAACTCCTCGAGTGCAGTTCACCGACTCGTCGAGTTCTTCCTGAACTCGAGAAGTCATGAAATCCTAGGTTGACTCATCGATTTCCCTTATAACTCGTCGAGTTCATACGTGTCCAAAGGTTGAGAGAACCCTAGCCGACTCGCCGAGTCTTCGACTGACTCGCCGAGTCCAAGACAATCTTCAACGGACTCGCCGAGTTGTTCATCCAACTCGCCGAGTAAATGGCCATCTTCATGTGGCTCGCCGAGTCGACCTTGCGACTCGCCGAGTCCCTTCAATCCTTCATCCATACAGACGCTTTTTAAGCCATGCAGCGGCTCCATATTGCAGATCCAGGCTTCTAAGGCATGTTGATCACGTAAAGTTCCGAACTTTACGTGCATACATGGCTCTAAAGGCTCTAAATGACAAATCTAAGATTATAATGGAGTTTTACACTCAAGGAAGGCTTCATACATGACCAAGCTCGAAACTTTATGAATCTAGAACCCAAGAAGGGTCCAGATCTGAAGTTGCAACTTCAGATCTAGCTCATACACCACAATATCATCATAACCAAGCCAAAATAACCCTAAACTTCACCCAAATGAGATCTAGAAAGAAATGAGGTAAAGGTGACGACTTGATACCTCCAAATGATGCTAACTGAGGTAGATTTCTGACCCCCCACAAGTTCCTTGCTTCTAGCCACTTGTTTCTCCAAGCTTTTCTCCCCAATAATCCTCTTTCAAAGCTTAGAACACAATGGAGTACACACACACACGTATTAGGGTTTTACTGAGCTCTCAAGGGACTGTAAAGAGGCCGAGAGAGGCTTATGATTCTTTAAGTAGGGTGCAAACCCGGGGATTTAGGGTTTCATCTGCCAGCTCCTACTCGGTGAGTCCTTTCTTGGACTCGGCGAGTAGGTCACTAAAACACGCGGACGAACCCGCTGCTACTCGACGAGTAGGGCAACCAACTCGTCGAGTAGACCTTGAAATCAAAGAACTTTATATTAAATCAATACCTGAGAATCAGGGCGTTACAATTCTCCCCCACTTGAACTAGACTTCGTCCTCGAAGTCTGCCGCAGTGAACAGTTCCGGATAATGCTCGTGCATCTCTGCCTCTGGCTCCCACGTCCACTCGGACCTCCTACGATGTTCCCACTGTACCTTCACCAAAGGTATCTCCTTGTTCCTCAGAATCTTCACCTTTCTCTCCAGAACAGCCACAGGCCTTTCCACGTAATTCAGGCACTCATCGACCTGAATATCATCCAGTGACACCACCGCCTCCTGATCCATGATGCACTTTCGCAGCTGCGAAACATGGAAAGTGTTGTGGATCCGACTAAGCTCTTCTGGAAGCTCTAACCTGTAAGCCACCTTGCCAACCCTGGCAATGATCCTAAACGGCCCAATATATCGGGGACCCAATTTTCCCCTCTTCCTGAAGCGGATCACACCCTTCCAGGGCGAGACCTTCAGGAATACCATGTCACCGACCTGAAACTCTAGCTCGGATCGACGCCGGTCGGCGTAACTCTTTTGCCGACTCTGAGCGGTCTGCAGCCGCTGCCTAATCTGCTGAATCTTCTCGGTAGTCTGCAAGACCACCTCCGTCCGACCCATCACCCTATGACCAACCTCACCCCAACAAACCGGGGTGCGACATCTTCGCCCGTACAACAGCTCGAATGGCGGGGCGCCAATGCTAGAATGATAGCTGTTGTTGTAGGCGAACTCTGCAAGCGGTAGGTGGGAATCCCAGCTCCCACCAAAGTCAATGACACACGCCCTCAACATGTCCTCAAGGGTCTGAATGGTCCGATCGCTCTGGCCGTCTGTCTGGGGATGAAATGTTGTGCTGAAGTGCAACCGCGTGCCCAGTTCCTCGTGGAACTTCTGCCAGAAACGGGAGGTAAATCTAACATCCCGGTCGGAGACAATGGAGACCGGAACCCCATGCCGAGCCACGATCTCGCGGACGTACACGTCGGCCAATTTCTTGGCCGATGAACTCTCCCGTATGGCCAAGAAATGGGCACTCTTGGTCAATCGATCCACGATGAACCAAATGGCATCAAACCCCTTCGCCGTCCTCGGCAGCTTGGTGATAAAGTCCATCGTGATATGTTCCCATTTCCACATTGGAATCTCTAGGGGCTGTAGTTTGCCATGCGGCCTCTGATGCTCGGCCTTAACCATCCTACAGGTCAAGCAGCTCTCGACATACCAAGCGATTTCTCACTTCATGCACGGCCACCAATAGCTCAAACTCAAATCACGATACATCTTGGTGGCCTCCGGGTGAATAGAGAAGTGAGACTTATGAGCCTCCTCCATGACCGACTGTCTGACCCCACCAGACATCGAAACCTATACCTGACCACATCGGGTCAACAAACCCCGACTATCCTGCACAAACCGGGCGTTCTCGCCCCTGATCCTTTCCAGTTTCCAGTTCTCTGGTCGTATGCCCTCCACCTGAGCATCTCTGATCAGACTCACAAGCGGAGAATCCACCTCTATCCTCATACATATAGCTGGGGTGGAAGTCCCAGCTGACTTGCAGCTCAGGGCGTCCGCCACCACATTCGCTTTACCAGGGTGGTAAAGGATCTCGCAGTCGTAGTCCTTGACTACATCCAGCCACCTGCGTTGTCTCATGTTCATGTTTGGCTGATCCATGATATGTCTCAAGCTCTTGTGATCCGTGTAAATGGTACAACGGACCCCATATAGGTAATGTCTCCATATCTTGAGAGCGAACACCACCGCTCCCAGCTCTAAATCATGCGTAGGGTATCTCGTCTCATGCGGCTTCAGCTGCCGCGACGCATAGGCTATCACTCGTCCCCTCTGCATGAGGACTGCCCCTAAACCTGTGATGGATGCATCACAGAACACCACGAAATCCTCAACTCCCTCCGGGAGTGTCAAAACTAGAGCCTCACACAACCGCTGACGGAGGGTCTCAAACGCCCTCTGCTGCTCAGGACCCCACCGGAAATCCACCCCCTTCCTCGTCAGACGAGTGAGGGGTACTGCAATCTTGGAGAAATCCTGTATGAATCTCCGGTAGTACCCTGCCAATCCCATAAAAATTCTGATATTTGAGGGAGATTTCAGAACCTCCCACTGCATGACTGCCTCGATTTTGGCCGGGTCGACCAAAATCCCATCCTGGTTAACGAGGTGCACGAGGAACTGGACCTCCCGTAACCAAAACTCGCACTTCGAGAACTTGGCATAAAGCCGCTCTCGTCTCAGAACTCCCAACAACTCCCTGAGATGCTCCTCGTGCTGCTCTCGAGTCTTGGAATACACCACGATATCATCTATAAACACAATGACCGAGCGATCCAGCATCGGTCTACAGACCCGATTCATCAGGTCCATAAATACTGCTGGCGCGTTGGTAAGCCCAAACAGCATCACCACGAACTCGTAATGACCATAACGAGTTCGAAACGCGGTCTTCTCCACGTCCTCCTCTTTGACCCGGACCAGATGATATCTAAACCTCAAATCTATCATGGAGAACCAAGATGCCCCCTGCAACTGATCAAAGAGATCGTCTATCCTCGGGAGTGGATAACGGTTCTTCACCGTCAACTTGTTCAACTCCCTATAATCAATGCACATCCGGTGCAAACCGTCCTTCTTCCTGACGAAGAGGATCGGTGCTCCCCATGGAGAACTGCTAGGTCGAATGAAGTGCTTGCCCAACAGTTCCTGCAGCTGTGATGAGAGGTCCTGCATCTCGGGTGGCGCCAGTGGGTACGGCACCTTGGCGATAGGAGCCGCACCCGGCACCAGGTCGATCCGGAACTCGACCTGCCTCTCCGGAGGTACTCCTGGAAACTCATCCGGGAACACATCAGCAAACTCGCTAACCACTGGAACCTCTGAAACTGGAGTCGGATCCCTAGCCCGCGTATCCACCAAATACGCTAGATAACCCGCACACCCGTGCTGAATGTACTGCCGAGCTCTGGCAGCTGAACAGAACCCTGAACTCACCCTAGTGCCCTCACCATATACAATCAGTTCTCCCCCACTTGGGGTTCGAACTACCACTCGCTGACCCTCGCAATCTATCATGGCACCAAAACGGGTAAGCCAATCCATCCCTACGATCATGCTCACCTCCCCCATGGGAATCGGTATCAGATCAATCGAAAAGGACACTCCGAAGATCTCCAGCTCGCACCCTCGATAGACCGAAGAAGCAGAAACTCCGTGTTCGTTGGCGATAGAGACTCGCAACGGACACTCTAGCTCGCCCACTGGCACACCAAACTCCCTACTGAAAGTCTAAGATACAAAAGACCGACTCGCCCCCGAGTCAAATAAAACCAATGCAGGTAAGGAGTTCACTAAAAACGTACCTAATCACAGGTACAACAGATAAGCATACAACAGATATAACAAATGGGAGTAAGGATAGAAACAAACCAGCAACCACATCTGGTGCTGTCCTGGCCTTCTCAGCTGTAAGCTGGAAGGCACGACCCTGAGGCTTCGGAGGCTCTTCCCTGACTGGTCTCCCATCCGTGATCCTCAAAGTGGTCGGCGCTGGGGCCTGTGCCGGCTTGGCGGCTAGTAGAGGACATTGGGCCTTCATATGGCCCACATTCTCACAATGATAACAAAGCCTGACTCCGGAAGTCGGAGTCGGCTGTCTACAATCCCTGGCCAGATGGCCCTGTTTGCCACATCGGTGACACCCACTCCCTGCTCGACACGTCCCTGAATGAGCCTTTATGCACTTCCCACACGTGCGGCCTGGCTGTCCCCCAATCCTGGTATCAGCGGTCTTGGACCGCTTCGGTGCCGGCTGAGACTATGCCGGGGCCTGCCGCTGCTCTCTCAACTGCAGCTCAATCTCCAACTCACGCCGTCTGGCGGCCTCCTGCAACTCTAGAAGAGTATCACATCGTTGGGTAGACACAAACTGACGGATATCCGTCTTGAGCATGCTCAGATAACGGGTCATCTGAGCCTGCTATGAAGCAAACTCCGGGCAAAACATCGCCCTCTCAGTGAACATCCGGGTGATCTCCGTCACCGACTCCCCATCCTGTCTCAAACTAAGAAACTCCTGTGCCAAACGTTCCCGCTCAACCCGCGGAATGTAACGGGCACGAAACATGTCCCTGAACTGCTCCCAAGTAACAGCAACTCTCTGATCATCAGTGTACGACCCAGTCGCAAGTCTCCACCAGCCCTTGGCCCCAGACCTAAGAAGGTTCAGAGCACACCTGACCTTCTGGTCAGTAGGACACGAGCAGGTGAAGAAACACCCCTCCACGTCCGACAGCCACCTCATGGCTACAATGGGATCCTGAGTACCATCAAAAGTCGGGGGCTTTGTGTTATCAAAGTCCCGGTACTGAAGAACTCGGTCCGCTCCCCCTCCTGCCGCTGTTACAGCTGCGGTAGCTGTCTCAGTAAGGGCTGCATATCTGTCATCAAAATACTCCATCATGGCGGACTTGATAGTCCCAAACAACTCCGGAATCTAACCCCGGACAATCTCGACCACCTCCTCGCGGATGATCTCCCTGACTCAATCCTCTGTCAATAATGGCCCCTCCTGGCCGATAATCTCAGGTGCTACTGGGGCCTCCTGATCACCATGTCCTGATCCTGAACCGGATCCAGCCACAAAGCGTCTCGTCATCACCATTCTGAAACATACCATAAGATGTCAGATAATCCACATAAATAACTGGGAGCCAACTCCCGACTAACCCTGGGGGTTGTGACTTCTTTGCTACGCGTATGGGTCCTGTGCTTTCAGTAGTATGGGCCCCTACTACCTTCCACACCTACCCATATTTGTCTCAACTATCACCACAACGCCCTAACTGAATACACAACATGGCGAGCTCTCAATCCTCACTCCTAGAGGAATGCTAAATATCTCATGACTGGCCTCCCGACCACTCACAACCCACCCATCCATGAAACTTCCACCAACCCTGCAGCACTAGTGTTTGCTAGCCATACATAATGCTGGACCCTATATACTTTCGAATATCCAATCCTACCCTAAGCTCCCAATCAAAAAAGAACATAACATAAGGCCAAATCAAACATTCTCAGGCTATAAGATCTTAATTATGTATAACCGTGATGCCTACACTAAGAAACTACAGTAATGATGTCAATCTCATATAAAGGAAACCCTAGGCTAGCAGGCATCATGTAATCAGGCAATTCTATCATGCAATTCCTGAAGATCCCTAGCCTAGTACTAGCATGCTGTTCTAACACATCACATAATCAAATAACTGTATGGTATTTTGGGGTCTACTTACTGGCTCCGGCTGATCATACACCCTGCATCCTCCTTTACTTATTTTGAAAACCATTTAAAAATTATTTTGAAAATCTTTCCTTGATTTGAGACTGGATTCACACGAATGTTCCTCCAATTCACTCAAACCAAGGCTCTGATACCAACTTGTAACACCCAAAAAATCAAGCCAATTTAAAACTTTTAAAACATTTCCAAAACCATTAACCATTACAAAATTTGTTTTCAAAATGTATAATATCAGAGTATCCCAGAAACAAAGTCATAAAAAGTGAGGAGATGTACGATCACGCATTTGCCTTACCACGATCCCCTGATGTACCTGAAACAATAAACTGAAACTGTAAGCCCGAAAGCTTAGTGAGTTCCCCCAAAATACCCATACCCACAACAATACACATATCAACATAAACAGCATACTATGGGTCCAGTCAACCATCAGGTTGGAATACCCCAGGCCCTCAACCATCTGGTTGGAATGCCAACATACTATGGGTCCAATCATCCTCGAGATGGAATACCCCAGGCCCACAACCAACAGGTTGGAATGCCCACATACTATGAGTCCAATCATCCTCGGGATGGAATACTCACGGCCCACAACCAACAGGTTGGAATGCCCAGGTCTATTGGCTTTCGCACAAGGCAGACAAGCCTCAACCGCCAAACAAACATGTGCACATATAATAGATAATCACATAATAGTCTATAGACAGAACTGATCTAACGGATCACACAACATAGCGCATAACATTATCCTACCCTCTAGGATACCGGACTAACAGATCATACCACATGTCACATAATATCATCCTACCCTCTAGGACACTGATCTAACAATCATACTAGCATAACATAACCAATAACAATTCAAAGGGCCGACCTTGGTGCCTTAGACCCTTGAGTATAGTGAGGATAACTCACCTCACAATGTCGTACTGAAGTGATAGGCTCAAACTCTCGAATCACCAACACGAACTCCACCACCTATAGTCACCATAAAACCCCTTTCCATAAATTTCCAAATTACCAAAATACCCCCAGAGGTCAACTGGTCAACCCTTGGTCAAGGTCAAAGTCAACAGTCAAGGTCAACAGTCCATGTTGACCCAACTCGTCGAGTGCAGTTCACCGACTCGTCGAGCTCTTCCTGAACTAGAGAAGTCGTGAAATCCTAGGTTGACTCGTCGAGTTCCCTTATAACTCGTAGAGTTCATACGTGTCCAAAGGTTGAGAGAACCCTAGCCGACTCGCCGAGTCTTCGACTGACTCGCCGAGTCCAAGACAATCTTCAACGGACTCGCCGAGTTGTTCATCCAACTCGTCGAGTACATGGCCATCTTCATGTGGCTCGCCGAGTCGACCTTGCGACTCGCCGAGTCCCTTCAATCCTTCATCCATACAGACGCTGTTTAAGCCATGCAGCGGCTCCATATTGCAGATCCAGGCTTCTAAGGCATGTTGATCACGTAAAGTTGCGAAATTTACGTGCATACATGGCTCTAAAGGCTCTAAATGACAAATCTAAGATTATAATGGAGTTTTACACTCAAGGAAGGCTTCATACATGACCAAGCTCGAAACTTTATGAATCTAGAACCCAAGAAGGGTCCAGATCTGAAGTTGCAACTTCAGATCTAGCTCATACACCACAATATCATCATAACCAAGCCAAAATAACCCTAAACTTCACCCAAATGACATCTAGAAAGAAATGAGGTAAAGGTGACGACTTGATACCTCCAAATGATGCTAACTGAGGTAGATTTATGACCCCCCACAAGTTCCTTGCTTCTAGCCACTTGTTTCTCAAAGCTTTTCTCCCCAATAATCCTCTTTCAAAGCTTAAAACATAATGGAGTACACACATACACACACGTATAAGGGTTTTGCTGAGCTCTCAAGGGACTGTAAAGAGGCTGAGGGAGGCTTATGATTCTTTAAGTAGGGTGCAAACCCCGAGATTTAGGGTTTCATCTGTCAGTTCCTACTCGTCGAGTCCCTTCTTGGACTCGGCGAGTAGGTCACTAAAACACGCGGACCAACCCGCTGCTACTCGACGAGTAGGGAAACCAACTTATCGAGTAGACCTTGAAATCAAAGAACTTTATATTAAATCAATACCTGAGAATCGGGGCGTTACACCTTCGGCCGTGAATAAGAAAAGAGAGAGGAGAGAAAGGATTGAAATGACTATTGTGGTTGTATGTTGGATCATGCATGGAGATATGAAGGGTAATATGGAGGTGACACCTCCCAAAGTCAACTCTCCCCATATTACTTCTTTTCCCTTTTTTTCATATATATACTTGGGCCGATATTTGGGCTAGGAGGAAGGAGGTAATTTGATTTGGCCCACTTCTTATCTTGGTTCGAAATTATTAGGTCCATAAAGAATTTTTCGGCCCATTGGGCCTTTAGGGTAGTTTACGGCCCAATTTGCATAAAAGAATGAGTTTTATGGCCCATTAGGGCTTATTGGATTTGTTATGGCCCAACAAGGCCCATTAAAGGTAAACTAATCCATTTTAGGCCCATTATGGCCCAAAATGTTAAGTTTCATGAAAGTGGGTTGAATTAGAGCCCAATTACGAGTTCTAAGCCCAAACTAGTCAAATTGGAGACTTATTGGTCCATTAGGCCCAATAACAAAATCCTAGTCGTTATTGGACTTAAACCGGGATTTTTAGGGTTTCCAATCTTTTGTTGACTATTTGAAGTGTTTGTATAGAGTGTTTGATGGAATTTTGTTGTTATTGAATAAACATCATGTTTTCAAGTCATGGTTACAATTGTTGCCATTGATAATGCTTACATAAGGATAGAACTTCCTAGCCAAATTTGCTAGTTGTGACACACCCCGAAAATCTCCAACTCACACCCTCGGTAGACCGAAGAAGCAGAAACCCGGTGTTCGTTGGCGATAGAGACTCGCAACGGACACTCTAACTCGCCCACTGGCACACTGAACTCCTTACTAAACGACTGAGATACGAAAGACCGACTCGCCCCTGAGTCAAATAAAACCAAAGCAGGAAAAGAGTTCACTAAAAAGATAC
The DNA here is from genome assembly GCF_052849685.1 of Lactuca virosa. Taxonomy (NCBI): domain Eukaryota; kingdom Viridiplantae; phylum Streptophyta; class Magnoliopsida; order Asterales; family Asteraceae; genus Lactuca; species Lactuca virosa. Next base: position 149,932,138 of record NC_136427.1, on the reverse strand, counting down.
CTAATCACAGGTACAACAGATAAGCATAAAAACAAATATAATAAAAGATATAAAGGATAGAAACATACCAGCAACCACATCTGGTGCTGCCCTGGCCTCCTCCGCTGTAAGCTGCAAGGCACGCCCCTGAGCCTTCGGAGGATCTGCCTTAACTGGCCTCCCATCAGAAATCCTCAATGTAGCTGGCGCGGGAACTTGCGCCAGCTTAGCGGCAAGCAACGGGCAGTTGGCCTTCTTGTGGCCAACCTGATCACAATGATAACATAACCTCAAACTCGGAACCGGGGTGGCCTGGCAACAGTCCTTCACATAATGTCCCTCCTTGCCACACCTGTGGCACCTACTACCAGCTCGACAAACCCCAAAATGACTCCTGCCGCACTTTCCACACGTGCGGCTCTGCTGACCCCCGGTCCTAGAATCAGCGGTCTTAGACCGCTTAGGCGCCGACTGCGACTGTGCTGGGGCCTGCCGCTGCTCCCTCAACTGGAGCTCAATCTCCAACTCATGCCGCCTAGCGGCCTCCTGCAACTCCAAAAGAGTATCACATCGCTGGCTAGACACAAACTGACGGATGTCAGTCTTGAGCATGCTCAGATAACGGGTCATCTGAGCCTGCTCGGAAGCAAACTCTGGGCAGAACATCGCCCTCTCCGTGAACATGCGGGTGATCTCCGTCACCGACTCCCCCTCCTGTCTCAAACTCAAAAATTCCTGAGCTAATCGTCCCCGCTTGACCAGTAGGACGTATCGGGCGCGGAACATATCCCTGAACTGTTCCCAAGTTATAGCAGCTCTCTGCTCATCAGTGTACGACCCTGTCGTCAACCTCCACCAGTTCTTGGCCCCGAGCCTCAGCATGTTCAGGGCACACCTGACCTTCTGGTCAGTAGGACATGAACACGTGAAGAAACAACCCTCCATGTCAGATAACCACCTCATGGCTCTAATCGAACCCTAGGTACCATCGAATGTCGGGGGCTTCATGTTATCGAAGTCCTGGTACTGGAAGCCCCGACTGGCTCCTCCTCCTCCTCCTGTCGCTATTACAACCGATGCAGCTGCAACGGCAGCCGTCTCCGCAAGGGCTGCGTATCGCTCGTCGAAGTACTCGACCATGGTGTTCTTAATAGACCCAAACATCTCCGGCAGCTGTGCCCGGAACGCAGCAACAACCTCATCATGCAGGATCTCCCGAATCCTGGCATCCAACTCCTCTGTACCCATCTGCACCACGGGCTCAGGTGTTGTTGGCCCCTCCTGGCCTCCGTCTCCTGATCCTGATCCTGAACCGGATCCAGTCACAAAGCGTCTCGTCATCACCATTCTGAAACATACCACGAGATATCAGATAATCCACATAATAACTGGGAACCAACTTCCGACTAAACCCTAGGGGTTGTGACTTCCTTGATACGCGTATGGGTCCTGTGCTTTCAGTAGTACGGGCCCATACTACCTTCCACACCTACCTATATTTGTCTTAAGTATCACCACAACACCCTAACAATATACATAAGCATAGCGAGCGCTCAATCCTCACTCCTAGAGGAAAGCTAACTGCCTTACAACTGACCTACCGGTCCCACACAACTGACCTACCGGTCCCACATAACTCACTCATCCACGAACCTTCCACCAACCCTGTAGCACTAGTGTATGCTAGCCATACATAATGCTGGACCCTATAGACTTTCGAATATCCGACCCTACCCTAATCCCTAATCAATAAGAACAGAACAATTATGGTCAAATCAAACATTCTCGGGCTATAAGATCTTAATTATATACAACCGTGATACATACACAAGTAACTACAGTAATGATGTCAATCTCATATAAAGAAACCCTAGGCTAGCAGGCATCACGTAATCAGACAATTCTATCATGCAATTCCCGAGGATCCCTAGCCTAGTACTAGCATGTTGTTCTATCATATCATAATATCAAATAACTGTATGGTATTTTTGTTGGGTTTTGAGCATTCTAACACTCCTAAGTGTACATGCAACCCTAAATACCTTGGATCAATGTTTTCTCTATTATACATGCAAATATGATTATCCAAGGTATTATCCTAACTAGCATACCAAAACATTGATACTAGTATAATAAAATAGATAGAATACATACCTTGTTGTTGTTGCTTGACTCCATGAAGCTTGAGAGCCTAGTGCCCCAAGTGTGACACCTCAAATGGTTCACACAACATCATGAACTCTTAGAATAACCATGAGAAGAAGACATACATGTTCAAATCGGCTAGCCCTCAAAATATGTATCACTAGTGCCAATTTCTTGAACTAAAGGGGTTCTTATATAGTGTGGCTATTAGGGTTACACCATGTAACTCATGACTTTACCCATTCCTTATGCTCCATGGGTTTTAACCTCCATGGAGTATCCATGGATCACCACATGGGTTAAACCCAACATAAAGGAATCTTGGATCATAAGCCCACATATATAAGAATGAATGATTTACACAATCAATCCCCATATATTTAATTAGTCTCTTTTTGATCACTAAATTAAGTCCAAATTAATTCTTGATCAATACTAATTAAATAACATGATTTCATATTAATATATTAGAACTTATAATATATTAATATGTCACAAAATGTCTTTTCCTCATAAACGGTCTATCCAAATGTTCCGATGCCATGCAACCCAAACGGACCATGCCGAGTCGGGTCAAGTACATACCAATTATAGTTATGGACTTAGACACTAATCCAACAGTCTCCCACTTGGAAAAGTCTAAAACTATTATTGCATATGACTTCAGGAACCTACTGGCAATCGTAGCTCTCAAAAGCCGTTGTCGAACTCTGACCTTGTAGATGAACTCTGACCTTTGTCAATGACTTGTCCATTAGATAAGGGATCATATATTCCTCCATTCTAGATATCATATGGACTGAGACATGGATTATAATCATTATCTCTGTCCATTTGTTGTTTCCCGATTTCCGATTTATGACGATTGACTAATTGAACAAATCAAATCAGTCCAGGCCCGGCCGAGCACTTACATTTGTCATCACCAAATCATCGAGGGGCCCACAGATATCGCTTTTATCCCGAAGGTAAAAGGAATGGATAAACTTCGACTCATATGGCTTGTTCTACTACTTGTTGAATCATACACAATGGCACATTTTATAACACCGAGTTACCGAATGCGTTTTCGTGCAATCAATGTACAACCAACTCATAGTAACAACTCATATATCTAGGTTTGAAGAATATAAGATATTATCGTCTCATGATCACTCGTGATAAAATCCATGAAGTGATTCCAATGAGCGCGGGTTGAATCCAATACTCAGAACTTATGAGCACTCATGAGTGTTGTAGCCCCTTGTCCAACATCTTAGACCTCTACAAGCCAACCCATGACAGTCTTGATTCATATCTACTTCCAACATATGACCGACTGTGGATAGTTTGAATAACTTAGTCAATCAGGAAGAACGACCTAGTTATTCTGGAAGTCAAAACATGCAAAATGAAACACAATAATAATAGAATCTAATATGGTATCAAAACCTATGAACTTAAATAAAACACCTTTTATTTATCACCATATGATTACACATTATTCATTGTATACTGTTTCAGCTATCAACTTTATTCTTGAATTTAAAACAATAGTTGTCCCATGCTCCAAGCATGTAGACTATGTTTTCTAAACACTAGTCATGCCATACACTAAGTATGCATACTATGTTTGTCTATGATCTTCACTTTGTGAATTAGATCAATTGAACATAACTCCAATGATCCTCTTTCACAGTCCCAAATCCTTACTGCAAATGCAAGAATTCCAAATTCATGCCATTTACTGAAATCTGTTAGATTCTAAACTTATATGCATTGATCCTCCTGTAATGATTATGCACAGAGTCAGAAAGACTTGACAACAACCATTACAGAGCATTCCAAAGGAGATCAGCTCCTTGGAAATATCCTTCTTGCATTAAGTTTCCTAATCTTACACAGATTGAATAATTTCCAACTTTGAAACATTTCCATATTCCATTTTGACTATCACTTCTGAACAAGAGTTGCCTCCTTACAAATTATGTCAATATGGTCCTTCCAGAATTATCACTATACTTCCAACTGTCCTTGAGCAACCAATCTTTGGTAAACCTTAGGTTGTCCTCGACAATTGCTTAATCCTTTTAGTCATATCCAGTTCTAGACCTTTTCCCTTCTTAATGCCCCAGGCATTTGGAAAATTTTAGAAAGGATAAATATAGCACATGTAATCGATCCTATATCCGAAGCATATGGGACTCGAGTCATGATGTCTCACATAAAGACTAAACCAGTCTTTTGCTATAACATTTCCATTTCTATTTGCCAAGTTCTCATAATTCAGATTATGAAAAGGGATGCCGTAATCATAATCAAATTTTAGAACGCAAATAATGGACCCATATATAGAATTTCCTTATGTTGAGTCATTCCAACATGAAATTCATATATATATCCTTGACTAAATACGACTTAAAACCTCAATCTAAGCTTTTAGAATTGAAATGAAGTATAATTTTCTCTCCCTTAATTATAGCAAAACAACTTTTTCAACCCCTGCAGCCTCACGAGTTGAAACTTTTGTTTTCTATAATTAACATTGCTAACTTGCAACCTTTATCATAATTATCATGCTCCCACTAACATGATGATTATTAGCATAACACTTATGCTCCCACTAGCTTTGACATGTAATCAGAAATCAGCTGGACTTCTAGAAATCAATACTTTATTGACTTTCTTACCAAAGTTCAGATTTCTAATACTAGATTGCTTTGATAAAACTTTATCAATATCATACACCTTATCTTAGATAGCTCACAGGTGTGTCTAAACAATTTTAAGAACTATGAAAAGGGATGCCGTAATCATAGCCTCGATTGTTTAGACCTTTACCACTTCTCACAAGTCCATGCTAGTGTGTTGGTTAACCACACACGCTCCACTAACGACTTTAAGAATGCAAATATCACAATTGCTATCTAGCTAAAATCTACTTAGTGAAAGTGTTTCCTCACCATCATTTTCATGAATCGGAGAGAAACCTTATGACACTTAGATTTAATGGTGTATGTGTTCTTATCCATGTGAATTGTCAAAAACATAGTCACAAGACAAGGATAATGACAAATTCAAACTCATATGGACTGAACTCAATCTTAATTTCTTGCCATGTGGCAGCTCAAGGGTCTGCCATTGCTTCCAAGTTGCTGTGCAACCAATTGAGAACTCTAAGAACTCATATGCAAAGCCAACTATAATTGGAATGGACACAGAAATAGTCAACACGATAGGTTATAAATCTCAAGTCGTGTGCTAGTGAAGAACTTTAGGTTTTACTCTTGATTAGTTCTTGAGACTTTCAAGACCTTTTAAGACTCCCACTGTCCTCTTGACATATAAGACTCTCTTGTCAAATATTCAAGAGATAGTGTGGATTCTAATCAAGACAAACACTTCACACAATTGGCCTTAGTTGGTCTTTGTTTTATCCAAAAACATCACAACTTACCAATTTCAAATGTACAAGAGTAGAAACCTTCTACTCTTACATTTGACAAGTGTTTTTAAACCTTCTTTAAGACATGTCACTCAAGTTACAATCTTGGAGTATGACTCTAAGAATTGTTTTGGAATGAAATATAACTCATCTTCTTGATTTAGCCACTTCAACAATTCATAACTCCTCTTCTTAGCTACCAGAATGCACTTAGAGGATGAATTGTGATAAGGTCTCTTAATCATTAAGATGATTATACAACATGATACTCAAGTACTCTACCATCTTTTCAGATTTGAGAAACTTTTATCCTTCTGCCTAATTTGATTCTTCTCATTCGTTCCGCCATACACTGAAATTTTTTCCAATGCTTCAGAATTATACTTAAGCCTGTAAGTATAACCATATTTACTAAACTTTAGTAAATCATGACGAATAGTCTTATCGATCTTTTGTGGTGGACTTAATCAGTGCACAAGAATGTGTACTCGATCCCTTAGTCCGTTACTTGACTCACACATCCATGTGAACAAGTAGTTAGTCTTAATTTTTCCAATGCTTGAAGGTTCTCATTCATCATGCTCTACAAATTGCATGATTCCAAGTTTCGGTCCAATTGAAACTTGGGTGATGAGAATATTTCCTTATTTGGTAAATTTAGACACTACCACAAATGAAAGAATCAAATTCATATTTCCACTCTTGCTCTTAATGGAATCTTATAAGCAACACAGTTTTTCACAAATGCCATTGTAAGGATATTTTAAAATAAATAAAATCAAAAGATATACCTTTTATTTTAAAACTTTGCGGAAAAACTCATCCTTACAATCCATATGAAAACTTGTTGTTATCTATTCCTAAGCAAAATATCATAACTCCTAAGAAGTAGCTCAAGAATCCGATCTTCAAACTATGTGATAGAAATCCATCTACTCGATCAGATTCAACATATTCTTTCTTTAAGTTTCTTCACTTTTTCTTTGATTCTTAAAACATCACCATGTGACCCAGTCACATCATGTATCAAGAATCTCATAATAGAAACTTAGCAGAGTTAGATAGTGGACTTTACCTGAAGTAGAGTCAAACTTATTGACTTTAACATCCTTAGGTAAATTTGGCAGCTTCGCAACCAATGCCCCTTTCTTTGGCAATGGACCATTGATAATGGGACTATCTCAGACTTAGCCTCTCTCTTTACCATTTGGTCAACTAAGTTGACTATGGCCGATCCCTTTCCATTGGGAAGAGAGAGCTTTACTGGATATCCAATGTCATCATTGTCAATGTCCATAAAGTTTTAGGAAGTTGATCTTAGCAAATAGATAAGATCATTAAGGGTCTTGTCATAGTCTGTTTCATAGGAGTCCCAAAGGAACTCACTATGTGACTTAGAAAATAGTTGAGTCACCAACTTTCTCAAGACTTTGACACCTAACTCTCCCAGCTTGTCAATATCTGACTACATCTCCAAGATGTGATCACATATAGACCTTTGCTTGCCAATAGGGCTTGAGTGACCTTAAACTTTTCAGGAACTTGTGGGTTAGGGAGAATAATTGGAGGAGGTGAAAGAAGTATGATTTCCATGGGACATCATCTTCATTTAGGAAAGCTTGTTTCAAGAGATTTGGGAAGATCATCTTTTGGGAGATATTCAAGAGAGTTGATTTAAAGTCCTTAATATAACACCCAATATGAAATATTAAGGCTAGGACCCAACAACCTATTTATAACTGGAAGAGGGATGCCGTAATCCAAGTTATAAAATAGTTGAAGGTAGGTAAATGACGATTTGCCAATTTCCACCATGAAAAACGAAATATAATTAAGTTTTAATTGGATTTGAAACTCCTAGATCTTTTGAGATACATTGAACTTTCAATGGCATGTTTGAATCTCGATTGTGCCCTCTCAAGTTTGTGACTGGGATGCCGAGGATCACAAACAAGGTGTGAATAACCATGCAAATTGACTTGGTACCCTTAACTTTATCACCTAATCGATGTGCCGGTTAACCACACACGCTCCACCGATCTATAATAGAGTCAAGTTACCCTTTGCCACTCTTACTAGTCCTTATTAGTGTGCCGGTTAACCACACACGCTCCACTAATGACTTGGTAAGGTACAAAGTGTAATTTCATGAGTTAGCACCTTTTCACATTTTCCTAAGTAACTAAGATTGGGAATGTACAAGTGTTTAGTTACTTAGTATTTATCATTAATACTTTTAATGAAGGGAGAATTATAGTCCTTTCCTACCCGTTCGGCTAACGACCCTCCACCAGTCAAGGAAGCGGTGGGTGAGAGTGGACACCCATTAAACTGCCATTTTATAGGCAGTAACCTTATACCCCCCTTATAGACCGGCTTCGTGAATGAGGCCTACTAACGGTAAGATTGACTTTATCTTATACATATCTATATAATTAAAATTATAATAATAGTATAAGGGTTTGAATTTTAACTTTTAAAATTCTAAGGGCTAACTTGGAATTAAAGTATTCATAAGTGAAACTTTTCAAATTCCAAAACTTGAGGGCAAGTTTTGAAACTATTCAAAACTAATTAATTCCATAACTTATGTGTTTAAATTAGTTTTAATTAAAAAACTCTTCAAGTTCCATAACTTGAGGACAAGTTATGGAAGACTTTAAACTAATAAAAGAATGTAACTTTTCTTTATTTTGTAACTTATGGAATTAATTAAGGTTACACATTTTATTACTTAATGAAGTGACTCTTGAACCTCCATAACTTGAGGACAAGACTCTTCATTTTTGTAACCATTGCCAACTTTTATGAGTTTTATGAAACTTAAATGTGACTTTTCATATAACTTGAGGACAAGTTACAAAAACACATTTTAGAATCAAATCTTAGATTAAAATGGATTGAAAACACATAATCAATTAACTTTTCTATTAATCTAAGCAACTCATAAGAACAAGATAATTCAAATCAAACTTTTTCATGTAATTAGCCTAATCACTAAACTAATACAAAACATGAATCTATTGACAATTATCTTCGAAATTGGATTAGTATGAACATTACCACATCAAAAACAAGTTTATAAGTTCAAAAACATCTTAGGGTAATGTTTCTAGTCCATTTCTAGCCAAAAAACTCGAAAATATGCTGTCTGGGGCTCCTACTCGTCGAGTGTATCAACCTACTCGCCGAGTAGGATGATTTTCTTCATGGACTCGGCGAGTTCATCAGTGGACTCGGCGAGTCCAGTGCCCAGAATGCCCGAAATTCGACTTTTTCAGCATTTTTCTGCAATTTGCATCAAGTATAATTGAAAACAAGCCTAGGCTCTGATACCACTGTTGGGTTTTGAGCATTCTAACACTCCTAAGTGTACATGCAACCCTAAATACCTTGGATCTATGTTTTCTCTATTATACATGCAAATATGATTATCCAAGCTATTATCCTAACTAGCATACCAAAACATTCATACTAGGATAATAACATAGATAGAATACATACCTTGTTGTTGTTGCTTGACTCCATGAAGCTTGAGAGCCTAGTGCCCCAAGTGTGACACCTCAAATGGTTCACACAACATCATGAACTCTTGGAATAACCATGAGAAGAAGACATACATGTTCAAATCGGCTAGCCCTCAAAATATGTATCACTAGTGCCAATTTCTTGAACTAAAGGGGTTCTTATATAGTGTGGCTATTAGGGTTACACCATGTAACTCATGACTTTACCCATTCCTTATGCTCCATGGGTTTTAACCTCCATGGAGTATCCATGGATCACCACATGGGTTAAACCCAACATAAAGGAATCTTGGATCATAAGCCCACATATATAAGAATGAATGATTTACACAATCAATCCCCATATATTTAATTACTCTCTTTTTGATCACTAAATTAAGTCCAAATTAATTCTTGATCAATACTAATTAAATAACGTGATTTCATATTAATATATTAGAACTTATAATATATTAATATGTCACAAAATGTCTTTTCCTCATAAACGGTCTATCCAAATGTTCCGATGCCATGCAACCCAAACGGACCATGCCAGTCGGGTCAAGTACATACCAATTATAGTTATGGACTTAGACACTAATCCAACAATTTTGGGGTCCACTTACTGGCTCCGGCTGATCGTACACTCTGCATCCTCCTTTACTTATTTTGAAAACCATTTAAAATTATTTCGAAAATCTTTTTCCTTAGTTTGAGACTGGATTCACACGAATGTTCCTCCAATTCACTCAAACCAAGGCTCTGATACCAACTTGTAACACCCAAAAATTTCAAGACAAATTTGAACTTTTCAAAACATTTAAAACCCATAGTTATTACAGACTTGTTTTCAAAATAGTCTATATCAGAGTTTTTCCCAGAAACATAAATAAAACATGAGGAGCTGTACGATCATGCCTTCGCCTTGCCGCGATCCCCCGATGTACCTGAAACAATAAACTAAAATTGTAAGCCCGAAAGCTTAGTGAGTTTCCCCCAAAATACCGATACACTGCACATAACACATATACCAATAACCGCATATCCTGGGTCGACAGCTTTACAGATTGGGTTACCCCCTGGGCCCACAATGTGAGTCTGGATTTCCATTACAGGCCCACAACTCACATCTAGATTGCCACCGAGCCCACAGTACGAGTCTCCCTCGGCTCGTATCTGGAATGCTCCTGAGTTTGTTGGTTACCGCACGGAGCAGTATCACCTCAACCCATCCCAGATAACATATCAACAGGTAACATAACTACTGAGCATGCAACTAATCATATAACAACACAGGTAGTCCTACATATCTACCTTACTGGCATAACCACTAGCATGCAACACTAACTCATACTCAACATCTAACACTGCTAGGATAACATATCCAATGGGCCAGCCTTGGTGCCTTAGACCCCTTAGTATAGTGAGGTAACTCACCTCGCAAGTAGCTCGGAAGATAGTGTCAAACTCCTCCAAATGTAACTCCAACTCCAACACCTATATTCACTAATGTCCTTTGCTATAATATCCAATTTACCAAAAATACCCTCAGAAGTCAACTGGTCAACCCTTGGTCAAAGTCAAAGTCAAAGTCAACTGCCAAGGTCAACAGTCCATGTTGACCTCAACTCGTCGAGTACCCTCAGCTACTCGCCGAGTTCCTTGCATAACTTGCCAACTCGTCGAGTCACTCGACTGACACGCCGAGCCCAAGGAAATCTTCATCTGACTCACCGAGTCACTCTACTGACTCGCCGGGTCTAAGAAAATATTCATCGGACGCGCCGAGTCGACTATGCCACTCGCCGAGTCCCTTCGGTCCTTCATCCATACAGATGCTTTTAAGCCATGCTAAGGCTCCATACTACGAATCCAACTTCCCAAGGCATGCTTATCACGTAAAGTTGCAAACTTTACGTGCATGTAAGGCTCTAATGACTCAAATCAAGCTAAATAAGAGGTTCTAGGCAAAAAGGGCTTCACCAACATGCTAAAGACTGAGACTTTATGATGATAAGAGCCAAGATGAGCCTAGATTTGAAGTTGCAACTTCAGATCTTGGTTCATCACTCGAAATGTAACACCAAATGCCCAAAATGGTCCCAAAACTCAAATATAAAAGGGATCTAGCTAGAAGAAGCTCAAGGTGATGACTTGATACCTTCAAATGATGATAAACTGAGGTAGACTTTAGATCCCCAACTTTTCCTTGCTCAAAGCTTCTTGATCTTCAAGCCTTTCCTCACCAAGATCCACCTTTCAAGCTTAAACACACAAGTATGGATAGAAAATGGAGATTTAGGGTTTCTGGACTCACAGGGGCTGCAAGAGGAGGCTAAGAGGAAAAGGTCCTTTAAATAGGGTGCAAAACCCCGTAAATTAGGGTTTCACCCTCCGGCTCCAACTCGCCGAGTCACTCTTCCGACTTGGCGAGTTGGTTACTTAAACACGTGGCCCCAAACCCGCTGCTACTCGACGAGTCAGGGCATCCAACTCATCGAGTAGACCTTGAAACTTGAAAATTAAAGCCACAATATTATTACCTGAGAATCGGGGCGTTACAGTATCGAACACAGAGAACGGTAATAATTAAAATAACTACTAGAATTATCTAACTAAAAACAAATAATAAAAGAAGGGTTTTCTCTAGTTTTGCAAGACTAGAAACTTAAGCAATTAACTAACACTCAAATGAAAACAATTAACAACTAAAGGAAATAAAAGGTAACTAGATTCAATAATAAAAGAGACTTCGGTTCAGATTCGACTCACTTATTCCTATGGTTGATTTTATGGCAAGTGCAATGAATTGAATTGTCATTGGCTACCGATTCCTAATGTGATTAGATTCATGTTCATTATTACTAATCCTTAGCAAACTAATTAATTCAAACAGTGGCCAATTGGTTAAAATAACGAGTTTACTAGCATTTAGTTCGGGTTAAGTAAGACTTGTAATGTTAGCTAATTAAATTTATCAATTCAATCAACATCTTGTATGGTTGTTCATCACACATCACACATTAACTTACCTATTTTCTAATTAATCCTAGGTTCATATTCACTAATAGCAGGCATATAATATTGTTTTCACATAAATCATATGAAATAAGCAATTAAGAGGATGTTAATGCAACTTAATAGACTTGATAATTAACAGAAAATAGTTATTGTCAACACATAAGGATCTTTAACAAGCTTAACAAAACAATTTCACCAAATCCAATCAATCCAATACCATAAAATCAAATCATATTCCTAAGCTTATTTATCCAAACAGAAGTAATGAGTTTTTAGCTCATATCAACAACAATTAACATCTTAAAAATGAAATCCAATAGCAAAAACATAGTGTATGCAAAAAGATTAAGAAAAAAGAGTGTGTGTTGCCTTTCGATCTCTTCCAAATTGATCTCTAGGGTTGATCTTCGAATTCCAGAGCTCTAATAAACCTTCTATTCGCCAATAAGTCGCCAAAAGATCCAGTAAAATTCTATTGTCTTGGGACTTAGTGCCATTTATATAGTTTTCTGAAAACAGGGGCAACTCATCGAGTCCATAGACTGACTCGGCGAGTTCGTCACTTAAAACCCATGTACGGCAAGTCTTGATTTGTTCGCGAATATTCCTATCTACTCGACGAGTTGAGGACCAACTCGCCTAGTCCTTCACCCTTTTTAGCTTAATTTCTTCTTCCTTCAATTCCCGAGCTTCCGATTGTTAATCCCGCTTCCTTTTTGACTTGAGCATATCTTTTAGGCTAAATATATAATTTTAACATAATTAAGCACCTTTTGTTCAATAATTGAGACAAAATAGCCAAAAAGTATTAAGATAGTAGACAAAATATATGAATAAACATGCACATATCAAAATACCCCACACTTGACTTTTGCTTGCCCCGAGGCAAAACTGAGTTTTCACACACTAATACCACATAAGACAATCCTAATCAAACCCATCCATTATGCCAAGACCGCAACACATGTATTTGTGTCTAAATTTTTTTCCTAATGACCCCCCTAATCCTAAATACTCACAATTCTCACAAAACACTCGCCCACTTCTTTTGAACAACGCTCATTTTATGCATCCCTCCGAATCGATCCGCAGAAAACTTTCTTAACCTCAAGGTATTTTTGGTTAAGCTACCCAAGCACACATAATCTAGAAAAATTATAAGTTTTGATACCACAATGGAGCTTTTTTTTTTGTTTTTTGAATTCTTCACTTCTTTGAATATTCTTTGATTTCTTGAATTCACCACCTTGTTGTTTGATTTTTGGTATCTTCAACTTTTTGAAATTCTTCAGAATTTTGATCTTCAATTTTATTCTTTGATGGCTCCAAAACTCTTTCAACTTTTTTGTAATTTCTCTCTCTTTTTTTATATATCTCACTTTTTTCGTTTTTTTTCACTCAATTCCTACATGCTTAAGCAAGTGAGCTTAACTTTAACCCTTACTGTTTAAAGGCATTAGTCTATATATGCAATGACTACTTAAGTTTTCCTGGATACATTTCAAGTACACGATGTTAAACATGGTGCATCCCTCAAACTAAGCAAGATTGTGTTTTTGTCCCATGATTTCACTAGAATAAAGGGGGCCAAAAATGCATTATAACGTGTATAGGCTCAACTAAACATTTGGGTTCTCATAGAATCATCAAACACAATACTAGCATGGAATCCTAATTGCTTTTACCAAAATTTTCTCAGTTAACCCTAGTAATTTATATGCAAAAAAGTTTTTTATTAAATTTTAACTAAAATTCTAAATTAACTAATATAACCAACCCCCTACCCCACACTTAATTTATGCAATGTCCCCATTGCATATTATGCATGAAAAAGAACAATAAAATAAAGAGGGAATTGGAACAAACTCCCCTGGGATAGTAGTGGCGAGGTTGATCTTCTTCATTTAAAGCTCCATCTTCGATTGACTTTAGGCATGGGAACAACTCATCCATACCTCGGGCGTTAAATCTCGTGTGTACAGCTCCAAATATAAAGGAACAAGCTCTTGGAAATGCTTGGAAAATAATCTTCAAATAATATAATCAAAACCAGCGTCAAAGGGCATCGAATCATCAGGCGGAAAATAAGAGGTTGAGAAACTCGTCGAGTCCATGTGGAGACTCGACGAGTTATCTTTATAACAGCAGAAAAGTTGCGTTTTTTCACTTGGAATCGTCGAGTTCTAGATATGGACTCGACGAGTAGGTGTTGTATGGACAAAAATTCTCTTCTGCTTCTGGTCCGTTTCTGGGGTGTTTGGGAAATATCAAAATGACACCCCCCCTCATTTTCCTTCAGTAAAAGACACTCTTGTACCTGCTCTAATTTTCGGACTCAAAACCGGACTCAAAACTCTTAATCTTCTCTCCTAGACTCGATTTTTTTTCCTTTTTTACTTCTCACTCTCGATTCGTGCACTAATTGTCTCACCCTTAAACTGAAAATATCAAAAAACAAACACACGTAATAAACAAGGAAAACAAACTTAAAAACCTACTTACTAATTGTTCAAACATGAACCAAACATATGAAAACACACCAAGCAAAATAAAAAAATGTCTTAAACAACCACACAAAAATAAATATAAAATCAAAAAGGATAATTATTCTTCATCCTCTTCATCGTCTCCTCCAAGTCCGCTCCCTCCGGCTCCACTTCTCTTCAAACTCAACCTCTCATCCCAACTCCTAACATATGGATATTTGGGCCCATCCATCCTTGGTATGTGTAAATGGCTCATCATGTGGGCGAGTGCCATGTTGTTGTAGTTCATACTCCGCCCAAGATCATCTTGATATGCCCTTGATTCTACACTGTACCAGTCCATTGGAAGCTCTTCATCCATCGGGATTACTGGTGGGTCTTCATGTGCGTGTTCGTGCCTAGGCCTAACCCTTCTCCCCGGTTGTTCGAAAGCTATCACCTCGTCATCTTCCGATATTGCAAAGCTACCACCACCATAGTCCTCCACAATTTTTGCCATCCTAAAAAGAATAACATTGAATGGAGGCGTGGGTAGCATGGTTAACACTCTCATGGCCCCTCTCTCAAGAATACCATATGACCTTGCTAACTTGGTCACAAACATTCCCCCATTAATTTTGGAGGTCTTTCTCTCTATTACCGCTCCTTCTCCCAAATACCTCGCCAAACAATAAGGAAGATTGCAAAAGTTATTTGGCATAATTATGGACCATAAATAGAACACGTCAAGGCTTGGCACATTGTCATCATCTTTCCTCATATTTATTGTGCTCGCAACAAGACAATGAATAAGGCGATGGATTGGTGACCGGATGCTCCCTTCTTGAGCCGCGGATGGTATGTAGACATTGTTAGCTATTGTGGACCACCAATTGGCAAAGTTCATTCCTTCGGGAAAAGTTTTGTAGCAACAATCTAAAAATGTACCAAACGCCTCAGTCATGACTAAATATTGGTCATAAAGGCCCATCCTCCATCCTAGCTCCACCATGCTACATTGTCGGTACTCCTCACCAAGACAAAAGGTCAAGGTGTTGGGATTATAGTAGTCATCCCCTCCTAGGAATGAGACAGTGGAAAAGAACTCCAAACATAACTCCCGATACACCGGTTCTTGTATCCGGAATAGCTTATCCCACCCGCTACACGTAATTTCAACTTCGTCTTATATGAAAGCTTTAGTTAAGTACGGCATCAGAGAATCTGCCAAACCAACTTGCTCAATCCATGTCCAATTGAGCTCATTTGGTACATAGAATTCATTTTTCTTGAGTGTTTCAAGTTTCTTTTTCCATCTTGTCAAAGTAGACTTAGATACAACTTCTGGAAATTTGAACCAAGGGAAGTCCCCTTGGTCTCTTCTTGAACTCTGACCCTTTTTGAACATTTCCTGCAAATCAAACATAAGGAAAACAAACAATCCACATGAAACATTAAACATTAGAATATGGAAACATAGCATGGACTCGTCGAGTTCATGAACAGACTCGACGAGTCTGAAGAACAGTTCGGGATAGCCTTCTTGATTCGAACAAAATCATCCATGTAAAGTTAAAATTTGTTCCAGGGGTTTGTCTAGGGTGATGTACCAAGTATTAATTCACCAAAAATTTTAGTCCAAACACTCTAATCTAACCAAAATCAAAACCCTAAAATTTATGTCAAAACCAAAAATCGGGTTTTTAACAAATTCCAACTCCTAAACTACTAAAGATCAAACTTTAACAAGATTATGGCAGAAAAATGTTACCTTTTGAGAAAACTGGAAGGAAAAGTCACGAAAGTTGAAATTCTTGCTTGAGAGCACTTCTTGGTCGAATGGGGGGGGGGGGGGATGGTGACGGCTGTGAAATTGGAACTTTTACTCTTTAGGGTAAAAACCCTAATTTACAAAGTTTAAAATTTTATTTTTTTTGTTAATAAAGTCTACTTGTCGAGTTGGGGGTACCCGACTTGGCGAGTAGAAACATATTCTACGTATTGTCGCGGATTTCCAGACGGAATTGTCCGGTAGGGTCGATTGAACTCGACGAGTTGATCCTTCTGTTCGAAATTTTTTTGTTGTTCTCTTAAAAATGAATTTTACCACACCCCACACTCAAACCTTGCTTGTCCTCAAGCAATCATTTTAAGCTTAAACAGAGGATAAAGACCAAAAATCCTTTAAAACACACAAAACAAAGAAAACTAAAAATCAAAACAAAAAGAAAAAGGTAAAAAGAAAGCAAACCCAAATCGTGGGTTGCCTCCCGTAAGCGCTTCTTTTTGAGGAGTCTTTAGCTGGACTCCTTCCTGCTCTACGTTGCAGCAGCTTTCTCAAAATCCATCCCTTCGTCAAGTAGTTCTTCATTAAGTATGCCCTCTTCATATTTCTTGACCCGATGCCCATTCACCTTAAAGCTTGACCCATCCTTGCTCCACAACTCAATTACCCCATACGGATATACATGCTTGATTGTAAAAGGACCGGACCAACGAGTGCGTAATTTTCCCAGAAATAATTTGAGTCTTGAATTATACAAGAGAACCTTTTGATTAGCTTCAAAGTCCTTATTACCCTTCAACCTTGCATCATGCCATCTTTTTGTCTTGTCTTTGTAGATCAACGAGTTAGTGTAGGACTCGTTCCTCAACTCTTCCACAACATTCAGTTGCAAAAGTCGATTGGCACGCAACTCATTTGGCTCAAAATTGCATGTTTTCAAAGCCCAATAGGCTTTGTGTTCAAGCTCCACGGGTAAATGACAATTTTTACCATAAACCAATTTATAGGGTGTGGTTCCAATGGGTGTTTTGAATGCGGTCCTAAATGCCCAAAGTGCATCATCCAATTTTTCCGCCCAATCTTTTCTATTACTACCTACTGATCTCTCCAATATTCTTTTGAGTGCCCTATTTGTGACCTTGGTTTGCCCATTTGTTTGTGGATGATAAGGTGTTGAAAATCTATGACGTACACCATATTTTTGCAACACTTTTGCTAGTTGGTCATTAGCAAAGTGGGTTCCCCTATCACTAATTAATGCCTTGGGTACTCCAAATCTAGAAATTTTTTTTTAGAAACTTAACCACAACCCTTGCATCATTGGTTGGTAATGCTTGCGCTTCTGCCCATTTTGAGACATAATCCACCACCACAAGTATGTACTTATTGCCTTTGGATGAAGGAAATGGTCCCATGAAATCCACACCCCACACATCAAAGATTTCACAAACTTGAATATTCCTTTGAGACATTTCATTCCTTGCCGAAATATTACCCGTTCTTTGGCAAGCATCACATTCCCTCACGTAAGTAGCAGCATCCTTGAAGATAGTAGGCCAATAGAACCCCGCATCAAACACTTTCTTAGCAGTGAGTTGTACCCCATGATGTCCTCCTTCCGGTCCATTGTGGCAATGCTCTAATATGTCTCGAATTTCCTTGCCAAAAACGCATCTTCTTATGATCCCATCCGCACAACCCCTAAAAAGATATGGCTCATCCCAGAAATAATATTTAATTTCTGAAAAGAGCTTCTTCTTTTGTTGATGAGTGAGTCCTTTTGGAAGAAAGTCGCCAGCCAAGAAATTTGCAATGTCGGCATACCATGTTTCTTCCCCCATAATCACCATCAAGTACTCTTCCGGGAAGCTATCTTCAATACCCTTGTCATCCATCTCGTCCCTTGCTGGATTTTCTAATCTAGAAAGATGGTCAACAACTACATTTACCATCCCTTTCTTGTCCTTGATCTCGATGTCAAATTATTGTAGTAAAAGCACCCATCAGATCAATCTTGGCTTTGCATCCTGCTTGGCAAACAAATACTTAATAGCAGAGTGGTCAGTAAAAACAGTAGTTTTGGACAAAATTAAATAGGGACGAAATTTGTCAAAGGCATACACCACGGCTAGTAATTCTTTTTCTGTTGTGGTGTAGTTTTCTTGGGTTGGATTTAGGGTCTTGCTTGCATAGTAAATGGGTTGAAAGTGCTTGTCAACCCTTTGGCCAAGTACAACTCCTAAAGCATAATCGCTTGCATCGCACAATATCTCAAATGGTAAGTTCCAATTCGGGGCGATAATGATCGGGGCGTTAGTTAATTTTTCTTTCAAAATTTTAAAAGAGGCTAAACATTCTTTAGAAAAATTAAAAGGTGCATCTTTCAAAAGTAGTTGAGTTAAAGGTCTAGTAATTTTGGAAAAATCTTTAATAAAGCGGCGGTGAAAACCTGCGTGACCTAGAAAACTCCTAACGCCCTTTACATTAGTTGGTGGGGGTAATTTAGCAATAGTATCAATTTTCGCCCGATCCACCTCAATCCTCGCCTTGGAAACGTTATGGCCTAACACAATGCCCTCATTCACCATGAAATGACACTTTTCCCAATTAAGAACAAAATTAGTCTTCTCACACCTATCAAGCATCAAATCAAGGTTAGCAAGACAATCATTAAAAGAAGAGCCAAAAACGGAAAAATCATCCATGAAATTTTCCACCACGTTGTGGAATATCGCCGTCATGCATCTTTGAAAAGTCGCCGACGCATTGCATAACCCAAAAGGCATGCGTCGATAGGCAAATGTTCCACTTGGGCAAGTGAAAGTTGTCTCCTTTTGATCAATTGGGTCAATAGGTATTTGAAACTAACCTGAAAACCCATCTGAAAAACAATAATAGCTATGGCGCGATAATCTCTCAAGCATTTGACCAATAAAAGGGAGAGGGAAGTGGTCTTTGCAAGTGGCATCGTTTAGCTTTCGATAATCGATGCACACCCGCCAACCGGTTACCGTTCGTGTGGGTATGAGCTCGTTCTTCTCGTTCACTACGACAGTTATTCCTCCTTTCTTGGGCACTACTTGGACGGGACTAACCCATGGACTATCGGAAATTAAATATATAATCCCGACCTTGACAACCTCCTTCTTGACCACCTCTTGCATGTTCGGGTTTAGACGCCTTTTATGTGGCACTACCGGATTTGCACCTTCTTCAAGGTTGATCTTGTGAGAGCACTAAGAAGGGCTTATTCCTTTAATGTCGGTAATTTTCCACGCGATGACATTTTTCCTTTTCTTCAAAACTTGGACTAACTCCTCTTTTTCAGATTTGGTGAGATCAAGAAGATATAATTACATGTTTTTGATTACCCTCTTCCAAAAATGCATATTCTAGATGTGTTGGCAAAGTTTTAAGCTCTAATTCTGAGTTCTGCACACTGAACACGTCGAGTCCAGAGAGGGGACTCGTTGAGTTAAGGTTAAGATTCTCATATGATCGCGATTTTTCATGCGGACTCGTCGAGTCAGTGTCTTCAACTCGGCGAATCGCCTTTTCTGTACTTTTTATGATTTCTTCATATTCACTTTCTTCAAGCATTCTTTCAATCTCCTTTAGGTCTCTTTAAGCATCAAAGTCATCTTCAAGGGCATAAGTGAATTCGCTTGACTTGTCTTCTTTCCATTCTTCCATTAGCTCTTCCAAGACGTCTACCGAAAAGGACGTGTCATCACTATACTTAGAATGCTTCATGGCCTTATCAAAACCAAAAGTGACTGACTCGTCACCCACTCAGAGGGTAAGTTTGGATTCTCTCATGTATACTATGGCACTCGCGGTGTTTAGGAAATGTCTTCTAAGGATGATCGGCACTTGGTGGTCTTCTTCTATGTCTAGCACTATGAAATCCGCAGGGAATACAAATTTATCAACTTTTACCAATAATTCCTTGCATATCCCCCTTGGAAATGTCACCATCTTGTTTGTTAGATGAATTGCCATACGAATCGGTTTCGGCTCCGGGAGGTTCAACTTTTTAAAGAAAGAGTATGGCATAAGATTTACACTCGCCCCTGAATCCGCCAATGCATAACTAGTGGCTTGGTTCCCGAATTGGCATGGCAAAGTCAACATCCCTGGGTCACCCATTTTCTTTGGTAATTTGTTCAACATTGCAGCTGAACAATTTTCATTAAGCACCACCTTGGACACCTCTTCTAGCTTCTTCCTATTTGTGAGTAGTTCCATCAAGAATTTTACGTACTTACGCATTTGTGCAACCACTTATATGAAAGGAATGTTGATTTGGAGGGCTTTGATGTGTTCCAGGAACTTTTGATACTCTTCATTCTGCTTCTCTTGTCTAGCTCGGCCCGGAAATGGCAAGGGAGGTTGATACGATTTTAAAGGAGGGATATTTTTCTGTTCAGAGCGTGGACTCGTTGAGTCCAAGTCTGGAACTCGACGAGTTACATCGACTGTTTGTGATTTCGGGTCTTTTTGATGTTCCTCCTGCATCTCTTTTGGATCTTCATTCATGATGGGGATCAGAGGGGTAATTATCTTTCAACTTCTAGTCGTCACGATGTTGATTTGAGCGCCTCTCAGATTGTTCTCGGTATTACTTGGAAGTTCACCCGGTGCTCTTTGATTGATTTGTAATGCAAGTTGGCCCAGCTGTTTTTCAATGTTAAGAATAGAAGCTTGTTGATTCCTCATCAATGCTTGTTGCTCTTTTATCATGGCTTGTTGTTCTCTTATTGAAGCATCGTTTCGTTGTGCCTTTTCTTAGATGTGGCTGCAAATCTTGTGAGCATATCTTCAAAGTCCATTTTCTTTTCTTGCACCGACTCCTCCTTTTGATAAAACCCTCTTGTCTTCATCCTATATTTCTCCTCCTTTTCCTTCTTGTACTCGTTGTATGGTAGCCACTCTTTTTTTGGTTTTCGCCAATCGTCATCATATCTATCGCCACTAGAGTAACACACTTGCACTTTTCGGTTCCCATGCTCGTCTAGATCACAATCTTTAGTAAGGTGAGGCCCACTACAATTCTCACATGCCACCCGGATGGCATGGATGGATTGATCCATCTTTGTCGTTCTTCGGTCCAAATTATCTAATTTAGCCATTACTGCCGCCATATTATCGGAAACCGAGTTCACCGCCCCTCGAGTCAAGTCATTCCTTGAATTATGATATTCTCTAGAGTGCTTAGAGAATTCTTCAATTAGCTCCTTTATGACCGTGGGTGCTTTCTTCGTGATGTTCCTTGGGAGTCAAGGAGCTGCCTAGTTGTCACGTTCACTCCATCATAGAAAATGGAGACTTCTTGCTGAATGTTTAAATCATTGTGGGGGCAGTTCCTCAACAAGCCTTTATATCTCTCCTACGCCTTATAGAGTGACTCGCCTGGTTGTTGCTCGAAATTGGCAATGGCTTTCTTCAATTTTGCTATTTTTGAGGGAGGGCAAAATTGATCAATAAATTTTTCACACATTTTAGCCCATGTGGTGATGGATCCTGGAGGGAGTGATTTTAGCCAATCTTTCGCGGCTCCCTTAAATGTAACCAGTAGCATACGAAGAAAAACGGTCTCGCGAGGCACATTAAGAATGTTGAAATAGTCAGCTATGTCATTGACCTCGTCGATATGCTTGTATACGTCTTTGTGATCCTTCCCGTAGAATGGGATGTCCTTGAGTTGGGCGAGTATGTGGCCGTTTAGCTCGAAGGTAGCAGTTGATGGAATCGCGGGTTGCACGAGTCCAGACCCGATATCGTCACGCATCCTTTTCTTGTATTCACCCATGGTGATATCTGTGATGTTCGCCATGGTGTTATCGGGTTCGCTTCCTAGGTCGCTTTCTTCTTCGGTTTCTGTTTCGTAGTCGGTCTCTTTTGGATTGGGATTTTGTTCAAAACTTTCTATCTTACTTTCTTCGCTCTTTCGACTGTTAGACTCACCCACGTTCTTTCCTTTCTTCTTTCCAAAGATCGATTTAAGGTCCTTGAAAGGTGACTTCTTTGGCGGGTTAGTTTCTTTAACGGTTTTATCCTTGTTCTTCCTAAAAGCTGATTCCGGATCTTCAAGAGGTGGGACCAAAGATGCATTTGATCCTCGTGTCATAAAATGCCTAAAAGAAAACAGAAAAACACGCGTAAAAAGAACAAAACAAAGTAAAAAACGAAAATAAAAAACGCGATGGACTCGTCGAGTTGCTTCGACTGGACTCGACGAGTTCAAGGCTAAAACAGAAAGCTAAAAACTAAATTTTTTTAAAATTAACTAGAACCTAAACTTAATAACTAATTCACGAAAATAGTAACTTTGTGCAAGATAAATCTTACACAAATGATCGATAACACTAGCAATTAAAATAACTATTTAAAACTGTTCCCCGACAACGGCGCCAAAAACTTGATGTGTCTGAAATGCACTAGTTTTAGTCCTACTATTTTAACCCAGATCAGACACACGAAAGGCAGTGTACCTATCGATTAGTGGTATAGTTTAAGCAAGTAGGGTATCGAACACATGGAATGTTAATAATTAAACTAACTACTAGAATTATCTAACTAAAAACAAATAAGAAAAGAAGGGTTTTCTCTAGTTTTGCAAGACTAGAAACATAAGCAATTAACTAACACTCAAATGAAACCAATTAACAACTAAAGGAAATAAAAGGTAACTAGATTCAATAATAAAAGAGACTTCTGTTTAGATTCAACTCACTTATTCCTATGGTTGATTTTATGGCAAGTGCAATGGATTAAATTGTCATTGGCTACCGATTCCTAATGTGATTAGATTCATGTTAACTATTACTAATCCTTAGCAAACTAATTAATTCAAACAGTGGCCAATTGGTTAAACTAACGAGTTTACTAGCATTTAGTTCGAGTTAAGTAAGACTTGTAATGTTAGCTAATTAAATTTATCAATTCAATCAACATTTTGTATGGTTGTTCATCACACAAGCTCACACATTAACTTACCTATTTTCTAATTAATCCTAGGTTCATATTCACTAATACTAGGCATAAAATATAGTTTTCACATAAATCATATGAAACAAGCAATTAAAAGGATGTTCATGCAACTTAATAGACTTGATAATTAATAGAAAATAGTTATTGTCAACACATAAGGATCTTTAACAAGCTTAACAAAACAATTTCACCAAATCCAATCAATCCAATACCATAAAATCAAACCATATTCCTAAGCTTATCTATCCAAACAGAAGTAATGAGTTTTTAGCTCATATCTACAGCAGGTAACATCTCAAAAACGAAATCCAATAGCAAAAACATAGTGTATGCAAAAAGATTAAGAAAAGAGAGTGTGTGTTGCCTTTCGATCTCTTTCAAATTAATCTCTAGGGTTGATCTTTGAATTCCAGAGCTCTAATAAACCTTCTATTCGCCAATAAGTTGCCAAAAGATCTAGTAAAAGTCTCTTGTCTCGGGAATTAGTGCCCTTTATATAGTTTTTTGAAAACATGGGCAACTCGTCGAGTCCATAGACTGACTCGACGAGTCCGTCACTCAAAACCCGTGTACGACAAGTCTTGATTTGTTCGCGAATATTCCTATCTACTCGACGAGTTGAGGACCAACTCGCCGAGTCCTTCACCCTTTTTAGCTTAATTTCTTCTTCCTTCAATTCCCGAGCTTCCGATTGCTAATCCCGATTCCTTTTGACTTGAGCATATCTTTTAGGCTGAAAATATAATTTTAACATAATTAAGCTCCTTTTGTTCAATAATTGAGACAAAATAGCCAAAAAGTATTAAGATATTAGACAAAATATATGACTAAACATGCACATATCAACCTCCCTCAAGTGCTCCTCATGTCGCTCCTGCGTCTTGGAATAAACCAATATATCATCAATAAAGAATATCAAAGACCGATCCAACATCGGTCTGCATACGCGATTCATGAGATCCATGAACGCAGCTAGAGCATTGGTGAGACCAAATGACATCACCACGAACTCGTAATGGCCATAGCTAGTACGAAAAGCTGTCTTCTGCACATCCTCGTCCCTGACCCTCATCTGATGATAGCTCGATCGCAAATCAATCTTGGAAAACCAAGATGCACCCTGAAGCTGGTCGAAAAGATCATCAATCCGCGGGAGTGGATAACGGTTCTTCACCTTTACCTTATTCAACTCCCGGTAGTCAATACACATCCGATGGGATCCGTCCTTCTTCTTCACAAACAAAATCGGGGCTCCGCAAGGCAAACTGCTCGGTCTAATGAATCCCTTGTCTAACAGCTCCTACAGCTATGTAGACAACTCCTGCATCTCGGGAGAAGCCAACCAATATGGTGCTTTGGCTATCGGAGCCGGACCTGCAACCAAGTCGATCCTGAACTCCACCTACCTCCCCAGGCAAATCCTCCGGGAATACATCTAGATAGTCATGCACAATCGGCACATCGCCCACGGTCGCCTTACCCATATCCCGCATATCCATGACATAGGCGACGAAACCTGCATAACCATGATGACGGTAGCGTCTGGACCTCGCTACAGAACACATTACTGGCCCATGCTGCAGTCTCTCGCCATGAATCACCAACTCTCCCCCACTTGGGGTCCTAACCCGAAACAACATCGCGAGTTACACGCGCCTCCTCTGCCGTCAGCTGGAATGCCCTGCTTTTCGCTGCTGGCGCATCTGCCCGGCCCTGACGACCATCAGTAATCCTCAATGTCACAGGAGTGGGTGCTGACACCGGTCCTGCTGTAGCCAAACTCATACAACAGGCCTTCTTTTGGCCCCTCTGATTGCACTAAAAGCAAATCAGATCAGATACCGGAGTGACGGGGGTGGTAGCAGAACAATATCTACTGATATGACCAGTTCGACCGCACTTGAAACAACCAGAACCCACCCCTCTGCACGTCCCCTCGTGCGACTTGCCGTACTTGCCACAGCGGCTACGAACCTGCTGGCCTCTATGTCTAGAATCCGATACCTTGGGCCTCTTGCCCGACCCCTCAACACTCACAGCAGAATCTGGCTTCCTCTTCCTCTCCATCTCCAAATCAATCTCCATCTCTCTAGCCCTCGCTATCATGTCTTCCAGCATCTTGCAGCTGGATCGGCTCACAAACTGCCGGATATCACTCCTCAACATCTTGTGGTACCGGGCTTTCTTCATCTCCTCGTCCACCATATACTGCGGAACCAGAAGTGCCCTCTACCTGAACATAGCGGTGATCTCAGTCACCGTCTCAGTAGTCTGACGGAGATCCTGAAACTCCCGCGCCAGCTGTTGCACCTCAATCACCGGTGCAAACTCGGCTCGGAACCTGGTCGAGAAATCACTCCAGGTCATCGAATCAATAATATCACCTCCCATAACATGCCCTACCTCCTCCCACCAATCATGAGCCCTGTCCTTCAGGAGGCAGGATGCTAGTCTGACCTTGTCTCCCTTGGGACAACGACTGGTACGGAAGGCATTGGCAACATCTGCCAACCACCTGCTGCTCGCAATGGGGTCCCTAACCCCATGATAGTATGGCGCTCCACAAGCCCGAAACTCCCTGAAGGTCATAGAGTGTGTCCCAATCAAAGCCATAATCTCAGCGCGAAAAGCGCTCAATCTCTCATCAAGAAGCTCCAGAATACCCTCCCTAATCGTGCCAAAAATCACAGGAGTCGGATCAAGGATACTGTGTGTAATCTCAGACGAGATGAACTCCCTCGTCTAGTTGTCAAGCTGCCCAACTCCAGAACCCGAGCATGATCCCTCCCCGACACCGGAACTGCCCACTGGCCTGCCTCGCAATACCACCATACTGAAAATAGAC
The DNA here is from genome assembly GCF_052849685.1 of Lactuca virosa. Taxonomy (NCBI): domain Eukaryota; kingdom Viridiplantae; phylum Streptophyta; class Magnoliopsida; order Asterales; family Asteraceae; genus Lactuca; species Lactuca virosa. Next base: position 149,905,974 of record NC_136427.1, on the reverse strand, counting down.
CATAAAACTATCAGAATAAGCATCAATGCATATCGGGGAAATCATAACTACACAAGCTCCCTGGCTTCATTATAGCCCTCCTTGAATCGAGTACGAATCCTCTGCTTCCAGTAGTACGGGCCCAATACTACCTTCCACATCAATCCGTACTTTCATCAAGAAGTGCCTTCACTCAACCAAGTTACTCTATAACCAAGAAATCCCTTGCAACTAGGGTTCCCAGCACTAATCTCATCCTAGGTTTTCCTAGGGCAGACTCAACACCACTATCCGCCATCATCTGCAGAAGGAACTAATTCTAACCACCTCTAACCAACACACTAATACAATTACATATTACAAAAACTAGATAATTCTTCGAATGAGAGGTCTCTCCCTACAACGGTTGGACTCAGACAAGAGCTGCACAATAGAGCTAAACCTAACCTTCTGAAAATATTTAGTTTTCATAATATGTAACTTAGCATATTCGCTTACTAACTAGCTGAGATTAGCAAGAATTCCTAAAAGCACAAAGCAAGTAGCGTTCGAGCATCAAGTAAACAGAACCGAGCATAACCTAATCAAGCCATCCTATCACTGACTGATCAGTACTAGCATGCAGACCTATAAGCTCATACATCAGGCATACAAAGGCATCTTTCCTAGATCCTTAGCCCTAATCTAGCATGCGATTCACAATTCATAATTCATATATATATATATATATATATATATATATATATATATATATATATATATATATATATATATATATATATAAACATGCATGGGTATTTTAGGATAACTTACTTGAGCTCGGATAATTGCACGCACCACACCCTTCTCTATTTTAGAAATCCTTTTTATAAAAATGTTTCCTTTTGAAATTTTTTACCAAGTCCTTAGTTTGAGTTCATACACAACCGAAAGTGTGCCCGAATCCTTCAAAACAAGGCTCTGATACCAACTTGTAACATCCAAAAATATGGTCCCAAATTTTTTATTTTTAATAATAGATAAAATAGTAAACTTCCATATCATCCAAACATTTTTAATAAACCAGTGTATCAATATGTCATAAATCAGAGTGAAACATCATAACAAAATCCCAATGGTGTGTGCGATGCAGTCATCCTGAGCTCTTCCCCTTAGAACCAAAAGTACTTGAAACATAAACTGAAAACCGTGAGCACAAAGCTTAGTGAGTTCCCCCAAAATACCACATACCAATCATAAAATAACAAGCAGTGGGCCCCGCCCGTCATCGGGCCCCGCCCGACTTCGGACCCCATCCGACATCGGGCCCTGCTCGACATCGAGCTGATCTCGGTAAGCCATCTGGTTTTGTTTCAGGAGGATTTATTAATGTTGAAAATACTAATGTTTCTACTTCCCCTACAGATCAATCCTTAGATCAGTCAAAGCACAAAGTTGAAGGATCTGTTTCTGATAACAAAACTGAGCCTGAACCTGATGTTTTTGTTTCCAATGAAAAACCTTCTGTTTCTGATATTAAAGTTGATGATACATCTTGTGATGCTTTTGATGCTTTTGCATCGGATCATGTTGAGTTAATTTTTTTTGACATATTTGATTATTTGTTTGAAAATACTGATGTTCCTGTTTCTAGCACATCTACTTCATATGCAGGTAAAGTAGCAGAAGATGAGAACAAGGAGAACACCACTGAACAAACCAACATCTCCTTGAGCTCTGAATCTGTTGCTTCGAACTCAACTGCTTCTGATCAACCGCTGTTGAGAAATATAGGCCACCAATTCCAGCGCAACAGAGTGCTTGTTGCAAAGTGTGCATGTGGGATCAACAAGAAACAAGGCAAGGATACGCCACCAGGGGCAGGAAGAAACAATTTCCCAGTGAATAAAAGGTACTTGTTTTCACTGTGGAACACCTGGTCACATTGCCCGAAACTGTCCAAATCGTGCATACGTTCCCTACTATGCACAAGGCTGGAAGAACGCGCCAAGAGGGAGATACTTCAAAAGAAAACCCTCAAGGTCACGTTCAGACCACGGTGACTGGAACGCGCAGAAGGCCAAGAATCAAACTCACAAGGCCAAGAATCCAACTCCAGAGGTCAAGAAGGGAATGTCGGCCAAGAAGCCAAATCCAAGAGATGCTCCCGTGAAGCCAAAATCAAAGTCATCTCAACGACCGACATCAAGATCAAAAGCAAGTACTGAGCCACCCATCAGATCGAAAAAGAAATGGGTTAAACCCAACTACAAATGGGTTCCAAAGGCTCACTCTCTCAAATCTTCTAATGATTCAAATATTTCTACATCTTCTGTTTGTGATAAACAGGATATGTCATGGGAGAGAGTACCGTGCAAGGATGACAAAGGTCGACCCAGTTTCAAAATGGATTGGGTTCCAAAGACCAACTGATCCCGCTCTGTGTCGGAGCAGCTATGGAGGCATATCATCATACTTCGGTTTGTTGGTAGTGGCTGTTCCAGGCACATGATAGGGGACATCTCTCAACTGTACAACATTCAGATTTTTGTTTGAGAGTATGTGTCCTTAGTGGGAAAGGAAGAAAGGAAGAGATCACAAACGGGGTTAGTGCTTAATGACATGAAGAATTTTCGGATCTGTTCTGAGATTATGTGTGCTGTTCTCAAACCTTCTGGATGCAAATTCAATCGGTGAATTACGGTTTGAATTTTCTTCTCTATACTCCTGAGTTTTTCTTAAGCTGATTCGCTTTAAAGACTAATTTTTGTTTTAGGATAGTTTAAATTTGCACATTTACTTTTGTTTCTCTCCTATGCACAAATTTAGGGGGAGAAATAAAAACAAAACAAAAATTAGAAAATTTTAATTTAAAAAAAAAATCCAAAAACATTAGAAAATCAGAAAATCAAAAATATGGTGTTTATGAAATGTGCTTACAGGAGATGTTTTGGGAAATGATATTAGCAAGTGATAACGGGCAATCTGAATCTGCGTAACGTACCTAAATTGAATTGTCTACGCTCTGTGCTCGATGCGCTGGTAGGCATGAAAGATGTTAAATGGACTTGACTAGGAAGAGTTGAACCTAAGGAATTGAAGGACTTGAAAAACATTGACCTAGTTAGATCAGTTTAGCCTGACATTACGATGCTTGGATAGGTTGAGCATGGAGATATACATGAGAATCTACCGGTCACATTAAATGAACCCGTATCTAGAACTGTGGATTCACTTTTCCTCGATGTGCAGATTCTGTCCTTAATTCCGGTTGGATGGGGTGACTGGGGAATTCCGATAAACTAGGTCTGTAGAAGATTATTTTCTTGCTTTCTGTCTGTTAGTCATATGTTGCCTCCTCTGCGTGATCGAGAGATCCGACCTGGACTGTAACATATGCAATTCTATCTCTCTACATCTTCTATCTATGCAATTCTTCCTGCCTGTTAGCCATATGTTGTCTCCTTTGCGTGATTAACCATCCGACCTGGTACACAGCATATGCACCATTCTACTTCTCAATCCCTCTAAATCTGGTTAGTCATATGTTTCACCCTCTGCGAGATTGGAAGAGATCCGACCAGGGTGTATAGCATATGCACTCTAAATCTGACTTCTCTCATAATAATTGTGTGCTCACCTAAAGTAAGGAGTACTTTGGAAGTTCCTGATTATTGGGGTATGTCAGGAGCGGGAAACATGTTCTAGTACATTTAAAATTGAACAATCACTAGGTTGTCTGTAGATCTCGCTGCTCAATTTAGGTGGACAACAATATCTTTGGTCGTCGTCAGCTGAATGGTCCTTAAGAAATATTATCTAGGAACTTAGGATCACTTTGTCTTGTCACGTATAGTATGTCCTAATTTTGTCACAATCTCTCGTGTTTAAGTGGACCACAATACCGGCGATTGACCAGATCTATTCATGAAGGGAGAGGTACTGATAAACGGATAAAGGCTGTCTAAAAACTTTGATCCCAAATCACTCTTAAAGTTAGATATCATTTTTATTTTTGTTAAATTTGTTCATAGTTTTCTTCTAATTTAAATATTAGGGAAGAATTAAAAATTTTAAAAACCAAACAAAAATCAGAAAATAAAAAATCCAAAAATAGTGTTATTTCTGTTTTTTTTTTTCATAAATATAAAAACCCAAAATATTGTGTGCTAAATTCTCTTTTAGTTTTGTTTTGTCTTGAAAAGTGAATTCAGGTGAAGATGAAACTCATGGAGTTTGTGTCGAAGATTTCTGAGCCAAGGCTTCATCCGTGAGCATCGAAGAATTCTCATTCGAAGGAGCAAGAAATGAAGATTATGTTGGGTTTTATACAAACAATCCTATGTGTGCATGCAACCCTAGAGTTGGATCTATGTTTTCACTATTAGTTATACAACTTTATGAACACAAAAGAACCCTAGCATGCATCTACTATTTTCGAAATTGACATAGGAGAATAGAATACATACCTTTTGTTGTTATGTAGTAATAACAACTAGTTCCTTGAATTTCCTTAGCTCTTGAAAGCAAGTACCACAAGTGTAGTACCTCTAATGGCTCACAAACACACTTTGAGTGAGAGGATGAATATGAGAGAGAGAAGGAAAGGTACTAAGCTCCAAAATTCGGCCCTAGTAGGGTTTTCCCAAGGGGTTTTTTTTTTGAATTCTAGTACCTTAGGGTGCTATTTATACTTGAGGCTAGCCAGGGTTTCAAGGTGGAAACCCTAATCCCTTAGCTTAGGGCCTAAGCAAGTCCATTGACTCCTTTCCTTAAGCCCTTGGACGAAAACTCCTAGATCCTTCTAGGATTTTCATTCAAGCCTTAATAAAGGTGATCCAATAGCCCAAAGTCTCAACTATCAAATAATTACAAAACAGCCCCTGTACTTTTAATTAATTCCTTTAATCCCAAAATTAATTCCTAATTAATTTCTGATTAAATACTAATTAATAATATGATTCCAAATTAATATATTATTCATATAATATAATAAATAAATCATATTTATGCCCTAATCAACCTCTCTCCTCAATTGTCATCCTGTCTAGTCACCCGTGTGAAGGCAACCCAAAAGGACCATGCTCACAATCGGGTTAAGTACATACCAAAATAGTTATGGACTTAGACACTAATCCAACAGTCTCCCACTTGGATAAGTCTAATAACTATTCTGCGTATGACTTCAGAACCTGATCAGCAATCGTAGCTTCCAAAAGCCGCTGTCAACTCTGATCTTATCAGATACGCGTGTCCTTTAGATAAGGGATCATATATTCCTCCATTCTACAAGATATCGTATAGACATGAGACATGGATTGAAATCTTTCTCTCAGTCTATGTGTCGTTTCCCGATTTCCGATTTATGATGACTGACTAATTGAACAAATCAAATCAGTCCTGGCCCGGCCGAGCACTTTCCTTTGTCATCACTAAATCATCGAGGGGCCCACAGATATCGCTTTTATCCCACCTTGGGTAAAAGGAATGGATAAACTTTGACTCAAATGCTTGCTTGCACCTACTAATCGAATCACACACAACAATAAGTTTTATAACACCAAGTTACTGGTGTGTTTACTTATCATCAATATACAACCGACCAGCAAATAACAACTCACACGTCTCGGTTTCAAGAATATACAATGTTATCGTCTCACCAATCACTCGTGATAAAACCATGAAGTGATTCAAGTGAGCGTGGGTTTAATCCAATACTTTAATCTTATCAAAGCACTCATGAACTCTGCAGCAAACTTGTGCTATGTCTAAACACTTTAGACAATCTACAGACAGATTCATGACAGTCTTCCTTCATACCTACTTCCAACGTATGACCGACTGTGGAGGTTCGAATAACCTAGTTATTATGGAAGTCAAAACATGAAAAATGAAACACAATAATAATATTAATCCTATATGGTCCCAAAACTCTTGAGCGTAAATAAAAACACTTTTATTTAAACACCATATTGATTACTCATTATTCATTGCTTACTGTTTCAGAAAATCAACTTATTACTCGAATTATAACCACAATTGTCCCATGCTCCAAGCATACACACTTTGGTTTCCTATGGTCCATACTTTGTTAAATAGATCAATTGAAAACTTTTCCAATGAAACTCATTTCACAATCCCCAATCCTTATTATTAGTATAAGAATACCAAATTCTTGCCACTTTTAGAATATGTTAGATTCTAACATTTTATGCAATGATTCTTTCGTAATGTCATAGCACAAAAGTCACCAAGACCCGACTAATGAAATTACAAGGTATTCTATCAGAAATTGTTACAAGACAATTCCATAGACGTGAAGCCTCACATTCAAAGTACATTCCTTTGAACATGCTTCTCACATAAAAGTTTCTAATCTAGACATATTTCTTAATATCCAACTCCCATTAATGGAAACATTTCCATATTTTCCATATGACAACTCATTCTTAATAGAATCTTATCTATTCATAATAATGTCAATATAGTCCATCCAGTACTATACTTCCAACTACTCATAAGCGACAAATCCTCAGTGAACCTCAGATCGTCCTTTGATAGTTGTTTAATTATTTTAGTCAAAACCAGTCCTAGTCCATTTTCCCTCTTAATGCCCTAGGCATTTGGAAAATTTTAGAATGGTCAAATATTATAGCATATGCAATCGATCCTATACCCGAAGCGTATTGGACACGATGCATAATGTCTCACATAAAGACATGATACTTCATCATCCTTCTGCAATAATATTTTATGTGCCCTGTTCCCACAATTCGAACTATGAAGAGGGATGCCGTAATCATAATAGAATTTTGAGAATGCACTATGTATCCTTGACTAAATTTATTAACATTTCTCAATCTAAGCTTTAGAATTTTGAAATGAAGTATAATATTCTCTCCCTTAATTATAGCAAAACAATTTTTCAACCCTTGCAACTTTGCAAAAATGAATCTTTGTTTTCTATAATTAATATTGCTAACTTGCAATACTTACCATAATAATCATGCTCCCACTAACATGACGATTATTTTCTTACCAGCATAACACTTATGCTCCCACTAGCTTTGACATGTATTCAGAAAACAATTGAACTTCTAGAAAACAATGCTTATTGAATTCCTTAAGTTCATATTTCTAATACCTAATGCTTTCATAAGAATTTATCTAAGATTTTTAAGCTCATACACCTTTGCCTTAGATAGCTCACATGTGTGTCTAAACAATTCAGAATTTATGTTACTAAGTCCCAAATGTTCAGATCAATTGCCAAATCTCACAATTCGAACTATGAAAAGGGATGCCGTAATCATAATCGAATTTGAGAATACAATTTTCACAATTGCTATCTTCTTAAAATCTCTCTTAGTGAGAGCATTTCCTCACAATCATTTTCATAAAGGAGGAAAACCTTATGACACTTAGATTTTATGATGTATGTGTTCCTATCCATGTGAATTTGTCAAAACGAAAGTTTGCGACAAATCCAAAAACATATGGACTGAACTTGTTCAATCTTGATTTCTTGCCTCATGGTAACATGAATGCCCACCATGTCTTCCAAGCAACTCACCCTTTCATATCAATGTACTTTCCATTGATCAAGGTGCTTTGTCTTTATGCATTCAAATGAGAACTCATAGAACTCACACGCATAATTAACTCAATTGGAATGGCACAGAAAAAGAGTATGTCATCCACGATAGGCTTTAAACCTCAAGTCGTGTGCTAGTGATGATCAACTAGGTTTACTCTTGATTTGTTCTTGAAACTTTTCAAGACCATTAAGACTCCCACTGACTCCTTGACATATAAGATTCTCTTGTCAAGAACCATTTCGTGACAAACAAATATTCAAGAGTTAGGGTAGCCTTTTGTCAAGTTTAACACTTCACACAATTGGTCCTGGTTGGTCTTTGTCTTATCCAAGACATCACAACTTACCAATTTCAAATGTGCAAGAATAAGAAAACTTTTCCAAATTCCACATTTGTCGAGTGTTATAAACCTACTTAAGACTTGTCACTCATGTCAGAATCTTGACTCTAAGACTTGATATTGGAACGAAATATGATTGACTTCTTGATTTAACCATTTCTACAATTCTTGATTCCTCTTCTTAGACATGCAATTGCACTAAGACTCACTTAGAGGATCAATTAAGATATGGTTCTTAATCATTAAGACTTATCATAAAACACAATAAAAGGTACTCTCCCTTCTTCTTAGAATAGAGAAACTTTTATCTTTCTGCCTACTTGATTCTTCTTATTCGTTCTGCTATTGATTGAAACTCTTTCAATCAACTCAGAATTATACTTAATCTTATAAGTATAATCATATTTACTAACCTTTAGTAAATCATGACGAATATCTTTATCACTCTTGTGGTGGACTTGATCAACGCACAACCTAGTGTACTTGATCTCCTGGTCCTTCTCTTGACACTTTGCCAAAGAATTAGTCTAATTTCCAAAATATGAAGTTTCTCAATCACGCAACCAAGTTGTATGATTCCAAGTTTTTGTCCAATTGAAACTTGGGCGATGAGAATCTTCCTTTATTTCGCAAATCCTCGACATTTCACAAATAATATAATCAAGAATCACATCCAATTCAACATTGCTAAAATTAGAAATACATAAACATCCATTTTCACATATGCCATTGCAAGGATAAATAAATAGGACGAAATCAAAATTCATTTTATTGCGGAAAAACTTGTCCTTACAATGCAATTCAAATGAAAACTATGCTATTTCAATTTCTAAGCAATCTATTCTAACTCTAAAGTAGTAGCTCAAAAATCCGATCTTCAAGCAATGCGATCGAAATCCATTTCTTCACGATCAGATTCAGCTTACTTCTTCCCTTAAGCTTCCTCTCTTTTCTTCGATCCTACAAAACATCAAAATGTAATCTTATCACATCATGTATTGAAAATCAAAGAATAGGAACTTATAGAGTTAGTTATTGGATTTTACCTGAAGTAGAGCCATACGTCTTGACTCTCCCATCTCTTAGATCTCTCAGGTAAACAGGATAGCTTCGTCTCCAATGCCCCTTCTCTTGGCAGTAGAAGCAGATGGACTCTTTTGGAATGGCACAATGAACTATCTCAGAATTTACCTTTTCTGGATTTCCAATGTCACTATTATCAATGTCCATTGAAGTTTGGGAGTTTGATTTGCCAGACAAATTTGCTCGATTAGCACGCCAAATCATTTCTGATTCAGCATCTATAAGCAAATAGGTCAAATCAATGAGGGTCACGTCATGGTCCATCATATAGTACTCTCTAACGAACTCACTATATGATTCAGGAAGTGACTGAAGAACCCAGTCAACAGCCAACATTTCTGAGATATCGATACCCATCATCCTTAACCTATCAATGTGTGACTTCATCTCTAAGATGTGTGCACACACAGGTTTCCCATATTCGTGTTTACTTGCTAATAGGGATTGAGTGAGCTTGAACTTTTCAAGCCTTTGAACTTGTGGGTTAGGGAGAATAATTGGAGGAGGTGGAGGAAGTGAAGCATGACTCTCATTTCCTTGATCGTATCGTGGAACGTCATCTTCATTTGGAAAGCTTGTTCCAAGGGACTTGGGAAGACCATTGTAAGATTTAGACATCTACAAAACGGGAGAAAATTCAAGTTAGTTGATAAGAATCCTTGATCTAACACCCAAATGAAACATCAAGGCTAGGATCCAACACAACATTCTACAACCTAGAAGAGGGATGCCGTAATCTAGTTGTAGAATATTTGAAGGTAGGTAAATGACGATTTACCAATTCCCACCATGAAAAACGAAAAAGAAATTTAAGTTTTAAATGTTTTGAAACTCCTAGATCTTTTGAGATTCATTGAACTTTTCAATGGCATGTTTGATCTCGATTTTGCCCTTTTATTTGTGACTGGGATGCCGAGGATCACAAACAAGGTGTGAATAACCATACGAATCACGTGGTGCACCCAATTGCTACTATCACCTAATCAATGTGCCGGTTAGCCACACACGCTCCATTGATCTATGATAAACATCGAGCCACCCTTCGCCACCAATGTTAATCCCAAATTAGTGTGCCGGTTAGCCACACACGCTCCACTAACGTTTGAAGTGTAATTCCATGGATTAGCATACAAATTCACATTTTGCCCTAAAGTAACTAGAATTTGGGAATTTGTAAAAGCATGTAGTTACTTTGTACTTCATTATACTTATAATGGAAGGTTTCGTCCTATCCTACCCGTTCGGCTAACGACCTTCCACTAGTCAAGAGTGCGGTGGGTAAGAGTGGATACCCATTCAATCGCCATTTTATAGGCAATTTCCTTAAACACCCCTTATAGACCAGCTTCGTGAATGAGGTCTACTAACGGTAAGACTGACTGTTTACTTATACATATATAATATTAGACTTTTAATATATATATATATATATATATATATATATATATATATATATATATATATATATATATATATATATATATATAGTATAGGGTGTATTTTACACTTTTAAAATACTAGGTGGTTTTATTAACTTTCTCTTTTAATTAACTTAACAAAACCATAAGGGTGTAATTTGAACTTTTTCAAAATACGAGGGTTTTAGAATTTAACATTTCAAAATTAAATTTTTAATCAACTTTTAAATTCCAAAACTTGAGGGCAAGTTTTGAACTTTTCAAAACAATTAGGTTTAAAAAAATTTCGAAAAATTAAAACCTTTTAATCTTAAATATTAAAATTTGATTTAATAATTATCCAAAATTAAACAATTAATTTGAATTATTAAATCTTGGAGGATATCTATTAAATTAAACAATTAATTTAACCTAATCCCTTAAATCCCCTAAAATTCGAAATTATGGGATGGGATAATTCAAAATCTTTAATTACCAAATTTAAACACTTAAAAGATAATTACAAGATATGGCATTATCCAAATCCCTAAAAATTAGGATCTAATCTTGGGGAGGAGGCCAATTTCGAAATCCTAGGGTTGGATAACCCTAGAATTCGAAATCTTGGAGGCTAAGGAAAGGATTTTGGGAAACCCTAACCAAATTTCGAAATTTAGGGTTTATGAACCCTAATTTCGAAAATCAAGCCTTTAGGGTTTATTGGCTATAAACCCTAATATGTCAAATTCATACTTTTGTATAGAATCTAATTGAAAACAAAAACCAATGGCTCTGATACCACTGTTGGGTTTTATACAAACAATCCTATGTGTGCATGCAACCCTAGAGTTGGATCTATGTTTTCACTATTAGTTATACAACTTTATGAACACAAAAGAACCCTAGCATGCATCTACTATTTTCGAAATTGACATAGGAGAATAGAATACATACCTTTTGTTGTTATGTAGTAATAACAACTAGTTCCTTGAATTTCCTTAGCTCTTGAAAGCAAGTACCACAAGTGTAGTACCTCTAATGGCTCACAAACACACTTGGAGTGAGAGGATGAATATGAGAGAGAGAAGGAAAGGTACTAAGCTCCAAAATTCGGCCCTAGTAGGGTTTTCCCAAGGGGTTTTTTTTTTTGAATTCTAGTACCTTAGGGTGCTATTTATACTTGAGGCTAGCCAGGGTTTCAAGGTGGAAACCCTAATCCCTTAGCTTAGGGCCTAAGCAAGTCCATGGACTCCTTTCCTTAAGCCCTTGGACGAAAACTCCTAGATCCTTCTAGGATTTTCATTCAAGCCTTAATAAAGGTGATCCAATAGCCCAAAGTCTCAACTATCAAATAATTACAAAACAGCCCCTGTACTTTTAATTAATTCCTTTAATCCCAAAATTAATTCCTAATTAATTTCTGATTAAATACTAATTAATAATATGATTCCAAATTAATATATTATTCATATAATATAATCATATTTATGCCCTAATCAACCTCTCTCCTCAATTGTCATCCTGTCTAGTCACCCGTGTGAAGGCAACCCAAAAGGACCATGCTCACAATCGGGTCAAGTACATACCAAAATAGTTATGGACTTAGACACTAATCCAACAGATTATTCTTTCGACATTCAATCTTTCAACCCCAGAAGCAAGGTGAAGCTGCACTTGAAGATTAGGTGACAGATTGCATTGAAGCCTCCTCAATCAGTCTGCTGCTAACTTGAACCTGCTGAAGTGATCCAGAAGATTTGTTCTCTCTGACGTTCTCTCTGAAGATTCTCAAACTGAAAGTGCTATCTTTCAAAATTCAGTACAAGAAGCCTCCTCATCCAATGTGCGTTAAATGTCAAATTCTGAAGAAATGCCCAACTGCTCAAGATGAAGTCATTTATTGAAGATTCATCAAGTTCATCTTGAAGCTGTGAAGTCATCAAAGATAAAAGTTGAAGCCAAGCTCCCAATGAAGATGAACAAGAAAGCCAGCTACTTTTTAGGGGGAGCTTGTTGGGTCATTTAAGAAAAGAAAAGAAAGCTATAAACCAAGGGGGAGATTGTTGGGTCAAAAATATGGTTTATACTTTGCTTTTCTAGGAAAATGTATTTTTATGTAATATTTTATGAGTTTACGGCCAGGGGGTGTTTACGGCCGTAAACAGGTTTACGGTCGTAAACCCTGTTTACGGCCTAATGGGTGTTTACGGCCGTAAACCCATTTACGACCGTAAACCCATTCACGGCCCATGTTCACCAAGCCCATATTCCCTTGTATATATATAGGTGTGAGGGGTGTGAGTAAGATTGATGAACGTGAGAAGAGAGAAACTAGAGAGAAGAAGAGAGCATTTTGTGTGTGTGAATCTATTGTAAGGAACTTAATTCTAATCATATCATTCAAGATTCATATTATTATTCTTCTCCTTCTCTTCTATTTGATCTGACATCATCCAATAGATTGGGATTCCGCACCATCAATTGGATCTGATTGATACACAAGCATATTTGGGGACTTACACATATATCAAATAAACACATATACATGCAATAATCACAGAGACATATAGCATACATATATATCCATCAGGCCCTACCCGACATCGGGCCTTGACCCGGGAAAACATATAAACACAGCACATGCGAGAGTCATGGAGACAATTAGCATACCAACAACATAATATAAACATGGGTCGGCCTTGGTGTCTTCGACCCGCTAAACCCGGTAAGGAAACTCACCTCGAATGCTGAAAGATAACTGGATAAATCCCCGACCCCAGAAACAGCTCTACTCAACCCCTAAACAGAAACAATCCCTTAGATACCGATCAATATTTCAAAACCCCTTAAAGGTCCAACCAGGCCAAAGTCAAAGTCAAAGTCAACTCTTCGAGTTGACTCAACTCGTCGAGTTATCCCACAACTCGCCGAGTTTCCATTAAGCATTGAATCGCGATATATCGATCCAACTCGCCAAGTTTCCCTTTAACTCGTCGAGTTCCTCCTTTTTCAATAGAATCGGGGCAATTCCAACCCAACTCGCCGACTTCCCTTAAGAACTCATCGAGTTCTTCGATCAGCTAACCCACTTAATGCATTAAGCCACTATTCTTCAAACCGAAGCCCTATCTTCCAGATCTAGACTGATATACATCTAGAAGGGTAAAGTTTCCAACTTTACCCATTAAGAACCACCCCAAAGGCATTAAGCTCAAACCCTAATCCTAAAAGGCTTATGTCTTAATCTAAAAACCACCATATCTTCAAGATAGAGCTCATGAACACAGATCTGGACCTTAAAGGCTAAAAGGTCACGTAAAGTCTTGAACTTTACTCACATGTGTGGCCAAATGAAGCTTAAAAGGCCAAAGAAAGGCTTAAAGGATGCATGGAGCTCTTAGGACCATAAAGTTGGCACCTTTATGCCATAACAGCTCACGAGGACCATAGATCTGGAGAGATAGCACTTGGGACGACCTTCAACCCCACCAATCACCTAAACATGGCTAAAAGCCTCAAAACTAACCCCAAAAGAGATTTAATCAAATATTGAGGAAGGTTAGAACTTTATACCAGAAAAGTGTCGAAAATGAAATAAGGATTCGAGATCTAGCAGCTCCTTCTTGTATTACCAAGTTTCCCTTTCTTCCAATGGCTTCAAACACACACAAAAACACTCAAAATAACTCACAAACACTCAAAAGTGCCTTAGGGTTTCGAGGTTAGGTCTTAGGACAATGGAGGCTGGAAATGATACCAACTTGTGGGGTTTAATTTGTTTAAATAGGGTGCAAAACCCCAGAATTAGGGTTTTATTTCTTCCAGCCAACTCGTTGAGTTGAGACCTCCCAACTCGTCGAGTTGGTCACTTAAAATACGTGGTCCAAATCATTTCAACACGAAGAGTTCGGGGCCACCATCTCGTCGAGTTGCTCTATAAAATTGAATAAATTATAAGTTTAAATACATACCAGGAAGCAGGCGTTACAAAGTGATCAGAGTTTTTGTACAAAATGTGGAATTTTAAACTTCAAAAAAAAAATTTACATTCCAGGATATTATCAGGTTTACAATGAATCATAACCACAGTTTAAACCAACAAGGAAAAACCAAAATAAAATCTACATCTAGCCCAAGTCCTTGTGTTACTATCTCCTCTCGTACAACAACTACTACCTGAACCTGCAACACATGAAAAATCTATAACATCAGACAATGGGTCTGGTGAGTTATGTCATACTCTGTTTTCATGTCATCATACTCTACTTCTATTCTTCTTTTCTCTTTATACTCTACCATTCTCATCCCTCCTTCTCATACTCTACTTTTCTATTCTTCTTCGTCCATACTCCTATAATTTATTCTCATCTTTCCATATTATCTACTTTATTCATACTATATATTCATCTCATCTCATCTCATATCTTTACTCCTCTCGTACTCATATTATACTTTCCCATACTTTATCTTTACCTCTTCTCATACTTTTATTCTATCTTCATTTCATCTCATACTCTTCTTCCATTCCATCTACACCTCTTCTCATACTCTTGTTCCATTCTATATACACCTCTTCTAATATTATTCTCTCTCACCTTATACTCTCTTCTTTTTCCACAGAATACCTTCTCATCTCTCTTCGTCCCATTTTTATCTATTCTTTTTTATTCTCACATCATGTCTCTCTACTCTGATCTCCTATTGCTTTGCCATTCTACTCTCATTTAGACCCAAATGGTCTAATGACATATGATAGCTTTATCTATCATAAAGGGGGACAAATTTTTTTTGACCTTAGCAGTGTACAATCGTCCAGACTTAGTCCCATTACTGTAATCCCCCACGGATCCTTTGGCAACTCTTCTTTTCATGCATCCATCATGGATTGCAATAATCCCTTACAAAGTATCTACACATAATCCTTCACATGTTGCTTATCAATGTTCTCTAAAGAAGCATCTTACATTGTTCCACACATGGAAAACTTTCTCAATCTTTTCTAACCATGCACAATCTCATTCTAGAAGGAATCATCTTTGTACTATTCTTAATATTTTCATTTGAATGTTATGGTCTTCCCATAATCTTACATATCACTTATCACATAACATTATATCTCATTACTTCATCAAGAAATACTCTACTATCAATCTAGTACTTAATTTATTAAGTACTTACTCTAAATCTTCATCTAATAACATGTAGGTATTTAACACAATACCACTAACATCTAACCATACTTTCATACTCATTCATAAGATTGTAATACATACAATCACACTCAATATTCATTTATTAGCTTGTAGGTATTTAACATAATACCCTTAACATTTATTAATACCTTCATACTAATTTACAAGATTATAATTCACATAATTACATTCTATCTTTATCTAATATCTTGTGGGTACTTGATACAATACCATTAACATATAAACATGCATACATATACATTCATAAGATTATAAATCATATAATCATAAGCTAGTAGAGAGAGTTATAACTTACCTTGTTAGTTAGTGATAACTACCCTTGGATTCTAATCTTCAATTGATGCACTTGATCCATATTCTTTTCTCAAAGCCTATTCATACAACATATCAAGCTCCTTAGAACTTGTCTTAGCCTATTCAGAGCTTAAATACTATCCATATCAAAATGATCACTTAATTGATCATAATCCTAACATGTCACCTTCTACCTCTAAATCTACTTTACCCAAATTAATTAAGAATCCCATACTATCTAATTCATTACACTCTAAACTCTATTGCATCAATTAATCTTCCTCACTAGTTAGGGTTTGAAATCCTAACTTTTTATATATGGATTTTACAATGAAAATAACATACAAAGCTTGTTCAAAGCATTTAAATACCCTCAATATTATACTAATAGAGTTACAATCCTATTAACTCAAGTAATCTAACAAATCTAGCAATTTCATCATTGAAGCTCAAAGCTTCATAAAAAGGAAAAATTATTACCTCAAGAGGGAAAGGATTTTAATCCTTTCAATCCTCCATCTCCAGCTTATCTTGGCATGCTCTTGGGTTTGAAATTGCAATCCATTAGCTCTCCGTCGAATTGGGGAGGAAATGGTTCGAGAATGAACCCTTAAAATCTTTAAAGTTTGTCTATTGATTGTGAAACTGCAGACTCCTCACTGAGTCGTGGTTCCTTTACCTTATATCATCATACTTTGCCACCATGTTGTTGTACCTCATATTACCATACCGCGGTGCAAAGTACATTGCCCTCTAGTTACGATGAGACCTTCGTCCATTTTAATGCTTCGCTCACCGATCAGTGGCAGGGGCCTTTACGTGCTGTGGTGCCTGCATTTCAGCAGCTAATTAGCTAATTTCATTCTAGCTTTGGGACAATTTTCTCGTAATCTTCTAACACTCAAAACTTCTTTGTTTTAAACCTGTTTTCAATGTTTTTTATATCAATGCGAATGTGGGGATGATTTCTACAAGTCCATTAAGTCACTTCAGACTAACTACTTACGAGTCTTAATCTTTTAGGTCATAAACTTGGCCTAAAAAGCATTAAATTTTTTAACCTTTATGGCCTAGAAGCGTCATCTATTGTATTCTTTCTCTTGAACTTACTCATCTCAACTTATAAAAGTGACTTAGACTTATCTAGGCTCATTTCATGAAGTTACATCTTCAAAATTCATGAAATTTCTCTAGTTTGACCAAAATGCCTTTTTGGTCAAAAACTCTCCTAAAGTCAAATCTTTCTAAATTTTGGGTTCTTACATGAACTCTATTATAATAAAAGACCAATTATGAGAACTAACATATGAGGATGGTTGACCCCCTTAATTAGAAGTTCAAATGTTGGGTAACCCATAATGTAATATAGTAATAGGTGTGTTAGAGGATGTTATAAATTGTATCAAATGTAAGGAACGATTAAAGTGCACCAAGCAAGGAAATATGTGCCTGGAGGGGGGGGGGGGTACAAAGAAATCTTATATTGGCTGAATGAAGAAAACATTCCTTAAAAGATAATGTATGCCTCTCCTTCTCAGACAGTAAGATCCTTAGGGAAGTATAAAAGAACTCTCATACATATCGGGGGGAGGGGGGGGGGCATTCCTTATAAGAGTATGTATTCCTCTCCTTATGAGATATGTTTAGAAGATGTAAGGGCACAAGATCCCATTTGATTTGTGATTAAGCATACTTTGGTAAGAGATGTACTAAAATACGTGATACCTTGATGAAGCCTCATGACCGATGGATCAATTTAGATAATATAAGTATGTATTCTTGTGTGATGTTATAGATGGTTTTATTCGGTGGTATCCATATCTTTATTTGCATTATATTTCCTTTTTAAGTATTTATTTTTAATAATAAAATTGAACATTATTATTATTATATATAATCTTGTTATTTGAAATTCTTTTTAATCGAATAGAGGTTTGCATAAGATGCAAATGCTATGTAATTAAGTTGAGATTTCAATACTTTATCTTTTTCATTAGTATAATAAAATATATCAATAAGGAATTTTATTAATTTTGTTGAGTTGCTAGCTTTGATCAACATTAACATCAACAGATACCAAGTTATTAGCAAAGTTGTAAGTTGATACACCATATATGGCTAAAAGATCAATTATCATGTTAGGATCAAACTAACCTTATGCAAGCTTGCGTTCCGCACCACATGACTCATATAATATTATACTCGTACTAATAGTAAATTAGGTTATTTTTAGGTTTTTTATTAAGGGATAGTGACTTAAAAGGGTAATATACTTTTCGATTTGTATATATTTGGTCACTGTTTTTTTTCCCATCTATATTTACCCCTTCAACTTGTTTAACTGTACGCATTTAGTCCTTATAACCGGCTACTCCAGGTAAACCGAAAAAATGATTTAAATGGTAATATATTTCTCACTTTGTCCACATTTAGTCCTTAATATATTTTTTTCTTCACATTTAGTCTTTAATTATTTTTTTGTTGTAAAATAATTCTTTGCTATTTTTGTACACATTCAATACTTATGACCGGTTTTTTTACATTTTTATACTTATGACATCGGCTATTTCATTGCTTAGTTCTTGTGGTTTGACTTAGTCTTGTGGTTTGAACGTCGTAACTTCTTTATACGATCACAGATTTTAACAATCTTTTTATCCACACGTTTCTATTTAAGTATACTATAATTTTCGTTTAGATTACTCCAGTTAAAAAACAATATATTTTATATTTCGATTTTATAAAAAACATCGATACATACATTCATAAAGAACGCATTGATATAAAGATCGTAAGTGAAAATGTATTACTTTTTAACATGAGTAATCTAAGTGAAAGTCGTAGTAGACTCAAATACGAGCGTGTGGATATTAAGATCGTTAAAATCCGTGATCATTTGAAACACTTGCGACATTCAGAACACCAGTTCTAAGCCAAACCACAAGAACTTAACAACCAAGCAGCCGAGGCTATAGTGACCATAAGCATGAACATCCACGAACACCTTATTAATGATTGTCTCACATAGTAGTCGTGAGAAAAAACCTAAAACAATTGGTCATAAGTATTGAATGTGTACAAAAATAATAATGATTTATTTTGCAAAAGAATATCTTATAAGTACTAAATGTGCAAAATAATATTAATGACTAAATGTGTACAAAATGAGAAATATATTACCATTTTAAGTCAATTTTTCCGGCTTACCTGAAGTAACCGATCATAAGGACTATATGTATATACTTAAAACAAATTGAAAGAGCAAATGTGGACGAAAAAAACTCAATAACTAAATATATACAAATCAAAAAATATATTATCTTTTTAACTCATTATCCCTTTTACTAACTTCAACATACTTCAACATTTCCTACCAATATATTAGCCACATATTTTTTTTTCCTACACATGGCACATACATATCATTCTTAATAAATGAAAATAATTTTGCCACATGTCATCCTCTCATTAACTTGGACATATGTCATTTTTTTGGTATTTTTGAATAAATGTTTTTTCCATTTGTCATTTTCTCATTTTTTTTATATTTTCTTAATTAACACATCATATTTATACCACAATTAATAATTGCCATAATTAAAAATTACCAATAGATTACAATATTACTACTCTATTTAATATGTGAGTAAATTACACGATTCGTCCCTCGTCCAAGTGTCAAATTGCTCGTTTAGTCCCTATTTTCAAAAATTAACTCAGACCGTCCCTTATATCGTTAAAAATTACACGTTTCGTCCCTTAAATCACTTACCAGACTTAAAATGTCTATTTTGCCCTTATTCTTTTATTCTTTATTTATTTTTAGATTGTTATTATTATTAATTATAATTTTAAAGAAATCATTAAATAATTGGGCCCCACCTTCTTATATCCTTCTTCTTCTTCTTTTCTTTCATGAACCACCACCCCACCACCCACCTACATCACTGTCGGTGCTCCACCACCACTACATCACCGCCGGTGCTTCTCCACCACCACATCCCCGCTGTTCCGCAGCCAATAAAGACACCATCTGGCGATGTTTCCCTCTTTCTCACCCACTCCCGACAAGAATCCAAAACCCTAGCCAACAAAAGACGTCGCCGACCTTCCTTTCTTGCCTCAATCACCCCAGAACGTCGACGATACCACCTCCGACCTCCTTTACCTGTATCGTCACTAAACATCGCCTCAGATCTGCAAGTAATCGTCGCCTCCAAGCCTTTGTACGCTAGAGTTTCGTCACATTGATGCCGCCATCTCCGTCGGCTAGGGTTTGGATCTCACCAGTAACAGATCTGTTGAAACCACATGAAATAGTCGTCCATCTCCACCGGATCTGTTGGGTTACCACCGGATACGTTGGATTGTGCATTAGTGAAGATGGATTTAGGTGAAGAGGATGAAGCCACCTCCGACAACCACCACCTGGAGTCTGGATTTGCGAACAGGTGACGATGGCGGGGTGGCGATGGTGGCTCTATCTCCGTCTCTCTTGCTCTCTCTTTATCTGTATTGCATCAGTAAACACAAAAAATGTGTGTTTATGTTCCTCTGTTGTACCTGGTGGTTTCTACAGACCTGGTGTTCGACGATGGTGGCGTAAGGACTAACCGAGAAGAAGAACGAGGGAAGAAAGGGTAGTCGACAGTGTTTCTGAGATAAAAAGAGGCGGTGGTCCGGTGGTGTTGCTTGGTGGTCCGGCAGTGTTGCATTGTGGTCCGATGGTGTTGTGCGGTGGTCCGACGGTAGAAGATGAACTCATGAAGATAAACTGGTGATAAATGGTTGAAGGGTGTGAGTGAGGTTAGTGTAGATGATGAGTGTTTGTAGTGGTGGGTCCTTTTTTGTTTTTCTTTATTTTTTTATTTTTCTGTTAAACTTTTAATAACAAACAAATAAAAAATATATCAAAAAAGAAAGAGAAAGGGTAAAATAGTCATTTTATGTTCGAAAGGGACCGTCCGAGTGCGAAACAAACATTACGGGGACGGTCCGAGTTAATTTTTGAAAATAGGGACTAAACGAGCAATTTGACACTTGGACGATGGACGAATCGTGTAATTTACTCTTAATATGTTTCCTTTTAAATTTAAATTTTAAAATTTAAATTTCAAATCTAAATAAATTTTTGTTTAAGCCTTCATATTTAATTTTTTTATTTTGTCAAACCCGTATAACATACGGATGTCACAACTAGTACCTAATATAAACATTAATATTTTTATGGATCGCATTACCTAATATAGTTTAATGTAAGAGAGTTTTAAAAATAGGCGTATAGATATGGGTAATACCTACCTCAGTGACAACATGTCGAGCAATACTTTTTTTTTTTTTATTATTTATTTTTTATTTATTTATTTATTTTTTTACTATATAAGCCACCTATACTTTTTTTTCTTAGAAATCGTTTCATTTTATCGCATATTTTGTAATGAACTTGGGATGTGTTCGGCTTTTGATGTGCTTTATTAATTTTTTTAGCTCATAAAAAAACTCGGAAGGTTATTATGATTGATCCCGTGTCCAAAATAGAGAGATAAACCAAGAAAACAACTAAAAGCTTACGAACTGAGGTAAGGTTTTACACATTGAGGTACAACTCTAATTGCACGAAGGTGCAAGTCGATCGATATAGCATCGTTGTTTTTGGATTCGTCAAAGGTTTTGCTTGTTTTAAGCCGTTTTCCATCAAATTACAAATATCTACCACCCAAAAACGTATCCCATTCAGTCTCCTGATTTTATCGAATTATCTTTGAACATCTTCATGCTTATTGCATGAAGCTTGGCTCTCGAATACTGCCGAGAAGACATCTTCCAATCCATTCCTGTCGTCATCATGGCCGCAAATTCCGGATAACTAATCCGACCATCCTACATCACAAAAGAACCGATTAGATTTTTTAGGTCAAATCTTGACTGTATTCATTTGACTTGTGAAGTCAAACCTTATCTAGGTCAGCATCGATTATAATTTCGTGAACCATTTTTTCGTTGTGTGGATTCATGTGTCCATCGAACAAACATTCTTTCAACTCATCAAACTCGATGTATCCGTTTCGGTTTTTGTCAAAATGCCGGAATGCTTGCCGGAGTTGTTCTTCGTTGCTAATCTTTTTTAGGTGCACCACAATCGTTAGAAACTCCTCGCAGTTTAGCACCCCTTTTTGATCAAGATCGGCCTTTTATAAAAGAAATACACATAAATTAGTTGATCTAATGACTAATGACTGATCAACATCTTTTTCAAAATGGATAACTCACAGCCTCCATGAACATTTGAATATCAGGATCATCAACGGGGTGATCACCGATTGAACTTAGGCCATCCTTGAGCTCTTCGAAAGTGAGTGCACCATTTTTGTCTTTGTCCATGTCATTGAACATCTTTTTCAATCCATCCATTTGTTCGTTTGGCAAATTTTCTGCTACGAGCTGATTTAATCGGATGAAAACCGAATAAAATGTCTTATATTTTGACTATTGAGGTCAGCTCGATAATCCAATAGTCAAAAAACTTACACGGATGACTTTCTTTTTGAACCTGTTCATCAAAGAGAACTGTTGAATTCTTGATCGAACGTTTTCTCCCAAAGGAATATTTGGTGCCTTATCCGCATTTTGTATCCAGTTGCTTCCTATGGACATGTCGGTAATTATTAAATTTTAGTGTGCTAGATAGTTTGTTTGAAATGTACAAATTTAAAAGCATAAGGTACATACCAAGGACTTGTTCAACTTTAAGACGTTTGTGTGGGCTAGGTTCCAACATGCCCTTGACGAGATTTTTGGCATCCTCGGAGACAAGTGGCCAATGATCTCTACGGAAATTTATATCGCCTTTTATGATCGCGTGCGCAATTCCTTCTTCAGTTTCTGTTCTAGTTACATCAAACCCCTCCATATATAAGAAATTGTGCAAATATACCCCTCAACTTTCATATTTAATAAAAAGATCCACATATTATCTTTAAAAAAAAATCCATTTGTAATTACCTGCCCAAAAAGGAGGAACTCCACATAATAATATATATAGAATGACTCCAGCACTCCAAACATCAACTTCTGCTCCATAATTCCGTCTAAGAACCTCTGGAGCCATGTAATATGGACTTCCCACAATTTCCTTAAACCGATGCTCTAGCACCAAAACATGACACATTAATTTATAACTTAAATTAACAAACAACAAACATTAGATAGGTTTTTTAGGCCTCGGGTATTACATAGGACAATACATGATATTGCAATTTGTTTTGATGTGCAATGGAGTTAGACTGTTGTCAATAAGACTAAAATTTTCATCATTGTCTCAACCAAAAATGACAAGATGGGATTTCTAGTACTCACTTCGGCTCTTTCGTTTGTACAAAAGAGGTGCATTCCCTCAAGTTCACAATCAAAAGTAGTCATTGTCCAATTAATCCAGCCAATCCAATCCAATCCAATCCGTTACTATCAAGTCATGTCCAATCTAACAAAGACAACTTTAAAGACTTACCAGGTTTGAAGAAGATGGAAAGTCCAAAATCAATTGCTTTTAGGGGAGCGTTTTCGCCTCGGTTAGCGTATAAGAAGTTCTCCGGTTTCAAATCTCTATGTATTACCCCATGCTTGTGGCATACCTACAAAAGCATACATAACCTAGCAACTGTCTTTATTTTAACGGCAATATGTATATGGAGACATTGGGTATGTAAATAATGTCTAAACTGTGTCACGAAAATGGAACATCTCAATTTTGCGATAGAAAACCCCTAGATGATTTGTGAAGGTTTTTTGTCGAAATTGTTGGTGTAAGTCAAAGCGCATTCAAGGCTCATTTTTTAGAACGAGGGTCGTTTTTGTTTCTAGTTCAAATTAAATGAACCATATACGTTTCTTCATTTTTGGCAACAGCTACATCTATCGTTATATGAATTTAAGAGCAATGTATTAACCTGAACAACTTCAACGATGGTTTTGGTAACAAGAGCAGCAGCTCTTTCTGTATAATGACCTTTTGTAACGATCCTATCAAACAATTCACCTCCCTCGCAAAGTTCCATTACCAAATAAATAGCCTCTTTGTCCTCGAACACATCTCTATACCTCACAATATTAGGGTGTGGTGGCAAGTGTCTCATAATCTCAACCTCCCTCCTTACGTCTTCAATGTCAACCTCTGTCCTCAACCTGCTCTTTGATATCTTCTTGCATGCAACCTTCTCCCCGCTCACCTTATCTTGACATTCATACGTCACCCCAAACTCACCTCTTCCAAGCTCTCTCCCAAAACGGTACCACCGGAATATATTGTTACCGGAGGATTCCCTGAGTACGTGAGGTCGCCTGAGATTTGTGCAGGAGGCATGTAGTTTAGTCGTTTTATGATCATGATCGTGTGAGTGTATGGGTTTGACATTGTTCTTGGTCCTCTTGATTAATTTTTTGTTGGCAATGGACATGCAACCCCCCATGGGAATAATGGTGTTTTTGTTATGATATTTTTGATGCAGATTTAGGGTTTCAGTTTGGGGGTAGCATGAGAGGATCAAAGAATGATCGTTTGAAAATGATATTAGGAAAATGGAGCGAGTGAAAACCCTAATTTTGTGGAGAATTTGTTTGTTTGTGGTTTTGGTTACGTTATCTTGCTTTTTTTTTTCGTTTCTTTTCTATGTAACATAATTCATATTTTTACATGTTCCCTATCTTTGTCCATCTTTGTCCATCTAATAACAGGTATACGCTTTTATAATATATTTTTTTTCTTGGATTTTTGGATAAATATTTGTGCACAATGTTATATGACAAAAATCCAAACCTCAACAATACGTTTTTGTTCTAAATTAATCTAATAATTTGTTTCTAAGTAGCGCCTTAGGAATTTAACAAGGGTAATGAATTTTGCATCTTCTTCACAATATTGAAGTATTTTTTTTTTGTTAATTTTTTAAATATTTTTAATATTAAACTGTTATTTTTGTTCATAAAATATCATGTTGACCGATTATTGGAGGTGCATTAGGTTCTCGACGACCATGCATGGCATCTCCTGTCAGCATAATGTATTCGGTGCTCTCCTTTTTAGTTTCTCTCTTTATAAGTTTCTGAAACACACAAACACATACGATTTCTTGAACACAAACATTACTGATTGTCTTTTTCACTCTAACATCTTAAATTTAAAATTTTATTTTATTTGAAAAGAATATGTTTAAAACCATAATTTTGAAACTTTAATTATGAAAATCATTTGTAAAAGAAAACATTTGTGATTTCATCCCGTTAAAATTTTCAAAATAAAATATCCGATTTTATTACAAGGTTTTATAAACCAAAATGTGGAATTCTTGATCCCATATCTTAATCCAAAATGTATAATAAAACCAAAAATCCATGAGAATGTGAAATGTCGTCACAGTCACATCGTGTTCTTCCCTTTATTCACCTAGAGGATCCTGAAAAAAGATCAATAAACAATGGTTAAACATAAAGCTTAGTGAGCATATACAATACTCACTCGTTATATTAGTTCATATATACTCACACAAACACATATATTCATATAATCACACAACACATAAATTCTTAGCACGACTTGTTGGTACCAACCACGTTCTGTTCCTTGCCCAGGTTCCCGAAGGGCTTCTCATGGAAATCATTGCATGTTCTCATGGAAATCATTGCATGTTCACATACATAGATAACTAACATAATAAGCAAGTTAGTGTAACTCACCTGAATCAACAAATTAACTAAGCAAAACTACATTTGCGACTAAGATGACTCCCCACCTCTTTGAAGACCTACATTCCATACTAATAACATCTACATAGATCATATTTGACGTATCACTTAATAATACTTCATATAATACTTAATTTTTACTTTTAATATTGTTACAACAATCGAATCGTGGACCTATTTACTTCTCTTAGGCTCATTCAATATTCAAGAATATTACTTATTAGTATATAATACTTTCCTAGCTTTTCGGGGATATAAAATATGCATTCTAATGATTTTTCTACATTATTCTATAACTTTTACAAGTTTGCTATAAGAATTAGTGAAGAATCCGGACCAACATGTAAAGATGGTCACCAAAACCCAAGAAGGAGTAGGGATCCACTACTAGAAAAGAGGCTTTTAATGACAGACAAATTACGACGTACAAAATTTAAGTCATAAAAGTCTATCATCTCTATGGGTTTACGACGTACATGATCATTCCTCGAATCCCCATAAAACCCGGTCTTGTTTTATGAAAATGAACTCAAAATTTAACTCATAAAATTTTGTCTTGTAGAAAAATATTTGTCTAAATTGAGAAAAATAAAAAAAACAAATTTCTTACTGTTTCTAAATGCCTGTCTTCCTTGTTGTAATTGTCATGTCTTATTAATTTTTCCCTATTTTGTTTTAAATATCTTCTCTCTTGCCTGTTACAATCAACATCCCGTCCCTCTCGCTGTCGAAATCTATCGATCGATCAAGCTAGCAGGTGCTTCAAGTAGCTCCCTTTGAGACCCAACGATCGAGACCTATAAACAAAAGAACCCTAACCGACCGCCTAATACGTTTTTAGGTCTCGAAGGCGTTTTCTACAAGGTTAATTGATTTTAGGATTTGTTTTTAACATCTTTTGTGATTGCCCTCCCTTATCTGTGTCCTCCTCTATCACCACTGATTGATGCCCCGATCTTTCCTGGTGAATGGCGACCATCGGTATTCCTTGGCATCCATCAGCACCAAACCATCCCCTACAGTGCTCGTGAAGCCTAATGCTGGTCAAAATCGCATTCAAGTTGTAGAGTGTAGTGGTAAGACGTATTTCATCTATATTTTATTTTTTGTTCATCACTGGCCTATTACATTTGCATCCTAGAACAATTTTCAGAGTTTTTCTTTTGCCTGCTTGATAAGTCGAACACCAAGTGTTTGATGAATTTCCTTTAGTGAGAACGAAAAATTTATATGTTGCATTTAACTTGAAATTCCTCTAGATCAGTCATTTAGAGTGAGATTAAGATTTTGGAAAGGTTGCAATTGTTGAATTGCTTAAAATTTTAGTTTTTAGGGTTGTGGTTCAGTGGTTAGTAAGTTGACGAAGATGAGTGGTTTAACCTTAAATGGAAGTCAATTTATACGTTAAATACCTCAATTTCTCTCCTAATTGGGTTAATCTTACTGTCTAGTTCTTTTGAAGGAAATCTGCCTTTTTTGTCCCCTTAAGACCTTAAATAATTAAGGGTTGCTCTTTCTAAATCCACCATTAAGGCTAGGTATGTTTGTGATTGCTTTTGCTTATAATTTTTATTTTCTATCTGGTTTTATGTCATGATTTATAGATTTGGAAAACATCTATTTCATATGTGCTAATACCTTTTTCTGATGATAAAAAGAACTTAGAACATGTTATTCTCAACTCAGAAGCAATCATTAGTGAGAAAAGTTGCAAAAATCAATGGATAGAAACAAAACAATTTGGGGACCAATTGGGTGACAAAAGTTGTTGATGAAGATGAAATTAAATTTGACTTGAGTCCTGATGAATCATCATCCGTCATTCTCATCCAAACTGCTGTTAGAAAATTCTTGGTATGTAACTATGCATTTACTTCTGCATATGTCTAATAATAATATCTTTTTAATTTTTTTGAATATGGTTTATTGTAATATTTAGGCTCAAAGATAATTTTTGAGGTATAAAAATGTGGTGAAGTTACAAGTTGTTGTTCGAGGGAATTAGGTTTGTTGTCATGCTGTTGGAACTTTGCGTTGCATTCAAGCCATTGTCAAGATGCAAATTCTTGTTCGTTCTCTTCATTCTAAAATATCTATTAGAGAAAAGGTAAATGACTAATTTACCCTTGCTTATGACTCATTTACACCCACACATCTACACCCCACCCCCACATTCACATCCACCTCAACATCCACACCCACACCCAAAATTATGCATTGTACCAGTTGATTGTGACACATACTATTTGTTGAGCATATTTAATTCCCTTAATCAATTTCAAAATTACAGCTAAAAATAAAGTTGGATTAAGATGAGTTTAGGATGAATATAAAGACTACAATAAATATCAAGCTTCAACACAACAACAAAAGCTAGTAAATTTCCTAATATACTTTCTCGTAGTAAAATCATCATACAATTATGTACATGTATGCATCCAGAATCCCTTTCCATGAATGATATTCAACTTTTTCATATTTTTATTTGATTTTAAAATCATTCTCACAAGCATACTTTCATCCTCTCCAATGACGAGAACCAGAAAATCTGGAAAACAATTGAGAAGCTACTTACATAGAACCAAGTGGAGGCAAGTTTTGTCACTATGTTGGTTTAATTTGTTTAGTTTCTTGATTTGTATTTGAATAAAATAATTATATTATTATATATTCACAGGTAAGGAAGCATGTAGCAATAGTTTTAGTTAGCTTAATGAAGGGTGAAGATGGAGAACTATCAAACAACTTCCATGAAAGAGCTTACAGTGAAGCTATAAAGTTTCATAAAATAAGAAAACAAAGGTTTTTTTTCATTGATTTTACAAAACTTTCATCTATTATTGCTTCATAGAGGAAAATAACAAAGGTTTTTTCATTGTTTTTCATCAGTCAAATTTATACATTTCTAGCTTATTAAGTGGATGGTTACACACCCAAGGGTATGCAAGTTGCACTGGACAAACTGATAAATTACCAATGATGTTGCCATATGTATATATACTTGAATTTTTGTTAATGTTTTTCTAATAAATAACTACTTTTTGTGTTTTTATTGATTCATACGGAAATGAATTCTAATATGACATTAATTTGGTCCCATCAACCGGCAATGCGCTCCTTCTTGCAGTAGTTGGTGAAAACGTAAGCAATATTTTTTTTTATTGTTTTTAATTATTTATTTTTGTATTATTTTTTCTGTTTATAGGGTGGAGGTTATACAATTTCTAATATGGTATGGAATCGGATGCAAGCTCATAATATTACTAAATCTCTTCATTCTGTTCAAACATATTACAATGGTTTGAAGGTGAGCCTCATGCCATTTCATTTCATTTTTTTAACTTGAATTTTGAAAGAAATAGCAATGTACTTTGCTATTTCTTGCATTTATGGTTCCTTTACCATAAATAAGTAGAAGTAAGTTGTCATTTCATGCACTTAGGCCTTTTTGCTGAAAATTCAAGAAATAACAACAAACTTTGTAGATTTGACTTGGGAAAAAACATAATTTACTCTTTTTCATAATGGGTCATTGTGCAATGTTTCATTCCTTTCCATTTCATGTTGGAATGAAAAGAAACAACCCAAAACTATGGAACTAAATTGAACAAAATGAAAGGAATCACATTCCTTTAAGAATCGTCGATTCCATTCCAGCAGATCAAACAACCATATTTAAATCGAATGTACAAACCATTTCATTCCAACCTTGATTCCATCATAATAAACTAAAACGGGACATGAATGCATAAGCTTTGTAGGCCTTTCTCAATGAAGGCCATTCACATCTTTTGTAGCAGGTTCAATTATAACTTAAAGTTAGAATATAAAAGTATGATGATAAATTTACAATATGAAAGTAAAATGCAATAATAAAAAAAATAAACTATTTAGAAAAATAAAAGGGACAATTATTCGTCATAATTATTTGGTTTTTGGGTTTTTAGTGATCATTAGGTGCAAGTAGTACTAGGCCTACCAATGTTGATACACAACTGAAGCTCGATAAGGTGTGTGAAAACTTGGGATACTTATGTCACAACTTTTATTTACCATTGATATATGTATTAGCGAATTACTTTTTTTTTGATGAATTTGGAACATAGTTTTGTATTTGACACTATGGTTTGTGTAATTGATTGTATTTTTGTGTATGTATGATTTTTTATTTTGCATTATGAGACATTAAATATGCATTTTAGTTTGATTAATATATATATATATATATATATATATATATATATATATATATATATATATATATATATATAGGGAGCGTTCAATCGAGAACATTTCTTATCGCGATAACATTTGAGAACAAATTTCAACCACACAATTTTTTTAATTAAAAGTATAAAATAATATTCATATAAATCAAAAATTAGTTACAAACAATTAAAAAACCCACTAGCTAACACCACTCACCACCCACCACCACCACCCGCCACCACCACCCATCACTAACCACCACTACCCATCACTACCCACCACCACCAACCACCACCCGCCACCACCATCACAACCCACCACAATCACCACCCAACTAACACCACCACCCACCACCACCACCACCCACAACTAACCACCACCACCAACCACCACCTACCACCCATCACCACCCACCACCACCCACCACCACCACCCACCAACATCCGCCACCACCATCACCACCCACCACCACCACCACCCACCACAACCACCCATCACTACCCACCACCACCACCAACTGCCCACCACCACCACCCATCACTAACCACCACCACCAACCACCACCCATCACTACCCACCACCACCTACCACCAACCACCACTCGCCACCACCATCACCACCCAACCACCACTACCACCCACCTCCACCACCCATCACCACCGCCTGCCACCACTACCTATCACTCATCACCACCACCAGCCACCACCACCCATCACTACCTACCACCACCAACCACCACCCACCACCACCACCCATCACTAACCACCACGACCCACCACCATCACCACTACCCGCCACAACAACCCACCTCCACCACCCATCACCACCGCCCGCCACCACCACCAACAACCACTACCTACCACCCATCACCACCACCCGCCACTACCACCAACCACTACCCACCATCACCAACCACTACCCACCACCCATCACTACCCACCACCCACCACCACCCGCCACCACCCATCACCCACCCACCACAACCACCACCACCCATCACCACCACCACCAACCACCACCCACCACCCATCACTACCCGCCACCACCACCACCCGCTACCACCACCACCCACCACAACCACAACCGCTACCACCAACCACTACCCGCCACCACCATCACCACCCAACCAGCACCACCCGCCATCACCACCCACCTTCACCACCCATACCTACCCACCACCCACCAAAACCACCACACATCACTATCACCACCCACCACCACCCACCACCCACCACCCACCAAAACCACTACCCGCTACCACCACCACCCACCACAACCACCACCTGCCGTCACCATCACCACCCAACCAGCACCACCCGCTATCACCACCCACCTCCACCACCCACACCCACCCACCACCCACCAAAACTACCACCCATCACTACCCACCACCACCCGCCACCACCACCCACCACAACCACCACCACCCACCACCACCACCACCACCAACCACCACCCGTCACCACCACCTATTACTACCCACCACCACCAACCACCACCCACCACTCACCCACCACAACCACCACCACCAACCACCACCCGCCACCACCATCACCACCCAACTAGCACCACCCGCCATCACCACCCACCCACCACCCACCACCCATAAAAACCACCACACATCACTATCACCAACCACCACCCACTAAAACCACCACCCGCCACCACCCACTAAAACCACCACCCGCCACCACCACCACCCACCACAACCACCACCCGCCGCCACCATTACCACCCAACCAGCACCACCCGCCATCACCACCCACCTCCACCACCCACCACCCACCAAAATCACCACCCATCACTATCACCACCAATTGCAACAACCCACCAACCCACCACCACCCATCACCACACACCATCACCACCACCCCACCTCCACCACCCACCGCCACCACCGCCACCACCACCTACAAAGATTTGTTATTGTGTTTTTGATTCATTAGTTTTTCTCGTGTATATAATCACATGTGATTATATGTATCGAGTCACATGTGATTATATGTATCGAATCATATATGATTTATATGTTATTAAATACATATAATCACATGTGATTAAATACACGTGAAAAACTAGTGAATCGAGAATGCAAAAATGAATATTGTCCATGTAAATCATATGTGATTAGATACATATAATTACACGTGATTATATGTATTTAATAAAATATATTTACATAGGCCGTATTTATTTTCGTGTTTTCGATTTAATAATTGGTATCGTGAATTAAATCACATATGATTATATGTATTTAATCATATATGATTTACATTGACAATATTTGTTTTCACGTGTTGATTCATTAGTTGTTCTTGTGTATTTAATCACATGTGATTATATTTATTTAATCACATATGATTCGTATGGAAAATATTTATTCTTGCGTCGATTCAATAATTGTTCTAATATATTTAATCACATGTGATTATATATATTTAATCAAATATAGTTTATGTGGACAAGATTCATTATATCTTTCTCAATTCAATAGTTGTACTCATGTACTTAATCACATGTGATTATATGTATCAAATCACATATGATTTATATTGATAATATTTATAATTCAATATTTTTTCTTATGTATTTAATCATATATGATTGTATGTATTAATCACATATGATTAATGTGGAAAAAGAAAAACTATTTAATCAAAAACGCGAAAATGAATCTTGTGTACAGAAATCATATGCGACTAAATGTACAAGAACAACTATTGAACAAGAATGTGAAAATGAATATTGTCCATATAAATCATATCTAATTAGATACATATAATCTCATGTAATTAAGCAAACAAGAAGAACAACTGAATCGAGAACGCAAAAATAAATATTTTCCACATAAATTCTATGTGATTAGATACATATAATCACATGTGTTTATATGCATTTAATCACATATGATATATGTGGACAATTTTTATCTTTGTGTTCTTGATTCAATAGTTGTTCTTGTGTATATAATCATATGTGATTATATGTATCTAATCACATATGATTTATATAGACATCATTATTTTTTGCCCGTATAAATCATATATGACTAGATACATATAATCGAATATGATTTATATGGACAATATTTATCGATATAAATCATATAGGATTAGATACATATAATCACATGTGATTAGATATATTTAATCACATGTGATTAAAGTTGAAAAAAAATCAATAATTGAATCGAGAAAATGAGAATGAATCGTATCCACGTAAATCATATTTGATTGGATACACATATCATATAAATCATGTGTGATTATATGTATTTAATCATATAAATCATGTGTGATTATATGTATTTAATCACATAAATCACGTGTGATTAAAGACATATAATTATATGTGATTATTTGTATCTAATCACATATGATTTATATAAACAATATTTGCTTTTATGTTTTCCATTCAATAATTTTTCTCATGTATTTAATCATATCTGATTATATGTATATAATAACATATGATTAATGTGGACAAAGATTTGTTTTCACGTTTTTTATTCAATGGTTGTTCACTTGTATATAATCACATGTGATTTTATGTATATAATCACATATGATTTATATAGACAAGATTCGTTTTTGTCCATATAAATTATATGAGATTAGATACATATAATCACATGTGATTATATGTATTTAATCACATATTATTAAAGTTGATAAAAAACAATTATTGATCCGAGAACGCGATAATGAATCTTGTCCACGTAAATCATATCTGACTGGATTTAATCAAATATAATTTATGTGCACAATACTTATTTTCACGGCCTCGATTCAATAATTAGTCTCGTGTATTTAATCACATGTGATTATATGTATTTAATTACATATGATTTGTATGGATAAGATATGTTCTCGCGTCCTTTGATTCAATAGTTGTTCCCGTGTGTATAATCACATGTGATTATGTGTATCTAATCACATATAATTTATATAGAAAAGATTTATTTTATCCAAATAAAATCATATGTGAATAGATATATATAATCACACTTGATTAAATGTATTTAATTACATATGATTACAGTAGACAAAGAACAATTATTGAATCGAGAACGCGAAAATGAATATTGTTCACATAAATCATATGTTATTGGATACATATAATCACATGTGATTATATGTATTTAATACGTATAATCACATCTAATTAAATATACGAGAACAACTATTGAATCGAGAATTCGAAAATTAATATTGTCCATATAAATTATATGTGATTAGATACATATAATCAAATGTGATTATATATATTTAATATGATATGACTTATATGGACAATCTTCATTTTTACAATTTTGATTCAGTAGTTGTTCTCGTGTATTTAACCAAATTTGATTATATGTATTTAATTAAATATTATTTATATGGACAAGATTTGTTTTCGTGTATTTAATCACATGTGATTTTATATATTTAATCTCATATGATATATATGAATAAAATCCGTTTTCGTGAATCGTCCATATAAATCATATATGGTTAAATAAAGATATAATGTCATATGTGAGGAAATACATAAGAAATCATATGTTATTAAATCCAATGTGATTAAATCATTTGTGATTAGATATATAAAATCATATATGATAAAATACACATAATCATATATGATTTGTCGAATTCTGAAACATATGTTTATGTATTTAATCTTTTGTAATTTTATATATTTAATCATATATAAGATTTTCTCGTTTATTTAATCACGATTATACGGTGGAAGCAAATTTTGAGCAATAGGGATTCAGATCAGTTTTTTTTTGTATAGGATGAATATAAGTTCTCTTACGATTGTTGCTCATTCGACGAAGTCATCAGGTGAGATATTAGGGCTTCGAACGACGGCGGATCGGCTCCTAGTATCACTGCCAGTTGTGGTTGTTGAACTTGAGGATCCATTGCAGCAAAAGTAATGTTCGGTAGTATGTGAGTGTTGGTAACATCAGATCTGAGGGGACTACAATTCCTTAAGTTCGGATATTATAGTGAACATCAGATCTGGAGGGACTGAAGAGGTGGCCGGTCAGAAATCACATCGGAAACCTTTTCGCTGGAGAGAAGAGATGTATGGACATGGTTTCCGACGGTGGGAAGAGTAGAGGCAGAGGGATGTGGTGAACAAAGGGAGAAGTGGAGAGGCAATGCCATGTAATCCTGATGGCGTTCCAATGACTCCGGTGGTGGTCCGGTGACTCTGGTGGTGGTCCGGTGACTCCGATGGTGGTTGTTTGGTGGTCAGTGGTGGTTCAACTTTAATCGTGACAGTAGAAAGAAAAATTTGATTTTGATAGTGAGATGGGGGTAGGTGTAGGTGTAGGTGGGATTGAGACATTTTTATCTGTCTAAATAATAAAATAAATAAATAAATTAAAATTTTACGATTTATAATTAGTGACGTGTATTTGTTCTTATTTGTTCTCAAATTAGTAAATGTTCTCAACTGAACATAACTCTATATATATATATATATATATATATATATATATATATATATATATATATATATATATATATATATATATATATATATATATATATATATATATATAGGGCTTAGGGAATATGTGGCTGTTATGTACCTAAGCTTATATGTAGAACCCTCCAAACTATGTAGTTTTAATCCATATATATCCAAACTAATCATTATATCTCGTTTATTGTTCTTCCTTAATCATGCGAATTACTAGATCGATCGGATTTATGTTCTTTTCCTTCATTGTGTCTAAGAACTTAAAGCATTAAAAGTCATGACCATTTAATCAGCCCTACTAAATTTTAAATGAAAACTAATACAATAAAATAAAAGAAGAACATGGAATAACTCAGTCAAGGTTTTCACATATCATTTGATATAGTTTTTCAATTGAAGGACAAAATGTTTGAGTTATATTCGTTAAAAAGTATTGATTTTTTACTTTCCCTATAAACTTCAATGGTGTTTTGCAATAAAAGGATATATAATTGATCTTTTTTCATTCCATAATTTAACTCAATTCAATGGTATTCTATTAAAACAAAATTAAGAGAAAATGAAATTGTATTTGTTTTGATTAAAATTACATCATTTAAAAGGTTCTATAGCTAAGCTTAGGTACATAACAGCCACATATTCACTTTTCTCATATATATATATATATATATATATATATATATATATATATATATATATATATATATATATATATATATATATATATATATATATATATATATATATATATATATATATATATATATATAACTTAGGAATAGAATAAGGCTATGGACTTTGGAGGGACGAAACTAGACGTTCAAACCTAGTTCTATCCTAAAGCCCCATGTAAATTATAGTTCCCTATATTTAATTATTACTTTTATAAAATGACTAATGTGACCAGTTAATTTTCCAGACCAGTTTGCATTGGCTGAAACCATTGTATATTTTTCTCTAAAACCATATCAAACCCTTTATATAGATAAAAGTAGGCATCCATACATTTTAAAGGGACACTAATTTCATGCAATTTGAATATTACAATAATTTTATATGATTTCTCAAAGATAGGGACATATTCATAAAATCACAATATCACCATGTAACGTCCGGTTTTTCAGGTAAATTTCTTTTACATTAAGTAATTAAGTATGTTGCATAAGGACCCAATATGTTGGGCATAAATGAGGTACGATGGACGTACCTCAAAGAGCCTTGGACACAAGGTAGCCCCTTGGTACGCTGAGCATATGTTAGCCAGGGGCAAAGCCTAATTTTTTTAGGGTTTGTACCTTATTTAAACACATTAATACCCCAAAACTTTCACCTTTTCAGCCTCCATTTCCTTTTGTGAGCTATACCTCGAAACCCTAACCCATTTCTCAAGATATTGATCATTGTGTGTGTGTTGGTGTGTGTAGTGCATATTAAAGAAGAAGAAGACTTGTAGAGAAGCATTGGTCAAGTGAGAGCTTGTAGTTCCACAAATTATTCAATCTTTCCAGCTTATTGGAGGTATAAAGTCTGAACCTTTCTTATCCTATGTCTAGATCAAGATTTGGGGAAGATTTTATCATATTTTGGTCCCATGGATGAACTCTTGTGAGTAAATGCTATTCTAGATTTTTTTGAGATGTTTCTTTTGATGTTTCTGTTGGGTTTTGAGCAAACTAACACTCCTATGGTGTTCATGCAACCCTAGAAACCGTGGATCTATGTTTGTCTAAAATACATGCAAAATAATTTTCCAAGGTTCATAACCTATCTAGCATACATGGGGTACTTTTAAACATAAAAGATACTAGAAGAATTACATACCTTTGTTAGTGAGTTGATTCCTTGGGAGTTTGAGAGCCAAGCACCAATAATGTGAATGCCTCAAATGGAAATCACAAATCACCACAAACTTGGAAAACTTATGAGAGAGCACTCTAATACTCTAGAAATCGGCCACACCTTATGCACACACACATAGTCACTTTTCAAGCACCATAAGCCTCTTTATATAGTGTAGATGATTAGGGTTATGAACCATGCAAACCCTAATAACCCATGTCTTTTCCTATTCCAAGGATCCATGGGTTAAAAGCTCCATGGATCATCCATGGACTCCCATTCAAGCTTAGCCCATTTCCTTATGAGTGTTAGCCCACACTATATAAGTACAATAGCCCATTATTTAATTAGTCACCTTATGATCACTAAATTAATTCATAATTAATTTAAGATCAATACTAATTAAATAATACAATTTCATATTAATATATTATAACTTATAATATATTAGTAGGCCGCAAATATACTCTTCTCATAATGTTATCCATATAAATAGTTCGGGTGAAGTGCAACCCAAATGGACCATGCCGGGTCGGGTCAAGTATATACCAAATAAGTTATGGACTTAGACACCTTATCCAACAGTCTCCCACTTGGATAAGTCTGATAATTGTATTTGCCTATATAGCTTCAGGAACCAACCGGCAATCGTAGCTCTCAAAAACTCTGTTGAAGTATGAAGCGCCATTTTAGATAAGTGATCACATAATCCTCTGCTCTCATGATATCAGCCGGACAAATATATGGAACAATGTCTTACTTATTGTCCAGCGGTTTGTTTCCCGATTTCCGATTTGTTTGACAAAGAACTTAATCGAACACATCAATTTAGTTCTGACCGGGCCCGGTACATAGGTCAAAACAAAATCATCGAGGGGCCCATATATCGCTTCTATTTCTAGAAGGAACAGATAAACTTCGACTCATATGCTTGTTCTACTACTTATTGAATTGCACACAAAGGCACGTTTTATAACATCAAGTTACTGATGCGTTTACGTGCAATCAATGCACAACCAACTCATAGGTAACAACTCATATCTCTAGGTTTGAAGACTTATATGATATTACCGTCTCACGATCACTCAAGATAAATTCCATGAAGTGATACAAGTGAGCGTGGGTTTATTCCAATACTCATAACTTATGAGTACTCATGAATGTTGTAGCAACCATTGCTATGGCTAAACACCTTTAGTCATCTACAATCCCAATTCATGACAGTCTTGATTCATACATACTTCCGACATATGACTGACTGTGGAGAGTTTGAATAAACTTATTATTCTGGAAGTCAAAACATGCAAAGCTGAAACAATAGTAAATAATTGACAATGATAGCAACACCTTACTCATAAATAAATCACAACTTTTATTCATCATCAAACGTGGATTACATTTTACAAGTTTCAGTAATAACTATCTAATCTGTAAAACTAATATCGTCCCTCAGCCCGATGCGTCTCGCATGCTGCAAATGCTTCACCCTCGTCAGTCCCTTCGTAAGGGAATCCGCAGGGTTCTCATCTGACGATACCCTCTTTGCCACGAGGAGTCCCTCTTCTATCTCGTGTCTTATGAAGTGATATTTTATGTCAATGTGTCGGGATCTGCCATGATCTCTTGGTTCCTTGGCTAAGGCAACCGCACTATTGCTGTCACAGAAAATCTCCATAGGCTCCTTAATAGCTGGTACAACTCCAAGGTCTCCGATGAAGTTCCTCAGCCATATCGCCTCCTTCACTCGCTGAAGTTCCTCAGCCATATCGCCGCTTCACTCGCTGCTATGTACTCTGATTCACAAGTCGAATCAGCTACAGTCTCCTGTTTGGAACTCTTCCAAGTGATTGCCCCTCCATTTAAGGTAAAGACCCAGCCCGACTGAGAGCGGAAGTTATCCCTATCAGTCTGAAAGCTAGCATCACTATACCCTACTACTCTCAAATCATCACTCCCACCAAGGGTAAGGATCCAATCCTTAGTCCTCCGCAGGTACTTGAGAATATTCTTTACCACAGTCCAATGAGCCTTGCCAGGGTTCCCCTGATATCTGCTGACCATGCTCAAAGCGAAGGCCACATTAGGACGGGTACAAGTCATAACATACATGATCGAGCCAACAGCGGAAGCATAAGGTAATCGACTCATCTCAGCTATCTTATCGTCTGTACTCGGGCTCTGAGCCTTGCTCAGTTTGGCATTGCTTTGGATCGGTAATTCTCCTTTCTTGGAATTCTGCATGTTGAACCTTTTCAACACCTTATCTAAGTAGATACTCTGACTAAGTCCAATTAGTCTTTTACTCCTTTCTCTTAATATCCTTATCCCTAGGATATAGGCAGCTTCTCCAAGGTCCTTCATAGCAAAGCACTTCCCAAGCCAGGACTTAACCTCCTGCAAGGTTGGGATGTCATTTCCTATGAGTAGTATGTCATCCACATACAGTACCAAAAAGCTAACTACACTCCCACTAGCTCTGACATATACGCAGGACTCATCTTCACTTCTTGAGAAACCAAACTCTTTGACCTTCTCATCGAAACAAAGATTCCAACTTCGAGATGCTTGTTTCAATCCATAAATGGATTTCTCAAGCTTGCACACTCTATTGGGGTACTCTGTACTGACAAAACCCTCTGGCTGATTCATGTAAACATCTTCAGCCAACTTTCCGTTAAGGAAAGCGGTTTTGACATCCATTTGCCATATTTCATAATCATGAAATGCAGCAATGGCTAGCATAACCCTAATAGACTTAATCTTTGCTACTGGTGAAAAGGTTTCATCATAATCAATACCCTGAGTCTAAGTAAAACCCTTCGCAACCAGTCGAGCCTTATAAGTGTGCACCTTCCCATCCATGTCGGTCTTCTTCTTGAAGATCCATTTGCACCCGACTGTCTTACGGCCTGGTACATTGTCAACCAAGTTGCAAACTTGATTGTCATACATGGACTGTATCTCGATGTCCATAGCCTCCTTCCATTTAGCAGACTCTGGACCTGCCATGGCTTCCTTAACACTGTTAGGTTCATCCAGATTTACCAGTGTACTGTCACTGATAAATGTATCACCTTCCGTAGTAATATGAAATCCATAATAAAACTCAGGTGTGTTCCTAACCCTTGTGGAACGCCTCGGAAGTATAGCCTCGTCAGCTGGATCAACAAAAATTTCCTCCTCAAGTTGATTGCTAGTGTCTGAGGTTCCTTCACCAATTGAGTCCTGAATTTCTTCAAGGTCAATTTGCCTCCCACTGTCTCCTTGGTTTATAAATTCTCTCTCTCGAAAGACCCCTCTCCTAGCCACAAAGACCACATTCTCACTGGGTCTGTAGAAGAGGTAACCAAAGGATTTTTGTGGGTAGCCGAGGAAAATACACCTTTCACTTCGAGGTTCGAGCTTGTCATGAGTCTCGCGCCTCACGAAAGCCTCGCAACCCCAAATCTTGATATGGTCCAAATTGGGAACTTTCCCAGTCCACATTTCATGAGGTGTTTTGGCAACCTTCTTTGTAGGGATTAGATTAAGGATGTGGGCGGCAGTCTCTAAGGCATACCCCCAAAATGAGATTGGTAATGAAGCTCGACTCATCATAGAGCGAACCATGTCCAACAAAGTTTGATTACGCCTCTCAGCTACACCATTCAGCTGTGGTGTCCTGGGAGGTGTCAA
Organism: Lactuca virosa; assembly: GCF_052849685.1. Classification (NCBI taxonomy): domain Eukaryota; kingdom Viridiplantae; phylum Streptophyta; class Magnoliopsida; order Asterales; family Asteraceae; genus Lactuca; species Lactuca virosa. Next base: position 149,865,146 of record NC_136427.1, on the reverse strand, counting down.
TTGTGAGACAATCCCACACTCCTTAAGATAGTCGAGGAACTCAGTATTAAGATACTCACCACCTCGATCGGATCGAAGCATCTTAATGTTCCTTCCTAATTGATTTTCTACTTCCTGTTTAAACTCTTTAAACCTTTCAAAAGTTTCTGACTTATGTTTGATTAAGTAGACATAACCATATCTACTAAAATCATCAATAAAAGTCACATAATAGCGATTAGCATCCCTTGTGGCGGTTTTGAATGGTCCACATACATCAGTATGTATAAGGTCCAACAAACCCTCACCCCTTGCACAAGTACCAGTGAAGGGTGATTTTGTCATTTTTCTAAGTAGACAAGACTCACAACTATCATCCGACTTGAGGTCGAACGACTCCAAGACTCCATCCTTTTGGAGCTGGCCTATGCGTTTCTTGCTTACATGTCCAAGACGACAATGCCACAAAGATGCTTTATCCAAGCTAGTAGAAGAATCAATACATAATACATTATTTCCTAAATTATCTACAACCGATACTGCTTCATACACACCATCACAAGGTAATGCTTTAAAATAAAGAACATTATTAAAGAAAGCATTAATACTACCAACTTCATTATCAAAAGAATAGGTAAAACCTTGTTTGTACAAAGCATGAAAGGAAATAATATTCCTCGCCATTTCAGACGAGTACACACATTTATTCAAATCTAACTTTAACCCACTATCTAGCAACAAAGTATAAACTCCAATCTTGGCAATATGTGTAACCTTCTTGTTCCCCATGATTAAGTTTATCTTTCCGTGCTCCATATCCTCACTTCTTCTTAGGCCCTGCAAGTCACAACAGATGTGAATACCACAACCTGTATCAAGAACCCAAGAATTAGAATATGGTGAGTTATTAGACAATATAGTGTAAATACCTGCATGGGATGGTTTCACTTTCCCATCCTTGACATCCTGCAAGTACTTTGGGCAGTTTCGCTTCCAGTGCCCCTTATTTTGACAGTAGAAGCATTCAGCATCCTTAGGGATGGCAGAAGGAGTGATAGAACCACCTTTGGTTCCAGATGAGGAGCCTTCAAGGGACTTTCCCTTGGTACCCTTCGAAGGGTGCTTCCTCTTCTTCCCTTTGCCTTGCCCAATAGCCAAAACAGGGGTAGTAGTAGGAGTAGGAGTAGTAACCGACTTGCTCTTAAAACCACTTTCGGCAGTCTTTAGAAGTCCTTGAAGCTTACTGAGTGTGACTTCCTCCTTGTTCATGTGGTATGTCATACGAAATTGATCATAACACGAGGGCAAGGAGTGCAAAATGATATCAATTGCCAACTCCTCAGGGAAGTTCACATTGAGTTTCATTAGACGGTCCACATACCTTTGCATTTTCTGCATGTGGCTCGTGATTGGTTCGCTATCCTTCATACAGGTAGTGATCATGGAGGAGATTATTTCATACCGCTCCTGACGAGCACTCTGATGGTACCTTTCCATCAGATCCTGATGCATCTCAAAAGGGTAATAGTCCTCATAGGACTTTTGGAGTTCAGCTGTCATGGTGGCCATCATGATGCATGCCACCTTGGTGGCATCTCTTTCATGTGCCTGATACTCAGTGACCTCCTCAGGAGTAGAAGTGGACTCATCAAGCTCCTTTAGCTCCTTATCGAGGACATATTCCTTGTCCTCGTAACGAGTGACCATCCTGATGTTCCGGATCCAATCCATGAAGTTGGAACCATCAAAGATGACCCTCCCACAAAGGTTCATGAGGGAAAATGAGCTAGTAGGGTTAGAGCCCGAAGCATTGTTGTTGGAAGACATCTGAAAAGAAGAAAACAAGTTTAGATTAGATATATCGAATCCTTAATAATACACCCAAATGTAATATTAAGGCTAGGATCCAACACAGTATATTATTACTTAGAAGAGGGATGTCGTAATCTAAGCTATAACATATTTGAAGGTAGGTGAATGACGATTCACCAGTTTCCACCATGAAAACGAAATGAATTATTAGGTTTAATTGGTTTTGAAATTCCTAGATTCTTTTGAGATTCATTGAACTTTTCAATGGCATGTTTCAATCTCGATTGTGCCCTTCAAGTTTTGTGACTGGGATGCCGAGGATCACAAAACAAGGTGTGAATAACCATGCAAATTCACTTGGTACCCTTAATATTATCACCTAATCAATGTGCCAGTTAACCACACACGCTCCACCGATCTATGATAAACATTAAGTCACCCTTCGTGATCCTTACTAGTCCAAGTTAGTGTGTCGGTTAACCACACACGCTCCACCAAAGACTTGGTAAGGTACAAAGTGTGAATTTCATGGGTTAGCACCATATTCACATTTTCCTAAAGTAACTAAGATTGAGAATTTATTAAAGGTTTAGTTACTTTATAATATTCATTATACTTTTAATGAAAATTTAAAGTCATTGTCCTACCCGTTCGGCTAACGACCCTCCACCGATCAAGGAAGCGGTGGGTGAGAATGGACACCCATTAAGTTGCCATTTTATAGGCAACAACCTTATACCCCCCTTATAGACCGGCTTCGTGAATGAGGCCTACTAACGGTAAAACGACTTAATCTTATACATATATATAATAATTAACCATTAATGTTATAAATAGTATAAGGGTTGAATTTTAACTTTTAAAACTCTAAGGGTTTGGAATTAAAGTATATTAAAGTGTGTGTAACTTTACAAATTCCAAAACTTGAGGACAAGTTTTGAAACTATTCAAAACTTTTCATTTCATAACTTATGAATTAAAGGTTCATAAAATGAAGACTCTTCATTTTCATGTAACTTATGTGTTTTAAGTGTGCATAAATGAAAGTGACCTTTGGAAATCCATAACTTGAGGACAAATTATGGACTCCATTAAAACACATAAATGATCAAGAATTATCAATAAACAATTTAGCAAATAATTCCTATGATCTAACAATAATTCATAAGAACATGAACATCATATCAAAAATTCCAAGAACATATGAACACATATTATCATGTAATTTTGATATAAGCCATTGTAAATGGATTAGCATAAACATTTCACCATCTAAAACAGGTTTTATAACACCAAAACAATTTAGGGTAATGTTTCTAGTCCATTTCCACCAGCAAAACTCGAAAATCTGCATTCTGAGGCTTCTACTCGTCGAGTGCACGAACCTACTCGATGAGTAGGATGAATTTACTCATGGACTCGGCGAGTCCCCCCATGCAGAAAACTTGAGTTTTTCAACAAGTTTGCAACAAGTATCAAACAAACAAGCCTAGGCTCTGATACCACTGTTGGGTTTTGAGCAAACTAACACTCCTAAGGTGTTCATGCAACCCTAGAAACATTGGATCTATGTTTGTCTAAAATACATGCAAAATAATTTTCCAAGGTTCATAACCTATCTAGCATACATGGGGTACTTTTAAACATAAAAGATACTAGAAGAATTACATACCTTTGTTAGTGAGTTTATTCCTTGGGAGTTTGAGAGCCAAACACCAATAATGTGAATGCCTCAAATGGAAATCACAAATCACCACAAACTTGGAAAACTTATGAGAGAGCACTCTAATACTCTAGAAATCGGCCACACCTTATGCACACACATATAGTCACTTTTCAAGCACCATAAGCCTCTTTATATAGTGTAGATGATTAGGGTTATGAACCATGCAAACCCTAATAACCCATGTCTTTTCCTATTCCAAGGATCCATGGGTTAAAAGCTCCATGGATCATCCATGGACTCCCATTCAAGCTTAGCCCATTTCCTTATGAGTGTTAGCCCACACTATATAAGTACAATAGCCCATTATTTAATTAGTCACCTTATGATCACTAAATTAATTCATAATTAATTTAAGATCAATACTAATTAAATAATACAATTTCATATTAATATATTATAACTTATAATATATTAGTAGGCCGCAAATATACTCTTCTCATAATGTTATCCATATAAATAGTTCGGGTGAAATGCAACCCAAATGGACCATGCCGGGTCGGGTCAAGTATATACCAAATAAGTTATGGACTTAGACACCTTATCCAACAGTTTCCAAGGTCCTTGGTCCATAAAGCTTGTATCTTGATGGATGTAGATAAACCATGCATGAGTTAGTAATCATTTAATGATAGTAGAATGCTAAATCTAGGGTTGGAGTCCCATTAAGACATGCAAAAGGATAAAGTTCCCAACTTTATTGTTTTGGACGTCGCTAGAGTGCTATATCTGGAGTTGGACATTAGGTCGTAACGAATTAAGACCTTAAAGGAAGGTTTTGGCTAACTGGGGCGTACGAAGGCGTACGCTGAGCGTACGTTCCTGGGACCCCGATACATGAGAAGCCATCGAGTATGCTAGGCGTACTAGTGGTACGCTTAGCATACTCACCTGGGAACCTTTTTGGGCCTTTGATTTCGGGCCACCTTGGACTTTCGGGCTTTGGGCCCTTATTGGGCCACACGTCCTTCTGTTTGGGCCTTTATGGATTTGAGCGCATATTGGGCTTTAAGCGTCTTTTGGATTATAGGCTAGTTTGGAATTGGGCCGTATTATGTTAGGCCCATTATAGGATGGTTAAATCGACCTTTTTACCCTAGTAGTCGGGATTTAGAATCTGGACCCTTAGTTTGGGATAGTGGCCTAATTACTAACTAGGGCTGTATTATTTGTAATTTAGTGTAGGGATTTTCGATTCAATAGCCCGAGTGTGATTTGCTGATCTCCAGACCGAGGTGATTTTTCCTTCAGTGTACTCGTGGGTCGAAGGCACCAATGCCGATCCAATGGATTAAGAATGATAGTTGTCTTTGATAAATTACTTTTTAGCCTTAGCGATCTAAAAGAAAGTCGTAGTAGATGTTAAACCTAAATCGTGAAGATAGAGAACGTCCAAATCTGACTTCGTATGAGGAAGTTATGATTTTTCTAAGATTTAGCATAGCAGTGTACAACCCGGAAATCGAATTTTAGATCGATCAATTTTTAGCCGACAAAACCTAAATGAGAATTGAAGATCTCATTAATAGGAACTCAACGATATAAAGACAGACGAAAACGGATGTTGGATGAAAAAGTTATGAGTTTTTAACGGACTTTACCTGTCTAAGCCTGTTAAAATATAACTTTAAAAATAAATCAAAATTAGATGACAGAGTCTATACGAAAGTTGTAGATCTCGTCGCTACCTATGCATGGATATAAAGAACGTTTAAAACAGAGCTTGTATGCAAAAGTTACGGAATTTTAAAGTTTATTAATTTCTGGAAGGATGCGAGGGTGACACGTGGCCGAATTCTGGCCTTCGCTTTCCCTCCACGGTTTCGCTTCGGATGACTAACACCTGGCCCTTGTACGCACAACGTACTCCGAGGTTACTCCTAACGTAGTTCGAGGAGGCTGCCTATAAATAACATGTGAGGTTCTTCATTTTTCTTCACACCTCTCCCATTCTTTCTCTCTCAAACAACCTTCTTAGTCCCTCCCATTCCCTAGCACTTCCCAAGTGTTAGAGGCGAGTCCCGGAGTGCCAGAAGGCTCCAAGAAGAACTTTCGGCTCAGAAGTTCTACCCCCACAGAGCCCGACTCCTAGCTAAACCCCCTTGTAGGTGAGTTATGCTTACCCTTCTTTAAGTATAACTTATATTTAAGGTTATTATCGTTATTAATATATGTGCTAAGTATAAATTATAAAAGTGTTATTATAATACCTTTTAACTGCTTGTGGTACGGGGAATCTGGTTTGAAGGGCCGCATAGGGTTGTTGGATTTCAGAACAGCTTAAATGCCAAAATGGTCCTGCCCTTCGGTGTTTCATGTCTGGACCCTGTCTGCACATAGTAGTTGAAAAGTATTGTTTAACACTTATAAAACAATATCACTCGTAGTCATTGAGTTAATTAGTCACAATAAAAATTAGACTAAAATCTAGTAATAATGATACTAGCTTTCGTCGAAGGAAAATAAAGTTGTTAGAAGCGAAGTGTTGCCCGAATAGTAACTTGTCACTTTAACAAGTGAGTGCATAGTCCTTTCATGAACATGATTTTAATACAAGTATTGATTAAAGTATTAAATATATGTTTGTGTGAGAAATATTTGTTATTGCCTGAAATACGTGTTAAGAGCATATCTGATAATATATGATGATTTAGGATACAGAACAAACCTAAATTAATTGAGATGGATATCGGGTAGTATCTACTTATAAGTGTAGGTGAGATATACATGGAGGGTCAAACTTTAAGATTTTTCATTGATCCGAGATCATGGATTAGACATAGTCATTTGTCCTTAGTCCGAGTGTATGGAGAGGACATAGTTATTTGTCATTAATCTGGGAGCATAGATTAGACATAGTCATTTGTCCCTAGTCCGAGAGTATGGAATGGACATAGTTATTTTTCATTGATCCGAGAGCATGGATTAGACATACCTGATCTGGAGTATGGATTAGGTAAAGAGGTTAATTTTAGATCCGAGAGTATAGATTGTGTCGTTGTGAGGATCGACGGGGTGGGGTAAAATTGCTTATATGAGGTGAAATTGTATATATTGTGAGTTCTAAAACATATATATATATATATATATATATATATATATATATATATATATATATATATATATATATATATGATATAACATTGTGGGATTGAAATCCCTATGTACTCACCAGGTTTCCCAACTTGACCCACTCAGTTTATTTGTATCACATGTATGGATATGAAGACACATTACACCGAGAGATTAAAGGAGATGTAAATCATTAGTGTAAGTGAATGTAAGGTCTGTCTATGCTTCTGTTTCTGTATTGACATGTAGTACCTGGTTCTTGGTACGTATTCTTTTTAGTAGTTCTTTAAATATTTTGCATTTTTGGCCTTGGACTCGGCGAGTTGAAGGACCAACTCGCCGAGTAGAAGCGAGAGGGGACGCGAGACTTAAGCGGTGGACTCGGCGAGTCGGGTCCCGGACTCGGCGAGTAGACCCTGTCTGGACAAAAACCCTAATCCGAGGGTTTGCACCCTATTTAAACACTTTAACTCGGCCTCCTTCGTCCCATTTGCTCCCAGAAGACCCCCATAGCAAACCCTATCCGTTATTGAAGCAATCTAAGGCATTTGGAGTGACTTTGGTGCTTTTGTGATCCAAGGAGGGAAGGAAAATCTTGAAGGAACAAGAGGAGGCTAAAGGGATCCGAGTTTGTGCACCATTTTTAGCTCATTGAAGGTAAAAAGTCTGTACCTTGCTCTTCCATTTGATAGATCCCATTTTGTGAAGTTTTAGGGCTTTTCTAAGCCATTTTGGTCACCAACCATGATTGCAAGCATGGTTAGGGGTTGAAGTTTCAGATCTAGGTCCTTGGAGGGGTTACAAGGCAGAAAGGAGTGGCTTTTGGCACTCAAGGAAGGCCCCATGCATTGTAGGAGCCATTTTAGGGCCTTTAGGCTCAAAAGTCCCATGCATGCACGTAAAGTTCGTAACTTTACGTGCTAGAACGGTCCTAGGAGCCTAGATCTACCTTTTGGACAAGTGTTGTACACCAGAAATCGAGAAAATGAGACTTGGACATACTCGACTCGGCGAGTCGTTCTTGGGACTCGGCGAGTCCGAGGCTTGACTCCCTTTTCTATTTTGGGTCAAGGACCCAGTTGAGTGTGGAAAGGTTTCAGGGAGGTCCTGGGGAGTGACCCAACATTCTGGACTAAGCCATGGTTCTGGAATTCATGGAACTCGGCGAGTGCATGAACAGACTCGGCGAGTCCAAGGCAATCTTCTTAAGATTGAAGATGAACCCGACGAGTTGTTCATACAACTCGGCGAGTCAAGGACAGGACCTGTTCATCAGTTGAAGATGAACTCGACGAGTTATTCATACAACTCGGCGAGTCGGATGAAGATTCAGTAGATGTTCAATTAGAAGGAAAACTCGTTGAGTCGTCGCCTAACTCGACGAGTAGAGACGAGTATAAGGTCAAATAGAAGGATAGGGACTCGGCGAGTTGGCGAACCAACTCAGCGAGTCAGGTCAACTGGAAGTTGACTTTGACTTTGACTTTGACTTGGTCAGGGGTAAAATGGTCATTTTACCCTAAAAGCAGTTGGCAGTGTATGACTAAGTGTTTTGTGGGAATTATAGCCGGAGGATTTCCGGAGTAGCAGCAGTAGCAGTCAGAGGATTTCCCGCACAGATCAGCAGCTACTACGAGGTGAGTTACCTTCTAGTAGCGGTGGGTCTACGGCCACAATGCCGGCCCACCAGTAGGAGTTGTATGTTAGGTGATTGTCTTTGTGATATCATCTAGTTTTGCTACTACCTGATATGTTATATGCTGGCATGATATGTTATAAGTGATAGTAGTAGAGTTCGGTTGTAAGGACCGAAGGGTAGGTCAGACACCCCATATATGTCTGACAGCATGTGATGATATGTTTATATGCTGGCATGCTATGTTATATGTGATAGTGGTAGTAGGAGGGGAATAGCCCCAAATTCGGTTGTTAGGACCAACGGGTAGGTCAGCACCCCAGAATGGCTTGACATGGGTAGGTCAGCACCCCAGAATGGCTTGACACAGGTAGGTCGGCACCCCAGAATGGCCGTATCGGGTAGGTCGGGCACCCCAGAATTGCCCGACAGTATGTATGCTATGTGTTTGTATGGTATGTGGTACAATGGGGGAACTCACTAAGCTTCGTGCTTACAGTTACAGTTTTGTTTTCAGGTACCTCTTCATCGAAGGGGAAGGAGCTGGCGCGGTAGCGGCACATCATACACGCACAATGTTTTCCGCACCATGAGTTATTATGGGATTTTGTACTCTGACATTATGGTTGTTTTTATGTTTTGGTTTTCAGACACGAAATATGTTTATGAAATGATATGATCAAACGATGTTTATTCACAAATGTTTTCCAAAGTATTGATTTAAAAATGAAATTTTTGGACGTGAAATTTGGGATGTTACATGACAATGACATCCCAAAGTTTTAATATAAAGAAAATACATTTCTTCGGAAATGATTTGATAATATAATTATCATGTTTTCTGGGAACAAATTCCGCAATATTATTCTTCAAAATGGATACTCTGATTTTTAAATAAGCATAATAAAGTTTTTAAAATGACCGTGAATTTGGGGATGTCAAAAAGGAACCTAGGAAGGTCCTGGAATATGTCTTGGTGCATAAGGCGCTCTATAGTATGAGAGGAGTACTAGATATAAAGGAAGATACTTGGAGGATTCGATACAATCCTTGGGGAGGGTATAGATACGTGTGGAAGGTAGTATTGGGCCCGTACTACTGGAAGAAGATGATATATATCCAAGACAAGGAAGGTCACGATGAATTCAAGAAACTTCGAGAGTGTGAAACTCTTTGTATGTATATTGATTGTTTCTTTTGTGTTATGTTTCAGCATGGTGATGACATGTGGTGGGGAGGAGGTTCAAGATTTGGATCTGGTTTGGGCTCGGGCATCAAACCAATTTATGAGGATTTACGCGAGTTCATTGCATCTGAGATTACTAGAGGCATCCTTGAGACAACCCTAGTGATGATTGGGTCGATCAAGGAGGGTATCATCGAGTTGGTGGAGGATCGCCTTCGGATCTTTAGGGTCGATCTGGCTGCTAGTCAGCACGGAGCCCGCACTCTCTCCTTCAAGGATTTTAGGGGATGTGGGGCTCCCGAGTTCTTTAGGGTGAAGGACCCCATTGCCTTCAAGCGTTGGATTTAAGATATTGAGTGTGCCCAGATGACTAGCTTTTGCCCTGAGGGGTCAAAGGTGAGGTTCGCTGCAGGATGTATGAAGGAGCGAGCTCGGGATTGGTAGGAGGAGGTTGGCTATACACTAGGAGCCCCATACATTGAGGCCAAGACCTGGTCGTACTTTGTGACCCGGTTCCGGGTGAAGTTTGCACCGACTGTTGAGGTACAACAAATGGTGAGAGAGTTCCTAAATATGCAGCAGACGAATGAGACCGTGGTGGAGATCACTACCAAGTTCCGAGAGAGAGAGAGAGAGAGAGAGAGAGAGAGAGAGAGAGAGAGAGAGAGAGAGAGAGAGAGAGAGAGAGAGAGAGAGAGAGCGAGATAGAGAGAGAGAGAGAGCTTTATTGGTACCCTAATACGCTGCAGATAAGGAGATAAGGAAGACCTGATACCATGAAATGCTGAGATCAGATACCAGGGAGTTTGTTAGTTTTTGCAACCTATCCGACATTAGATGATATGATAGCTAGGGCTCGGGAGCGGGAAATTGATTTTGAGCATTTAGGGAAGAGGAAGGCAGAGCATAGGCAGACGACAGGGGTTTCAACAAAGAAACCCAAGGTCTTCAATTCTAGATCGAAGGGATAACATGGCCGAAGCCTCTATGCAAGTGCAGTAGGGCGCATGACGAAGTCTACAGGGCGGGTGGTTCGGGCTGCTATAAGTGCGGAAAGACAGGGCACTTCGGCAGGGATTGTATTGCTACTATTACTACCCAGGGATCTGATCTGATTTGCTTCCATTGCAATCAAAGGGGCCATAAGAAGGCCAATTGTCCGAGCTTAGAAGCGGTGGGACCAGTAGCAGCACCTGCTCCTACGACCTCGAGGATCACTGATGGCCGCTAGGGCAAGGTGAAGGTGCCAGTTGTTCGGAGTAGGGCACTTGAGCTGACAGTGGAGGAGGCTCGTGCATCACCCGATGTGGTCACTTGTATGTATCTTCTCCTTACCTCTTTATTTATGTTATTTATCATGCTTATATGTTTGTATTGGTTTTTAGGGTCGTTCCTTGTGAACAGTATTTCTGCATTGGTTTTATTCGATTCAGGAGCTACCCAATCCTTTGTATCTCTTGCGCTTAGCAAGAGGTTTGACGATACTCCAGGAGAGCTGGACTATCCGGTAGAGGTTGAGATTGGTGACGACCGTCCGATGCGAGTATTGAGGGTTCATCGGGGATGCACATTGGAGTTATTCAGCGAGCAGTATCTGATTGATTTGGTTCATATTCCCCTGCGTGAGAGAAAGGTCATTGTGGGGATAGATTGGTTAAGACCCAATGGGGCGATGATTGATTGTGGGCTACAGTTTGTGCGAGTTCAAACCATAGTGGCAGAGAATTGGTGATCTACAGTAAGGGTGCTCAGCATGGGTCGACTCTCTGTTCGGAGGCGAGGGTCATGCGTTATCTTCATCAGCGATGTTCCAGATTTGTGGCCTATGTGATGGATACCCGGGAGATGGATAAGGTGACCTTGGAAGATGTGCCGATTCTGTTTGAGGCCATCACTTTTTGTTGACAAAGAAGACCATCACTTTTTTTTGGGGGCCTGAGCAGAAGGTAGCTATTGAGACTCCGAGGCAGAGACTGTTTGAGGCGCCGATTCTGACCCTGTCGAAGGGTGTTGAGGACTTTATGGTATATTATGATGCACTGATCATGGGATTGGGTGTAATTTTGATGTAGGGAGGTCATTTGATTGCTTACGTTTCGAGGCAACTGAAGCCTTATGAGGCGAATTATCCTCCGCATGATTTGGAGTTGGGGGCTGTGGTTTACACCCTCAAGATTTGGTGATATTACCTCTATGGGGTTTGTTGTACTATTTACACGGATCAAGGGAGTCTGAGGTATTTGATGGGTTAGCCGAATCTGAACATGAGGCAGCGTAGATGATTGGATGTTGTGAAAGATTATTATTGTGAGATCCTTTACTATACGTGGAAGGCCAATGCGGTGGCCGATGCTCTTAACCGCAAGGCAATTTCTGAGCCAATCAGAGATGTATGTTTGAGGATGACTGTGATTACCCAATTATTAGAGTGGCTTTGAGAGCCTCAGGTTGATGCTATGAAGGAAGAAAACCAGAAGTGCGAGCGTATAGTGGGTCAGATGGCTTCATTTGATTATGATAGCCGGGGATTATTAACCTTTCATCGGAGGGTGTATGTTCCATATTGGGGTGGAGCGCTTCAGGTTTTGATGGAGGAGGCGCACAAGTTGAGGTTCTTTATTCTTCTCAGAGCGACAAATATGTATAGAGATCTCCAACTCGACTATTGGTGGCCATCCATGAAGCAGGATGTGGTCTGGTATGTGGAGAGGTTCTTGACTTGTAGGAAGGTCAAGGCCGAGCATCAGTGAACCCACAACAAAATGGAACCGTTGGGTATTCCCGGTTGGAAATGGGAAGAGATTATGATGGATTTTATCACAAAATTACCTCATACGGCGTGTAGAGTGATTCGATATGGGTCATCGTGGATCGATTGACCAAGAGCACACACTTTATCCCGATTCAAGAGAGTATCTCTATGGAGTAGTTGGAAGACATCTACATTCGGGAGGTTGTGGCACGTCATGGGGTGCCAATTTCAGTTGTTTCGAATAGGGATATTCGGTTTACTTCTAGGTTCTGGAAGAGATTCAACAAGGAGTTGGGTACTCCTCTACATTTTAGCATGACTTTTCACACGCAGACTGATGGTCAGAGTGATCAGACTATCCAGACATTAGAGGACATGTTGTGGGCATGTGTATGGGAGTTGGGATACATATATTCCTATGGCAGAGTTTTCATATAACAATAGTTATCACGCAAACATTGATCGACCTCCTTTTGAGATGCCCTATGGGAGGAAGTGTACGACCCCAGTTTGTTGGGGTGAGATCGGTTAGCGGGTTATGGGGAGTACGGAGGTAGTACTTTGGAAGACCGAATTGATTCATCAGGTACGTGGTAGGCTTCAGAAAACATAGAGATGACAGAAGAGCTACACAAATAGACGCTGATCGGACTTGGAGTTCCAGGTTGGGGACATGGTACTCTTGAAAGTGTCATCTTGGAAGGGTGTCGTCCGAATCAGGAAATAGGGCAAGCTAGGCCCTAGATATATTGGTCCTTTCAGGGTGTTAGCTAGGGTGAGCAGAGTTGCATATCTCTGATGGGTTTTGCGCATTTTAACACTCCTAAGTGTACATGCAACCCTAAATACCTTGGATCTATGTTTTCTCTATTATACATGCAATTATGAACTTTCCAAGGTATTACCCTATCTAGCATACAATACTTGATACTTGGGTAATCAAATGGATAGAATACATACCTTTGTTTGATATAGCTTGTCTCCATGAAGCTTGAGTGCCTAGTGCCCCAAGTGTGACACCTCAAATGGTTCACACAACACCAAATGCACATGGAATGACTTGAGAGAAATGGAACACTCTTTGAAATCGTCTAGCCCTCATATTCACACATTAGTGCACGATTTCTTGAGCCATGGGATTCTTTTATATGATGGCTATTAGGGTTACACCATGTAACTCATAACTTTACCCATTCCTTATGCTCCATGGATTTTAACCTCCATGGAGTATCCATGGGTCACCCCATGGACTTAGTCCAACATAAGGAATCTTGGATCACAAGCCCACATATATAAGAATGAATGATTTACACAATCAACCCATATATTTAATTAGTCTCCTTTTGATCACTTAATTAATTCCAAATTAATTCTTGATCAATACTAATTAAATAACCTTATTAATATATTAGAACTTATAATATATTAACCAACCTTAAGTGTTATTTCTCTCATTATAGTCTATCCAAATGCATGATGCCATGCAACCCAAATGGACCATGCCGGGTCGGGTCAAGTCTTACCAATTATAGTTATGGACTTAGACATTAATCCAACAGTCTCCCACTTGGATAAGTCTAAAACTATTATTGCGTATGACTTCAGGAACCGAATAGCAATCGTAGCTCTCAAAAGCTTCTATCGAACTCTGACCTTGTCGATGAACTCTGACCTTTGTCAATGACTTGTCCATTAGATAAGGGATCATATATTCCTCCATTCTAGATATCATATGGACTGAGACATGGATTATCAATCATTCTCTCTGTCCATTTGTTGTTTCCCGATTTCCGATTCATGATGACTGACTGATTGAACAAATCAAATCAGTCCTGGCTTGGCCAAGCACTCACATGTATCATCTTTAAATCATCGAGGGGCCCACAGATATCGCTTTTATCCCGAAGGTAAAAGGAATGGATAAACTTCGACTCATATAGCTTGTTCTACTACTTGTTGAATCATACACAAAGGCACGTTTTATAACATCGAGTTACCGAATGCGTTTTCGTGCAATCAATGTACAACCAACTCATAGTAACAACTCATATCTCTAGGTTTGAAGAATATAAGATATTATCGTCTCATGATCACTCGTGATAAAATCCATGAAGTGATTCAAATGAGCGAGGGTTGAATCCAATACTCAGAACTTATGAGCACTCATGAGTGTTGTAGCACCACTTTGTCCACCAACTTGGACCTCTACAAACCAACCCATGACAGTCTTGATTCATATCTACTTCCAACATATGACCGATTGTGGATGGTTTGAATAACTTAATCATTCAAGAAGAGCGACTTAGTTATTCTGGAAGTCAAAACATGCAAAGTGAAACACAAGAATAAATGAATCAAATATGGTATCAAACCCTATGAATATAAATAAACACTTTTATTTATCACCATACTGATTACTCATTATTCATTGTTTCGGTTTTATCAACTTTATACTTGAATTAAAAACACTAGTTGTCCCATGCTCCAAGCATGTACACTATGTTTTTCTTAAACAATAGCTTTTCCATACACCAAGTATGCACTCTATGTTTGTCTATGATCTTTACTTTGTGAAATAAACCAATTGAACATAATTTCAATGATTGTAATTTCACACTCCCAAATCCTTATCGAAAAATGTGAGAATTTCAAATTCCTATCATTTATCGAAATCTGTTTAGATTTTAAACTTATATGCACTGACCATCCTGTAATGAATATGTACAAAGTCACAAAGACTTGTCAACAGTCATTATAAGGTATTCCAATGGAGATCAACTCCATGGAAACTAAGTCTCATATTCAAAGTACATTGCTTTGGATATGCTTCTTGCATTAAGTTTTCTAATCTTACACAGATAACTTCCACTTATGGAGACAACTCCATATTCTCATTTTGACTCTCACTTCTGAATAAGAGATGCCTCTTTTCAGAATATGTCAATATGGTCCTTCCAAAATTAGCACTATACTTCCAACTGTCCCTGAGCAACCAATCTTTGGTAAACCTCAGATTGTCCTCGACAATTGCTTAATCATTTTAGTCATATCCAATTCTAGACCTTTTCCCTTCTTAATGCCTCTGGGCATTTGGAAAAATTTAGAAATGACAAATATTATAGCACATGCAATCGATCCTGTACCCAAAGCAAATGGTACACGATTCATGATGTCTCACATAAAGACATGATTCTAGACCAGTCTTTTGCTACAATATTTTTATTTGCCATGTTTTCAAAATTTGACTATGAAGAGGGATGTCGTAATCATAATCGAATTTTGAGAACGCAATATATATAATTTCCTTAAGTTGAACCAATCCAACATGAAATTCATATATATATATATATATATATATATATATATATATATATATATATATATATATATATATATTCTTGACTAAAGATGATTAAGGTCTCAATCTAAGCCTTTAGAACTGAAATGAAGTATAATTTCCTCTCCCTTAATTATAGCAAAACAACTTTTTCAACCCCTGCAACCTCACGAATTGAAACTTTTGTTTTCTATAATTAACATTGCTAACTTGCAACCTTTGTCATAATTATCATGCTCCCACTAACATGATGATTATTAGCATAACACTTATGCTCCCACTAGCTTTGACATGTACTCAGAAATCAGCTGACTTTCTTACCAAAGTTCAGATTTTTGATACTAGATTGTTTTGATAAAACTTTATCAAAATCATACACCTCTCTTAGATAGCTCACATGTGTGTCTAAACAATTTTAGAACTATGAAAAGGGATGCCGTAATCATAGTCTCAATTGTTTAGACCTTTGCCACTTCTCACAAGTCCATGTTAGTGTGCCGGTAAACCACACACGCTCCACTAACGACTTTGAGAATGCAAATATCACAATTGCTATCTAGCTAAAATCTACTTAGTGAAAGTGTTTCCTCACCATCATTTTCATGAATCGGAGAGAAACCTTATGACACTTAGATTTAATAGTGTATGTGTTCTTATCCATGTGAATTTGTCAAAACCATAATCACAAGACAAGGTTAGTGACAAATCCAAACTCATATTGATTAAACTTGTGCAATCTTAAATTCTTGCCATTTGGCAGCTCAGGTGCCTGCCATTGCTTCCAAGTAGTTGTGCAACCAATTGAGAACTCTCAGAACTCCTACGCAAAGCCAACTTGAATAGGCACAAAAATTTCAACACGATAGGTTATAAACCTCAAGTCGTGTGCTAGTGATGGACTTTAGGTTTTATTCTTGATTAAGTCTTGAAACTTTCAAGAGCTTTAAGACTCCCACTGTCCTCTTGACATATAAGACTCCCTTGTCAAATATTCAAGAGATAGTGCGGATTCTTTATCAAGACTAACACTTTACACAATTGGCCTAAGTTGGTCTCTGTTTTATCCAAAACATCACAACTTACCAATTTCAAATGTACAAGAGTAGATAACCTTTTACTCTTACATTTGACTAGTGTTAACAAACCCTCTTTAAGATATGTCACTCAAGTTACAATCTTGGAGTATGACTCTAAGAATTGTTTTGGAACGAAGTATGACTCATATTTTTGATTTAACCATTTCAACAATTCATGACTCCTCTTCTTAGTCATAAGAATGCACTAAGATGACTTTAGAGGACCAATTGTGATATGGTATCTTAATCATTAAGATGATCATAAACATGATACTAAAGTACTCTCCCATCTTTTCAGATTTGAGAAACTTTTATCTTTCTGCCATACTTTGATTCTTCTTATTCGTTCTGTCTCACATTGAAACTTCTCCAATGCTACAGACTTATACTTAAACTTATAAGTATAACCATATTTACTGAACTTAAGTAAATCATGACGAATAGTCTTCTTGATCTTTTGTGGTGGACTTGACCAGTGCACAAGAATGTGTACTCGATCCCTTAGTCCTTAACTTGACTCACACATCCATGTGAACAAGTCTTAATTTTCCAATGCTTGAAAGTTCTCATTCATCATACTATTCAACTTGCATGATTCCAAGTTTCTATCCAACTGAAGCCTTGGGAATGAGAATCTTTCCTTATTTGGTAAATTATGACACTACCACAAACGAAAGAATCAAGTCCATTTTTTTCCAAATATTGCTATCAATGGAATCATATAAACAACCATTTTCCACAAATGCCACTTGTAAGGATATTTAAAATAAATATAAAATTAAAAACTTTTATTTTATTTCAAAACTTTGCGGAAAAAACTTATCCTTATAGTGCAAATGCATACGGAAAAACTTGTTGTTATCTATTCCTAAGCAATATATCATAACTCCTAAGCAACAACTTCAAAATTCTGATGCGATCGAAATCCACCTACGCGATCAGAATCAACATATACTTCCTTTAAGCTTTCTCTCTATTCTTTGATTCTTAAAACATCAACATATGACCCAGTCACATCATGTAATGAGGATCTTAGAATAGAAACTTAACAGAGTTAGATAATGGGCTCTACCTGAAGTAGAGTCAGACTTATTGACTTTAACATCCTTAGGTAAACTTGGCAGCTTTGCAATCAACGCCCCTTCCTTTGGCAAAATAAACATATGGACCCTTTGGTAATGAGACTATCTCAGACTTAGCCTTTCTTTTTACCATTTGGTCAACCGGGTTGACTATGGCCAATCCCTTTCCATTGGGAAGAGAATGCTTTTTCTGGATTTCCAGTGTCACCATTGTCACTGTCCATAAAGTTTTTGGGAAGTTGATCTTCTAATCAAATTTGCTTTACTATCGTTCCAAATCATTGCTGATTCAGCAGCACCAAGCAAATAGATATGATCATTAAGGTTCATGTCATAGTCTGTTTCATAGTAGTCCCAAAGGAACTCACTATGTGACTTAGAAAGTGATTGAACATCCAACTTTCTCAAGACTTTGACACCCAACTCTCCCAGCTTGTCAATATGTGACTTCATCTCTAAGATGTGATCACACATAGACCTTGCTTGCCATTAGGGCTTGAGTGACCTTGAACTTGTGGGTTAGGGATAATAATTGGAGGAGGTAGAAGAAGTAAAGTTCCAAGAGATTTGGGAAGATCATAGATGTCTGAACTAGACATCTTTTGGGAGATATTCAAGATAGTTGATCTAAAGTCCTTAATATAACACCCAATATGAAATATTAAGGCTAGGATCCAACAACCTATTTATAACTGGAAGAGGGATGCCGTAATCCGAGTTATAAAATAGTTGAAGGTAGGTAAATGACGATTTACCAATTTCCACCATGAAAACGAAATAATGTAATTAGGTTTTTAATTGGATTTGAAACTCCTAGATCTTTTGAGATTCATTGAACTTTTCAATGGCATGTTTCAGTCTCGAGTGTGCCCTTCAGGTTTTGTGACTGGGATGTCGAGGATCACAAAACAAGGTGTGAAGTAACCATGCAAATATACTTGGTACCCTTAATATTTACCCCTCAATCGATGTGCCGGTTAACCACACGAGCTCCACCGATACTATGATAAATATTAGGTTACCCTTTGCCTACTTTGTTAAATCCAGGTTAGTGTGCCGGTTAACCACACACGCTCCACTAACGGTTTAAACAAAGTGCAAAGTGTAATTTCATGGATTAGCACCTTATTCACATTTTCCTAAGTAACTAAGATTGGGAATTTATAACTGTTTAGTTACTTAGTATTTATCATTAATACTTTTAATGAAGGGAGAATTATAGTCCTTGTCCTACCCGTTCGGCTAACGACCCTCCACCAGTCAAGGAAGCGGTGGGTGAGAGTGGACACCCATTAAACTGCCATTTTATAGGCAGTAACCTTATACCCCCCTTATATACCGGCTTCGTGAATGAGGCCTACTAACGGTAAGACTGACTTGCTCTTATACATATATTTATTATTAACTTATAATACTATAAAGTATAAGGGTTGAATTTTAACTTTTAAAATTCTAAGGGCTAACTTGGAATTAAAGTATTCATGGGGAAAACTTTACAAATTCCAAAACTTGAGGGCAAGTTTTGAAAATATTCAAAACTAATTAATTCCATAACTTATGTGTTTAAAGTAGTTTTAATTAAAAAAAACTCTTCAAGTTCCATAACTTGAGGACAAGTTATGAAAGACTTTAAACTAATAAAAGAATGTAACTTTTCTTTATTTTTGTAACTTATGGAACTAATTAAGGTTACACATTTTATCATTTAATGAAGTGACTCTTGAACCTCCATAACTTGAGGACAAGTTATGGAGTCATAAAACCATTTAATGAGGACAAGACTCTTCATTTTTGTAACCATTGCCAACTTTTTATGAGTTTTATGAAACTTAAACGTGACTTTTCATATAACTTGAGGACAAGTTACAAAAACACATTTTAGAATCAACTCTTAGATTAAAATGGATTGAAAAAACATAATCAATTAACTTTTCTATTAATCTAATAAACTCATATGAACAAAGATAATTCACATCAAATTTTTTTTCAAGTAATTAGCATAACTTTTAAACTAATACAATTCGATTTTTCAGCTAATTTTGCAAGTATAACAAGAAAACAAGCCTTGGCTCTGATACCACTGATGGGTTTTGCGCATTCTAACACTCCTAAGTGTACATGCAACCCTAAATACCTTGGATCTATGTTTTCTCTATTATACATGCAATTATGAACTTTCCAAGGTATTACCCTATCTAGCATACTATACTTGATACTTGGGTAATCAAATGGATAGAATACATACCTTTGTTTGATGTAGCTTGTCTCCATGAAGCTTGAGTGCCTAGTGCCCCAAGTGTGACACCTCAAATGGTTCACACAACACCAAATGCACATGGAATGACTTGAGAGAAATGGAACACTCTTTGAAATCGTCTAGCCCTCATATTCACACATTAGTGCACGATTTCTTGAGCCATGGGATTCTTTTATATGATGGCTATTAGGGTTACACCATGTAACTCATAACTTTACCCATTCCTTATGCTCCATGGATTTTAACCTCCATGGAGTATCCATGGGTCACCCCATGGACTTAGTCCAACATAAGGAATCTTGGATCACAAGCCCACATATATAAGAATGAATGATTTACACAATCAACCCATATATTTAATTAGTGTCCTTTTGATCACTTAATTAATTCCAAATTAATTCTTGATCAATACTAATTAAATAACCTTATTAATATATTAGAACTTATAATATATTAACCAACCTTAAGTGTTATTTCTCTCATTATAGTCTATCCAAATGCATGATGCCATGCAACCCAAATGGACCATGCCGGGTCGGGTCAAGTCTTACAAATTATAGTTATGGAGTTAGACATTAATCCAACAATCTCTTGGGTCTTCCATAGGAGCTCAGTTAGATTCATAGCACTTTTCATGTCTCTCATCTGTGGAAATGCTTGGTCGATGATTTCACAGTAGTTCCATTGGAGGACATTCAAGTGGTTGATCACCTGAACTATATAGAGAGGCCAGAGGTGGTCCTCGACAGGAAGAAAAAAAAGACGCTTCGAAACGAGGTGGTAGAGTTGGTAAAGGTGTAGTGACAGCACTGGAGGGGGTCGGACTGGACATGGGATCCTGAGGATGAGATAAGAGAGCATTACCCAAAGTTGTTTACAAAGGCAAACTTCGAGGACAAAGTCTGATTCAAGTGGGGAAGAGTTGTAACTTTCGGGTTTTCAGGTAAATTTCTTATTCATTAAGTATTTAAGTATATTGCATAAGGAGCCAGTACTCTAGTCATAAATGAGGTATGTTGGGGGTACCTCGAAGACCCTTGGACACGGGGTAGCCCCCTGGTATGCTGGACATACCTATATGTATGTTGGGCGTACGTCAGCTAGGGGCAAACCCTAATGTTTAGGGTTTACACCATATTTAAACACATTAAGACCCCAAAACTTTCACCTTATCATCCTTCATTGCCTTTTGTGAGTTATACCTCAAAACCCTAACCCATTTCTCAAGAGATTGATCATTGTGTGTGTGTGTATGTTTTGGTGTGTGTAGTGCATATTGAAGAAGAAGAAGAAGACTTGTAGAGAAGCATTGGTCAAGTGAGAGCTTGTAGATCCAAGGATTATTCATATTTCAAGCTTATTGGAGGTATAAATTCTGAACCTTTCTCATCCTATGTCTAGATTTAGATTTGGGGAAGATTTTAGCATATTTTGGTCCCATGGATGAATTATTGTGGCTAAATGCTACTCCAAAATTTTTGAGATGTTTCTAAGGTTCTTGGTCCATAAATCTTGTATCTTGATGGTTGTAGATCAACCATGCATGAGTTAGTAATCATTTAATGATAGTATAATGTTAAATCTAGAGTTGGAGTCCCATTAAGACATGCAAAAGGATAAAGTTGCCAACTTTATTGTTTAGGATGTCCCTAGAGAGCTAGATTTGGAGTTGGACGTTAGGTCTTAATGAATTAAGACCTTAAAGGAAGGATTTAGCCTACTGGTGCGTAAGTTGGGCGTACAAAGGCGTACGATGAGCATACGTGCCTGACATCCCGATCCATACGAAGCCATCGAGTACGATAGGCGCACTGGTGGTACGCTTAGCGTACTCACTTGGGAACCTTTTTGGGCCTTTGATTTCGTGCGACATTGGACTTTAGGATTGTGGGCTCTTGTTGGGCCACAAGTCTTTTTGAGTTAGGCCTTTATGGATTTGGGCCCACATTAGGCTTTAAGCATGTTTTGGATTTTGGGCTAGTTTGGAATTACGCCATGTTATGTTAGGCCAATTAAGGGATGGGTACAATCCATTTTTACACTAAGAGTTGGGATTTAGAATCTGGACTCTCAGTTTGGGTTAGTTACCTAATTACTAATTAGGGTTGTTTTATTTGTGATTTAGTGTAGGGATTTTCAATTCAGCAGCCTAAGTGTGATTTGTTGATCTCCAAACTGAGGTGGGTTTTCCTTCATTGTACTTGTGTGTAGAAGGTACCAATGCTGGCCCAATGGATTATGTTTGTAGAATGATGGTTGTCTTTGTGACACTTACTGTTATACATGCATGTGCTTTTTGTCTTTGTGACTCTTACTGATATGATTGTACGCTTAGCTGTAGGGGTGAAATAGACCCAATACCGGTTGAAAGATATTGAAGGGGTGAAATAGACCCAGTACCAGTTGAAAGATACCGAAGGGGTGAAATAAACCCAGTGTTGAAAGATACCGAAGGTGGTGAAATAGACCCAGTACCAGTTGAAAGATACTGAAGATGGGTGAAATAGACCCAATTATGTTTTGATTATTATGTATATATGGTATGAGGTATTTTGGGGAAGCTCACTAACCTTCGTTTTTATAATTTTCAGGATCTGTTTCAGGTACTTCCTGCTCGGGAGGGAAGGGTCCGACCTGATCGCACCGCATCTGCCCATGTTTTCCGCATTATTTGATTTTGGGATTATGTAGTTTGATGATATTTTCACTATGATACATTTTGGTTAATTTGACATGACTATTGAGTGTTTGAGAATGATTTTAAAACAAAAAAATTTATCTGAATTTTGGGATGTTACAGCTTTTTAGGAATAGAATATCCAGAACGGTTTGTCCAAAATATGTCTCTAGAATTTTTGCTCGTGATTGTGTGTCTGAAATGTTAGTCTGTGAGTCTGAACTGCCTGCAATCTTTGACATGAATGATGCATTAGAATTGACATGATGATTGATTTGACCACTGAAATGTCAGTCTGAAATGTAATTCCAGAATAGTAGTTAATTTAGAATGAAATGCAATAAATAAGAGATTGTAATTGAAGATCTTTTTGAAATCCAGAATAACTGTAAATCAACCCCAACCATGGACTATCAAAGAAGAGATCATGATAGTTCAGTTTTGGATAATCATTGAGGATGATATGGTTATTGGATCTATATGCCTAAGAATCATTATTGAATGATATTGCTAAGATACATGATCCTATAGGGTCACACCTTAATCAAGTTGGTACTTATTGAATATTCATTAAGTAATTGGTTATTAATAAATAAATTGAATTATTGTATTTAATTAGAGAATAATTTTTTTATGAAAATAATAATCAAAGAAACTCCAAACTAGTCAGTATATGATATCATATCATATAATAACTCATGTACAAAGTTTTGGACACTTTGGTTAACTATGATTAAATCAATGACTTAATCTACCATGGTTAAAAAGTTTAGAAGACAATTTTTGTCTTATCCTCTCTCCATGGCCGAAATGGCTAAGACATGAGAGATTACTCGTGTAGTTTCCCCATGTGTGTCTCCATGTTTTGTCTCTTTTACCTTTATGCTTGATAATACTTTAGGGTATTTTAATGGTTTTACCTTACCTTGCATGGGTGTATATAAGGGTGCCTTATGCATGAGAAATGATCTAGTTTTTTAAGTTATTTGCCTCCTATTCTTTTCAAAATCTATAGCTTTCTAGCACTCTCTTCCACTCTTCTTTTGAAGTTCAAGTGTGAAGTTTTGGTTCTTACTTTGTGTCTTCCTTTTGTGCTTAATTGTTTAAGAACTTAAAGAATTAAAAAAAAAGTAATACAAGAAGAAAACTAGCATTTTGGGTACCATAATATTGTTGGTGGATTACTTTTAGAGAAGATCAAGCTTCTTGTTCTTGCCATCTACTTCAACACCCTTAATCCAAGAGGGTCTAAAGGCTTCAAACGTTGTCATTCTAAAACACCATATCGTTGTTTTAATATCATTTTAATATATTTGAAAGGATCCTTGATGGTTTCATTTTGTTATATACTAGAATTTTTTTGGAAAATTTTAAAGCTTCCATTGCCGGTTTTTGTGTACAATTCTCTATCGTATGTATCAAAACTCATCAGTGATATCAGAGCCATCTTTTAAATGTTAGAATGATTTTTCATATTATGACAATCTTTAATTTTTGAAAAACAAGCATGGACTTCTTTTTGTCTAAAGAAATGTCCATATTTGTTTTCTTTGGCAACTTGTTGTTAAAGGTGTTTGTTTTTTATATAACCATTTTTTCATGCATTTTGGTTATATAAAAGTTGTCTTAGAAAAAACAATGAGATGTTTTTTTGATATGTTTGATATGTTTGTTGTGTATAAACAAGCCATTATAACATTTGTGGTTGTTATTTATTTATTCTTATGATGATGTAATAGATAAATATGCATTATTTCATTTGTTCATTTTTATATGTAATAAATTAGTTTTTTTTGACTAGTTGTATTTTATTTTTTATAAAAATATAACACGATGGAGAATGAATATCTAATGACGACATGGAACTTTTTGAAGACCTTGAGGTGGCATATTAAGTCCTTTAGGAAATGAATTAATATTTGTTGTGATGGCTCACAATAAATATTACTAGAAAATGGTTATGTTTATACACTTTAAAATGCATGCTTATGATGTTTATTTTTGGTTGCTTTTAAATGTTGTATGTATGTAAATATGTTTGCCATGTTAAAACATTTTGACAAAAAATAACATCAAACTTGGGGTTTAGAGTTTTAGAACTCTTAAATAGCCAAACTTTTAAAGATTTGAAAAGATATAAAATATATTTTTTTAACTTAATCTAAACTCCATAACTCTATAAAAAAATGATGTTTTATTAAAAAGTTAAAACTCGTTCCAATAGTTATAATGTTGAATTAAAATTGAATAAAAATTTTAACGGGTAAAATTTAAATTCAACTTTATAAATTTTGGAACACTTTAAAATGTATCATGAAATATTTTATGCATGAAATATTCATGATACAAAATGCTTTAAAATGCTAGAATAATAAAACATGTATAAAATCCTTTATTTAAAAACTTCAAATCTATGCAATCTACTTAAAAATCACTTAACATTTTTGTGCAATTCTTGTGGATTTTAGGGTCACCTTATCTATTTGGGTTGTCATAATTGGCCAAGGTTATATTTTGTTATGGGATAAAAGTCACATATCCATTTGTGAAATATAATTCACAAGTTTTTTAAATGGATGATTTGATCAATTTCTTATGTGATAAAGGTCACCTAAGCATAAGAGTCTTCAGGCATAGATGGGATGAACATGCCATTAAAAACAAAGTAATGTTTTTTTGGATCTCATTAATCTAAGAATTACATAAGAGTTATAATTGGTTATCACAACCTACCGATCAACACATTACTTGTGTAGTGGGTCACCGCCTCAAGTTATTTTGGGTGAGGTCGATTTTAGCTTTTCAAATTTAATTTAAAGTGTAACTAATTTAAAAATATATATATCAAAGATATTTAAAATGATTCTTATTATTTTGTAGATGACTACCCCAACTATAACCACCTACTCACCATTTGATCCATCCTCGAAAAAGGAAAAGTAAGTGGACCAAACTTTCTTGATTGGTTCATAAAACTTAGAATTGCACTAGAGATTGAGAAAAAGGACTATGTCCTTGATGAACCTATCCTGGAAGAGATCTCGACCAATGCTGCCAAAGCATTCATTGAAAGATGCCCGGGCCAAACATGTCAATGATTGACCAAACCGACTTGCATCATGCTTGCAAATATGACTCCTAAGCTTCAAAAAACTTTTGTGTTTCATGAAGCATTTAACATGATTGAGAAACTTAGAATCATGTTTCAAGTTCATGCTAAGCAAGAGAGGTTTGTGACCTTGAATGCTTTCATTGGTTTCAAAATGGTTGAGGGATCTTCTTTGAGTGCACATGTACTCAAAATGAAAGCTTATGTTGAGCAACTTGCCCACCTTGGATTTCCATTTGTGGATGAGCTAGCGATCGATGTGATCCTAGTCTCATTGCCTAAGTCATTAAACCAATTCATGATAAACTTCACCACGAATGACTGGGAAATTAGAATTTTGAGCTTCAAAACATGTTCAAGAATGTTGAAGAAAACATCAAGAAATCGGGGAATAATCAAGTGTTGATGATCTGCAAGGGTCAAATATCCAAGAAGAAAACCGGTAATGATACCTGTAAGGGGAAAGGGAATACTGCCAAGAAAGGCATGGGAAAAGGAAAGGGTCAAGGGAAGCCTCCTTCTACCAATCCAACTCCTAATCCCAAACCCATTGTTGACTTTGATTGCTTTCACTACAATGAAAAGGGACACTAGAAACGTAATTGTCCCAAGTACCTAGAGGACGTTAAGAAAAACAAGACCAACCAGGTTGGCACCTCAAGTATATATGTGATTGAATTATATGCATTCCATACTAATTCTTAGGTATTCGATACTGGAAGTGGTACTAACATCAACTATAATTTACAGGGACTAAAGAATGTTAGAGAACTCAGAGATAGCGATTTGGAACTCCATGTGGGCAATGACACTCGATTAGTTGTCAAAGCCATATATCAATATCATATGTTGCTTCCAAATGGTCTTAATCTTATTTTGAACAATTTTTGCTTTTTACCTAGTGTAACGAGGAATATTATCTCTACTTCTCGTTTGTATGAACAAGTTTTGTGTTATATGTTTGACTTTGATTCTGAAAACATCTATGTGTTTACAGATGATGTGTTCTATTTTGAGACTTGTCCTAATAAGGGAATATATGAAATTGATTTAATTGGTTCATACCAAAAGGACAATTCAATGTACAACTTAAATAAGAAAACAAAGTCGGACTTAAGTAAAACTTATTTATGGCATTGTCGACTTGGGCACATAAGCAAAACTCACATTGCTAAGTTTCAAAAGGATGGAATTTTAGAATCCAAAGGCTTAGAATATTTTTATGTATACGAATCATGTATATATGGCAAGATACCCAAAGCTTTATTTCACGGTATTGGTGAAAAAGCTTCGGATCTATTAGGACTCCTACATACTGATGTATATGGACCTTTTAGAATAATGACCAGAAGTAGTGAAAGATACTTTACATTTACTGATGACTTCAGTAGATTTGGATATGTGTGTCTCATGAAACACAAACATGAAGCATTCAATGTATTCAAGGTATTCCAAAATGAAGTACAAAATCAACCTGGTGAAAAGATTAAAACCATATTATTAGATCGTGATGGTGAATATCTAAGCTACGAGTTTGATGAGCATCTTAAGAATTATGGCAGAGTGTCACAACTCACTCCACCGAGAACACCTCAACATAATGGTGTTTCAGAAAGGAGAAATTGTACTCTACTTGATATGGTATGATCGATGATGATTCATACTTCCCTTCCTCCTTCGATTTGGGGATATGCCCTCGATATCGCAGCTCGAATTGTAAACATGGTCCAACTAAAAAGGTTAGTAAGACTCCTTACGAGTTATGGCATGGAAAGGTTCCATCAATGTCTTACTTAAAGATATGGGTTTGTGAAGCATACGTTAAAAGAGAGACTTCTAACAAGCTTGACCCTAGATCTCAAAAGTATATCCTTGTTGGATACCCAAAAGAAACCATGGGTTATTACTTCTTCTAGAAAGATGATAATCGAGTGTTCATAGCCCGAAAAACAATGTTTCTTGAAACTGAATTTATCTTGTTTAAAGCAAGTGGGGGCCCCATTGATCTCGAAGAAATTCGAGAGACACAACATTTAATTGAGAATGATAATCAACAAAGCATTGTTGAACCTAAAATTATCGTTAAGATGTCGGAAACCACACCAACTGTACGACGCTCCAGTAGACCTCATCAGTAACCTGACAGATTTGGATTTGTCATTCCTAAAGAGGAAGTCTTCTTGATGGATCGATGTGAGCCCATCAATTACAAAGCAAGTACTACAGACCCAGAGTCTGATAAATGACTTGAAGCCATGAGAGCTAAAATTCAGTCAATGAATGACAATCAAGTATGGAACTTGGTTAACTGTAACACCGGCAAATTCAGGCTACACATAACAAGTAATAATTACTAAAATTAAAATCCTCGAATAGGATAATCTATAGTCATACACGCTGCAAACTATATAATATAAATTTCGTATTAGGAAAAATAGGAAAAATCAACTGAATCATCCGTAAATCGTAAAAATAAGTGCGCCAAAACATATATATATATATATATATATATATATATATGTATATATATATATATATATATATATATATATATATATATATATTCAAAGTATACGTCAACATGATACTAAAAATATAAATTTCATAGAAATCTGAGTTCATATGAAGGAGATATGAATTTTATAAGATATAAAAATCGACTTTGTAATTAAAAATTATTAACATCAAAAGGTACGGAGAAAATGGTTGCCTTTTGGGTAAAGATACCATAATGAAAATCATAGTGCTCTTTAAGATAGGAATATTGGTAAAAGGAACACAAAAATCGGAGTCCGTACGAGAGAGTTATGATTTTTGCAATATCATTAAATCATATAAAAATAAGGGCTAAAAATAAAGTTAGAATTAGCTGATTGGATCCTAAAGGAAATTTGTAGTACTCATTGAGAGCTACGCGTGGAAAAAAAAAGAACGTCAAAAACAGAGTTCGTATGAAGAAGTTATGGAATTTACAAAATATGCATTTTGCGCAGCGCACGGTGCACATCGGGTGCACGATGTGCACTTTTAGAATGTGAAAACGTGGACTAAGGAGAGCTAACATATGGCACAAAATGGCTAGGGATTCATCACCTTAAAATGCGTGAGGTGCACCCTCAAATCGGCTATAAATAGGAGGCCAAGCCTCATTCTTTCTCCCACAACTTCCCAAACACTCTCTCTCGATTTCTTTCAGTTCTAGCCGAATTTCTCTTAGTTTTCGCCTTCAGCGAAGCCTTGCGGTCCCTGAAGTAGTTGTAGCTACCGAGTATAAGTTCTGCAAGTGCAATTTCCTAACTTTTTTCAGGATGAACCTCTGTAAGTTAAGCTACACTCGAATCTTTTTATTATAACTTATATTTATAGTCATAAGTCGTTATTATGAACCTATGAATAATATTTATCCGTAAATCAATGTCGTTATAGTGCTTGATCTGCATAAGGGAGTTGTGTCTAGAATGGTCACGTTGGCTTGGTTGTTGGATTTCAGAAAAGCTATTATGCCGAAATGATCGTGCCTCCCAACTATCCTGCATGGCTGATCCTTACTTGATTGATCTTGAAGTAAACATTAGGATTAGTGAGGATGTAGACTATTATTAGTCTCCAGGATCATTAGCGTAAAACTTTATGTTAATATTACTTAGGTCACGTCAAGGAATATCTAAGGTGTTAGAATAAATTCTGCCCACATCACAAGCTACCCACCTAAGTCAGTTGAGTGCATATCCCCTTTCATGAACATGATTTAATACAAGTATAATTAACGTATTAAATATTTTCTATAAGTCATACGTGAATTATATGCTTATTTCCTGGATTATATGCAAAGATATATGGGCAAACCAAATATGGTACTATTTTCATGTTAGGATAAATAGATAACATTATATAATAATATAGAAGTAGCATTTTTGAGAACATAAATAAATAATAATACCTAACACTCTATATGGAATGTATACATTAAGATATGTTAGTGTCGTCCAAGAATGGAGTTCGTATTAAAATTTGGTTACAGACACTGTAATCTAGTCTAGGGATAAAGTTGGACTTATGGAAGATACGTAGCTCAAATAAGTTTGATATTAGGTAGTCTTATTAAGAGAATATGTGTAACATAGAAATGCAGAGTAAAGTTCTATTCCATAACATATCAGGTGTCGATGTATTGTAGCTCTGTATGGGATGACCATGAATGGTGGGTCCCGATCTTGCAACTATTAGCGGTATGTCTGGTCATCTCTCAGAGTAGGATGACAACACTTGACCATTCTAGGTGGTCTTGTGAATTACATGGTTAGTTTAGGCTCATAACCTACAAACGTAGATGAAAGTTAATACCCTATTCATCAAATTACTCTGATGGTTTGGGTGCCTTAAGACTTACCCTGTCCAAGGGAGCCCCTAGCTTTGTAATCAAACCCTTACCTTAAATTGTTCGTCAGGGAGATAATTCTCCCTGATAATCCTGGACTAGGATCTATGAAGATCGGTAGGAATAAATATGTAGGAATGTATGCATGTATGGGTATTATATGGTAACAGTTAGTGTTGTAGGTCTGATAACTATGGAATATTATCATATCAATATTGTGGGTTTGAAATCCCTATGTATCTCGCCAGGTTTCCCAACCTGGTCCACTCAGTTTATATGTATCACATGTACCAAGACTTAAGCTAGTGGAACTTCATTAGGATGCTGAGTGATTAAGAGAAAGCCTGCAATTGTATTCATGACCATCAGGTCTTTATGCTGTAACTTATGTATCTGTATTGATTATGACATCCTTAGGGTTTTAACATTTTGGAAAAAAAAACATTTGTAATCAAAATGATCTTTTGTACTAGGATTTTCCATAAATATAAATAAATGATTATAAAAGCATGAAGAAAAGTGTTAATTGGTTCTGAAAATTAGAGGATGTCACATTCGGTATTAGAGCATTAGTTTAGGCGAACTAGGAATTTGTAGGATTTCTTGACTTAAACTTAGATGTTAAAAAATGATGGTGAGGTGTGTATGTCTAGGGGTAGAATGGTCTTTTACCTGTTCCAAGAGTTAGAAAGAGAGAGAGAATAGCCTTGATTTATTTAGAATTGTGAATGGAGTGTTAATTACAGATGATTATCATATGTGTTAGGCGGAGGCTAGATCGGTGATTCGTGTACGAGATTTATTTGCTTGATTATGAGGTGGGTCTTCTAACTATACATACCTAGAGTGGTAATCTTTGTGTGAACGGAGGGTATTATGTGCTTATATTGAGTATTGTGATATCCTGCATTATGTCTTTGTCATTTATGCTGTGTATTATTCCGAGCTTACTGAGTTAGGACCGGAGGGTCCACCCGAGTTGTGGGACCGGAGGGTGCCACTAAGACACATTGAAAAGAGGGTCTTATTCGACTATAGCCATGAGAGGCTAATGAGATGTGTGTGGTATTTTGGGGAACTCACTAAGCTTTGTGCTTACCGTGTTATATGTTATGTGTTTCAGGTACTTTTCAGGATCACGGGAAGGCGCCGACTTGATTGTACACACGACGCGGAGTTATGTTTTGAGGATCTTGGATTGTGTTTAAAACAATTTTATGAACATGTGTTTTTGATAAATTATCATTTTGGAGATTTTTGAACTATGTTTTTGAGAATTATGTGATTTTTAAAATGAAAAATTTGTTTGGAAATTCTCGGTGTTACAAGTTGGTATCAGAGCCTTGGTTTGAGGGATTCGGATGTATCTTCGGGTGTGTCTGGACTCAAATTGAGGATTTCAGAAAAAATTTCAAAAGAAATGATTTTTCCAAAATGAGAAAGAGTTTATGAGAAAAACGAGTGGAGCAGTTTGTACAATCAGCCAGAGCCCGAACGGTGTTTTCCCAAAATTCCCTTACTTATTTGTGTTATGAGATATTTATGAGATGATAGGGATGCATGCTAGAGGATAGGCTAGGTATTTCATATTTAGGGCTAGTGCTGCCTGATTTGTGATGCCTTAGCCTAGGAGTTGCTGCTATTTGTTGTTTGCCTTGAGTAGGTGCTGAGTAGGAGTATCTAGCTGGAATCACTTAGAAAAAGTTCTGAGTCGAGGGATAATCTAGGAGAGGTACCTAGTTGAGCATATGAGGGGTCTACTGATAGAGTAGTCTGTTATTCGTGAGAGATAGAGTACGTGTGAATTGGGATCCTAGGAGGAGGACTTGGGGTGACTACAGGTTAGTGTGGAAGGTAGTATTGGGCCCGTACTACTGAAAACACCAGATCTGTATGCAACCCAAGTAAGAATCCTTAGGGTACTAAGGAGCATGTATGGGCAGGAAATTGAGTGTGAGTATGCTCGAGCGAGTCTCTGATAATTTTTGTGTTGTGTTTCAGAGACATTGTTAGGGCGCAAAGTCACTCTTTGATGTAGTATTTTAGGCTTACCTTCTTGTATGTGTAAATGGGTTGAGTCTTTCCTATAAATAGGAAGTGAGTGACTCCCATTATGTAAGAAACCATTTGGAGTGTTAGACAAGAGAGAGAAATTTGTACAAACCCATTTGTATATCCTTTCTAGATCTAATATAAGCTTACAAAGATTTATTTACTCCTTGTGTTCTTGATTTTACATGATGATTCACTAGATCTTTCTAATTCTGCACATGCCATCATAATCAACACCACTTCAATTGGTATCAGAGCGGGTGCTCTTGATTGGATCAAGAATTGATCCTTGATGGCTTTCTAGATTTGGTGATTCATTTTTTGATCTTTGATCTTCATGTTTTAGAGAGTTTTTGGATTCTAGAAATCGAATTCATCTTTGATTCTATTCATATTTCGATTTTCTTCACTATAATTCAAGTGATTTTTACTTTCTCTCTCTAGAAAACCCATTCAAAATCACTTTCTCTCTCTAGAAATCTTCAAGTTTTTGTGATCATGGTGAATTTGCCATACAATTCTTGGATTGTGATCGTTGAAGGTATCAAATACAAAGTCAATAATGATCAATATTATGGGTTAGTGTTAAGCAGTTTGATTTTTTGGGAAACTATGGTTTCTTATGGAGGATTGAAGGATGATCATGGAAGCTTGATATTTCAGCCACTTTGTGAGATCAAATGGTTGGCTGATATTAGATGGTCCATATCATCACGTAGTAGTGATAAGATTGGAGAAGAAAAATATTTGTTCAGAAAGAAATATATTTCTCTTATTGAAGACCCAAATGATCTTCGTGCTCTTAAGGTTGTTGAAGTTGTTAACAATGGAGTTCAATGTGATGTTCTTGATGTTGTTGAAGTTCATGATAAGAAGATTCAAGTTGATTCTCAAGATGAAAAAGTTTTTTGCTCGATTGGAGTTCAAACCGATGATATTTTGTGTTCTTGTGATTCGTTTGAAGGAATGATTCCTTATCGGAAGCCGGTGATCCAAGAAATTCACAAGTATCAAACTCCAAAAGATTTGATTCAAACTCATAAAGTTGAAGTTGTGGAAAGTGGGTTTGTTCATGAAATCAAGTCTTCAAGATGCAAAAAGATGAGAAAGAAAAAGAAGAAGAAGATTAATCGGAAAAACAAGCGGGTTTACTCACAAAAATTGTCAAATGTTGTGAAGCCGAAATCCGTGAAGCAAATTTGGGTTCCAAAGCAACAATCTCCAAGTGTTGCATTGAATTTGAAGTCAAAACCCAAAAGTGTTGGTGGTTCTTTTGAAGATGTTCTTAGATCGTTGAAGAACACGAAGAACACGAAGAACGAGTTGTACATCTCGCATAGTGGGTGGTACAATGTTCAAATTGGAGATTTTCTCATTCCAACAAAAGAACCAAGATCTTCTAAATTTGATTCATTCGTTGAAAATGGAACTTGATTCATCAAAAATGTATCACAAATTCTCAAATGGATTCCAAAACGTTCATGATTTCTATTTGTATTGAGCGTTTTTCATTTTTGATCGATTTGTCTCATTGGATCTAATCCGTTTCAACCCCAATGTTGATCCAATTATTTTTGTTTAGATCAAAATTCCAAAATCAAAATCAAATTCTCAGATTTCTTTTACTGATTCATCAAATCAAAATTAAAATATAATTCCATTTTTTTGTCACTATTCATCGGTATTTGAGTTCGAAGCCCAATTAAAATCGATTCATGGTACTATTCACGTACGATTCATTTTAAGACCAAATGCTTTATGATACTGTTCATCTTATCGATTTCAACCCAAATATCTTTCAATATTACTTTTCAATTTAACCTTTATCAATAATCGAAAACAATATCATCGTATTCTTGTATCAGTCAAATATCTTGATCATCGATTGTATTTGACTGACCTGATATCGGAAGTCAAAATCAGGAATTAGTAGTTTGTGTGCTGCTAATCTGGTATTTCGAAAAGGATAGAACGTGTTTGATTGTGTTCGTTCTCATCCTGGTATCGATGTTTAGCATTTGAATTCGAATCACATAATCGAGATTATTATAATCGATTTTGAGACAAATGTTGTTATTGTCTAATGGTCGAACTCAATTTGGAGTTAATTGTTGATTTCGATTTTGGTTGGAGTCCATTCCTACATTTGATTTGGAGATTGTCGACTGATGAAATACAAGTCAACCTGGAAAGTCAAAATTGGTTATTTAGCTTTCGTTTCAGTGACTGATGATTCGAAATTGTGATGGATTCGATGGTTGGTGTTGCTTGGTAAGGTCGAAATTGATTCTGAAAACTTGATTGAGTTTGAATTCATTGGACTATTGGGTTAATAACGAATCGACTAGGGAAGAACAGATGGATTGACTGTCGACGGTTTGGAGGTCAAACAGCCTTCACTGTGGAATTTTGGAATCGATTTTAAAGGAGTAATAGTCGAATGTTTGACAAATCTGAAAAT
Source organism: Lactuca virosa (assembly GCF_052849685.1). NCBI lineage: Eukaryota > Viridiplantae > Streptophyta > Magnoliopsida > Asterales > Asteraceae > Lactuca > Lactuca virosa. Next base: position 149,830,557 of record NC_136427.1, on the reverse strand, counting down.
CGTTATTGGATAGATGATTTGTATTTTGGATTCACAGAACGAAAGTCAGAGTCGAGAATCTGATAACGAAGTTTTGTTGGTGTATTGGAGTCTGAATTTACTTGTTGATTGAGTATTCGATTATTGAACGATGGGTCGATGTGCGAATATTGTCCTTTGGTGTCGATGGATTTTAAAAGCGACTGATCGATGATTTTGGGAAGATGATTTTGTATGTTGAACGAAAGCAATGAATTCGTTTGGTTATGTCGACTTTGAAGAGTTGATGGGTCAAGGAATCGACGATGTTAATGACACGAAATTGAAATTAAAAGTAAATGGTTGATTTTGGAAGAACAGAACGAAAATTTGGGTTTAATGACTAACGATATGGTGCAGATGAATTCGTACGAAGGGGAGAGAGAAAGAAAAAGTTTCGTAAATTTAGTTTGCCTGATTTCGTATGAACTGAGGAAGAAGAAACATCAAGTTTCATATATGGCCCTTGACACTTCGTATGTTTGTCACTTTTCACCCGAGAAAATTTCGTATGATTGATAAAATTTTCGTATGTTTTGAAGGAAAAATGGAAAATTTTCGAAAATCACCCATAAACTTTCGAATATTTGGCAACCTCAACAATTAACTGAAGTTTCGAATTTTTGACATTTTTCACCCAACTTCGAAAATTGGCTGAAGTTTCGTATGTTTGGGATAATCTTCGTATGTTTGGAGCACAAATGGCAGAATTTTCGAAAGTAGTTCCTGAGGCTTCGAATGTTTGGCGGTTCATACCCAAATTCGAAAAAGGACTGTTTTTGCTGAAATTTGAAGAAAATACATTTCAGGCCCCTGCAGTTTGTGCAAATTGACGCTTTCTACCCATCTTTGGAAAAGGGGGAGAGTTTTGCATATTTGGCTGTTTTGGGCGCAATGGGTCCCTGCAGAATTCAGAAAGTTACATTTTTTACCCGGATTTTGGAAAATCTTGCAACTTTCACCCAAAAAGTCGAAAATTTTCACAAATTGGAAATTTTTCAAGGTTTTTTCGTGATTGTTTTTTCGTGCAAGATTTTTGATGATTCATTTTTGGTACACATCAAGGGGGAGTATTGTGAAGTCTATTCCTCGGGCGCTTCTCACCCTTAATGGGTTTTATAATCATTTTTTGATTATAAAAAGGGGGAGAATGATGGGTATTCAAAGCGGGTTTGTCGGATATTCATTTGCAGATTTGAAGACCGGTGTTACTTCGAGGGGGAGTTTGGTCTTGATCGCGCTAGCTCATTGGAGACTGAAGCCGGGACATCCAATCCTAACTTTGAGGGGGAGAATGTTAGGGTGCAAAGTCACTCTTGGATGTAGTGTTTTAGGCTTACCTTCTTGTATGTGTAAATGGGTTGAGTCTTTCCTATAAATAGGAAGTGAGTGACTCCCATTATGTAAGAAACCATTTGGAGTGTTAGACAAGAGAGAGAAATTTGTACAAACCCATTTGTATATCCTTTCTAGATCTAATATAAGCTTACAAAGATTTATTTACTCCTTGTGTTCTTGATTTTACATGATGATTCACTAGATCTTTCTAATTCCGCACATGCCATCATAATCAACACCACTTCAGACATCATGGTGGGTACACGCCACAACCCCGAGAGCAGTAGTGCCAGTGACGAGGAGATCCGCAGGATCATTCATGAGGAGGTGTCCGCAGCTATTCGAGAGGTGATATTGGAGATGTTTGGGTCTATTAAGACCACACTGATTGAGACATTTGATGAGCGGTATGCCGCTGTTACTGAGGCCGTTGCTGCCGCAACCACCGCAGCTGTTGTCGCTGCTAGGCCACAAGGAGGTGACTCGTTGTTGTTCCGGGAGTTCAGCAACACGAAGCCACCAGAGTTTGATGGGACACATGATTCGATTACTGCTATGAGATGAATCTCCGACATCGAGGGATGTTTTTACACGTGTTCATGCCCCGAGCACTTGAGAGTTCGGTTTGCGCTAAACCAGCTTCGCTTGGGAGCGAAGGACTGGTAGAAGTTTGTGACAGCCAACTTTACTCCTGCAGATCATGTTGCAGTGACATGGGAGAGATTTACACAGATGTTCCGAGACGAGTATGTTCCCCAGGTGGAGAGGGAACGGTTAGCCCAGGAGTTTCTGTCTCTCAAGCAGAAGACAGAAACTGTGACCGAGATTTCGAGGATGTTCCATGAGAGGGCAGTGTTTTTCCCTGAGCATGTGTCTACTGAGCAGGCACTTGTGAGCTGATATATGAGCATACTGAGGAGGGATATACTGGAGTTCGTGGAGAACTCGTCTTACTGGACATTGGCTGAGCTGCAGACCAATGCCCGACGGAGGGAGATTGAGCTAGAGTTACAGGCCAAGGAGGAGGGAGAGTCCCAGGGGAGGGACCGGAGACCGATACAGTCGCAGCGGGCAAAGCCCGCTGATGCGAGAGCTGGGGGCCAGAAGGGATGCACTTGTGGCAAGTGCGACAAGAGTCACGAGGGATCGTGTCGGGCATGGATTTGCTACAAATGTGGCAAAGAGGGGAACATGGCGAAGGATTGCCCCAAGGGGTTTCCAGTTTCCTTTCACTGCAACCAGACCAGCCATCGAAGGCCGAGTGCCCTCAGCTCATTCAGGGATCAGCCCAGGGTTTCACTCCTGTTGCTTTGTGTGCTACTGATAGTCGGCCAGTGAAGGCCGAGACTCCGAGGGCTCATGGGAGAGCTTTTCAGGTGACAGCGGAGGAGGTCCGCGCAGCACCTGATGTCGTGGCTGGTACGTATTTCCTTATTTATATTATTTTGAGATTTCTTGTGCTTATTTTGTGTTGTATATAGGTACTTTTCTTGTCAGTTATGTACATGCTTTGGTGTTATTTTACTCGGGTGCGAGTCAATCCTTCGTGTCTTTAGCTTTTACTCGGCATATCAGTATCCGACGTGAGGCGTTAAGTCCACCTTTAAGGGTTTCTATAGCCGACGAGCATGCGGTTTTTGCTACTGATGTATTCCGGGGATGTGTACTAGAGATTTTTGGTGTTGAGTTCCCGATAGACCTGGTACCGATCACGATGGGTGATGTCTGTGTCATAGTAGGCATGGATTGGTTGAGTCGGTTTGGAGCTATGATCGACTGTGAGCATCAGATGCTGACCATATGAGACCTTAGTGGGGGAGTACTTACGGTGTATGGAGAGGGTACCAGATCTGGATCAACTTTCTGCTCTGCTGCCAGGGCAAGACAGAGTCAACAATAGGGTTGTATGGGCTTTTTGGTGTACGTGATGGATACACTGGTTGCTACAGAGAGGTCGAGTTCTATCGCCGAGGTTCCGATAGTGTGCGAGTTTCTGGATGTTTTCCCGAAGAGTTTCCAGGTGTGCCTCCCGAGAGGCAGGTGAAGTTCCGGATTGATTTGGTTCCGGGTGCGGCGCCTATTGCCAAGGCACCTTATCGCCTTGCACCACCAGAGATGCATGAGTTATCCTCACAACTCCAGGAGCTGTTGGGGAAGGGTTTCATCAGACTGAGTAGCTCGTAGTGGGGAACACCTATCCTTTTGTTAATAAAAATGATGGTTCACAACGGATGTGCATCGATTACCGGGAGTTGAACAAGTTGACGGTCAACAACCGTTATCCACTTCCGAGGATCGACTATTTATTCGATCAGTTGCAGGGAGCATCTTGGATTTCCAAGATTGATTTGAGATCTAGATATCATCAGATGAGAGTTTGCGAGGAGGATATCCAGAAGATGGCTTTCAGAACTCGTTATGGCCATTATGAGTTTGTGGTGATGCCTTTCGGGCTCACCAACGCACCGGCAGCGTTCATAGATCTCATGAACCGGGTGTGCATGCCCATGTTGGATTGATCAGTGATCGTGTTCATCGACGATGTTCTGGTGTACTCGAGGTCCAGAGAGCAGCACGAGGAGCATCTTTGAGAGATTCTTGGAGTATTGAGGGCTACGAGGCTTTATGCCAAATTCTCCAAGTGTGATTTCTGGTTACGAGAGGTCCAGTTCCTGGGACATCTCGTTAATTAGAATGAGATATTGGTCGACCCGGCCAAGATTGAGGCAGTTATGAGATGGGAGGTTCCGAGCTCCCCATCCGAGATCAGGAGTTTTCTTGGTTTGGCCGGCTACTATCGGAGATTTATTAGAGATTTCTCCAAGATTTATGTTCCTCTTACCAGATTGACCCTAAAGGGTGTTACTTTTGCTTGGGGGCCCGAGCAGCAAGCCTTATTCGAGACTCTTCGCCAGAGATTGTGCGAAGCTCCAGTGTTAGCCCTTCCCGAGGGAGTGGAGGACTTTGTAGTCTACTATGATGCATCTATATCAGGGTTGGGTGCGGTGTTGATGCAGAGGGGGCATATGATAGCATATGCATCGAGGCAGCTGAAGGCTCATGAGACGAGGTATCCCACCCATGATTTGGAGCTAGGGGTGGTGGTGTTCGCCCTCAAGATCTGGCGCCATTATCTGTATGGAGTCCGGTGCACCATATACACAGACCATAAGAGTCGGAAGTACCTCATAGATCAACCGAACCTGAAAATGAGACAAAGGAGGTGGTTAGATGTAGTGAAAGACTACGACTGCGTATCTTATATCACCCAGGCAAGGCTAATGTGGTAGCCGATGCCTTGAGCCGTAGAGCAGAGAGTGCTCCGATCCGAGATGTGTGTATGAGGATGACAGTGATGACTCCAGTCCTAGATACCATCTGAGAGGCTCAGGTGGAGGCTGTGGGGCCAGCGAACCTCAAGAGGGAGCGAGTGATCGGACAGGTTTCCGAGTTTGAGACGGATAGTCGGGGGCTTATGACTTTCTGTGGGCAGATTTGGGTGCCCTATACAGGTGGAGCTCGGCCCATACTGATGGAGGAGGCACATAGATTGAGATTCTCGATCCATCCAGGAGCCACTAAGATGTATTTGGATCTGAAGAGAGATTACTACTGGCCCTTTATGAAGAGGGATGTGGCATGGGTAGTCGAGAGATGCTTAACCTATCGTCGGGTTAAGGCGGAGCACCAGTGTCCACCTGACCCATTACAGCCTCTAGAGATTCCCCAATGGAAGTGGGAACATATATCCATGGATTTTATCACCAAATTACCGAGAACCGCACGAGGTGTTGACGCGATATGGGTGATTGTGGATCGGTTGACGAAGAGTGCTCACTTCCTTGCTATCAGTGAGAGCTCTTCTGCAGAGTAATTGGCCGAGGTTTATGTGAAAGAGGTGGTAGCACGGCATGGAGTGCCGACATCGATAGTGTCAGATCGGGATGTGCATTTTACTTCCAGGTTCTGCTAGAAGTTTCATGAGGAGTTGGGTACCCGATTGCACTTCAGTACCGCATACCCCCACAGACTGACGGGCAAAGTGAGCGGACGATTCAGACGCTTGAGGACATGGTGCAGGCATGTGTTATGGAATTCGGAGGAATTTGGGACACCTATTTGCCCTTGGCTGAGTTTTCTTATAACAACAACCATCATTCCAGTATTGGCATGCCTCCCTTTGAGCTCTTTTATGGGAGGAGGTGTCGGACTCCCATATGTTGGGGAGAGGTAGGGCAAAGAGTGATGGGTAGAACTGAGATAGCGCTCAAGACGACTGAGCAGATTCAGCTGGTTAGATAGAGGTTACTGACGGCCCAGAGTCGCCAGAAGAGTTACACAGATCGACGACGATCCGAGCTAGAGTTCCAGGTTGCATATTTTTTCCTCCTGAAGGTATCCCGTGGAAAAGGGTGATCTGATTCAGGAATCGGGGAAAGTTGGGTCCCAGATATATCGGTCCTTTCAGAGTGACTGCCAGAGTGGGGATGGTAGCTTATCGGTTGGAGCTACCTGCAGAGTTGAGTCAGATTCATAACACTTTCCATGTGTCCTAGTTGAGGAAGTGTGTAGCCGATGAGACGGTAGTGGTGCCCTTAGAGGACATTCAGGTAAATGCTAGCCTGAATTACATTGAGAGACCAACAACAATTTTGGATAGAAAAGTTAAGACCCTGAGGAACAAGGAGGTGCGACTGGTTAAGGTACAGTGGGAGCACCGCAGGGGATCCGAGTGGACTTGGGAGCCGGAGTCCGAGATGCGCGAGCAGTACCCAGAGTTGTTTCCGGAGCATGACTTCGAGGGCGAAGTCTGATTCTAGTGGGGGAGAATTGTAACATCCCGACTCCCAGATATAATATTTTTATATTTATTTATGAGTTGTGTGAGCAACTCGGCGAGTTGGCGCCCCAACTCGTCGAGTAAGGCGGTTTGACCACGTGGGTTTTATGACCAACTCGACGAGTCGGAGAGACCAACTCGGCGAGTTGGCGCTATGAGAGGAAACCTTAATTCTTCGGGGTTGGGTCCTATTTAAAGGACCTTAAGTCCTCATTTCCAAGAGATTGGGACTTCAGATATAGACCTTGTGAGGTCCCTAGTGTCCAAAGGTCCCAACTTTATCCAGCTAATAGAAGAGCTTTCATGATTAAGACCCTAAATGGAAGTTGATTTGGCATTTCAAGCTCTAAGTGGCATGCATGGACATAAAGTGTAACGGCTCAAAAATCAAGACTAAAAGTTTCGTTTTAAAAACATTACTTAAACCACAATATTAAATCATTTCAAACATACTAAAAGAGTTATATAACAAATCAGAGTATCTTTTCAAAACACTTATTCATTTCATCAGAGTAAACATCCCAGGCTGACTAGTTATGGTGTGTGCCATGCGATCATCCCGAGCTCTACTCTCCGCTACCGGAAATACCTGAAACCAAAACTGAAAACTGTAAGCACGAAGCTTAGTGAACTCCCCCAAACTACCACATACCATACAATAACATATAAAGCACATATTGGGCCTTGCCCACTGCATCGGACCGAAGCCCGGACTAATTGGGGCCTTGTCCCCTGCATCGGACCGAAATCCGGACTAACTGGGGCCTTGCCCCCTGCATCGGACCGAAATTCGGACTAACTGGGGCCTTGCCCCCTGCTTCGGACTGAAGTCCGGACTAACTGGGGCCTTGTCCCCTGCATCGGACCGAAGTACGGACTAACTGGGGCCTTGCCCCCTGCATCAGACCGAAGTCCGGACTAACTGGGGCCTTGCCCCTGCATCGGACCGAAGTCCGGACTAACTGAACATAGCATAACATAATCATAGCTACTAGCATAAACACATATACTGCATACTGCATCGGACCGAGGTCCGGACTAACTAACACATAAACATGCTTGAATCACAAAGACATCAAACACACTGAATTACTGCATCAGACCGAAGTCCGGAACTACTGCTAACTAAACGGGCCGACATTGTGGCCGTAGACCCGTTCCTATTGGAAGGAAACTCACCTGTACTGCTGAACTCTGCTGATAATCCTCTGGCTGCTAATCGACTATTCTCTGAAGCGATCCTTTCCTAGCTCACCGAGCTACCAACACCAAATAATATAAATTAGCCTAAACTGTCCTCCAGAGGTCAACTAAGTCAACTCTGGTCAAGGTCCTGGTCAAAGTCAACCTTCCAATTGACTCGACTCGCCGAGTTGTTCTACCAACTCGCCGAGTCCATGCTCTTCAAATCCCAAACAACCTCGACTCCACTCGTCGAGTCTAGCGAGAACTCGACGAGTTCTCCTTTATCTAACGCTTCGGGACTATCTTCAACCGACTCGCCGAGTTGTTCTACAACTCGCCGAGTCCATCTTCATCGGCTAAGGAGATTGCCTTGGACTCGCCGAGTTCCTCCTTGAACTCGTCAAGTACCATGATATTCATGTCCATCACGGACACAGCCTGGCTGAATCCTTTACTAACTCCACTCACTGATCTGTATCATAAACAGAAGGGTTTGGGTTTGCGACCCGACTCGCCGAGTCCAAGAACTGACTCGTCGAGTCCATCTTGTGACATCTCTATTTTGTCGATTATAGACCATCCCAACACCTCCAACTCATAGATCTGGACTCCTTATGCTAGCATTGCACATAAAGTTGCTAACTTTACGTGCATGCAAGGTGTTATGGGGCTAAAACACTTAATCCAATGCTTCCAAGAAGACCTAGGTCATGAAATGGGACCTTAGCTGATTAAAGCCAACTAATTTGAGCTTCTAAAGCTCAAGAGTGTCCAGATCTGCTGTCCAATCCATCCTCCAAGGCTTATCACCCGGATTCCACTTGGGAATGGTCCAAATGTAACAAAAGATAAGCTAGAAAAGGGATCTAGATGATTAACAGCCAAGGTATAAGCTTTATACCTTCAAATGATCTGGAATGTCACCCAAACTCTGGATCTATACTCCTTTCCTTGCTCCCTTTCTTCTACAATCTTCAAGATGCACACCAAGAGCCTTAATCTTCTCACACAAGCTCAAGAATCAAGTTGGGAGGCTAGGGTTTCGTCTCTGGACAATGGAGGCTATAAATGAAACCCTAGAAATGAGAATGAGATGCTTAAATAGGGTGCCAAGTCCCGAAATTAGGGTTTCTCAACCCAGACCAGACTCATCGAGTCAGTCTCCCCGACTCGCCGAGTCGGTCACTTAATCCGCGACATGGGTCACGCTCCGACTCGTCGAGTTTCTCCTTGGACTCGACGAGTTGACTCCTTTGACTAAGGGCTTTTCTTTCCTTTCTTGGTCCTTCGGATTCTGGGTGTTACAACTCTCCCCCACTTAAACTAGACTTCGTCCTCGAAGTCCGCTATGTCCAACTGTTCTGCAATCTGCTTTCAACACTGCTGCCTGAAGAATCTAACTCCTGCTGGCCACTTCCATTGACCTTTCACCCGGTCATTCAGACTAATCTTAGTTCTTGTAGCTAATCACCTTGAGTGCACTCTAATTCTCAACAACCCTGAGAACACATCTTACCCAACTGACCATCCATCTGATACTCCCCGGGTACTTATGATGGACATCCTAGGGGCTCACCCTCTTTTCCTTACGCGTTTTCTGGCTTTCCCAGGGCAACTCTCAATAACTAACCATCTCCCCTGCCACTGCGAAGAACATTCCTTTCACGATATCCATTACTCCAGCCATTTAAATTAGATTTCATCCTCGAAATCATTCCTTATCATTCCTTACCATTTCTTACATGCTAACTACTCTAGGTTCCTACTAGAACAACAAAATTCACATATTCACTTATCCCTGCGATCCACTTATACTTGGCCATAACTCAGATAATCGTGCTACGAGTGACTTGCTACTCCCCAAACTATCCATGAAAATCCAAAATACCATTACCGTTGGAGACCTAACACTGTCTGAACACTAATCTGCCTGATCATTGAATTGCCTGAACACTGAACTGCCTGAAACACTGAACTGCCTGGAACACTGAACTGCCTGGAACACTGATCTACCTGAACACTGGACTGCCAGAAGCACTGAACTGCCTGGAACGGTATGCTGCTACATGGCTGCTTTCCAATATCTCTCAAGACCTTCCTGGTCTCAATTCATACGTCAGCCATCTGAAATATTAGGTTCCAACCCGACTGCGGAGCCCCAAGGACTCCCTACTTAGTCGCCTCTCACAACTTCTAAACAAAATCCTTCTCTGAAACTAACAACTACTAGTTATCTTGTCACTGTGGCCCTAGCGGCCTTCTGATCTAACTGTTCGATTCCACACGTCGAATCATGGGGTTACCAACCCACAGCTAAAAGCGATTGCTACCTGACCAATTGTAGCCTTATATAACAAGTAACCTGAAGCAATCCATTGCTTCCTCGATCTCACCAACTGCAGTGGCATTCCTACCGTCTTATCACTGGCTCAACTCGATCTAATCCATCCAGATAATTCCGAAATCCACTTCGTGGATTTCCACATCCTTAATGCTACGCCCGAACTGGTGGGTGCTACGGTTCTTTTCGCGTCCTAACAACGCACTCACGCCATCTACCAACCTAGTGAAAGCTACGGCTACGCCCACAGACTTACATCACTCTAGCACTATCTGCTAATCTTGTGAATGCTACGGCTACACCCGCAGACTTACAACACTCTATCACTATCTGGCTGCTAGTGAATGCTACGGCTACACCCGCAGACTTACAACACTCTGATACTATTTAGCTACTAGTGAATGCTACGGCTACACCCGCAGACTTACAACACTCTGATACTATCTGACAACTAGTGAATGCTACGGCTACACCCGCAGACTTACAACACTCTCCATTCTGACTCTACACTGCCTACTAATCTGAAAGCATCCCATGCCAGACATTCACTCAATCTGCATCTTGACTCACTCGAGTCCTGTCGACGATCCTCTAACCTGGTTTTTCCGAACCAGCTATCGTCTAACGTGATTACTATGGTCATCTCGTAGCCTCGCTACACCTCCCGTACTGTCTACCTGCTGGTGAATGCTACAGCTGTCCCGTAGTCTTACATCCTAACTAATATCTCGTCCTGGCGAGAAAATCTTCAACCTGGTTTCCCAAACCAATCATCTACTGATCGCTATTACACGCACTCAATACTGGGGAGTTTCCCAACTTCCATCTCACGTGTTTCTCAATCCGATCAGCCACTCGGACTACTATCCTTCTCAACAAAGTTTCGAACTCATCCTCGCTTCGCACTTTCTTCCGTTCCTGACTATACGAGGGTTCCTCCCTCACTTCGATTCAACTAGCTCCTTACAGTTCACTGCCTGGAAAGGATTCCCGATCCTTCTTACCACCCATGACCAATCTGCTAGAACCATGCTTACCCTTTTTAGTGTTTTCAACACCAACTACTCCAAAAGATCACACAACTTCTAAAAGTCCGAATAAATCTCCGGTAATAACCCGCTAAACCCAGGAAGCTCCGAATCTCAATTGGAGACCTCGGAAACTCCCACTGTATCACGGCCTCTACCTTAGCCGGAACGACTAGAATACCCTTCTGATTGACAAGGTACCCAAGAAATTGCACCTCGCACAACCAGAACTCATATTTGGAGTACCTTGCAAAAAGTCTCTCCCTTCTCAAAGTCTCTAGCACCTCCTTCAGGTGCTCCTCGTGCTGGAATATAGCCGATCTATACCCGAACTACACATTCCCAAAGGTAGTGAGATACTACTGAGTCTTACTCATACTTGCTACAGTTACTGCATCCGTAGTCACCTGCTCTACAGGGGACGACCTCCAGCTATCATTCCAAATCCAAGATTTGCAGATGGCATATGACTCACTCGCAAGTAGGTAATATAATATTCTACTTAATCGGTGCAGTAACATAACAACAACATCAAAAATAATAATTGACAGGAAGGTAAAAGATACGTACCTCCAACATCCCGTGCTGCTCGAATCCTTACTGAAATCAACCGGAATGCTCTGCTCCGAGCCGTGGGCGCCCTTGCTCGACCCTGATGTCTGCAGGCGGTTCTCGAAGTCACAGGGGCAGGAGCTGTCACCTGCCCTGCTGAACACAAACTCGGACAGTGGGACTTCTTGTGGCCCCTCCGACTGCAATGGAAACATATTGGGTCAAGTCCCTGGGCGATGGTAGCAGTACAATCTCTGCTAAAATGACCAGTCCGGCCGTACTTGAAACAGCCAGGATCACCACCTCTACTACTCCTACACGCACCCCCGTGCGTCCTGCCACACTTACCGTATCGGCTGCGGCCCTGGAAGTCTCTCGATCTCAAACTCGGCCCTTTGGTTCTTTTACCCGAACCTGTGGGCCACTGAACCTCATCCGGTTTTCTCTTTCTTTCTGACTCCCGGTTAATCTCTCGCTCCTGCGTTACCCCATCGTCCCCATCAACCGTCTGAACAACCGATGTCCGATCCTGGAGCTTCTTTGTCAACATATCAGTGACCCTCTCGACGAGGTTGGGTAGCTCCTCGCGAACGACTCGCGAAACCTCCGCAGCAACCCAATCATGCAGAGAACTCTCCTGGGGACAGGGTGTCCCACTCGCTCTCGACCCCTGATGGCAAGAGCTAAAAATGGGATCCCCCTCCCTGATGGATCCCTGGGATCCATAAGAGTCGGGCTCTAGATGAGCCCCAAACTGCCCTGAAACTATCCCGACCCTAAAGGCCTCAAGACGACTGTCCAAAAGCTCCACGATGGCCTCCCCAACCGAACCGAATATCACAGGAGTCTGATCAATGATGTTGCGCATAATCTCTGCGGAAATGACATCTCTCATCTGCTCATCAAGCTGTCTGGCTCTAGAGCCTGAGCCAGATCCCTCCCCGGCACCTGAACTGCCAACTGGTATCTCGCGCAACGTCACCATGCTGAAAACATATCGCATTAACTGTCAGAATACTCATGGCTGCTGAGGGATCTCACACACTCTACAATTTCCCTGGTTTCGTCTTGGTCCCTCTTGAATCGAGTACGGATCCTCTGCTTTCAGTAGTACGGGCCCATACTACCTTCCACATCTATCCGTACTTTCCTCAAGAGTTACCTTAACTCAACCAAGTCCCTTCTACTGCTACTGATCTCTGCTACTCTCATCCTAGACTTGCCCTAGGAAAATCTCTGACTCTACCCAAACCAGTCCTCGGCTGCTGAAGGCCTCCTTGTAATGCCAATTAGTCATCACCTGAATACCATCACATGTGACGAGGCTCAGATAATCCTTCGAGTAAAAGACTCGTCCCTACAACGGTTAGACTCAAACGAGAGCTGCGCAATAGGGCCAAATCCAGCACTCTGAGATTATTCAACCCTGATCACATGTGACGTGACGTATTCACCTAATGGCTAACTCCCATCACTCAGAGTCCCACAAAGCACAAAGCAAGCAGCATTCAGACACAGGATACTGCTCAAGCAAATCTATTCTCATAACGAGAAACTATACTAGCATACAATGTTAGGCTCATACTATCACGCATAACCTAAACAGGCTATCCTACTACTATCTACTCAATACTAGCATGCAATTTTAATAAAGCTGAAACACATATAGCAGGCACATAAGGAATCCTCCTAGATCCTTAGTCCTATTCTAGCATGCTGTTCTACTGAAACTGAAACTGATAATCATAATACAAACTTGTATGGGTAATTTGGGAGTACTTACTTGAGCTCAGCTGATTGCATGCACCACACCCTTTTTCTCTGTTCAAAGTTCTTTTTCTTTCTAAAAATTCTTTTTGCTTTTCTAAAACTCTTTTCCTTTTTAAGTTTCTTTTTGCTTTTATAAAACTCTTTTCTTTTGAAAACTTATACCACTTCCTTAGTTTGAGTTCAGACACACTCGGGAGTGCGCCCGAATCCCTCAAACCAAGGCTCTGATACCAACTTGTAACGGCTCAAAAATCAAGACTAAAAATTTCGTTTTAAAAACATTACTTAAACCACAATATTAAATCATTTCAAACATACTAAAAGAGTTATATAACAAATCAGGGTATCTTTTCAAAACACTTATTCATTTCATCAGAGTAAACATCCCAGGCTCACTAGTTATGGTGTGTGCCATGCGATCATCCCGAGCTCTACTCTCCGCTACCGGAAATACCTGAAACCAAAACTGAAAACTGTAAGCACGAAGCTTAGTGAGCTCCCCCAAACTACCACATACCATACAATAACATATAAAACACATATTGGGCCTTGCCCACTGCATCGGACCGAAGCCCGGACTAACTGGTGCCTTGCCCCCTGCATCGGAACAAAATCCGGACTAACTGGGGCCTTGCCCCCTGCATCGGACCGAAATCCGGACTAACTGGGGCCTTGCCCCTGCATCGGACCGAAGTCTGGACTAACTGGGGCCTTGCCCCCTGCATCGGACCGAAGTCCGGACTAACTGGGGCCTTGCCCCCAGCATCGGACCGAAGTCCAGACTAACTGAACATATCATAACATAATCATAGCTACTAGCATAAACACATATACTGCATACTGCATCGGACCGAGGTCCAGACTAACTAACACATAAACATGCTTGAATCACAAAGACATCAAGCACACTGAATTACTGCATCAGACCGAAGTCCGGAACTACTGCTAACTAAACGGGCCGACATTGTGGCCGTAGACCCGTTCCTATTGGAAGGAAACTCACCTGTACTGCTGAACTCTGCTGATAATCCTCTGGCTGCTAATCGACTATTCTCTGAAGCGATCCTTTCCTAGCTCACCGAGCTACCAACACCAAATAATATAAATTAGCCTAAACTGTCCTCTAGAGGTCAACTAAGTCAACTCTGGTCAAGGTCCTGGTCAAAGTTAACCTTCCAATTGACTCGACTCGCCGAGTTGTTCTACCAACTCGCCGAGTCCATGCTCTTCAAATCCCAAACAACCTCGACTCCACTCGTCGAGTCTAGCGAGAACTCGACGAGTTCTCCTTTATCTAACGCTTCGGGACTATCTTCAACCGACTCGTCGAGTTGTTCTACAACTCGCCGAGTCCATCTTCATCGGCTAAGGAGATTGCCTTGGACTCGCCGAGTTCCTCCTTGAACTCGTCGAGTACCATGATATTCATGTCCATCACGGACACAGTCTGGCTGAATCCTTTACTAACTCCACTCACTGATCTGTATCATAAACAGAAGGGTTTGGGTTTGCGACCCGACTCGCCGAGTCCAAGAACTGACTCGTCGAGTCCATCTTGTGACATCTCTATTTTGTCGATTACAGACCATCCCAACACCTCCAACTCATAGATCTGGACTCCTTATGCTAGCATTGCACATAAAGTTGCTAACTTTACGTGCATGCAAGGTGTTATGGGGCTAAAACACTTAATCTAATGCTTCCAAGAAGACCTAGGTCATGAAATGGGACCTTAGCTGAATAAAGCCAACTAATTTGAGCTTCTAAAGCTCAAGAGTGTCCAGATCTGTTGTCCAATCCATCCTCCAAGGCTTATCACCCGGATTCCACTTGGGAATGGTCCAAATGTAACAAAAGATAAGCTAGAAAAGGGATCTAGATGATTAACAGCCATGGTATAAGCTTTATACCTTCAACTGATCTGGAATGTCACCCAAACTCTGGATCTATACTCCTTTCCTTGCTCCTTTTCTTCTACAATCTTCAAGATGCACACCAAGAGCCTTAATCTTCTCAAACAAGCTCAAGAATCAAGTTGGGAGGCTAGGGTTTCGTCTCTGGACAATGGAGGCTATAAATGAAACCCTAGAAATGAGAATGAGATGCTTAAATAGGGTGCCAAGTCCCGAAATTAGGGTTTCTCAACCCAGACCAGACTCGTCGAGTCAGTCTCCCCGACTCGCCGAGTCGGTCACTTAATCCGCGACACGGGTCACGCTCCGACTCGTCGAGTTCCTCCTTGGACTCGACGAGTTGACTCCTTTGACTAAGGGCTTTTCATTCCTTTCTTGGTCCTTCGGATTCTGGGTGTTACATAAAGCTTGTAGCTTTACGTGATATATTAGCCTTGGGAGGATAGATCTATAGTTTGGGGTTATGAATTTGCCTTAAAACGTCTAAATGAGAATGGAGACTTAAGGGACTTGCCGAGTAGATGAGCCAACTCGACGAGTCGGCTAGGATTTTCCCTGATGAGTCTAGACATGAGTAACTCGGCGAATTGATGAGACAACTCGATGAGTTAGGTTTTGGTTTTCGCAACTTTTCTGAAGGAACAAGGGGACTAATCGAGTCACATAGATACACTTGATAAGTCGGGTCAACATGGACTGTTGACTCGAGTGTTAACTTCATTTGACTTTAGGGTTGGGTCAAGACAGGGAGTATGGAGACCATGGAGGGGTAGAATGGTCTTTTGCCCATTCCAAGAGTTAGAGAGAGAGAGAGAGAGAGAGAATAGCCTTGTTTTATTTAGAATTGTGAATGGAGTGTTAATTAGTGATGATTATCATATGTGTTTGGCGGAGGCTAGATCGGTGATTCGTGTACGAGATTTATTTGCTTGATTACGAGGTGAGTCTTCTCACTATACTTACCTAGAGTGCTAATCTTTGTGTAACCGGAGGGTCTTATGTGCTTATATTGAGTATTGTAATATCCTACATTATGTCTTTGTGATTTATGTTGTGTATTATTCCGAGCCTACTGAGTTACGACCGGAGGGTCCACCCGAGTTGTGGGACCGGAGGGTTCCACTGAGACACACTGACCGGAGGGCCTTATGCGAGTATATCCATGAGAGGCTAATGAGATGTGTGTGGTATTTTAGGGAACTCACTAAGCTTCGTGATTACCATGTTATGTGTTATGTGTTTCAGGTACTTCTCAGGATCACGGGAAGGCGCCGGCTTGATTGTACACACGAGGCGGAGTTATGTTTTGAGGATCCTGGATTGTGTTTAAAACAATTTTATGAACATGTGTGTTTGATAAATTATCATTTTGGAGATTTGTGAACTATGTTTTTGAGAATTATGTGATTTTTAAAATGACAAATTTGTTTGGAAATTCTTGGTTTTACATAAATAAGATGTACACGAAACTATATTTGTAACACCCGGTTTTGGAAGTACTTGGTTGTGGTCTCGGAGACCAAAGGATAGGGGCGATTTGGTCTTTTATGGGTCTCGGGTTCTATTCGGAAGGTTTTTAGGATTGAGGGTGTTGGTAGGACCGTAGGGCTATTTGTCACCTTTTCATGGATATAAAGTTCGTCGGAAATGGACTTAGAATGAAGAATTTATAGCACTTTGAAGTTATTGTCAATTCTAGTCCCTAATGGAGTTTTGTGACAAGGCAACCCATTGCATGTATGGAATGCATGTGTGTGTTTAGCTGGGTACGCCCAACGTAAGTTGGGTTACGCCCAACATATAAGGTCATATAGACGTGGGTGCAGAGAGGCGTACGCCCAACGTACAAGAAGTACGCCCAACGTACATTCAGAGTTCCCATACCCTAATTTTAGGGTTAAGCCCTATATAAAGAACCTTATATCTCGAAGGACAGCCTCCATTTCGACCCTAAAAGAACTACTACAAAACCCTAATCCATATTTGAGTGTTCTTAGAGCTTAGAAGGCCACTACGGAGCATTTTGGTGTTGTGGATCCATTTTCCAAAGAAGAAAGGAGCAAAGCAAGGTGGTGGTTCAAAGGAGAGGTTGCAGATCTTGGATTGTTGCTCCATTTTTGACCACTTCAAGGTATAAAGATTTGAACTTGGTGATTACTTCCTTAGATCTCTTAGGTTGAGTTTTTGGACCATTTTGGTCCAAAGGTTGAAGCTTTATGGTTCAATCCGATTTCTAGGACTTGGAGTTGCTACTCTCAGTTCTAAATGAGTCCCGAAGGCAGAAAGTTGCTATCTTGGATGTCCTAATGGGTTCATGCATGAGTTAAGACTATTTCCATGGAAGTTAGTTGTCACATTTCAAGTTTGGGCTCTATTGGTGGGTTGCAAGCCACCAAGTGAGGGACTTTATGGTTTAAGACGTTGAAAAGGACATGGATCTGTGTTTCAAGCTCCTGGAGTAGAGTATTAAGCACTGAATGGGAAAAGTGGTTTAACAGAGGAGTACGCTGGGTGTACATGCATGTACGCGCATCGTACACTCCATTCAGCCAGTATGCTTAGCGTACGGAGGAGTACGCCCCGCGTACTCATCAGTTATGGGCTTGGAGTGTTTTGGGCCTCGGGTTGGGCCATGCTTTGGACTTTGGGTTTTTAGGCCGTAGTGGGCAATCAGAAGTCGGATAATTTGGGCCAAGAATATGTTTGGGCTTAGGTTAAGGCCCATTAGAGGGATTGGGCCGAATTTAGCAAATTGGGCTATTAGTGAGCTTGGGAAGCCAACCTAGTGTTGGGTCTTTATATTATGGTTTTGGGCCTTAGATATGGACCAAGTTAGACTAGGGGTAAAATGGTCATTTTACCCTAAGGAGGATTATTGGTATTTAGGCTAAGTGTTATTTCGGTACTGATAGCTCGAGGAGCAGATGGAGCAGCAGTTCGGGGACTTGCCAGTTAGCAGCCAGAAGTTTATCTGCTGGATTTCAGTAATGCGAGGTGAGTCTCCTCACTGTGTGCAGGGGTCTACGGCCACAATTCCGACCCATTATGTTTGTGTATAGTAGGAAGACCCGGGGGTTAGCCCTAGGCATTTTTATGATATATGTTCTGGATTACGATCCGATGTCGGGTGAGGCCCGAGGTATGTTAGTATGCTAGAGGTCTTTGTGAGTCTTACATGAGTCGGTAGTATGATTCAGGACTAGGGTCCGATGTCGGGCGGTGCCCGAGGAAGGTTTATATGTATGTTAAGTTATTTTGGACCAAGGTCCGATGCCGGGGCAAGCCCGAGGAATGATTGCATGTTAGATTGTACTTGTTGTCTGTATGATACTTGTATGCGCCTGGTAGGGAGGTGAGTGTGGGCGAGGTCCTGTATCTCACCACTAGCTGAGTATGGACGGGGTTCCGTATCTCATTATTGATGGGTTTTCAGCATTCTAACACTCCTATGGTGTACATGCAACCCTAGAAACCTTGGATCTATGTTTGACTAAGATACATGCAAATAATTATTTTTCCAAGGTTCTTATCCTAACTAGCATGGCATGGGATACTTGAATCAAATAAAACTAGTAGAATTACTTACCTTGTAGTAGTAGTTGATTGCTTGGAGTTTGAGAGCCTAGCACCAATAATGTGGATGCCTCAAATGGAAGTCACAAATCACCACAAACTTGGAAACTGGAGAGAATAGTTACAAACTTCTTGAAATCGGCCCTCTTAGTTTACACACATCAACTAGTGCAATTTCAAGAACCAAGGCCTCCTTTATATAGTGTGGTGGATTAGGGTTACATCCATGTAAACCCTAATACCCATGTCTTTTCATTTCCATGAGATCCATGGGTTAAAGCTCCATGGAGTATCCATGGACTTTCCATGCAAGCCTAGCCCATTCCAAATAAGCATTAGCCCACACTATATAAATACAAGAGCCCATATTTAATTAGTCATACTTTTGATCTCTAAATTAATTCTAAATTAATTATAGATCAACACTAATTAAATAATATGATTTTATATTAATATATTAGAACTTATAATATATTAATAAATCATAACTTATACTATTCTCAAAAGATTATCCGTAAATTGTTCGGGTGAAGTGCAACCCAAATGGACCATGCCGGGTTGGGTCAAGTACATACCAAATATAGTTATGGACTTAGACACTATATCCAACAGTCTCCCACTTGGATAAGTCTAATAACTATAGTTGCAAGTATGACTTCAGGAACCGATCAACAATCGTAGCTCTTTAAACTCTGTTGAACTGTGAAGCGCCATTTTAGATAAGTGATTATATAATCCTCTGTTCTAGATATCAGCCGGACAAATACATGGAACATGTTCTTTCTTATTGTCGAGCATTTGTTTCCCGATTTCTGATTTGTTTGACATAGAACTTAACTGAACACATCAATTTAGTTTTGACCGGGCTCGGTACATAGGTCAAAACAAAATCATCGAGGGGCCCAGATATCGCTTCTAATCCTAGAAGGAACAGATAAACTTCGACTCATATGTTTGCTCTACTACTTGTTGAATTACACACAAAAGCACAGTTTATAACATCGAGTTACCAATGCGTTTTCGTGCAATCAATGAATAACCAACTCATAGGCAACAAATCATATCTCTAGGTTTGAAGACTTATATGATATTACCGTCTCACGATCACCCGAGATAAATTCCATGAAGTGATACAAGTGAGCGTGGGTTGAATCCAATACTCAGAACTTATGAGCACTCATGAGTGTTGTAGCCCCGCTTTGTCTAACATCTTAGACCTCTACAAGCCAACCCATGACAGTCTTGATTCATATCTACTTCCAACATATGACCGACTGTGGAGAGTTTGAATAATATGATATAAACCATGACATAATTATTCTGGAAGTCAAAACATGCAAAAACAAATAATAGTAAACGATTGACAAGAGATAGCAACACTTTACTCGTAAATAACAGCTTTTATTTATCATCAAATGTCAATTACATTT
The DNA here is from genome assembly GCF_052849685.1 of Lactuca virosa. NCBI lineage: Eukaryota > Viridiplantae > Streptophyta > Magnoliopsida > Asterales > Asteraceae > Lactuca > Lactuca virosa. The sequence goes on along the minus strand of NC_136427.1, from coordinate 149,810,569 downwards.
TACAAATTTCAAGATTATCTAACTACTAAAACTAATATCATCCTTCAGCCCTATGCTCCGAGCATGCTGGAGATGCTTAGCCCGAGTCAGTCCCTTCGTGAGGGGATCTGCTGGGTTCTCATCCGATGATACCCTCTTTGCCACGAGGATTCCTTCTTCTATTCGATGTCTGATGAAGTGATATTTTCTGTCAATGTGTCTGGATCTCCCATGATCTCTTGGTTCCTTGGCTAAGGCAACCGCACTATTGTTGTCACAGAAAATCTCCATTGGCTCCTTTATAGCTGGTACAACTCCAAGGTCTCCGATGAAGTTCTTTAGCCATATAGCCTCCTTTGATGCCTCGCTTGCTGCTATATACTCTGATTCACAAGTGGAATCAGCCACTGTCTCCTGCTTGGAACTTTTCCAAGTAATTGCCCCTCCGTTTAGAGTAAAGACCCAGCCCGACTGAGAGCGGAAATTTTCCCTGTCAGTCTGAAAGCTAGCATCACTGTACCCTACAACTCTCAAGTCCTCACTGCCACCGAGGGTAAGGACCCAGTCCTTAGTCCTCCGTAGGTACTTGAGGATATTCTTTACCGCAGTCCAGTGTGCCTTGCCAGGGTTCCCCTGATACTTGCTAACCATGCTCAAAGCAAAGGCTACATTAGGTCGAGTACACGTCATAGCATACATGATCGATCCTACAGCTGAAGCATAAGGTATTCGACTCATTTATGCTATCTCAGCCTCAGTACTAGGGCTTTGTGTCTTACTCAATCTGGCGTTACTCTGGATGGGTAACTCTCCTTTCTTGGAGTTATGCATGTTAAACCTTTTCAACACTTTGTCCACATAGGTGCTTTAACTAAGTCCAATTAGTCCACATAGGTGCTTTAACTGGGTCTGTAGAAGATGTAACCAAAGGATTTCTGTGGGTAGCCGATGAAAATACACCTTTCGCTTCGGGGTTCGAGCTTATCGTGAGTCTCGCGTCTCACGAAAGCCTCGCAACCCCAAATCTTGATGTGGTCTAGATTGGGAACTTTTCCAGTCCACACCTCGTAAGGTGTTTTGACAACCTTCTTTGTAGGGACTAGATTAAGGATATGGGCGGCAGTCTCTAAGGCATACCCCCAAAATGAGATTGGTAGCGAAGCTCGACTCATCATGGAACGAACCATGTCCAACAAGGTCCGATTGCGCCTCTCAGCTACACCATTCAACTGTGGTGTCCTAGGAGGTGTCAATTGTGAGACAATCCCACATTCCTTAAGATAGTCAAGGAACTCAGTACTAAGATACTCACCACCACGATCGGATCGAAGCATCTTAATGTTCCTGCCCAACTGATTCTCCACTTCTTGCTTAAACTCTTTGAATTTCTCAAAGGTTTCTGACTTATGCTTGATTAGGTAGACATATCCATATCTACTAAAATCATCAGTAAAAGTCACATAGAACCGATTAGCATCTCTTGTGGCGGTTCTGAAGGGTCCACACACATCCGTGTGTATGAGGTCCAACAAACCTTCACCCCTAGCACAAGTGCCAGTAAAAGGTGACTTTGTCATTTTACCAAGCAAACAAGATTCATAACTATCATCTGACTTTAGGTCAAATGACTCCAAGACTCCATCCTTTTGGAGTTGGCCTATGCGTTTCTTGCTTACATGTCCAAGACGACAATGCCATAAGGATGCTTTATCTAAGCTAGTGGAAGAGTTAATACACAATACATTATTTCCTAGATTATCTACAACAGATACAGTTTCATACACGCCATCACAAGGTAATGCTTTAAAATAAAGAACATTATTAAAGAAAGCATCAATACTACCATTATTATTATCAAAATAAAAGGTAAAACCTTGTTTATACAATGCATGAAAGGAAATAACATTTCTTGCCATTTCTGGCGAATAATAACATTTATTCAAATCTAATGTAAACCCACTATTTAGCACTAAGGAATAAACTCATATCTTGGTGACAGGTGAAGCTTTCCTGTTTCCCATGATCAAGTTTATCATTCCCTGCTCCACATTCTCACTTCTTTTTAGTCCCTGCAAATCACAACATATGTGAATACCACAACCTGTATCAAGGACCCAAGACTTAGAATGAGGTGAGTTATTAGACAATATAGTGTATATACCTGCATGGTTGGGTTTTACTTTCCCATCCTTCAAATCTTGCTGGTACTTTGGGCAGTTTCGCTTCCAGTGCGACTTTTCATGGCAATAGAAGCATTCAGCCTCATTAGGGTTAGCAGAAGGAGTGACAAAACCTTTCTTGGTATTGCTTGAAGAGGAGCCTTCAAGGGTCTTACCCTTGGTACCCTTAGAACGATTCTTTCTCTTCTTCCCTTTGCCATGCCCGATTGCCAAGACATTGGCCGCAGTTGGAGTAGGAGTAGGAGTAGTAACAACCGACTTACCCTTTAGACCACTTTCGGCGGTCTTCAAGAGTCCTTGAAGTTTGCTGAGCGTGACTTCTTCCTTGTTCATGTGATATGTCATGCGGAATTGATCATAACACGATGGCAAGGAGTGCAAAATGATGTCTATTGCTAACTCCTCAGCGAAGTTCACATTCAGCTTCAGTAAACGGTCCACATACCTTTGCATTTTCTACATGTGGCCCGTGATGGGTTCACCATCCTTCATTCGGGTTGTTATCATGGAGGAGATTATTTCATATCGCTCTTGACGAGCACTTTGATGGTAGCGGTCCATCAAGTCCTGGTGCATCTCAAAAGGATAATAGTCCTCATAGGACTTTTGGAGCTCGGCTGTCATGGTGGCCATCATGATGCATGCCACTTTTGTAGCATCTCTTTCATGTACCTCATATTCAGCAAGCTCTTCAGGAGTAGCAGTTGGCTCGGGTACCTTCAGCTCCTTGTCGAGAACATATTCTTTGTTCTCATACCGAGTGACCATCCTGATGTTTCTGATCCAATCTGTAAAGTTGGACCCATCAAAGATGACTCTCCCACAAAGATTCATGAGAGAGAAGGAGCTAGTAGGGTTTGAGCCAGAAGCATTGTTATTGGAAGACATCTGAAAAGAAGAGGGAATAAATTAGATTAGATATAGAGATAGTCCTTAACAAAACACCCAAATGTAATATTAAGGCTAGGACCCAACACAATATTTTATAACTTAGAAGAGGGATGCCGTAATCTAAGCTATAAGATATTTGAAGGTAGGTGAATGACGATTCACCAATTTCCACCATGAAAAACGAAATATTTAATTAGGTTTTAATTGGTTTAGAAACTCCTAGATTCTTTGAGATTCATTGAACTTTCTTCAATGGCATGTTTCAATCTCGAGTGTGCCCTTCAAGGTTTGTGACTGGGATGCCGAGGATCACAAAACAAGGTGTGAAGTAACCATGCAAATTACTTGGTACCCTTAATGTATTACCCCTCAATCGATGTGCCGGTTAACCATACACGCTCCATCGATACTATGATAAACATTAAGTCACCCTTTACCCACCTTGTTAAGTTCAAGTTAGTGTGCCGGTTAACCACACACGCTCCACTAACGACTTAAACAAAGTGTAAAGTGTAATTTCATGGATTAGCACCTTATTCACATTTTCCTAAAATAACTAAGATTGGGAATTCAATAAAGTTTAGTTACTTTAGTATTATCATTATACTTTTAATGAGAATTTATAAGTCCTTGTCCTACCCGTTCGGCTAACGACCCTCCACCGATCAAGGAAGCGGTGGGTGAGAGTGGACACCCATTAAGTTTCCATTTTATAGGCAACAACCTTATACCCCCCTTATAGACCGGCTTCGTGAATGAGGCGTACTAGCGGTAAGACGACTTGATCTTATACATATATAAATATTATTAAACTTATAATATTATAAACTATAAGGGTTGAATTTTAACTTTTAAAATTATAGGGGTTGGAACTAAAGTTTTTAATATGACTTTACATGTTCCAAAACTTGAGGGCAAGTTTTGTAAACTTTCAAAAACTTTTCATTTCTCATAACTTATGAGTTAATGGTTATTAAAAATGAAGACTCTTCATTTTTTGTAACCTATGTGTTCTTTTAATGGTTATTTATAAATGTGACTTTTGGTTATCCATAACTTAAGAACTAGTTATGGACTCCATTAAAACACATAAAGATCAAGAATTAATCTAATCAATTATTAGCACATAATTTCTATGATCTTCTAAACTCATATGTTTATGAATGTTCATATCAAAAATTTCAAGAATCGTAAGTACATATACAAAACTTGAAATTTTGATACGAGCTTTTGAACAAAATTTCGATTTTCAAGTTTTTTTTTTTTTTTTTTTTTTTTTTTTTTTTTTTTGCATCAAGTATCAAATAAACAAACCAAGCTCTGATACCACTGACGGGTTTTCAGCATTCTAACACTCCTATGGTGTACATGCAACCCTAGAAACCTTGGATCTATGTTTGACTAAGATACATGCAAATAATTATTTTTCCAAGGTTCTTATCCTAACTAGCATGACATGGGATACTTGAATCAAATAAAACTAGTAGAATTAATCACCTTGTAGTAGTAGTTGATTGCTTGGAGTTTGAGAGCCTAGCACCAATAATGTGGATGCCTCAAATGGAAGTCACAAATCACCACAAACTTGGAAACTTGAGAGAATAGTCACAAACTTCTTGAAATCGGCCCTCTTAGTTTACACACATCAACTAGTGCAATTTCAAGAACCAAGGCCTCCTTTATATAGTGTGGTGGATTAGGGTTACATCCATGTAAACCCTAATACCCATGTCTTTTCATTTCCATGAGATCCATGGGTTAAAGCTCCATGGAGTATCCATGGACTTTCCATGCAAGCCTAGCCCATTCCAAATAAGCATTAGCCTACACTATATAAATACAAGAGCCCATATTTAATTAGTCATACTTTTGATCTCTAAATTAATTCTAAATTAATTATAGATCAACACTAATTAAATAATATGATTTTATATTAATATATTAGAACTTATAATATATTAATAAATCATAACTTATACTATTCTCAAAAGATTATCCGTAAATTGTTCGGGTGAAGTGCAACCCAAATGGACCATGCCGGGTTGGGTCAAGTACATACCAAATATAGTTATGGACTTAGACACTATATCCAACAATTATCAGCAGAGTAGGGGCGAGGCCCGGGATAGGAGAAAGGTGAGTGTGGGTGGGGGCCCATATCTCACCATTAGCAGGAGCGTGGGCGGGGTTCCATGACTCATTAGTAGCAGGACAAGGGCGGGGCCCAAGATAGGTGAGGCCTTAGAATAGGATACAATAGAGAATGTTTGCTTTATATGCTAGTATGTTTATGTGATTATAAATGTATAGCGGGCGGGGCCCGGAGACAGGTGAGGGCTAAGAGAAACAGATATGTATACCGAGCGGGGCTCGATGCCAGGCGGGGCCTGATGTCGGGCGGAGCCCAATGCCAGAGTGAGTCCGATGCCAGGCAAGTCCCGATGCAGCGGGCGAGGACCCAATATGTGTTTATGTGTATGGCATGTGGTAGATTGGGGAACTCACTAAGCTTCGTGCTTACGTTTTCAGTTTTGGTTTCAGGTACTTCCGGTAGCGGAGGGAAGAGCTCGGGATGACTGCATCACACACACTATGATGTTTAGCCTGGGATGTTTTACTCTGATTTTAGATATGGAACTTGATAACAATGTTAAGATGAAATGTTTTGATAACTTATGGTTTTATTAATGATTTAAAATGAAATTTTTGGTCTTGATTTTTGGGATGTTACAAGTTGGTATCAGAGCCTTGGTTTGAGGTATTCGGGCACACTCTCAGGTGTGTCTGAACTCAAACTAAGGAATTGGTATAGAAGCTTTTAAAAAAACCATGTTTATAAAAGGACTTTGAGAAAAGAAAAGAGTTTTAGAAAAAGTAAAAAGAAATTTGAAAAAGAGAAAAGGGTGTGGTGCATGCAATCATCCGAGCTCAAGTAAGTTCTCCCAAATTACCCATACATGTTTGTTTAGATATGATATGCTTATGAGAACTGCATGCTAAGGATCTAGGAGGATGCCTTATCTACCTGTTATATGTGTATGAGCTTAGAATTGCATGCTAGTACAGATTCCTGATATGTGGATAGAATTGCTTGATTTATGTGTCTGGTTAGATTTTCCGTTGGTCTGAATGCTGCTTGCTTTGTGCTTGGTGTGACTTTGAATAATGGGAGTTAGCTACTAGGTGAATACGTTAAGTCACATGTGATCAGGGTTGAATAATCTCAGAGTGTTGGATTTGACCTTACTGCGCAGCTCTCGTTTGAGTCTAACCGTTGTAGGGATGAGTCCTTTACACGAAGGATTATCTGAGACTCGTTGTATGTGATAGTATTCACGTAGTGGTTAGTTGGTATTATAAAGAGTCTTTCAGCAGCTGAGGACTGGGTTTGGGGTTGGAGATTTCCCTAGGGTAAGCCTAGGATGAGATTAGTGCTGGGAGCAATAGTAGTAGTGCAAGGGACTTGGTGGAGTCAAGGCAATATTTGAGGAAAGTATGGATAGATATGGAAGGTAGTAGGGGCCCATACTACAGAAAGCAGAAGATCTGTACTCGAATCAAGGAGGGTTGAGATAAAATCAGGAAACTTGTAGTGTGCGTATGTTATCCCTCAGTAGTAATGAGTATTCTGATGGTTATTATGTTGTATGGCAGAATGGTGACGCTACGGGGTAGACCAGTTGGTGGTTCAGGCGCCAGTGAGGGATCAGGCTCTGGTTCAGGAGTCGGGCAGCTCGAGGAGCAAATGAGAGAGTTTATTTCAGTCGAGATTACGCGCAGTATTCTAGACCAGACTCATATGATCTTTGGTTCGGTCAAGGAGGGTATTTTAGAGCTTCTAGATGAGAATCTGGGAGCTTTCCGTACTGAGATGATAGCTTTGATGGGGGCACATACCCTGACATTCCGAGAGTTCAGAGCTTGTGGAGCTCTAGATTACCATGGGGCTCGGGAACCCATCGCTAGCAGCAGGTGGTTGGCTAATGTTTCCAACGCTTTCCGTACGAGCCGATGTCCCGAGGGGGACAAGGTCTGACTTGCCTCCTGTCTTCTGAAGGACAAAGCACGGGATTGGTGGGAGGAGGTTGGACATGCTATTGGAGATGATGTCGCGTTGGACGCGATGACATGGAGTGATTTCTCGGCCAGGTTCAAGGACGAGTTTGCACCAGTGATTGAGGTGCAACAGTTAGCACGGGAGTTCCAGGACCTCCGAAAGACCACAGAGACAGTGGCGGAGATCACCGCCAAGTTCAGGGAGAGGGCCCTTCTTGTTCCGCAGTATGTGGCGGACGAGGAGATGAAGAAAGCCCGATATCACGAGATGTTGAGGAGTGATATCAGACAGTTTGTGAGCCGATCCAGCTGCAAGACGTTGGAGGATATTATTGCTCAAGCCAGAGAAAGAAAGATTGACCTGGAGTCAGAGAGGAAGAGGAAACTGGATGAGGTTCAGTTGTCCACGGGTTTGGCCAAGAGACCCAAGGGGTCGGATTCGAGATCAAGAGACCATCAGATCCGCAACCGATGTGGCAAGTGTGGCAGGATGCACGAGGGTGCATGCAGGAGTGGTAGTGGTGGTGATTCTGGTTGCTTCAAGTGCGGTCGGACTGGTCATTATAGCAGGGATTGTAAAGCTACCACCACCCAGGGATCATACTTGATCTGCTTCCATTGCAGTTAGCGGGGCCACAAGAAGGCCCAATGTTCGAGCTTGGTTACCACGGGATAGGTGATAGCACCTGCCCCTGCGGCATTGAGGATCATCAACAGCCGTCAGAGCAGGGCAGAGGCGCCTACGATGAGAAGCATAGCTTTCCAACTGACCACAGAGGAGGCACGAGCAGCTTCCGATGTTGCAGGTGCGTATCTCTTGCTTTCCTATCATCTTTTATTTATGATTTTATTGTTATGGTACTGCATCGATATTGGTAAAAGTATTTCAGAACTTTGTGGCCTAATTATGATTGAGTTATATGCCATTTGCATACCTTGGATTTTAGAATAGTAGTTAGAGATTGTTCCCTTTTAGAAAAAAGTTCTCAGGATGCGGTAACTGTAGCAAGCGTGACTAGAACTCGGGATATATGTCACTAGTTTTTCAAGAGAGGTATTGATTGGTATTGGTCAGTTAGATCACTAGCAGTGGTGAGCATCAGATTACAAACGGATCAATCGTTGGACAGTGGGAAGGATGGGGAATCCTTTCCAAGGTTGTGAGCTGCAAGTAGTTAGTTGAATCGAAGTGGGGGAGAACCATCCAAGTATTCTGGAGCAGAAGTAAGTACGATCCGGGATAAGTTCGCATCCTGTTGGGTAGGGAAGCAGTCTGATTGACCATTTGGATAGAGGAGTGCAGGAAATGAACATTTAGGAAACTTCCCGACATATAGTTCGTGTATTCACGACAGTAGATAACTAGTTTGAGAAACCAGGACGAAGAATTCCCGGCAGGATGTGGGTTTAGCCAGCATGTAAGACTACGAGATAGCGGTAGCATCGACCAGCAGTCAGACAGTGAGAAAATGGTTGTAAGTCTATGGGATAGCTGTAGCATTCATTAGCAGCCTAGTTAGCGGAGTGTGGGTGAGGGCCCGTATCTCCTAGTTAGCAGAGTGTGGGTGAGGCCCGTATCTCCTAGTTAGCATGATAAGAGTCAGTATAGGATAGCAAGCTGAGATTGGAGGAGGGGTGGGCCTGCATATCCCTAGAAAGGTGAGACCTGTGGGAGAGGCCGCTCTGAGATATAGCTTGGGTGGGACCCGTGGGTGAGGCCCGTGTACTTATAGCAGCGTAGGTGGGACCTAGTAAAGACCTTAGGGTCAAGGTAGGGGATCGAGGATCCCAGGACTTATAGAGCCAGAGTGGCAAGGTAGATAGAGCAGGTTTAGATAGCCGAAGTTTCTTCGGAAGTCGCTGGGAGCGACTGAGAGATTGAGCTTGGGTTCATTAACCGGTGGGAGTCCGGTAACCCAGATGATAGCAGGTCAATTGGGACCAGGGTAGTCCCGGTTCATCCGGAAAGCGGATAAGTGACAGAAGGATCTTCAGACATGTAATGATGATAGAATTTTAGTATGGAGCAGCTAGTGACCGAAAGGTGCTACGCCACTCACAACGGGGTTAAATAATCTCAGAGTGAAGGATTTGACTCTGTTGCGTAGCTCTCGTTTGAGTCTAACCGTTTCAGGGATGAATCTTTTACTCGAAGGATTATCTGATCCATTCGCTGGGGTTAGGTGTTCAGCACCAGGACATAGAAAGAGGAAGCATTTAGTAGATAACCGCGAAGCGACCGACACAGGGAGTGGATGGAGATTTAGTTACAGTGAAGGATCTGTCGTTCACAGGGACAGGAAAGGTTGTCGCTGATGTACAGTTGCCTTGGGAAGGATATTGATTGTGCAGGGTAATGGTTGGACCTCAGGAGGTCAGGTGTAGCGGTCCTTTCGGGGATCAGACTAGGTGGATAAGGTTAAGCGTGATATAAGAATGGTTGTGAGCATTCAGGCTAGTTTGGAGTGAGTACTATGACCCATGAGAAGTACCCGATATAAGTATACTCAAGAAGACTTCGAGGATGAATTCTTGCTTAAGTGGGGGAGAGTTGTAACTGATGGGTTTTGAGCATTCTAACACTCCTAAGTGTACATGCAACCCTAAATACCTTGGATCTATGTTTTCTCTACTATACATGCAAATATGATTATCCAAGGTATTATCCTAACTAGCATACCAAAACATTGATACTAGGATAATAAAATAGATAGAATACATACCTTGTTGTTGTTGCTTGACTCCATGAAGCTTGAGAGCCTAGTGCCCCAAGTGTGACACCTCAAATGGTTCACACAACATCATGAACTCTTGGAATAACCATGAGAAGAAGACATACATGTTCAAATCGGCTAGCCCTCAAAATATGTATCACTAGTGCCAATTTCTTGAACTAAAGGGGTTCTTATATAGTGTGGCTATTAGGGTTACACCATGTAACTCATGACTTTTCCCATTCCTTATGCTCCATGGGTTTTAACCTCCATGGAGTATCCATGGATCACCACATGGGTTAAACCCAACATAAAGGAATCTTGGATCATAAGCCCACATATATAAGAATGAATGATTTACACAATCAATCCCCATATATTTAATTAGTCTCTTTTTGATCACTAAATTAAGTCCAAATTAATTCTTGATCAATACTAATTAAATAACATGATTTCATATTAATATATTAGAACTTATAATATATTAATATGTCACAAAATGTCTTTTCCTCATAAACGGTCTATCCAAATGTTCCGATGCCATGCAACCCAAATGGACCATGCCGAGTCGGGTCAAGTACATACCAATTATAGTTATGGACTTAGACACTAATCCAACAGTCTCCCACTTGGATAAGTCTAAAACTATTATTGCGTATGACTTCAGGAACCAACTGACAATCGTAGCTCTCAAAAGCCGCTGTCGAACTTTGACCTTGTAGATGAACTCTGACCTTTGTCAATGACTTGTCCATTAGATAAGGGATCATATATTCCTCCATTCTAGATATCATATGGACTGAGACATGGATTATAATCATTCTCTCTGTCCATTTGTTGTTTCCTAATTTCCGATTTATGATGATTGACTAATTGAACAAATCAAATCAGTCCAGGCCCGGCCGAGCACTTACATTTGTCATCACCAAATCATCGAGGGGCCCACAGATATCGCTTTTATCCCGAAGGTAAAAGGAATGGATAAACTTCGACTCATATGGCTTGTTCTACTACTTGTTGAATCATACACAAAGGCACGTTTTATAACACCGAGTTACCGAATGCATTTTCTTGCAATCAATGTACAACCAACTCATAGTAACAACTCATATCTCTAGGTTTGAATAATATAAGATATTATCATCTCATGATCACTCGTGATAGAATCCATGAAGTGATTCCAATGAGCGCGGGTTGAATCCAATACTCAGAACTTATGAGCACTCATGAGTGTTGTAGCCCCTTGTCCAACATCTTAGACCTCTACAAGCCAACCCATGACAGTCTTGATTCATATCTACTTCCAACATATGACCGACTGTGGATAGTTTGAATAACTTAGTCAATCAGGAAGAACGACCTAGTTATTCTGGAAGTCAAAACATGCAAAATGAAACACAATAATAATAGAATCTAATATGGTATCAAAACCTATGAACATAAATAAAACACCTTTTATTTATCACCATATGATTACACATTATTCATTGTATACTGTTTCAGCTATCAACTTTATTCTTGAATTTAAAACAATAGTTGTCCCATGCTCCAAGCATGTACACTATGTTTTCTAAACACTAGTCATGCCATACACCAAGTATGCATACTATGTTTGTCTATGATCTTCACTTTGTGAATTAGATCAATTGAACATAACTCCAATGATCCTCTTTCACAATCCCAAATCCTTACTGCAAATGCAAGAATTTCAAATTCATGCCATTTACTGAAATTTGTTAGATTCTAAACTTATATGCATTGATCCTCCTGTAATGATTATGCACAGAGTCAGAAAGACTTGACAACAACCATTACAGAGCATTCCAAGGAGATCAACTCCTTGGAAACATCCTTCTTGCATTAAGTTTCCTAATCTTACACAGATTGAATAATTTCCAACTTTGAAACATTTCCATATTCCATTTTGACTATCACTTCTGAACAAGAGTTGCCTCCTTACAGATTATGTCAATATGGTCCTTCCAGAATTAACACTATACTTCCAACTGTCCTTGAGCAACCAATATTTGGTAAACCTTAGATTGTCCTCGACAATTGCTTAATCCTTTTAGTCATATCCAGTTCTAGACCTTTTCCCTTCTTAATGCCCCAGGCATTTGGAAAATTTTAGAAAGGATAAATATAGCACATGTAATCGATCCTATATCCGAAGCATATGGGACACGAGTCATGATGTCTCACATAAAGACTAAACCAGTCTTTTGCTATAACATTTCCATTTCTATTTGCCAAGTTCTCATAATTCAGATTATGAAAAGGGATGCCGTAATCATAATCGAATTTTAGAACGCAAATAATGGACCCATATATAGAATTTCCTTATGTTGAGTCATTCCAACATGAAATTCATATATATATATATATATATATATATATATATATATATATATATATATATATATATATATATATATATATATCCTTGACTAAATACGACTTAAAACCTCAATCTAAGCTTTTAGAATTGAAATGAAGTATAATTTCCTCTCCCTTAATTATAGCAAAACAACTTTTTCAACCCCTGCAGCCTCACGAATTGAAACTTTTGTTTTCTATAATTAACATTGCTAACTTGCAATCTTTATCATAATTATCATGCTCCCACTAACATGATGATTATTAGCATAACACTCATGCTCCCACTAGCTTTGACATGTAATCAGAAATCAGCTGGACTTCTAGAAATCAATACTTTATTGACTTTCTTACCAAAGTTCAGATTTCTGATACTAGATTGCTTTGATAAAACTTTATCAATATCATACACCTTATCTTAGATAGCTCACAGGTGTGTCTAAACAATTTTAAGAACTATGAAAAGGGATGTCGTAATCATAGTCTCGATTGTTTAGACCTTTACCACTTCTCACAAGTCCATGTTAGTGTGCTGGTTAACCACACACGCTCCACTAACGACTTTGAGAATGCAAATATCACAATTGCTATCTAGCTAAAATCTACTTAGTGAAAGTATTTCCTCACCATCATTTTCATGAATCGGAGAGAAACCTTATGACACTTAGATTTTATGGTGTATGAGTTCCTATCCATATGAATTTTGTCAAAACCATAATCACAAGACAAGGTTACTGACAAATCCACACTTATATGGATTAAACTTGTGCAATCTTAAATTCTTGCCATTTGGCAGCTCAAGGGCCTGCCATTGCTTCCAAGTAGCTGTACAACCAATTGAGAACTCTCAGAACTCCTATGCAAAGCCAACTTGAATAGGCACAGACATGTCGACACGATAGGTTATAAACCTCAAGTCGTGTGCTAGTGAAGAACTTCAGGTTTTATTCTTGATTAGTTCTTGAGACTTTCAAGACCTTTAAGACTCCCACTGTCCTCTTGACATATAAGACTTTCTTGTCAGATATTCAAGAGATAGTGTGGATTCTAATCAAGACAAACACTTCACACAATTGGCCTTAGTTGGTCTTTGTTTTATCCAAAACATCACAGCTTACCAATTTCAAATGTACAAGAGTAGAAAACTTTTACTCTTACATTTGACAAGTGTTTTAAACCTTCTTTAAGACATGTCACTCAAGTTACAATCTTAGAGTATAACTCTAAGAATTGTTTTTGGAACGAAGTATAAATCATCTTCTTGATTTAACCACTTCAACAATTCATAGCTCCTCTTCTTAGCTACCAGAATGCACTTAGAGGATGAATTGTGATAAGGTCTCTTAATCATTAAGATGATTATATAACATGATACTAAAGTACTCTCCCATCTTTTCAGATTTGAGACACTTTTATCTTTTTGCCTAAGTTGATTCTTCTTATTCGCTCTGCCATACATTGAAACCTTTTCCAATGTCTCAGAATTACACTTAAGCTTGTAAGTATAACCATATTTACTGAATTTTAGTAAATAATGACGAATAGTCTTAACGATTATTTGTGGTGGGCTTGATCAGTGCACAAGAATGTGTACTCGATCCTTTACTTGACTCACACATCCATGTGAACAAGTAGTTAGTCTTAATTTTTCCAATGCTTGAAAGTTCTTATTCATCATGCTATACAACTTGCATGATTCCAAGTTTCTATCCAACTGAAACTTAGGTGATAAGAATCTTTCCTTATTTGGTAAATTTAGACACTACCACAAATGAAAGAATCAAATTCATATTTCCACTCTTGCTCTTAATGGAATCTTATAAGCAACAAAAGTTTTCACAAATGCCAATGTAAGGATATTTTAAAATAAATAAAATCAAAAAAAAAATTTCTTTTATTTTAAAACTTTGCGGAAAAACTATCCTTACAATGCAAAAGCACATGAAAACTTTGTTGTTATCTAATCCTATGCAATATATCATAACTCCTAAGATTTAGCTTAAGAATCCGATCTTCAAACTATGCGATAGAAATCCATCTACGCGATCAGATTCAGCATAATCTTTCTTTAAGTTTCTTCACTTTTCCTTTGATTCTTAAAACATCACCATGTGACCCAGTCACATCATGTATCAAGAATCTCATAATAGAAACTT